>NC_140944.1:104580683-105180683 GCF_014529385.1 Adiantum capillus-veneris
GGCGTAAATCCATTTGGTCAAAGATCAACATCTTACAGTGTATGGCCCGTTGTCATCGTCAACTACAACATTCCCCCGTGGTTGACTACGAAGAAGGGGCACCTATGGCTAAGCTTGATTGTGCCAGGGTGATATAAAGTGGGGAATATGGATGTGTATCTTCGTCCACTATTGGAAGAGCTACAACAATTGTGGATTGGCATAGAGGTGGTGGATATGAGCCGACACACAGGACGACGGAATGCTTTGATCAGAGGTATTCTAATGTGGACCATGCATGACTATCCCGGGCTAACAGAATGCTCAGGTGATCTATTGACACTCCTCACTCAGACACTGTAAATCTTGTTTTTTTCCATAGTTGATCTATTATCATGTGTATACATGCAGGGCTTCAAACAAGCGGATACAGAGCATGTGTCACATGTGGACCTAGACTGAATGCACGTAGGGCACCCTCACTGAAGAAGCAAATCTACGAAGGTCATCAAGTGTATCTTCCAGAGAATCATGTGTTACGCGACGGCTTTTTGGGAAGAGAGCCACCAAGGATGTCTGCACAAGCATGGTTAGAGCAGAAGGAGATGTGCGATGACGGATTGCCTCCAGGGATGAAGAGACTATCTCTATGGTACGAGTTACCATACTGGCCCCGACTCGTGATCAATCACTTGCTCGATCCAATGCACATATTCAAGAATGTGGGTAATCTACTATGGGACCATTTGACCGGCAAGAAAGATACTTTGGGAGCCAGAGTTGACCTTAGAAATGTGGATCGTATGGAGCAATATTGGCCGCAAACAGCGTCTGATGGATCGATAAAACTCCCTAAAGCACCATGGATTTTCACAGGAGCCCAAGAACGCAAAGTAAAAGAGGCCATTCGATCTTTGCGGACCCCCACTGGCGTAATGCACTCGCTCCGAACGTGTTTTACTAAAGAAGGAAAGCTTACCGGTTTGAAGTCACACGATTGGCATAAAATGTGTCAGGTACGTTCATAGTGGACTTTAATATCATTGCATAAAATGTGGACTTTAATATCATTGCTACACATACTTTACAGTTTATCTTACCGGTTGCCATTGAGGGATGTTTGTCTCTCGACATCCGTAACACAATCTACAAACTTGCAAAGCTAGTGCAATGGATCTCACAAAAGGAGATCGACGTAGACTCCATACCATTCGCCAAACTAAATGTTGCGGAGCTTGTGTGCATGTTTGAGAAACATTTTCCTACTACAATGCTAACCATTCAGGTGCATCTTCTTGTTCACATAGTTGATGAGGTGGAAATAGCTGGCACAGTTCATTCCAGATGGATGTTCTTCTTAGAGCGTTTCATGAAAACGCTTAAGGGATATGTGCGTCAAAACGCACGTCCGGAGGGTAGCATGGCAGAAGGTTGGTTGGTATCAGAGTCCCTAGTGTACATTGGAGAGTGGCTAGACGGATTTGATAAATCCCGGGACACGCTATGGCGAACCATAGATGATGAGCGCATATCTGGGATTGTCATGTGCAATCTCGGTGTTGAGAAGAAGATGACGGAAGATCTAGAGGCTAAAATCAACCGATTTTGCAGGTAGTATTTCATCCTACAAAGTCTACATCAAACTGGTGGTACGTCATAGAGGTAGCCCATCGTAGTGCAAGGACGTATGAAGGCTACCATGTGCCAATCACAACGACATCAATGGAGGAGATCAGAGAAGATGCTCAATCAGAAGCCGCTGCGGTGGTGCCAGACGAGCATCAAGATGCTACTACTCTATATGGGGTGCATGCAGAGGAGCTACAAAATGAAACAGAGGATATGTGTTTAAACGGAGAGCTCTATATAGATATAGGAAGTTATGCTGAGTTATGCGAGGATGAGAGAGAGATCTCTTAAAGCCACAAATATTGTATTTGAACAATTTTGCTCCGTGTTGTAAAAGCTCTGGCTCTCTAAGTACCTTCCATGGTGTATAATGCTCTTTTCTACTCGCGCTCACATCTTTTGATTGAAAATTCTGAGTTTTCGACTGGCCTCTTCTATCACTCGATTCATTGCGTCATTGTATTTATATGCGTCATTACGTCATTGTATTTAATGGTCTTTGCGTCATTGTCTACTCTATTCATTCAATATTAAGTTTAAATATTCGTGTGTTTAATGCAGGTATGGATGATGAGGAGTTTCTTTCTTCTTTGTCACCGCAGCAGAGACAGTGGTACGTGGAGCGTCATCGCTCTGGCGCATCATCGCGCGTTCCTACACCATCCGCATCTCCCTCTCTTTCGGAGCATTCGGCGCGCTCCGAAGCTTCGGCGTCGACGAGACGAGCGTCACACTCGTCTAGACACCGGCGCTCTAGTGGTGGCGGTGGCGGTTGTTGTGGGGATTCCGCCACCGATGCCTCCACACCGCCTCGTGTTCGACGAGGCTCTTTACCCTCCCCTTCTTTGCCCGCCCCCACACCAGCCACAGCATCGCCATCTACGCCAGGTTTTGCACGGCTGACTGTTCCTAGAAGCTACACACCTCTACCTACTCCGCCAGGAGCCACCCCACTCGACACTCCTCGCTTCGGGGCCCAGACGCCGGTGGAGACACCTGACGTCCGTACCCCCATCGACACACCGCTAGAGACCCCTGCCGGGACACCCAGGTTCACGCGTCACCGGCCAGAGGGCTTGCCTTACTCCGTCGACATCAGCGGCGGCATCATCATGGATGATGACGGCAAGAAGGTGATCTCGCGCATGCGTGGTCTTTGCTGTCAGCTGTTTAGACACTATATACTAAACAAATGGAGTGAAGTACCAAGTGATTTAAAAAACAGAGTCATCAGCATACTTCCAACACGGGATCAGCGCTTCAATGAAGACCTGATGAAGATTCGAATGCGCGAATACTGCAAACACAAGCGTTCCGAAGTGCAAAAAGCAATCAAGAATGGGTGGAATAGGCCAGATTGGCTGGCCAAAGAAGATTGGAAGAATGCGAAGAAAGCAGCGCGCGAGAATCCCGACAAGTGGAAGCAACAAAAGGATGCAGCCAGAGCGCGAGTAGAGGCAGGGAGCTCGCACCACTTGGGGAGCGGTGGATGGGCATCATTTGAGGCCGATTTTGTAAGTCTTTTCACATTGCTCTTTATGCATGTTCGATAGTTTAGGGTTTATGAGTTTTTTAGTTCTAACATAATGAAATCTTTGTATGTTTTGACAGTGGTCGATGACAGGACGTGATCCCACACCGTACGAGCGCGAGTACGCAGGCAGGAAGGGCTTAAACGCCCTGATGGACATTCTCAGTTCTCGCAGCGGCATGGTTAGTATTAGGGTTTACTATTTTTTATTTTTTGTATTGTTTTATAAATGTCGTTATATGTTTATATTTACTGAAAACTGTCTTATTGTCTTTTTTTGCAGAATCCGACAGATACGCCGCTTGGACGCGATGAGACGTCTGACTAGACGACGTCAGTTTAGCCGTAGCTAGATAGCATTAGTTTAGGGTTTCTCATAGCTTATGTATCATGAGACGGATTTTATACGTCTTTTTGAACCATGTATATTATTACATTTGTCACCGCAGTTCCTTTTGCCAATCAATTCTTTATGCCTATGATGTTGTACAATTGTCATTATTACATTTGCCAATCAATTCATTTTGCCTATGATGTGTACAATTGTCAATTTTGCAAACAATGCGTCTTGTGGGTGACTATTTTGGGTCTCTTATCTACCTTTGCACTTTTTTAAAAAAGTGAATCAAGTACAATATGGTTGATGGGTTGCAGGGCATTCAATGCCCTGCCACCAAAAAAATATTCTCTCGGGCGTCGCTATAAGCGTCGCTATTTATGGCTCTGTAGCGTCGCTATGAGCGTCGCTATAGTCTTCTGTGAGAGCGTCGCTATAGGCGTCGCTATATGCGTCGCTATATAGCGACGCTCATAGCGACGCATATAGCGACGCCTATAGAGACGCTCTCGTAGCGACGCTCGTAGCGACGGTTTTAGCGACGCCGGGGGTTATAAAAACCCAATGTATTTCCGTCGCTAACAGCGTCACAAGAGCACACAACCTCTTGTAGTGTGTGTGTATATATATATATATATATATATATATATATATATATATGTATGTATGTATGTATGTATGTATATAGATATACCATACATATATATATGTGTGTGTATGTATGTGTGTGTGTGTGTATATATGTATATATATATATATATATATATATATATATATATATATATATATATATATACATATATATATGTATGTATGTGTGTGTGTGTGTGTATATACATACATACATATATATATATATATATATATATATATATATATATGTGTGTGTGTGTGTGTATGTGTGTGTATGTATATATATGTGTGTGTGTGTGTGTGTATATATATATATGTATGTGTGTGTGTGTGTGTGTATATATGTATATATATGTGTGTGTGTGTGTGTGTGTGTGTGTGTGTGTGTGTGTGTGTGTGTGTGTGTCAGGACACGGGTCCTGTACCCTAAGAACTAGGCTAGGCACAAGGACTACGGCCACGGGCCGGGCTAGGCAGTGTGGACAGGGGATCCGTCTAGGGCAAGGGGCTAGGAGCTCACCCTATAAAGGGAGGTTTGGAGGAGGATCTATCATAGCCTAGTTGCCTAGTTTCTTATATTGGTATCAGAGCTCAGGGAGGGGGCAGCCATGGAGGAGGGGATGAAGCATGGCCTTCTCTTCCGATCTCTCTCTCTTGATCGTCTTCAACATGAGGCATGGCCTCTCAAGAGCACGCTCTCTCGCTCTCCTTTCATAGACAAGCCGACGGGGCAGGCCGTGGAGACCACCTCCTGTGAAGGGGACGAAGTCGAGGAGACGTGTGCAGAGCCTCTTGAGGCGAGGGAAGCCTAACTACCGACCAACATGAAATTCCGCGGGGGTGAGCTTGATGGATGCGCGGTGCTATGGGCAACAAAACTCGTCATAGGCGCGCACGCCGGGGAGCAACTTGCTGAGCACGGTGGGAGTTCCTTGCGCTTGGCTGTCTGCTGCGCCATCGCTTGTGTAAGGCTCGTTTTTTCTTTTTTTTTCACACCATGGGGCGCCCAACCCGTTAGGGGTTGAGGCCAAAGTCCTTTTTTTTTCACCATCCAAGGGACGGTACCCACAGCGGGTAACCCCCCCCATTACTCTTGTGAAGCTCGGGCACGGCTTGGCATACCAACAAAGGTTCTGTTGGCGGCACGGCCTCTATTTTGTGCAGATTTTTTGAACTTGCAGAATTTACAGTGCATTTGAACGCATGTTCACTCGCTATTTTTTGACACTCCACGGGCCTTGAAGATCGGAACTTGTGGACCAAAAATTGCCAGCTCAAGTTTACTACAGGCACCACCTACTCTTGGAATTAATGAACTCCAAAAAAACGGAATCCAGGTAACTTTTTAAAGTTATGTTTTCTTCTTTTATGTATGCATTTGACACAAGCAGTTACGCTTGAGTAGTCGTAGAGATGCAGAGATGTCGCTCATAGTAACACATATGATGGTCTCCTCGGTCATGCTCTAGAGCTCATGTATGTCATGACACAAGGTTGTGAACCTGATCCACAATAAGTCAAACAAGGCTTTAGCTATGCAATGTGTTGATGCATGTGTAGAGCATGTTGTTTGCCAACGGCAAGTATAGTGTTGTAACTTGATGGTGTTGGATACATGTATATCTCTCCATGAGTGCAACGTACATGTGCACAAACTTCGCACACAACTGCAAGTATAGTGTACATTAGATGTTTTGATAGCATACATACCAAGGAATGCCCTTAGAGAAGGCATACAACCTTGTATGTTTGATATGGTATGCTTACGATAGAACACTTGATTGAGTCGTAGTAGATGGATGTGTGTGTCAAATTACTTTAGAATACACTCCATGTGTGTCACGGCTTCTACCCTACATGTACGACATGGATAGGGCTCTCGCGGAGGGGGCATAACCATGTGTGCTGCGGAGGGTATGTCTTTGGTAGCATGATGCGGGGATGTCCTTAGTAGTTGCATATACTCTCATCTACTCGATCAATGCATGTGTCATATCTGTAGAGCATGTTGTTGACTTGCTTGAGGCAAGTTGTAACCCTTATGCTTGGGATGCGCTAGGGTAAGCCTAAGAGGTACCCTTATGCCTAACCGATGATAGTGCCATCCTCGAGGTAACCCCTATGTCTCAAAGGTAGTTATCAAGCAGAGCTTGAGGTATGCAAGGCGTCAAAGCATGCGTCACATGCATGGCATGGTGATGGCATGTACGATGCAAGGACACTAGATTGTGCTACCTACTTGTGCAGGGCATGAGTAAGGTTAGACACATAAGGCTTGTCCAAATGTGAGACTAGGCTCGACGCTATGTCTCTTACTCCTTACGTTGGATGAGACTGGGCTAGGCTCTATGTCTCTTACTCCTTATGTTGGAGAGTTGGTTCATGTGTGAAGCTTGAGTATGTGGCGACTTCGCGCGTTTGGCATATGCTATGAGCATACAAAATTGCGAAGACATAGGCAATGTGTTTGCAGGTTAATTCATATTGTAGGTTATTTCATTATGTACCAGGCGGGTGTATAGGATATACAACGGCGTCTGTACAGATTTGGCTATGAGCCATCTTTATGCGAGCTTTCCCTTTGGAATCTCATGACAACAGGTTGCAGCAAAAACTACCAGGTTAGCCAAGTTTAAGTTTTTCTTATTTTTTCCATGTTTACACTTTGCTTGGCAATGACTGTCATTGTGCAAAGCAAAGTGCTTTGGCAATTTTACATGAAGCAAGGCTTCTCCCTTGTTTCAAGAAACTGCCCAATGAGTGGGAATCACGGGCAGTGGCACACAAGTTTGAAAAAACTTGCAAAATAGGGAATTTCATATCACAGAATCCCTACCAGTTTAGATTGTGCAAGGCACTAATATGACATGCAAAGTGCCATATCAAGTCATTTTTGTAAAGTCATGACCCAAGTGGGTCAAGCTGTGGCTTGTGTTTTCTGTTTCCTCTCTCGATGAGAGCGTTCTACAGGCAGCTTGTAGCATACTTATAGGATAAGTTGCAAGTCAGGCATAAGAGGCATCCGAGCACACAGATTGGGTAAAAAGGCATGACATATACAAACTCTTCAACCCAGCATTTTCTCTCTCTTTCTTATTTCTTTCAAGAATAATGAAACTCTTCTAAGAAGATCTTACTACATATCTGTTGGTGAGTCAGCTTGAGCCAAGGTGCTCTACCTCACAGCTAGCACGTGGCTAAGATGCTACTCAAATTAGTCTTCATCGGTTCGTCGATTGAACACTATTTTGCATAAGGGCTATGAGCCAAACAGGCTACGAGCCGATGTCAGGAGAAGGGTAAAACCCAACTATGGGCATTCTTTGGGTGATTGTTTTCAAGAAATACCCAAGGAAGTACACATCGACGTTAATGGACAAGCAAGAGTCTTGTCATTACGGATATTTAGGGTGTCATTTTGCACTACATGTTTTCAGTGCGACACTCAAGTCGAGTTTTTTCTACTCTTCAACTCACAGCAGCTGATCTCTATAAGAAAGTATAGATGCAACAATCAGTTGTGCCACCATGGCAGTCCATAAGAGATCGGTAGTTCACTTGTGTGGGTCTCCTGCTCTCTCTATAGCACTACGAAGTGTCTATGGACATACTGTTTTGGGGTAGGACCCGACAAGTGATTGCTACATCACCCCATAGGCATTAAGGATCACAGTTTGATCTGCATTGAGGATCACAGTTGACCTCTCCCAGTTATACTTTCAAGGAAATAATTCCGCAATCTACCACGTGGTAGCAGACGAACATACTTTTCAAGTTGATTCCACTCAATCTGTACACGATTAACTATGTTGGTTACCGTTATCTGCTAGTTGAGCAGTTTCTACAAAGGGTCTTACCAAAGGGTTTGACTATGTAGATTTTAACCAAAGGGGTTGGATTGCGAGGGCAACACCCATGGTTCCCAGTGCAATGTTGTTTGTTTTTTCAGGTAGGAGACGTGCTCCTCTCCGTTTGAATACGGGTCAGTGAACATTACGTTCAAATCTCCAGGTACGCATCTATTGATTTGGTGTTATTCCATTTTCAGTATGCTTTGCTTGGTTTTTCAAGACGTATAAGTACGTTTGAATGTTACAGAGTCATGCCAAGGGCATGTCGGCACAAAGTATTTTGGGCCCAGTAGCCAATCTATCTTTCTGCCTTATGCTGTTACGAACCTACTTGTAGGGTTCAATTTGGCACATGTTGTCACGTGGGATACAACGTGGTCTAGGAACTCAAGGAGTTCGGTTTAGCCAGTGTGGAGCAATGAATGAGGGTCCCTCTTACTCCTGTCGTAAAGTGTTTAGAGCTACCTCCACACACAAGTACATCTTGTACTTGTAGGATGTTCTTTTTCAGACTTCCTTAGTTGAGACATATTCCACATGTAGCGAATATGAGTCTCTAGGACTGACACTGGCGCCCCTATTTCAAATATGTGTCACGACAAAGTCCCTAAGTGCTGGTCACATCTGTTTTCTAGACCATTTTTAGCACGACGTATCAGGAGCAATTTCGTGGCCCGAAATTGTCGGATACTTAGAATGACTTGTTAAGGTACAAGATTGCTAAACAACATTACAGATGGTTGTTTATACATATAGCAAATGAAAAATTTTCATTATTTGTATCTAGAAGTGATCACTGTTTCACCTTCTATTATGTTTAAGCAAAGTTTGCAAAAGATTGAGTTTCTTTTCAGCACTATTTACATTCCTGTTAATGTGTGCTAGGTGCATCACATTTGCCATTAGTATTGGCAAGAATTACCATGGAAATACAGGTTCAGATCTGTTTTTTTGCTAAATGCATGCACACTAGGTGTTATGGGCCCTAGTGTTTAGCAAAGGCTGATTTGGAACGGCATGCATATTCCTCAAGTTGTTACTTATGAAGCATTTTGCACTTTATGTGCACTATCTCTATGAGATTACCTTTGAGTCTATAAATCACCAATAGAGGTTATGGCTCGGTTTGGGCATTTGTGGATTTTTTCAAGTTAACCACGATGGTTGTTTCGGACATTGTTGATTCTTCACCAATGTTAAACACTACTGTGATTTTCCGTTCACCAGTCATCTGTGACGACTGTCTGTAAACCGTGAGGAAAACACACATCAGTACTGTCAGTTATCCAAGGGGATAGGAAGATTACAAAGATTACAAAGAGTAATCTTGTGCTAAAGGATCTGCTAAGAGCATATGTTAACACAACGCATTTCTAAATAGATGAGTTTCTCCCTATTCTAGAATTTACTTAAGTACGATTTTCGACTTTGAACACCTCTTGTGGTGGGGTTGGAGATTGTGTCAAATACTTTCATACGTCAAGGACTTACCAGGTGTGCTGACAAAACATGTTGGAAAGTAACCTTCATTAGGGATGCACATGTAACGGACTGTTCAAGATACTCAGGCGAGTAGGAAATTTGGCTCACAACTGCATGGAAAGTTACGCCAAAGTTTCCTTGCATTATTCCAGTCCCTTCAGAAGATCTGAAAACTGGTTATGCCTTTGGACAACTCTTAGTTGTGGTTACTCCTTTACAGTACTCAAGTGAGTTATAAATGGAGTCACCATTTAAGCCCAAGTGACACTTAGTTGTGGTTACTCCTTTATAGCACTCAAGTGAGTTATAAATGGAGTTACCATTTAGACCCAAGTGGTTGCAAACGGACAACAATGTTGAAAATCAAGATATTCATCTTGGTTTCATTGAACCTCCTCACTGCACCAATTATCGGTCATACAAACAATTGGATCACTTATGGCACGTCAATAAAGAAAACACCAGTATTCTTAAGAAGATGTTACTACTTGTGTTTTCGAGGACAAAAACTCTTCCTTAAGGGGGAAGTAATGTCAGGACATGGGTCCTGTACCCTAAGAACTAGGCTAGGCACAAGGACTACGGCCACGGGCCGGGCTAGGTAGTGTGGACAGGGGATCCGTCTAGGGCAAGGGGCTAGGAGCCCACCCTATAAAGGGAGGTTGGGAGGAGGATCTATCAGAGCCTAGTTGCCTAGTTTCTTATAGTGTGTGTATGTGTGTGTGTGTGTGTGTGTGTGTGTGTGTATATATATATATATATATATATATGTGTGTGTGTGTGTGTGTGTGTGTGTGTATGGATATATATATATGTATGTATGTATGTATGTGTGTGTATGTATATATATATATATATATATATATATATATAGATAGATAGATAAATATTGAGTGGCATAAAATGGTAACCATCTTTTTGCAACATTTGTCAGCCTACTCAACGTCCTCTTCCTCATATGTGTATATATTTTTCTACGCTATTAAGTTATCTAGAGTAAATTCCCCCTCTTCGTTTAACCTTTGTGGCGACACATACATTATACTCTTCCCAAAAAATGTCACCTTAGTCATATATTTATATTACCACCCTTTTCTTTTTGGCTTTGTAAATAGAATAAGCATACAATAACCAACTATATACCCCCAAACTTTCTTACCTCTTGTGAATTAGTAGTAGAAAAATAATATATCCATCTTCCACCCCATATAGATAAATTCCCATGGAAATCAACTCTCCACTTGTTTTTACCAAAGATTATGGTCCCTCTCTACAAGTCTTCTATGCCACCTACATAGGTGGCCCAATATCTCTTAAGAATATACATATAGTTTCTCTCCTTTCAAAAAGACTCCAATTGTATATTCTTTTCACAAGCAAATAATATTGGGCCCTCCTCTATTTGTTTAAGCATCATAGCCTTTTGAAAAAGCATGATTCCCCTTGGATGCATACAAGCAAAGGGCCCATACAAGAAGACTTGGAAGCAAAAGGTTCCCTAGCCTAGTGTGGACCTTCCAAACCGAATTCCTTGGTGCATGGACATGAAGAATAGTCCAAATTCATATCAAACATGTTGAGAAGGTCAATTTTGCCTTTTGAAGCATGTCATTCCGAGCTACAGGTAAAAAGTTATTGTCAAAATAGTGTAAATTTGTCAGATTCGCAGCAAAAGGGAACTGTAAATCAAGTAAATCAAGAGGGTGAGATCTTATTTTTCCCCTACTCATCTTCTAGAAGAGCAATGAGTGTTCAAGGTCACTTGCATGTGATGGGACCAACCTAAAGATGCTTTCTAAATGCCAAAACAGACAAGTTGAGATACCCCGCAGGAGCCACCCATAGGGCCTCATGGTGGGGCCCACCTACATTATGCACCCCTATGGAGCCTTCACGGTCTAAAATGATATTTTTGGTGAATAAATAGTCCCTTTTATGTCCAATATTCAATGAGTGGTCAAAGGACACTTAATTAGGGCTAATCACTCACCCTAATTAAGTGTAGCATAATCCCACTCCTACACAACTATAAATAGCCCCCCTTGGAGAGACTCAAGGACACACACCTATATTTTCAACTTCATGTTGTTTCTTGATCAATAGTAGAGAAAACCTCAACTCTCCCTCTTTCACATACTCCCTCCTAACCCTCCTCTTTGGAGGAAGTGCAACTCTATTCTCCACTCTTTCCATTCTACAATCTCTTACTCCATCAACCCAATAAATCATTTGTAGCACCTCAATAACTTGTAAATACATCATGATCTCTCTCATGGTTATGTTAATGATCATGAAATCATCTTCAAAACTTTCAAGTGTCTCAATTCGTGATGGTTAGCCAGCGTTTGTCCTCCCCTTAAAAGGTGTGCGAGAAATCAAGTAAGTGTTCTATTCTCAATTTACCATTGGTTTGTTTCTCCACACTTATTCAATTGGTCTAAAGAAATTTCTCACTCCAACTCTTTTTTGCTTCATTACATATGCATGTGGCTACCTCTCATGGTGATTTTATTTGTGTCACGGCATTGCATAGATGGAGATGAGCTCTCTATGCAAAGTGTGTTAGTTTGATGTAAGTGATTCTCTTGTGTGTTTGAGACGCAAGTCTTGTGCGCATGATTTTTTTGATGAGTGCTTGAGAGAGGAAGAGTTTGGATGTATTATGGGTATTCTTATGGGGAGAAGGTGAATGCTATTCCACAAATTGCATATTTCATTTTGATGCACGGCATTGGGTTGCATAATCGTTGATGGTGTTCAAGTGTCCAAAGTGTATATAGAGTAAGTGGGTTTTCAAAGTGTGTTGCTTGAGTGGGTGAGTGCAAGTGTTATTTTGATTGGTTTCCTTCTCCACTCCCAAAAGAAGGTGGTGCCCCAAGTAGTGTGCGTACCTCTTTACAAACATTTTGTGAGGGTAGGCCCATTGGTTTGGGTTTAGAGGCCCCATTTCAAAAAGCTCGCCCTCAATATTTATATATATATATATATAGAGAGAGAGAGAGAGAGAGCTAATATATATAATACACACACATATATATACATACATACATACATACATATATATATACATACATACATACATGTATATATATATATATATATATATATATAGAGAGAGAGAGAGAGAGAGCTAATTGTGGTGGACATGGTCGTGCTATTTGGTCTAGAGAGACGGTGACCCTAGAGAGAGAGAGAGAGAGCTAATTGTGGTGGACATGGCCGTGCTATTCGGTCCTGTTAACCCTCACGGCTCACGGACACCCTATCACCTAGGACGGACGTTGTAACCTATGGTGGGCATTGTATTATTTATTTGGTAGAGTTAGGTACCGGGCTTGTCGGTCCAATAGGAAAAGGGTAAGAGTGATCGCCGATGAGAGGCGCACTCTAAATGGAACATTCAAGGGATTAGTTGGCTAAGCATGGGCGCCCAAGTGTGAATGGGGTGAGCTCATATAAAAGTCAACTAAACCTAAAATTCACTCATTCTCTCATTTGTGCAATAGAAGAGTGCTCTTGCTCCATCTCCATCTCCATCTTCTTCTTCTTCACCTCATTGTGTGTGTGTGTGTGTGTGTGTGTATGTGTGTGAGAGAGAGAGAGATAGAGAGAGAGTGTGGGCGATCGAGCATTACGAAGGCATGGCGGCGGTGAAGCGGTTGAGCGCGGCAAAGCGGCGGCTCCTTCTTCTTCACGGCGAGGAATCCTCCACGAAGCAAGCGTAGAGCGGTGAGTGACACACCATCGCCTTCTTTGAGCTTACTAGTTTAGGCTTATTGTGTGCTTGGAGCCATTTGTGGCTCGCACACGGTGTATCGGCAAGTTCCTTGCATTGACACGTGCGACATACGCGCACATTTTTGGCGCCGCTGCCAGGGAATGCCATACATGAAGCTCGAGTAGCACTCTGTGCTTCTCCGTGGTGCAAATTTCTATTGTAGGAAAGGTAAGGAAGGAGTGTGTGTGTGTTGAGAAGAGGGATTTGGTGTTATACTGTGTGTTTTTTTTATTAATGGAGTTTTCAAAGATTCTGTGTTTATTCTCTGTGTATTAAGGTAGTTAGTTTTCTTTGTTAATAGAGATTTCAAAGGTTCTGTGTTCATTCTCTGTGTATTAAGGTAGTTAGTTTTCTGTGTACATTAAGTAGGAAGTAGATTAGTGATAGTTAATAGAGTGTGTTAGTGTGTAAGAGTAGGTGTATCAGTTAGAAGTAGGTAGAGAGAGAGTGTGTGTGCTCTCGCGCAGGCCGCGGCGGCCTTATCCTTTAAAAAAAATAAAAAAATAAAATAAAAATTAAATTAAAAATTTTAAAGGTAGGACCAGGATCGGGAATATCTCCCAGATCCAATCCCAGACCCAAGCCCAAGCTCACGCTCAGGCCTAGGCCTCAGTCACCTTTAAAAAAAAAAAAAAAAACGAATTTTAGCTTCATACGTAGCTAAAAATTGATTTTTGAGGACCAACGGAATGTCAGATGCCCGAAAATTGTGCTGTAAAGCACACAACGACCCTTTAAGTGATACGCTCGTTTCGAGCTATCACACACTTCAATAATAAAAAAATCAAACATTAAAAAAACATCAAAAAATAAGAAAAAATCAAGTAGAAAGCGGGGTGCAAAACACCCACAAAACAAAGCAAGTAACCTTTGAGGGTACTTGCCGACACTTGTAGGGCACCCAAAGCACATGTATCTACGCTCTGGTCTTGTGCTAGAGTCCGAACAACTAGCTAGTGCTTCGATTTACGGGGGTACTCACTATCCTTCCACGCTAGGGTCTACGCCCTCGACTGGGACCCAAGGTAGTGCAACCCAAGACCCAAATATAGCGGCTAGCGACTCTTCCTCTGACTACGATATTATGGAAGAGCATCTTACACAAAGCCCCGGGGGAACAAATGAAACCGTACCTAGCTGGGCCCAACAACCTGGAACTAGTGTTTTTAGCCGTTTGATGGAAACTTTTAGTAGAGCTACGCGCTCTGAACCTATGGCTAGTGAAGTAAACGAAGGGGGTGGGGAAGTAGAATCACCATTCACATCTCCTGTAGACCCCACACTCCCTCAGAGTGTCCACGTGGACATTCTACCTACCTCATTTAATGAGTGTCCTACCGAGCTACCACCTTCCAAAGTCGCCTCTAAGGTAGCGGTGACTAAAAGTCAAAACACGGGAAGCAACATTGCATCCACCTCACGACAACCCTCTAGTACACCAAGTTTGGACGGGGTATTTCTCAATGAAAATTGGGAATATGACCTACACACGGAGACTTTGACCGACCTATACATGGGCTACACATACCATGTGGGTTGGTTAGAAGTTGTACAATCCACATCTAGTGCCACTAGTCTAGAGGAACAAGAACACATGATCTGCAATGTCATCCATATGATTATCCAGTCCGAGAGGCAAAATCGAGGAATAAACATACCTTCGACGGGTCCTATGCGATTTTTAGACACGGGCAAAGGGAAACAACCCACTCTATCACAAATGGAGACTCCCCCAGTGAGTCCCATCGATCCCCCATATGTTGTTTCGCCAGGGGTCTCAATGCAATCTGAGCCCACAAGTGATAGCTTTACTTTTCCAAGTCTAGCTCATCTTTCCCTTGATGACACCACGGCTACCATGCCTACCCCAATGATGGGCATGCCAAGAAACACGCCATGGACCTCATTTGTTAGTAAAGCACCACTACATGTTAGCTCAATGTCTGCAACAGTACCTACAAGTGTGTACCAATCGTATGCACCTATGGGTCATCACACTCATGTAGTCCCTACCCCTCCTATTGTTTCAACTACCTATGCTCCACAACCACAACACCCAAGTTCTTATTTCCATGGGACTATACCGGCTAGCATTAGCATGTCACATCCGACGTCTGCTATGCCTAGGGCCACCCATATGAACTATGGACCACCACATGGCACAACATCGTACCCAACGTGGAACCCAAGGGCTTCCTATGCGCCAAGCCCAATGCCAATACCTACTCCACCTGTAGTCTTTGGAGCGCCTTCACCCACGGTACCTGCTCACTTAGGTGACTTGGCAACATTTTCTCAAGCTATTCGTCGATCTATTGCTGAGAATATGCGTAACATGCCTGATAGAGAGCCTAGAAGTAAGGCAGTATAAATAGCCAAGCTCACACAAAAATTTAGTGGAGACGGGGATGTGAGAAAGCATATCGAAGTGTTTGAACAAATATGCGATTCTCTAGGAGAACACAATGACCTACATAAGAGCAATGCTTTAAGCCTAACCTTAAGTGGAAAGGCTGGGGATTGGTATAGAACCCTAAGGGTGGAAGAAAAAACGATTTACCCTACTCTTAGGAGACTGTTCTTAAAGGAATACAAACGAGAGGGAGTGCTTTGGGGTGTAGCCTCACATCTCCAGAAAGCCCAACGAGAGGAAGGAGAGTCGGTGAGAGACTTTATAAGTCTCTTGAAGCATTTGAATTCTCGTTGTAATCCAAATGAGCGCTTCAACAATAACCAAATGCTTGATAGATTCATTAGGGGATTACGACATGAGGATATCTACAATGGCCTAGTCATTAGAGGTATCACCACTTGGGAAGCAGTCACGACCAATGCGATCCAATTGGAGGATAATTTAATGATTCAAGGAGAAAGAGTGTCTGTTGAGCCTAAATCTATTAGCTCGCAAGCATCAGGGCATCAGCCAATGACCCTAAAGTCTATTGCTAAGGAGCCAAAGATATCTGAGATGACTTTAGCAGATCTCACCAAGGCTATTCAAGAGAGTCTTAGAGACAATCGTGCTCCACAAAACACTCATATGTACCCAAGAAGGGAGCAACAATGGTGCTCAATTTGCTTGGGCCCACATACTACGAGTGAATGCCCTACTTTCAGAGTAAAGTTTAACGGGACTTGTAACGCGTGTGGTAGGTATGGCCATCAAGAGAAGGATTGCCTAATGCTTAAACGCATCATGGAAAATAGACCGCCTATAGCTTGGGCAGACTCACCTCGAGTTCCTGCATTGATGCCTACCCCACCCATGGAGCAACAGTTGCCATTATAGCACATGGTCCCTAGAACCCAAAATGTGGTCCAAACCACACCATTGTCACCTCCAGTGCTAGGACCGCAACCCCCTCATCCAAGAGTTACACCTATGAACCAAATAGGTTGCGAGTCATCTAGTACTTATGTAGATTGCGAAGAGGACATAGACTCTAGTATCACCTATGGAGTCGACATGCTTGAGGAGTGTCCCATGTACTATATGGAAGACCATTGGGGACAAATCAAACCGGTATATCAAGCCACTGCGCTAACAGCAAGAGGCCAAAACATTAATAGTTTTGCCAGGAGACCACCTCTTCAGTGCTACGAATGTGGTGGACCACATCGAGTAGCTGAGTGCCCCATTAGAATGCAAAAGAATGTTGCACTAATGCAAACAAGTCAAGGGAGTGCATTGGCAATGCCAATACTCACTTGTAATCGTTGTGGCATAGATCATTTGATCGCACAGTGTCCTAACAATCCAAACGCACCGAAAATCACACCATTGAACTTAATAGAGATTTTTGATTGGACACCACCAACTATAAACATAGTACCAATAAACGCACTCACACGATTGATGCTCCAAAAACAAAATTATATTCTTGAGGAAAGAGACACGGCATCAATTGCCCAATCTCAGAAAAAGAAGAAAACACGAAGAAAGAGATCGCAAAAAGCAACGAAGTCAGACCCCAGCTCAAAGACCAACATAGGGACTGGTGTTGACCCCGTATATATGAACGACGCTGAAGAAGATTCTGATTTAGGTGAAACCATGGAGACCAAAATGACCACTAACATAGAAACCAACAAGGAAGATCTTCATGAGCCACAATGGCCAGGATCCAAAAAGAAGATAGGAACTTACCCAAACCCTACAGAGGAGATTGAGCGAGCCAAGCAATTAAGGAGTTTGGTAGAAGATACCCAAAGGGATCTAGAACCAGCACCTAGGAAGATCCAGATTACAGACACCGTGTTCCCTATGCAACAACAACCTCACCAAGACCATAGACCCTTAGCCATACCTAGTGTCATCCAAGAAGAAAGTGACTTACAGTCATGGGAAAGTGGGCGTACTCACTTCTTGATGGAAAGAATGTTTACAGAGGGAATACCTGATTCTATCGAAGAAATGGAGATCCCATCTTCCCCACGTCAAGGGACTCAAGGCCAAAAGGTGCCGTTAAACATTGCCAAATTGATGGATTTCATGTCTTCAGAAGTTAGAACCACCATCATGTCCAAACTATATAAAGACCCCGAGCTAGTCTCAGCTCTTCGAGCCTTCCTCAATGGAGAACTGAAGTTTGGGCTACCACAATTTGCACAGATGAATGGAGCTGGGGAGATTCCAATAGAGGAGGAACACTTAGATCCACAACCCAACCTAGATGAGAACCTTGTTATAGAAATACCTGTTAACAAGTTGGGACAATACTTTGAGGGTGATGAATCCAATGCGACCATACCAATCACTACTAAGGGATTAATTGTGAAGGGAATCCTTGATGGTGGCGCTGGGGTTAGCATTGTGACTAAAAATTGCTGGGAAACTATGGGAAGACCTCACCTTGCGACCACAACCATAGTAGTGAAGATGGCCAATGGGTCTATAGTTAAACCTATTGGGATGCTCGAAGATCTCAAGATCAAGGTCTTTGGACATAAAATAAGAGTTACCTTCATTGTTATGGATTTCTCCAAACACACTATGGCATCGGAGATGATCTTAGGACGTCCTTTCATGAGGGAAGCAAAAATGGTGCATGACTGGTCTAAAAACCATGTTTACTTGCAGTTCCAAGATTCTGTCATTCGAGTGGATCTTGTGACGGGTCGAGCACATCCCCTAGGAAACAGGTTTATAATTGATCATAGATCTGACACCACAGTTCACTCGGCCCCATTGTAGTATTGTTACACGTGTAAAGCGGACACTGATGTTGGGGAAGATTCTCCTTATATGGATGTACTACCTGGGATGACTGAGTCGGACAGTGTGGATTGGGTCCAGCTAGCAGCACCCATAGACACTTGGGGAAACAGGGGGACAACCTGGGTAACACCTGAGGGGGATGATATGTCCGTACCCTTAAATATGCTACAAGCAATGCATATAGCTTCTGACAAGACTCATCCTCATATAACGAAGAAAACATACAAGTGGGTCCCTAAAGCTTCTTTAGCGACCATAGCTAGTGCTAAAAAACAGAAGCCTTGTAAGAAACGTACCACTCGCTCCAAGAAAAGTAAGAAAACATGGCGTTGGATTCCTAAACGACTATTGGAAGCCCAAGGCTACTATCAAGGAAATGATCAAATCTGGGTGCCAAAACGTAAATTGTATTCTTACCTGTCACCTGACCCATGTAAGCCCCATCCTATAGCTCCAAAAAGAATTGACGATCGTGGAAAGAAAAAAATCACAGAATGCTACACACCCGCTCCACAGCTAGTTTGGGTACCTAAGAAAGAACAATTTGTTCCACCTAGCTCAGGAAGGGGGGAGGCCCATGAAGCTTCTAGCTCCTCATGTAATGTATCCATAGAGGTAAAAGCTTCTCCACAGCCTCCACCTACAATAGTGGACCTCCATAAAGCTACAAAGGAATCCACACTTCCCAGTGTTCAAGAATCACCCGATGAACCACTTCAAGTTCGATCTTGGGAGAGTACCTTACCACCCTTGCAACTCGATGAGGCACCTAAGGTAAGAGAAAACTAATGGCAAAAATCCTCACCTATTATCAACTGGAACGATTGGTTTCAAAGGGTGACGAGCTCATTTCAAACGATATGATCTACCCAAGGAAGGCGGGAGTGTTTGCTGACAATCATCATTCACTCAGTCCCCTCTCAACCTTGTCTCCCTGACCTCTTAATCTCCAATCTTAGGGAATGTACATATAAAGCCTTATACTCATAAAAAACAAAAAATAAATAAAGAGCAAGAGCAATTAGCAAACGAGTATGCACAATAAAAGTCAAAACATTGACTCAGACCTACACATTCACATCCGGTACACTGAAACAGAAACCTATGTCATATGACACCTTTGATCCTCATCACTCGAGTGATGGAGGGTAGGTAAGATTAGTACGATAGGAGTGTTTCTGTTTTAGAGTTGAGTGATTAGCAAAGTTCCTTTTCCCATTGATGTGCCTCCTAGAGGTATTCTTTGTGTTTCCTTGTGTGTACAGGAACGTGCCGCTGTGGTTAGGATTTGGACCTTCATGAAATCCTTCTCTCGTCCACTTTTTAAATCAAGCAAGACCATCAACACAAACAGGTGTTTCTTGTCCATTAGCATTGCCCCTTAATTTTTTGCATCTATGATTGTCTGCTTTGATTGTGATTGGTAGCATAATATTCAGCGCATTTGCTTAGTACCAAACATTAAATTCAATGAATTTTTTTGTCATAATCACTTGTCTAGATTTAAAAATCAAGCAGTCTGACTAAGCTAGTTTGACCAAGTTAGGTGTTTGAGATCTTCTCTTAATACCATGGGGCATGCCTTCCTGATAATCAATGGCTAGTTAGGTTCTTAATCCGATTTAGGCAGCATTGTGTGAAATGTACTAGGGCTTTCTAGTGGGCTTAGACCCTATTGACCTTTAGCTTAAGTATTATAAAGGGAGTTTACTTGTGTGATGAGCCTGGGGAGGTGTATCAGTGTTATATGACCCCCCAAAGTTACAAAATTAAAATGCTGAAAATGAACAAACAAAAAATCAAAGTGCCACAATGTAAAATCTTAAGCTGGAAGAGAAATCTCAGCTTGATTGGGTACTTCACTCACATGTATCGCCTATGGTACTAGAGCCCTAGAGGTTCCCAGTGTGAGCGCTTTTCCTTGAAAAGCAAAAAACCCAAGTCATACAAAATAAGCACACTCATCAAAATTGAATCACTGTGAAAAGACTTTGGGGGGTCAAAGGAAAGGTAATCAGTCAGGCAATGATTTCATGAGAAATTCCTTTTATCGTAGCTTAACTACAAGGTCTTCTAGGTATAGCCTCTAGTCAGCCCTCGAACATGAAATACTTGGCTCTTGCGATTAAACAACTTAATTGACCAGAGAAAATCAAGAAGCTTACCCATGGTATTAATAGTCGATCTCTAGTGCCTTTCGATCGCTAAATTAGCGACCCCAGACTTGTTTAATTTTTTACCTTTACATCTGTTTATGCATTTGATTACATTGCAATTTAATGTTTATTGCTGACAAATTGTTTAAAATTCTGTTACCAATCAATTTGTCTGTCTAAAATTGCATATGCTTTTTAATCGCTTATGAGAATGCAATTACTGTGCCAATGTTGTTTGATTTTGCAGTGACTGAAGAAGGCTAAGGACATTCATCTCAAATGCTCTTCCACCTCGACGAACGAGCTTCAACTCAATAGCTTCCGAGGACGGAATCTACATCAGGAAGGGGGGCATGTTAACCCTCACGGCTCACGGACACCCTATCACCTACGACGGATGTTGTAACCTACGGCGGGCATTGTATTATTTATTTGGTAGAGTCAGGTACTGGGCTTGTCGGTCCAATAGGAAAAGGGTAAGAGTGATCGCCGATGAGAGGCGCACTCTAACTGGAACATTCAAGGGATTAGTTGGCGAAGTATGGGCGCCCAAGTGTGAATGGGGTGAGCTCATATAAAAGTCAACTAAACCTAAAATTCACTCATTCTCTCATTTGTGCAATAGAAGAGTGCTCTTGCTCCATCTCCATCTCCATCTTCTTCTTCTTCACCTCATTGTGTGTGTGTGTATGTGTGTGTGTGTGTGTGTGTGAGAGAGAGAGAGAGAGAGAGAGAGAGAGAGAGTGTGGGCGATCGAGCATTACGAAGGCACGGCGGCGGCGAAGCGGTTGAGCGCGGCGAAGCGGCGGCTCCTTCTTCTTCACGGCGAGGAATCCTCCACGAAGCAAGCGTAGAGCGGTGAGTGACACACCATCACCTTCTTTGAGCTTACTAGTTTAGGCTTGTTGTGTGCTTGGAGCCATTTGTGGCTCGCACACGGTGTATCGGCAAGTTCCTTGCATTGACACGTGTGACATACGCGCACAGGTCCAGAGAGATGGTGACCCTAGAGAGAGAGAGAGAGAGAGAGAGAGAGAGAGAGAGAGAGAGAGAGAGAGAGAGAGAGAGAGAGAGAGAGAGAGAGAGAGAGAGAGAGAGCTAATTGTGGTGGACATGGTCGTGTTATTCGATCCAGAGAGATGGTGACCCTAGAGAGAGAGAGAGAGAGAGAGAGAGAGAGAGAGAGAGAGAGAGAGAGAGAGAGAGAGAGAGAGAGAGAGAGAGGGAGAGCTCATTGTGACTGTGGCCTGTAGGTGCTCCATTTGAGATGCCACGGTAGCAGCCAGTTGGGGAAAATGAATCGATTGATATTCCTCTGCTCAACGGCTGAGGCTCGTTCTTGGAGTAGGCAAAGCGATCGTCAATACTCTCTCTCTCTCTCTCTCTCTCTCTCTCAGCTGCCCTGTTAACCTCTCGGCTCAGGGCCCCCATCGACCTCTGATTGTCTTTGCATCCCCTACCTCCCAGCTCGCCAACTCCCCTTCCCCGCTTTTTTCTTCTTGCACCACATGGCCTAGCGTGAATTTTGCTTCACGTTATAGAGGAGGATAGATAGCAATTTGCTTATCCTTCTTGGACAAAAACTGAAGAGGGCTTGGGGCATCATGAGTTTTTCCCACACAAGGTGCATGGAAGTGCTTCTCACATGCATGCCATAATGTAGAGGATGCAGAGCCTTAGGTAGCAGAGGTTTAAAAATGTAATATTACACTGCCATCTAGCAAGCCTTGAGTGCCTGCCAAAGAGCATCTAAAATCGCCTTCTTTTTACCTAGGTCTCTCTAAAAGTAGACCTATGATCATCTTAGCAGATGCGACCCAATAACACTTCATAGTCTATTGTGTGCCCCATTGTTTCGATCACTTTACACAATGCTCATATTAGAACTTCGTTCCAAGCAGCTAGCAACCGCTTGTAGCCGAAAGGCGTTTCAAGATTATGGAGGGTGGTTTGACCGCCCCCAGTTGGGAAGCATTCCTTTTCTCAAAATTTTAGAAGCAGCCTTTTGATTCCCCCCCCCCCCGGCGCAAAGTACCTCTAAGAGGCCATCGCAATCAACCATCTCTCATGGGTCAAAGTTTAAAGGAAACTATTCTTATCTAGCACAAATAAAGAGGTCGCCATGCCCATTTTGGATCACTTGATGTAACCCGACATGCCTTAGAGTTGGGTCGCACCCTAAGATAGCAGGGGGAAGGAGGACTAGAATTTTCCATATATAGTTGAATCCCTCGCTTCTCGTAGCCTGCAGCTGTAAGCTTTGCATTATGCAATGCAAAAATGAAGGTATTAAGATAGTACTTAGGAAGAAAAGCACGCAACGCATTTGTCTGAAGGTTGTCGCCAATGACAGTCGAAGGCCGATTCTCACTTTAACCAAACACTTCTCCTGAGCAACGCCTCCCAGTCCTTCCCCTGCTTGTGCGGCCAGGCTTAAGGAAAAACTCTGTTGCCCTTGCTCACTCTGGGTGCGACCCGGATCTTAGCTCTATTTGGCATGCTAGGGGCTCACCTGACATCAACGGCTCTCATGGACCTCGCTCCCAGAAGTGAATTGAGCATCATCGATCGTGTTGCTTGATTTTATTTTGGTCAACTTTACTACTTGCCATGTTAAGAGCTCGTATTGGCACTACGATATCATGAAGAAGCACGGATCTAGCTAGGAGTAAAGTGTGTGCCCTTGACGCTAGGGACTCGAGTTCAAGTCCCACCAAGTCGGGGCGCGAGGGCTTGAGTTTAGTCACAAACCGAGTAGAGGATTTTCAAACGAGCCGCTGCCTGATCTAGTGTAGAGGAGAGGCAAGCAAGCCTCGCGTGTAGGTGAAACCACGCTTACAAAATTCCTAGTCAACAAGATAATGAGGACCTTGACTACCTTGAAGACTAGAAATTGAGCTTTGTTGTGGTCGGACTTGTGTAGCTTGGGAAAGACCGACAGGTGGGGGTGGCTATAGTCCTGACTCCTGGCTGCCAACGTGCTTGAGGAGGAAGTCATCGAGTCAATGAGGGGAGGGGGCTACCCGGCTAGGACAGCCTAGGAGACGGATCTACCGGCATACCCGGTAGATCATATTTTCTTTACTTAGCTTGCAAATTTATTGCCAACTTGACAAGGATATAATTATCTGAAAATCCTTTTTCTCTAAAAACTTAGCACAAATAATATGCTATTATTTTTATAAAATGCTTTTAATTCACGTCAAGATATTACGATGAATATAATATCTTGACCCAAAAATGGAAACAAATAAGTTTTAAACACACACTCAATATTAAATAGGCCGGGAAAAATATTTTATCCATATCACCGGAGGATTTTTGGGTTTGCCGTGCGGTTAAAGAATGGCGCCCGCTTGCTAAATTTTATAATCTATACAGCCTCAAATCCAAATTTTCTGAAATTATACAAAAATGCCGCCCAATGAGCGCCCATTCTTCCATGCGGCAAATGCAGCTTGCCTTCTTTTTTTAATAATCCCTGCAGCCCTGCTTGCCCTTCAAGCTAGATTGATGCCCCACACACACGCTCACACACACAAGGCCCGTATATAACCTCCCCTCGGAAGCCTCACTCACATACTTTTAGAGTGACGGGCTTCCCTTTGCACAAGTAGCTGAAGCAGGGCCTCTTGGCCATCGCCAATCCTCTCTTCTACAGCTTTACGCTAGCAGACGGACCCTGCTTTACACTACGCACCCATATCACACTCACCAACCTTTTTCCTTTTCATACTCAGCTGATGAAGCGGTGGCATCCCTTTCCTCTAATTTTTTCCATTCGAGCTCAAAGCAGCCCCTAGCACACAAACAAACACAGACACACACACACACACACACACACACACACACACACACACACACACACACAGTATACACACACACACCCAACCACCATCCACATATACAGACACAGCGTTCACATTCCCAATTTGAGCTTTTGCAATGAGTAGCTCTTCCCTGTTCTCAACCCTAGGGGCAGCGCTACAGAACTTCTCCTCCCCTAGGTTTACCTTCAAAGCTTCTAGCCCTACCTCCCGGAGCAACCCGGGGCTTGATGCGTTCGAAGGGGAGCTTGCGGCACAGTTAGAGCAACTCAAGTCGACAGATGAAGGGGGGTACCTTAGCATAACCTGGCTTTGCCAAGCTATGGAGGTAGTGCTCTCCACCCATGCATCTGTTGAAGCTTTTGTTCCCGATCTACAGCAGGCTCTTGCAGATGGGGATTTTAAATGGTTGGATGAGTATCTTGATGACAGTGTGAAGCTTCTTGACATCTGCCGGGCTCTCCGCGATGCAATTACAGAGATTAAGAACTACCACGTCCATGTAGAGCTTGCCCTGCATACTCTAGAGAGGGGGTCTTTGGGTGATGCGCAGCTACGCAGAGCGAAGAATGCGCTACTCAAATGCATGGAGTCTCTGAAACGGAGAGACGATGAGGTGAACCATTTGGGGCAACGCCGATCTAAACTTGAGAATTGCAGCTCTATGCTAAGAAGGATGGGTGAGAAGCTTAATATGGAGGATGCATCCAAAGGGAACTTCTTTATGGTCATCTACGCAGCACAGGTTAGCACGATCTTCATTTGCGGCGTCCTGACTAGTGCCCTCTCTTTCAAGCCACGGCGCCCCCTCTCCATGATCTCTGTAGGTGGGCAATCTGTGTGGTCCTTTTCTTTGACAAGCTTGCAGCAGAGAGCAAAGGAGCAGATCGAGAGGAAGAAGTCGAAGGGTGCAAATGCTTTGCTAGAAGAGCTTGACAGAACAGATGTGTCTATATGTGCACTACACGATAAGATTGAGAAAGTGCTGAATGCCAAGTGTTTCCCTCTGGGGGAGGATCATGTTTTGACCATCAAGCAGGCTGTCAGCACATTGAAAGGTTGCTCTGTCGAGCTTCATCAAGGCCTGGCTCCTTTGGAGGGTCATGTGGGGGATGTTTTTAAGGTTTTGATTGCAAGCAGAGTAGCCCTTCTTGATATTTACAGTCAAGCCTGAAACCTATTTGCATCTCTCTGGCAATGAAGATACACAGGATTGCATTTCACTTTGAGAGTGGGCCTCTCTGTGGGCACATGTAGCAAGTCATTTGGATGGCAGAATTGTTTATGTGTGTAGGAACACCCTCATATACAGATGGTTTTAGCCTTGCCTTGATGGTTTTCGGCATTGACAGAGTGGGCTCTGTGACGCAATCTGAGGTGGTCTGTTTGGTTTGGGCCTTCTTGTGAGTGCATAGTGACGGCAGTGCCTTGTCAAGTTTTGTAAATTCTCTGCCTAGAACCATTGATGCTCATTATCGATTGTTAGGAGACTTTTTATCCCTACAGGTATCCATTAGTATGTGGAATTGGACTCTTGGATGTAAAACTTTCCCCTTCTCAAAGGAGAGTATGTAAAATATGAGGCATTATGGAAATAAATTTGTGCAGGTTAAGAGTCCAAGGATGTTCTGGGTGCTTTTGCTTTTAATTGCTGGTGCGGTCGAGGATACCCTTTTGCTGTTGTGCGAATATATGTACTGTGTCATGGTAATGAATGATCTTCTTAATAGTAGCAATTGGGTTACAGTTGTGGTCTTGCTGCCCTTTTCAGATTATGCATGTTTGTATTGAATGGCTTGTTCTCCACTAAGAGGGTTGTAGTAATGTTACCTGTTCTGTACATGCTAGCTGCATGAGCCGACGGACTGAAGTAAAATCAACAGATTTTGGTATGTTGTTTATCTGTACTCTTTGGTTCCATTTGTACTTAGATGTGCTTGCTCATGGTAGGAAATTGCGTAGTCTGCTTCTTTCTCATATGTGTCATGGTTTCATGTCCCATGTTTCTTCCTGCTGGTGTTCTGCAGTCGTTCTACGCAGAGTTCTGCCCAGAGTTTCTTGTCATGTAAGTCCAAAGTAGTTCTATGCAGAGTTTTGCATGGAAGCTTTCGTATTTTGATTTTTATGAACACGAAGGGTTGGAACCACTTAAGATGGCTTTAGCACATGAAAAAAAAGATCGGCAAGCAGAGGAAGCTTCTTACTCACTGGTTGAACTGGATGAATGTAAAGAGCACATGAGGGCGTTGACCGCCGAACGAGCAAAAATAGTGAGAAAAAGATAATCGTAAAGTGTCAAGGAGGGAAGCTTCTGGATTACGGATGGATCCAATGGCCGCTGGTGGAGGGAGGAGTTGGATTCTAACTACTGGACAGCAAGCTGCGGCCTTAGAAGGTGCATAGTGCGCCACTCCATGCTCCTGCACAAACCTGTCTGGCTGTTCCGATTCATTTCATGTGCTCATTGAATGAGACGCAAGCTCTCAGGGATTGTGCTTCCTTTCTTGGGAGAAGCCCATAAACATTTACGAGTACAGATGGAGCGGGAGAGACGCACATTTATCTTGTAGACTATTTTGGTGAAGCCCGTGTGCCTTGAGCCTTTCATGGGTGAGACTGTTTCTTCTCTTGAATTCGTCATCCATCTGCTTGCTGTCTCGGTGTGTGGGTGGACCTCCATTGGTGTTGGCCAAGCTTGAGATTGTATGATGCCACTTGTTGAGGGTTGAGATCTTGTTGGGTTGTTCGCGGGGGCTCTGTGTATAGAGGTATGGAAAGCAAGATTTTCTGGTCAGAATTGGGTTGTGTGTATTGTGCTAGTAAAAGAGAGGGAAGTACTGGCAAAGCTGATTTTATTACCCATGAATCTGACTGGAAACAGCAACAAGCAATCTCTGTGAATGGTCTCCTTCAATGTCACTTTTGCAGTTGCATTATCATCGCTGTTGATAGTGAAGGTGATGCTCCCTGAGCTTGTGTACTCAAGGACACAATGGCAGGGTGTTGGGGAATATAGGTTGTTTTGAATCAGTTGAGATTAAAATATCTGGTTGCAACTTGCAAGATGCCCTGAAAGTTTGTAGTGGGAATAATTTTGTAAGCTTTTTAGTTTGTCAGTTGATGTATTGGAGAAAACCGTGCTTTTTTTTTTTTCCGGAGAATTACCTACAACTTCGAAATTACAACACACACACCCAACCCCCCTAGGTGGAGGCAGCTCGCCGACTCTTAAGGTGAGTCTTCCCGGCTGGATAAGGTTGGCCAAACCACATGGGAGAAACCTTCTTAAGGGCTAGAACATCTCTTTGATCAAGGGGTGTCGAACCCACGCTGTGCTTTTGATATTTCTTCCTTGTGTTTGAGATGCTAGGCTTCCGTGCCCTTTGGAGGCACTTTCATGCTTCCGATAAGGGTGGAAAACAATGTCAGAATGGTGAGAGAGTCAATTTGACCAGTGAAAGTCCATCTTTCTCCCATTTTAATTAACTTCATTTAGATACTTCCCTTCAAGGGGTTGGAGATGTGCAATTGCATCTTTCTCCCATTTTTAAGTAACTTCAAGATGTGGACAGTTAGGGTTGGAAATGTGCCATTGCATCGCTTCGTCGTTCACAATTTGCGCAATGGGTCAGAGGAAGGTTTTACCAATTGTAGGTGTGCCCCAAATACCATAATGCCACTCATAACATTGTGGTATAGGGTGAATGCTTTAGTGGGGGGCATATTGCTAAGTATGATGATGGGTTAAATAAATAAATATATATCTACCTATTCTATCTATACTATTATAAAAGGGGGAGGGATTCTACCCCCCCTCCCCCTCCCCCTCCCCGCTTCCCCGACATGTGTCGTCCCCTGTTTGCTTTGCCACCTCCGGCAGTGCAGCCTGCAAGAGAGAGAGACGAAGACTACGAGAGAGAGGTGGCCGAAGGCCGTTGGCAGTAGTAGTATATATATATATATATACATATATATACAGACACACACACATATATATATATATATATATATATATATATAGAGAGAGAGAGAGAGAGAGAGAGAGAGAGAGAGAGAGATGCATGCCCACTTGAAAGCTTTTGCAAGATATTCTCTCTGTTGGGAGATATTTTTTGAAAATTAGAAAAAAACGTTTTGAAGAGGAGGCTTGCAGGTCTTCAGCATATTCTACACATTTTCAACACCTCTCTCTCTCTCTCTCTCTCTCTCTCTTTTGCAAGTGGCATAGTTGAGGGGTTTGACATGTCTCATAGGAAAGCTTAAAAGGTAAGCTTTCTTTACAATTGTTGAAGATCTTGTTGATGATTCTGGGGAAGGCAATGCTCTCTCTCTCTCTCTCTCTCTCTCTCTCTCTCTCTCTCTCTGACGTGGACGCACGCGCGCTCGCGCACACACACATGAAGGTATTACTTATGTGTTTGCAGACAAAGCAGGAAAGCAAGGAGAGAGAGCGAGTACTCTATTAACCAAAAGTAATGTCTTAAGATTCACTACCCATACACACACACAGGTGTTAATAAAATCTTCTTCCAAAGAGGAGAGGATTCTCTTTCCAGCCTGTCTTAGGAAGCAGAACTAAGAACGTGGTGGAAATTTGCATTTTGTTAATGTTTTAGAGCCCAAGGGCCAAGACTATGTGTTCAAAAGATGCACTTGTTGGGAATAAAAACAGCCTTTCCAAGCACACACAACAAAAGCTCCTTGAAATGCTACAAGTGGTTAGTAATACTACAGCTAAAAGCGCGCAAATGCGCTCCGAAGTCCGTCCTCCCATGCCCGTGTCACTTAGTCCCCCTCCAAACTTAAGAGAGTCATTTCTAAGGTTGAGTAAGCTTTGGATAAAGCTTCCCGAGCCAATGTGTGCACACAAACCCCCCTTCCCTTTCCCCCTCTCTCTCTCTCTCTCACACACACACACACACACACACACACACACACACACACATGTGCATACATACATATACACTCACACTTGTGAAGCCAACTTAGAAAACCCACTTTTCCAAGGTAAACCCATCTGCCATTTTCACCTTTTTTGCTCTTCAGGATTGCTCTCAACATCCAAGCAAAGAGAGCATGTGAAGGAAAAGGCAAAAAGCATGCAACTTGCCATATTTACTTAGGTGTGTACCTCTGTGTACACATGATGTGGTACCCATCTTACATAAGCATTCTATGCATATTCACTTTGTACATACCACGCGTCACAACTATTGCCCATTACATGCACTTGTCACCACACCATGCTCATACCCACCCCCCTAGACATGCTTTTTGGCGGTTGGCACCGACTTTTTGGCCAGTTTAAGCATCTTATGCATGGTGACATTTGGCGTTTTGGGCGTAATGCATAGTTAAAAGCCATGCAGTTTATAAATAAGGCAATGGTCACGCGAGGCTTAGTTGACCGTAACATAGTCAATATTTTTTGATAGCGTGCAACCTTTTCATCGGCTTAGTATTGCAACAATGCTTTTTTAGACGTGGTTTTGAAATCATGCCAATTTTTAATCGGTTAGCTCATTTTTTTCTCTCATTTGTCTATGCTCACTCTTTCTTTGACTACCTATTGCTCTCGATCTTATTTTGAATTGCCGTACTTGCCCTTGTCAAGACTGTTTAGACTTACAAATTACTAAGCCTCACGTGACCATGCTCTAAGGTGAAGGTTCACATTGGCGATCTAAAAGAATAAAATGAAAGGGAAGGCAAGTTATATAAGGGAGTGACATGAAAAACCCATCAATTGACAAACTAAACAAAAGAAGATTTTCAACTATTCACATGAAAACGTAAGTCCAAGTAGTAATCTATACTATAATAAAAGGGGGAGGGAAAGAAAACAACAACAACAACAACAACCACCCACCCACACACACACAACACCCCCCCCCCCCCCCCCCCCCCCCCCCCCCCCCGATTTGACACATGGTAGAACCAACATAAACCGACCAAAGTGCCCTGTGCCTCCACGCTCAACAACGCGACCGAAGTCCGTCATGTAGACTAGTGAAAATAACAGAATCTTAAAATATTCGCTAACTCTCTTCTCCTCCAACTCTTTTTTTTTTTAAAGAGAACCAAAAACTAACGTTAACATAGGAAATATTTACAATTTTCCCAAATTTTCCTAAATAAGGTGAAAATCCATGAGAGGGAGAGTGTGATTCACTACCATTTAATGAATGCCCTCTTTATACAAACAGGAAAACAAATGTTTCTATGGATCTCTTGGCAGCAAAGGAATTTCTTGATCTTTGAGGGTCCCTATCAGACGCCTAGTTTGAGAACTTTTTTTTGTGACATTAATTTACAAATCACCCTTCACTTTTTCACTTTTTCTCTTTCACACTGTTCACACTAGGTGGCGACAGATTTATGAAAGCTTGTTTCTTCCACCGGTTCAGTCTAAACCCAACTTGAGTCTAAACCCAACCTAAGTCTTTTTTTTTTTTTTTGCATAGTTGCAAAACTATGCACAAAACCTTATAAGCCTTTTAGCATCTTTTGTGTGTCCACACACGAGAGCAAAAGACTAAAAAGCTTAGATCACATAACGGAAAAGGGGGATAATTATGCTAACCTAAGTTCTTATGTAAGCAGCTTGAAAATACATTCATATTAAGGCCCTATAACATTTAATGGTCTAGTAACTTGTGTGTAGCCTAAAATAACATAGACATAGTGAACATTCATTAGAATAGATTCCTAATGAGCATAGGAAGAGTGCTTGGATGGAGAGAGCGCCAAAAGCATAACACCTAGTTAGATAGCCACGAACAATACTTTAAAAAGAGAACAATACTTTAAAAAGAGAGAGAAATTAAGCTATTGACAAAAGTTGAGGATCGGATTTACATGGAGCCAGTCCTCCCTCCAAAAGGCTTTGTATTATAGGTTTCCCCTATTCGCCTTCATTAGGGTTGGAGCGAGCTTCACCTCTTTCTTTGCAACTTGCGAGGCCAAGGAGTTGAGAGTGCTCAGATTGGTGCTGCGGCAGGGTGGAGCAGCGGTGTTGCTTGCTGGAGGTGGTCGGCTGGTGGATCTTGGAGGGTGGCTCACCCTGGGGATGGGTGGCCGGGCGCCTACAACCCATCTGTCTACGATCTCCCTGTGCCGGTCCTTCTTTTTTTTTTTTTTTTTGGAAAAAGTGGGGGCTGCCCCTCCTTACCCATCTCAGGGTTAAAATGGCGGCTGAGGTTTCGACTTTGGGGGCTGCCCCTCCTTACCCATCTCAGGGTTAAAATGGCGGTTGAGGTTTCGACTTTGGGGATGATGCGCCTGTGGGGGATGGGGGAGGTGGTGGCTGCCTTTCTTTGTTTGTGGCATCCTCAGGCCTGTTGTTCCACTCTCTAAAGGTGCTTGGCCCACCTGAACGGCTTGGTCTACTCTCTTCGGCCTGGTCCCCTTTTAGTCTGCGGTCTACTCTCTTCGGTAGTGCTTTGTTCGGCAGTGCGATGGATTGTTTGCTCTTTTTGGTGGAGGCTCCTAAGTGGCCGGTGATGGAGTGGGTGGGCTCCTCTTCTTGCGACATGCTTTGTGGTTTTTGTTGTGTTCTGCTACTACTCTTGCGAGGGTGGAGCTGTGCCCGGTGGTAGAGGGCAGATCTCCTGTGGCAACCTGCAGGGTGGTGATTTCGAGGGTGGCTTTATCTCATTATGGTAGTTATTTGTCTGCTACGGGGTGGCTCCCCTTGCTAGCCGATATATCTCATCTCTTTATGTCTCCTTTTTGAGCTCCTTATGTCTCTATGATGCCCTGGCTCGGATGATGAACATGGCTGGATATCATGTAATTTTTTGATTAATAATATAATCTTACTCACTTCTGTGAGTTCTGCTAAAAGAAAAAAGGTTTCCCCCATTCAAGGGAAACATTTTACAATACAATACTTTGTGTTTCTTCAATAACTTGTTGAAGCAATGAAGATGGAAGCTTCAAGCACCAAGCTTACACTTGAAAACACAACATCAATTTCCTCATGGTCTGAGACCCAAGAGCTCACACACCTTCAGAGATGGTGAGAACTAGCGGGGTATGAGAGTAGATCGAGAGGAAGAAGGAGTATTCTTATGAGAAAGAAGTATGTCTCTTCACATAATCACTCATAATAGCTTAACATAGCTTAGTAATTAGCATGGTAGAGGAGATGAGCATGCATTGGAGCTTGGCTCTAGGTTGGATTTGCATCACAAAGCGAAAAGTTGTTGGTGTAGGCCTCCTTTCTCACAAGCTTGGAGTAGATGATGAGCTTTTCATTAAAGCTTGAGAAGGAGAGATAGTCTTCTTTACTTCACACATGAGCTTGTGTGAGTGTGTAAGTGATAATGCCTTGCAAAAATCAGCCCCCTATCTCTCTTGGTCGACCCCTCTTGCTCTTTGCACATGTTGGCATCCTATTGGACCCTGCAAAGCTTAGCCAATGACAATTAAGAAGCATAAGTGATAGCCTTGCGACATGTGTCCCCCTTTCCCCTTTTGTGAGAGCTTTAGGTATTTAAATAATCCAATTAATCTCTCATTGGACCCTTTAGTCTCTTGGCCAATAGGAATCAGGCAAGCCATTGGGCTGTTGAATGCTCATTGGACCCCTTGGGAGACTGTCCAATAGTCTTCTAGAGAGCTTAATTTCTATTGGTTCTTTTATCAAAATTTTTAAAACGAATTAAAGTAAATTTACTCTAGCCTAATTCTCATTGGTCCACCTCAATGGCCATCCAATAGGATTTGAATGCACCTTGGGGGCAACTCGGCTAGGGAGCTAACATGTGTCCACTATGCTCTTTGTGTAAAGGGAGCTTGCAAGTGTGTTTGTGTGTTTCTCTTTCATCCCCTACATATAAGGCTGGCCCCCTCCTAGATAGGGATGTGGGAGGACTTTTGAGTCTTCCCACAAGCATCCAATTTACCCAAAGGCTTTACCATTGGACATTACCTTTGAATTTTGGAACCTTAGCATTTTGGAAGTCTTAATGGGTTGAACCTTAGGGTCTTTAAGGCCCATTGATGCACATTGCTCTTTTGCACGTGCCCCCTCCCCCCCCCCTCTCTTTTGAATCCCTATTTCCCCTCCTTTGGATCCCTACTGTGATCGGTTTGCGAGCCTAACCAATATTCTAGCTTTTTCTCCCCTGGTACTTCCCTATATTAAATGATCAATTTAAGATGAGAAAATCATTTAGGAGAATTAGATATTAGTTATTATGACAGTCCCTATCAGACGAGGACGGACACGGCATGTCTACTCTGACGTGGGCAAATGGTGAACAACGTCGAAGGAAAACACAGTCACACAGAGCGGACGAGCATGACTGTGGTATGTTGACATGGTAGCCACGTCGTGTCCAGGATCCCCTTCACTGTGGGCGACCCCCCCAAGCCGTCTCTTCCCCCCCAAAGCTCTTCTCACGCAAGTTGATTTGCTGTGTAGCACTTTTGCAGTCACACAGAGCGGACCAGCATGACTGTGGTATGTCGACATGGTAGCCACCTCGTGTCCAGGATTCCCTTCACTGTGGGCGACCCCCCCAAGCCGTCTCTTCCCTCCCGAAGCTCTTCTCCTGCGAGTTGATTTGCTGTGTAGCACTTTTTCTCGGGCTTGTCCTCCGCTTCAATGTGACTACCATGACGGACGTCCACTGATTCAAGAAAAAGTTTCCCCATCCAAGTAGTGATAGGTCACGCATGGCTGTCAGTCATGTGTGACAGCAGCCTAAATTTGGTGGTATGTATGTACACCACATAGAGATAGCTTTGTATGTATGTACCAGAGATAGCTTTGTATGTATGTACCAGTGCTCGAAAAAAACTTTTTTCCAAAAACTTGGCAAACCTACATACATAAAACAACAGAGGTAAATTGACAAAATTTGAAGGTTTTTACACCAAATTACACTATTTTTTTCAAAATTTTGTAGGTTTTCTCGCTTTCAAAAATAAAATTTAGAGGTAAATTTCAAAATTTGTAGGTGGGATTACACTAAACCTAGGTTTTTTCCGAGCACTGGTATGTACGTACACCACATAGAGATCGTGGAAAAAGGAAGGGTCAGCAATCATTTGTGGAAATTCACATGTTGAATGAACCACCCTCCTGGCATGTGCATTATGCACCAAACAAATCATGGCTAGTTAAATGTGGGTGCAAGTATGCATATGTTTAGCATTTGTGAGGACACTTTGCATACCGTTTTACTTTCAAATTTTGGCCTATCGTTTTTAATGCAAAAGAAGAATTTGTGGGTCCTTCATTTTTCCTGGACAAACTGTTTAGACAACACTATGACCTTGGCAATTCCAGCCCACATGCTAGTATCAACAATTCTTTGAACTTGTTGACAAACATTTGATTAAGCTCTTGTCTTCTGTTAGCATGTTTCCGTAGTATTCAAATAGAGCTCATGGTCAGCATACTCCTACATTGTGGGAGCAAAGAGGATAAGAGAGAGTGGTTGGAATCCCACGTTTTATGTTTCTTTTGTGTTTTTTGATTTTGCGCGCGCGCATGTGTGTGTGTGCGCGCGCGCACACACACACACACAGAGAGAGAGAGAGAGAGAGAGAGAGAGAGAGAGAGAGAGAGAGAACATGATGGATTTATGCACAACAGATTGTTGTAAAGTTGTAAAGGCTGATTTGGTGAAGATGTGGTTGGAAGAGAAAAAACAAGTAGCCTAGCTTGTGGATGTCTTGGTACCCTCCTTTCTTTTCTTTTGTTGCTTTGCTCATGGCTTACACTAAAACAAACACACATACTAGCATGTGCGCGCGCACGCACACACACGCACACACACACACACACACACACACACACACACACACACTAGCCTATTGGCTTGTCCTGAAACCAATAAATTAACCCTTAAACAAAAGATTTGTCTTATCTCCCACTTTTTCTCTCTCCCTCTCTCTAATAATCTCCCTCTCTCAACCTCTGTTTTAGGCTTGTAATCAGGCATGAAACCTGTAAAATAACCCTAAAGGTAAAAACCACTAGTTTTCAGGCATTGCTCCTAAAGGCTATGGACTCTCCCCTTAACTTTGACACTAGGACTATAGTATGCTTGCTCGATGTAAGCCATCTCATTCAAAGTCACCTACCATAATTAAATAACCTTGAGGCCTCCGAGGATACTTGATGGCTGGCCTTTTCTAGGTCCTATCCTACAAAAAATGTATCACCTCACTCTTGGAGTAATCTCCTGCAGAGTAGGCGACCATATCCTTCTCCTTGTTCCACCATGCTACCTCCCCCCGAATCCTTGATGGGCCTGTCTCTCAATCACACCGCATGGAAACATATGTTGGTCCTCTAAGTCTATACTCTACATTTTGTATTGAATGCTCCTTACACTATGCAGTACTTTGTCTATCTACATACTCTCTTAAACTGCATTGGTAGAAGATTTTCCCTCTCTCGTAGATTTCTTTTTGCTAACTTGCAGGAACCCATATTGCTTACAGCTAGAGGGTGGCTGATAGTATTAGATCGCCCACCTACATCCTATTTAAACTGTGAGGGAACTTCTTCCCTCACTTAGCCTTGCAAAGTTTCTGATTGTGATAAAAGGAGTGAGAGGGAGTGAGTGTGACAGCTTAGTGTGCAATGGAAAGATAGATAGCCCTAGAGTGATGGGTGTATATACAATGCACGGGGGAAAAAACCTCCTAAAGAGGGAAAAAATGCCCCGGCGGTCCTAGTGTGTTCACACACATCACTACCACATGTATATGATAACAAATCCCCCCTGGAGTGATGCGGTGAACAAGAGCTGGCACATGAGTAAAGGGAAGTGCCATGCCCTGAGGACAGGATCACTCCACAAAGGGGAGTAAGCCCAAAGCTTTGCGGAAAGCTTCAAGCTTCTCACGAGACAATGCCTTTGTGAAAAGATCTGCAAGGTTGTCCTGTGTTGGCACATAAGCCAAGCTGATCTCTCCTGCTGAGAGCCTCTCTATGACATAGTGGTAATGCACCTCAATGTGCTTTGTGTGAGCATGAAAAACTGGGTTCCTCGCAACTGCCAATGCGCTCTGACTGTCAGTGTAGATAGTGTTGGCAGTGTGCTGTCCAACACCCAAATCAGCCATAAGGCGTATGAGCCATACACACTCAACCGTAGCTGTGAAGACTACCCTGTACTCAGCCTCACAACTCGAAGTGGCCACAGAAGGTTGCTTCTTGCTCAACAATGATATACATGAACTGCCAAGCATGAAACAAAAACCACTTGTGGACACTTGCGTGTCAAAACAACCAGCCCAATATGAGTCCGAAAAAGCATGTAAGTCTGGCGGCAATGATAAAACAAGCCAAGATGTAAAGTGCCACTAAGGTAGTGGAAAGTCCTCTTGACAGCCTGCCAATGCTTAGACCCTGGGCTATGCATAAATCTGTTGACCTGTGAGACTGCAAACTGAATATCCGGCCTCGTGTTGCATACATAAATGAGGCAGCCAACAGCAGTTTGGTAAAGAGTGACATCAGCAGGATCGCCAGCATCATGTAGACTCAACTTCAAACCTGTTTCCATGGGAGTGGCAATAGGTTTGCAATCCTCAAGTCCAAACTTACATAACAATGTCTCTATGTAACTTTTTTGACACAAGGCAATACCACCATCACACTGCTTAAACTGTATACCCAAGTAATGATGCAACAACCCCAAATCTTTCATCTTGAAAGTAGCATTCAAATCAGCCTTAAATTCAGCAATGTGTCTCTCATTTGGTCCAGTGATCAGCAAATCATCAACATAAAGAACCACAATGAGAAGTACATCACCCTCACACTTTACATACAATGTGGTTTCTGTTGGATTGTTACGAAAGCCTTGTTTGACCAAATGAGTGTCAGCTTTCTCATACCAAGCACGAGGAGATTGCTTCAACCCATACAAAGCCTTGTTACATTTGCACACTTTGTCCTCTTGTCCTTTATGACAAAACCGCGAGGCTGCGTTACATAAACTTCCTCAAATATGTCACCATTCAAGAAAGCAGTAACAATGTCTGATTGATGTACATCCCAACCAAAATGAGCTACCAATGCACATAGAAAATGCACAGTAGTCATACGACAAGTGGGAGCAAAAGTCTCTTCATAATCTATGCCTTTTTGTTGTGCATAACCCTTTGCAACAAGTCGAGCCTTATGGCAATCGATCTCACCATCCGGCTTGCGTTTCAACTTGTAAACCCACTTCGTACCAATTGCCTTTTTGCTAGGAGGCAAATCACATAAAGTCCATGTGTCATTTTCTATAAGTGCATCATATTCTGATTGCATGGCAGCCATGCAATTTTTTGAATTTTGTGCTTCATCAAAAGACAGAGGCTCCTCAACATCATGTAAGCTAGACAAAGCCAAAGCATAACAATCTGATGCATAAGATGCATGGCGAGAGCCTGAACGAGTACGACTAGTCAAAGGTGCATCCAATTTACTGTCACGCAAAGTGTGCACCAGCCATTTTGGCATACCTCTAGCCTGCTCATTTTCAGCCCTTTCCTCATCAAGTACATCATGTACATCTGCATCAGTAATAGGCTGATCTGTAACATTTTCAGAAACCCCCATAGGTTGTACATTTGCCTCATTGGAACTTACATTTGTATTTCCACCACTGAAAAGAGACAACAAAGTGTCATAAATGTCCTGTGAGCTTACATTACTGTCTCTAGTACATGACAGCAAGGGCTGAACAGAATCTTCGACAAACACTACATCCCGTGAAACCAGAATACGTTTTGTTTGCGGATGATACAACCTGTAACCTTTGCTTTCAGCACTATAACCAACAAAAATACATTAGACAGCCTTATCATCTAATTTACTGCGCTGCACTTGTGGCACCAAAGCATATGCCAAACAGCCAAAAACACGTATGTGCTCAATAGAAGGCTTTCTATCATGCCATGCTTCATATGGAGTAATAGACTGCAACGCTTTCGTAGGACACCTGTTAAGTACATAAGTGGCACACATGATGGCCTCAAGCCAAAAAGAATGCGGCAAAGCTTGACTTTTGACCATACATCGTGCCATTTCCGTCAGTGACATGTTTTTCCTCTCAGAAACACCATTTTGCTGAGGTGTATAAGGCACTGTACATTGGTGTTTTATCCCACGACTAGCCAGAAATGCATTAAATTCATGAGACATATACTCCCCCCCTCGATCGGAACGGAGGGTGTCCATAGAACATTTCGAGACATTTTCAGCCATAGCCAGAAATTTTTTGAAGCACATAAAAACTTCGGACTTCGCTTTAAGCGGAAATACCCATGCATGCCTGGAGTAGTCATCAATGAAAGTCACGAAGTACAGGTAATTGCCCAAGGACGGAGTTTGCATGGGCCCACAAACATCACTATGCACAAGCTGCAACCTGGATAACTGAACCATCCTTTGGAAATTTAGAATGCTGCATCTTACCCAAAATACAGCCTTCACAAACATGTTTGACAGGTGCTTCAAGAGGCGGCAAAGAAGCAACCATATCAGATTTCTGCAAACGCAGCAAACTGGAAAAATTCAGATGACCAAAACGTGCATGCCAAAGTTTTGCATCTGAAATAGCCCTTGAATTTGCAACAACATTTGCAAAATTTTGTCCACACTTGTCATAAAAAGTGAGCTTATACAGCCCACGGCACAAAAGCCCAGATGCAACAATTTCATCACCAAAACTGAGATCATGAACTGTACATCTGTCATCCACAAATTTGACTACAAGTCCAAGTCTATCAAGTGAAGATACAGACAAGAGATTCTTCTTGATCCCAGGTACATAAAGTGCATCAACAAGTGTGAAGGAACTGCCATTAGCAGCAGTGAGCACAATCTTTCCAACTCCCTGAACTGGATAAGAGGCGTTGTTGGCACAAGTGACTGAATTCCCATGAGGGATAGACTCGAGAGAGGTAAAAAATTCACGATGTGAAGTAATGTGCTTTGTAGCACCACTGTCGAAATACCACACATGTGAATCTGTAGCAACTGACAAGCATGCATCATGGACAGCAGGATTGTAAGTGCACTCTGCGCTAAAAGCCCATTCTGCATCAACATCAACAACACAGTCTCCTTTCACAGAAGACTCAACAATGGCTGCATTTGTAGTGGAACCAGCATTTGCAGTGGAACCACCCTCTTTCTTCTTAGCCTCATTGGCCTTCAACTTAGGACACGACTTGATCAAGTGATCATTGGCTTTACAATAATGGCAACGCATCTTCTTTTTGCCCTTATCACCAGAATTGCCAGACGAAGTACTGCTAGCAGAAGCATTAGGAACATAATTTTTGCCACTCGCAGCAGAACCATAAGAAGTGGCTGCATTACTGTTACCACCCTTTCTTTGAGAAGCAATAAAATCCTGTTCAACTTCACGCTGCCTAGTCCTGTTTTTTCTAGAAAGTGACTCTTGCAACAACAATGTGCATAATGCATCAAACTTGACAACTTCAGGATTTCCTTGGGTCATCAGTCTCCAAGTACTAGCAAAAGTCTAGTAGGAATCTGGTAAGGCATCAAGAACGGTCTGCACAAGGGAACTGTCTGAAATGACTTCACCTGCACAAATAAGCTTCTCATTGATATCCTTGACACTAGCAAGGAAAGTGTCCATATCATCTTCCTCATGCATAATCTTCGACTCCAGCTCTTTACACAGCAAAGCAATTTTAGCCTCAATGCGGCTTGCATAAAGACCTGCTAAAATATCCCAAGCCTGTTTTGTAGATTTTGCTGAACGGATGTGAGGAACAATGGTGTGTTTCATAGACAACGCAATCAATGCATGAGCCTACGCATTCTTAACATCCCAACGAGCTTGTTCTGCCGTAGGCAAAACAACTCTAACAGCTGCAATCCTTGCAGCAAGGCCTGCAACATCCTCAACATCGCCTACATCCTCAGAACCAGGACGTACATCAATGCCCTACACAATGTTCCAGACACCCTTTGACACAAGAACATGTTGCATCATATAAGCCCACATAGGGTAGTTGTCCCCATCCAACCTGTCCTCAGCAGCAGCAAACATCTTGAACACATCTGTGTTGTTGTTGTCAGCCATGGTAAATGCTGTACTTGATGTGAAAACTGCCCGAAAATAGGAGAAACGGAGCGGGAACAACCTGTGCTATATAGCACAAACCGTAGAAGACTATAAGGCACCTGTTATGCAGAAAATGGAACGGACAGAAATTCTGCACAAAATGACGAAATAGCCTGTGCAGTACTGCCTATAGTGGAAACGGAGGCCGAAATGAGCCCAAATCAAAATTCTCAGCAAACCAAGCTCTTCGAGCTATCCCAAAATATTTGTCGACCTGCGAACGCTCGCCAAAGCTCATTGAAATCGGAGAAAGTGAGCAGGCATGTGCTGGAGCAGCTGGCGACTAAGCCCGGGAGGACGTGACCTGCTCTGATACCAATTGTTGGAATTAGGGTTGCAGAGAAACACACACAGATTGGAGAAGACGAAGGAAGCTCAAGGCACACAATAGAGAGTGTGTTACTTAGTGTGAAATGGAAAGATAGATAGCCCTAGAGTGATGGGCGTATATACAATGCACGGGGGAAAAAACCTCCTAAAGAGGGAAAAAATGCCCCGGCGGTCCTAGTGTGTTCACACACATCACTACCACATGTATATGGTAACAAATACTTGGCTAAGACTAATGATATTGAATGTATCTATTTCCCCCTATACTTTATCATTTTGTAATGGTACATCAGTGATCTCGGACTTCTGAGCTGAATACTAAAGGGTATTTATAATAATTTTCAAAACATCCAACTCAAGGTGAACCTTGAAGGAAATAGTACATATCAGCCATAAATTTGTAGGTTGGCTTTCAACGCTTCCTTATAATTTTCCAGGACTCCCAGAACCTGCACATCAGTTTTAGGGGTGAAGTTAATTGGAGATAGTATTGACTCTTTCAGGGTAAGGTTAGTCCAGGCCTTGTATTCTTGTAGGTTGAATTTACACAGGTTTCTTCTTAGAAACGTGGCCCAAAAGTCATCTGAATCTATACTCCTCAACACCCATTTGCCTGCCATCTTTGTAGCTATTAAATTTACATTCAGTAGCCTTGTCTATTGATGAGAGTAAAAGTTTGGTAGACACTCCTACTTCCCTAGGTTCACCTAGACATGCATGGACTTTTTTTCACGACTGGCAACTAGACATTAGTGCTTTAACCATGTTACTCCTTGTGTTACTCCTCACAAGGAGTGGTTTAGCATGTTTTCTGCTCTGAGACAAGATGGCGTTCATGGTGTGGGTGACATTCATTGGCACTTGGCCAGTGGGAGTATGATCGTGCTCCATGATATTCAATATGTGCTTGGTGCTTGTAGGAGTTTGATCTCCATCTCGCAGCTTAGAGATCATGGGTGTCATGTTCAATTGATTGATGTTACTTGATGAGGAGAGGTTTTCTTGTGATAGCACGAGGCCACCGTGGTACTCGTTTGACTTTTCTCTACATGCTTGGTGTCAAAGATGCCCTAGTCTTTGTGAGGCCATTGCCATGCAGACGTTTTTGTAGTCTAGGTGAGTATACTTTACTGATGAGAAGTGTGACACCACTTTGCTTATTGTGAAAGCAGGGTTTGAGGAGAGACATGTAGAACATGATAGCTCTTTGAGTGCACGACTAGAGAAATCGCCGATGGTGGTGATGGGTTTCGAGGCTTTTCCAGTCAAGGAGCAAAGCACTTAGTCACATGTACGAGATGGTGCAGTCTCAGTGACTTGGCAGACATGTACTTTTGCAGATGAGCTACAGAGTGTTGTGCACGACATGTCCATAGATGCAAAGTTAGAGCGGCCATGCTCTAGCAAGACGGTGGTGGTGACAAGTTTCGAGGCTTCGACAGTCAAGGAGAAAAGTAGTGAGTCACATGTACAAGACGATGGAGTCTCAGTGACTTGGGCAGACATATACTTTTGCATAAAGTGTTGTGCATGACATGTAGGTAGATGCAAAGTTAGAGCTGTGTCTTGCTAGAGCAACCATGCTCTAGAGAGACACATTGGATTTATCCTCTTAGAAAAAAGATTCCTCCTACCAGGGAGATGAACGATATGGAGTTCTTTGACATGCTCATGCTAGAGGTTAATATGGTGATGCTAGGACATGTAGATACAATCCCTGAGTGATGACTATCCTAGACTCAGGATTGATGCATCCATATGTGATTAGTTCTAGTGGTGATGCTTGAGGGTTGAGATACCTACAACAGATAGACTGGCGGAGGTCATTGCACATGGCGTTGATGCGATTGGCATGGATATGCTGATAGAGATTACATGTTTTTCATCTCCATTTATTTGTACATACCTTATTCTTTACTAGTTAGAAGAATAAGGGGCTCTCTCACACACATAGTGTAGAGCTACTCCACCCACATTCTGTGTCCCCTCTCTCTCTCTCTCCCTCTCCGCACATGCACCGCATCCGCACACCGTAACAAAGTAAACATTCTATCCACTTTCTTTCCTTGTGCAACCAACCTTACATTCTTGTTATGCCCTTCAACAAAGAGACCATCAAAGGTAAACCTCACCTACAAGCCCCACTCAAAACCATCTGCCCAATGAAAACCAAATTCTTTGTAAGATTGGGTACATGTAATACATCAACCAAGTACTTCACTTTCCCATCAGCCAATAGACAATGATACATTTCTTGTTTGCATAATGGGTTGTGAGGTATCATCCCCAATCTCTACATAGCCAAGACTCTGCAAAGTTTGTATTTCCTTAAACCACTCACGATGACTGGTTGTGTGATGTGATGCACTGGAATCCACATACCAAACATTATCACTAGTTTTTGCCACATTTGCAAACATACTGTTTAGCATGTGCTGCACCAGAAACATCCTCTTTGTCTCATCTACATTCTTGCTAGTTGTTGCATAATTATTTTGTTGCCTCCTGTCTAGACATTCACGTTCAAAGTGATCATGTCTTCCACAACCCCAACATACTACATTTTTGTGTTGACCTATCGTATTACACTGCACATTTCCCCGACATCTTGGACTCCTCTTGTCTTGAAAGTTTTCTCAATGACATGTATTCTATTTGCGATTGTTATTATGTGCTTGTGTTTGGTGGTTGCCTCTTCCTAGACCTCCTCCATGTCCTATATCTCTTCCTCTTCCTCTTCCTCTGTTGTTCTTGAAAAGGAACCGTTCAAAATTATTTCTATCCTACATAGAGAAATCTTCCGCAAGTTCCTTCTCTTCCACAATCAGTAAGGACACCAAATGTGTAAATGAGGGAATGTTCTCTTGAAAATGTGTGCTAATCTTAAACTATTTTTGTTTTCTGGACCCCAACCTCCTAGACATACTTCCACTTTATCATCATCATCAATTGTAGCACTAATCAATGCAATTGACTCACATATGTTCTTTATCTTCAATGAATAGTCATTGATAGAGACACCAACGATAGTAAGGTATCACAAGACTCCTTAGGGGTGTGCACATCTTGTATGTGCTCAATCATAGTGTCCTGCACACTCACAAAAATCCAATACACGAACTTTCGATCTCTCTTGTTCTAATCTTTAAACATCTTTATCTACGCAATACTTGCATCCTTCTCTAGTAACGATGGTGCTGTCTCATGGTCTCCATCAATGTATTCCCAATAACCTTTACCCATACGGAAATTGGTCATTCTAAACTTCCAAGCATGGAAGTTTTTCTTATCCAGCTTCTCACTAACAATCTGGTTAAATCCATCATAATTCTATGACATGTTTCTCACTCTTCATCAAGTCTCTCAGCAGCCTGCTGAAAATAGTCAGTTACCACTTATAGCCACGATATGCATACATACACTTGTTTCACAATATCAAATAGTATCTGTGAAAACTGCAACCAAACTAAAGCTTTCTATAACTCTCTAATGTAAATTTGCAAAACCACAAACCTGAGCATTTCCGCATGCAAACACACTCAAACTCCAAAACATGGGTCGAAACGTGCCGAAAATAGAAATTCGGCTTACACTTAAAGTCCAAAGGACTATTGTAGCCCAAAGGACTCTCACAATCCAAAGGAATGTATAGAACCCTAAGATGCACAATCTCCAAAAAGAATCACCTCAATTAGAGATTAAATGATGATGGCTCTCAAATATCTCGATGCCACGTTCTATGTTTCTTTTGCTTGCTGTTCCAAGCTCCTCACACAGAACCAAGCTCTGATACCATGTTGAGAGAGAGAGAGAGAGAGAGAGAGAGAGAGAGAGAGAGAGAGAGAGAGAGAGAGAGAGAGAGAGAGAGAGAGAGAGAGATCTTGAGCTCTTGCAAGCACGCGTGCACACACACACACACACTATAACATTTAATGGTCTAGTAACTTGTGTGTAGTGGAAAATAGCATGAACATAGTGAGCATTTCATTAGAATAGATTCCTAATGAGAATAACAAGAGTGCTTGGGTGGAGAGAGCAACAAAAAGTATAACACCTAGTTAGATAGCATGAACAATATTTCAAAAGAGAGAGAAATTAAGCAATTGACAACATTTGACGACTGGATTTGCATGGAGCCAGTCCCCCCTCCAAAAGGCTTTGTATTATGGTTTCTCCCATCACGAGAGACATTTTACAATACAATTCTTTGTGTACCTTCAATAATAGCTAGTGCAATGAAGATGGAAACTTCAAGCACTAAGCAAAACACTTATCAAATACAACATCAATTCCCTCACGGTCTCAGACCCAAGACCTCACACACCTTCAAAGATGGTGAGAGCTAGTGGGGTATGAGAGTAGATTGAGAGGAAGAAGGAGTAGTCTTACGAGAAAGATATACGTCTCCTCACATAATCACTCTTATTAGCATAGCTTAGCTTAGTAATTAGCATGGTAGAGGAGATGAGCATGCATTGAAGCTTGACTCTTGGTTGGATTTGCATCACAAAGCCAAGAGTTGTTGGTGTAGGCCTCCCTTCTCACAAGCATGGAGTAGGTGATAAGCTTTCCATTAAAGCTTGAGAAGGAGAGAGAGAGAGTCTTATTGCTTCACACATAGATTGTGTGAGTGTGTAAGTAAATAGTGCCTTTGAAAAACATTAGGGAAAATTTGGACTCACAAAGGGGCCTTATAAGGAGGTTGACTTCCTCTCTCATGTCCAAAATGGGTGTGTGGTAAATTTTTTGCAAATCAACTCTAAACTTGGCGAAGATTTGGCAGTTAGAATCTATTCTTCAGGCTCTTTCTATTGATATATAGCACGCCACGAGATTCTTCATATTTTGAAAGATTCTATTTTTGATTCTCTAGATTCTAGACGGAGTTGTCACATCACAAGAGAATCAAAAATAGAATCTTTCAAAATATGAGTAATCTCATGATGTGCTATATATCAATAGAAAGAGCTTGAAGAGTAAATTCTAATTGTCAAATCTCCGCCAAGTTTAGAGTTGATTTGCAAAACTTTTACCGCACGCCCATTTTGGATATGAGAGAGGAAGTCAAACTCCTTATAAGGCCCCTTTGTGAGTCCAAATTTTCCCTAATGTCAGTCCCCTCTCTCTCTTGGTCGAACCCTCTTGCTATTTGTTCATGCAGACACCCCATTGGACCTCCCTAGGTTTAGCCAATAGGATTTGAGGAGCATAAGTGATAGCCTTCTGACATGTGTCCCCTTTTCCCCTTTTGTGAGAGCTTTAGGTAATTAATGAATGCAGCTAAACTCTCATTGGACCCCTTTGCCTCCTCACCAATAGGCATCAGGCAAGCCATTGGGCTGTTGAATGCTCATTGGACCCCTTGGGAGACTGTCCAATAGTCTTCTAGAGAGATTAATTCTTATTGGTTCTTTTATTAAGTGTTTTTAAATTGATTAAACTAGACTTAGTCTAGCCTAACTCCCATTGGTCCACCTCCAAGGTCATCCAATAGGATCTGAGTACATCTTGTGGGCATCTGGGCTAGGAGATTGACATGTGTCCCTCTGTCATAATAATCAATATCTAATTCTCCTAAATGATTTTCTCATATTAAACTGATCATTTAATGTGGGGAAGGCCAGGGGAGAAAAAGCTAGAATATTGGTTAAGCTAGCAGACCGGCCACAGTAGGGATCCAAAGGAGGGAAAATAGGGATCCAAAGGGGGGGGGGGGGCATCTTCAAAAGAGCCATGTGCAACAATGGGCTAAAAAGACCCTAAGGTTCATCCCATTAAGACTTCCAAAATGCTAAGGTTCCAAAATTCAAAGGTTGTGTCCAAAGGTCAACCCTAGGGAAAATTGGATGCTTTGTGTGTGCCCTAAAAGTCTTTGCACATCCCTACATGGGAGGGGGCGAGCCCTAAAGGTAGGGGATGAGAGAGAAAGCTACACACACACACACACACACACACAGGCTCCCTTTACACAAAGGGAATGAGGGACACATGTCAACTCCCTAGGCCAGATGCCCACAAGGTGTGCCCAATTCCTATTGGAAGACCCTTGAAGTGGACCAATGAGAACTAAGCTAGAGTAAATCTAGTTTAATTAATTTAAAAACATTTAATAAAAGAAACCAATGAGAATTAAGTCTCCTAGAAGACTATTGGGCAGTCTCCCAAGGGGACCAATGAGCATTCAGGAGCCCAATGGCTTGCCTGATTCCTATTGGCCAGGAGGCAAAGGGGTCCAATGAGAGTTTAGTTTAATTATTTAATTACCTAAAGCTCTCACAAAAGGGGAAAGGGGGACACATGTCAGAAGGCTATCACTTATGCTGCTTAACACCCATTGGCTTGACTTGGGGAGGTCCAATGAGGCAAAAGCCAGACCAATTTAGCAGGAAGGGCTCGCCCAAGAGAGAGAGGGGGCTGATTTTTGCTTGGCATTGACACACACACACTCACACTTGACCATGTGTGAAGAAAGAATACTCTATCTCCTCCCAAGCTTTAATGGAGAGCTCATCACCTACTCCAAGCTTGTGAGATAGAAGCCTACATCAACACTCTCTTGGCATGTGGATGCAAATCCAACCAAGAGCCAAGCTTCCATGCATGCTCATCTTCTCTACCAAGCTAATTACTAAGCTAAGCTATGCTAATATGAGTGATTATGTGAGGAGATGTACATCTTTCTCGTAAGATACTCCTTCTTCCTCTCAATCTACTCTCATACCCTGCTAGCTCTCACCATCTTTGAAGGTGTGTGAGGTCTTGGGTCTGAGAACGGGGATAATTCAAGTTGTGTTTGATTAAGTGTTTTTCTTAGTGCATGAAGCTTCCATCTTCATTGCACTAGCTAGTCTTGAAGGAACACAAAGAATTGTATTGTACAATGTCTCTCTTGATGGGAGAAACCATAATACAAAGCCTTTTGGAGGGGGACCGGCTCCATGCAAATCCGGTCCTCAACTGTTGTCAATAGCTTAATTTCTCTCTCTTTTGAAAGTATTGTCGATGCTATCTAACTAGGTGTTATGTTTTTTGTTGCTCTCTCCACCCAAGCACTCTTGTAATTCTCATTAGGAATCTATTCTAATGAAATGCCCACTATGTTCATGCTAATTTCCGCTACACATAAGTTATTAGGCCATTAAATGTTACATTGGTATCAGAGCTCAAGGTTTCTCTTTTCTTTCTGAAGAACGGAGGTCCTCAAGCTAGCTACAAATGGTTGGTATTATTAATTGCCTGTGAGTAAGTAGAATAGGGATTTTTCAGCCTTGCAGTGCGCCTGCCTTCGTGCAGTTAACGGGGTATCACCTTCGAAAGCTATGGTCTTAATAGTGGAGTCCTACGGGGCTTGCCTACGGCTTAACCACTATTGAGCTATTAGAAGCTTGACAGGAGCCGGTGCTGTTTTGGTGTCGAAAGACCCTCTCTTCTATTCCTTGCAATTAATGGTATTCGAGCCGCGGGTACAGTAGCTTGAGTACTTTTTCTAAATGGGTAAAAAGAGGAGTAGCAACTAGGGCTTGAAGTGCCAAAGTACACCTAAAACGTTTACACCTAAAAGTTGTTAGAATGGCTGACAATAGTAAAGAGAGTGAAATTAATGTTGATAAATTTGATTTTGCTCATGAGCAAGCTATTAATGATGCTTCAATGCTTGTTAACTATCTTGTTTCTAGGCTTCAACAAGCCATGGGCAATCCATCTCTCCAAAATGAAGTGCAACGGCAGCTTCGTGCTCACGGGATTCTCCAAGCTCATCACCATGACGAGAGAACACCTAGGAAGCCTCCTTGTGAGACTACCAAAAGAGGTCTCTCTCCGATTCGGGAAGGAGAAGAGAATCCATATGAAGGGCTCAAGAATTTACTTCTTGATGATGCATCTCCTTCCCAAAGGAGAACTCAAGAGCCTCCACCGAAGGAACGAGAAAGAAGCGAGTCTCCCGCCACCTCGGCAGAGATGGCTCCACAAAGACGGCGGGCTAAACGCTCTCCATCACCACCAAAGCGGAGAAGACCATCACACTCTCCTCCACGCCATAATTCAAAGAGGGATGATAAAAAGCAAGAGAAGAAAAAGGCGAGAAAGAGGACACCCTCTTCTCCATCTTCTTCATCCTCTTCCTCTTATGAAAACTATGGTGAAGATGACAAAGATCAAGACAAGAAAAAGGCGAGAAAGAGGTCACCCTCTTCTCCACCTTCTTCAAATTCTTCACCCTCTGAAGAAAGTGATGGTGCAACCTTTGAACCATCAAAAAGAAGAGGCCATAGGAAATCCTATGCCGCATGGAAGAGGTCGTCCAAGTTGAAGAAATTCAAAGAGGGAGGGAAAAGCATCTCTTTCCTTACCTATGATGGTACCTTTGGTGCTACGGACAAAGTCTTGGCCTTTATCCAACAATTCGATGTGGCGTTTGGAGATGAGGGCTTCACGGAGTCCTCTAAGCTACGATATGTAGCTATGCACTTTCAAAAATCCGCTAGACAATGGTGGTCTAGCCTACGAGCCAATGGTGAAGCTCCACGAACATGGAAGGCTTTAAGAGCTTCCATTATGAAGCCATTTTTGGCCATCGATGCCAAAGACAAAGTAATCACCGAATGGCGAAGCTTAAAGCTCTCTCCCAATGAATCCATCCACAAATATGTAGACAAGTTTTGGGACCTACAACTCAAAGCCACTGTCTTCAAAAGGTTGGATTTTGGAGAGGAAAAGCAACAATTTTGTGCGGGCTTAACCAAAGAATTGGCGAAGTATGTCAACTCCCAAAGACCACGTACCATATCGGCGGTAATACACCACACTATGGTCGCCTCTCGAATCAATTTCCAAATGTGGGCAAAAAGAAATAATAAGCCCCCGGAAAACAAGGGTTCCAATGAGCCTAAGGGGAAGGACAATGTCCAAAAGTCTCCTAAGGGCAACTCCAACAAAGCTAAAGAGAAGGGAGTTTACAAAGGTAAGAATAAACTCTCTCCTGAAGAGCTTGAGCGTTATCGTAAGGATAACCGGTGTTTCAAGTGCGGCGAACAAGGGAATGCGTACCGCGCTTGTCCCCAAAAGAACAACCGCCAAGATCCTCCTAGAGCTTCCTTGGTTGAAATCCAAGAGGAGGAGACTCACCAAACTCACCACAAAGGATCTCCTCTATGCCATTCTTGGGGAAAGGTAAGAGAACATGATGCTTTTATTCTCTTTGACCCTGGTTCTACTCACAATTTTATATCTATAGAGTTGGCCACCAAGCTAGGAATACAATCTTACGAGATGGGAGATGTCCTACCCGCAGACAGTGCCTTCAAGGGGCAAGAAGCTTCAGTCACTCCCTTAATTGGGAAATTGAGGCTTCATGTCCAAGGCTATGTGGACAAAAAGGACTTCTTTATCTCTGCTCTCGAGCATGAGGATGTAATCCTAGGGGCACCATGGTTTGACCGACTGGCTGCCGATGTTAAATTTCCTGAAAGGAGAATCTCCTTTAAGTTCAGGGAAAAAGACATGTATATAGATGCTAAGGAACTGGGTAACACCATCCCCATTGTACATACACCAGCTTTCAATAAGTCAATAAAGAGCTCTATTTCCGTGTACATGATTTTTGTTAAAGATTCTCAAAATGAGCCTAATGCTTTAACAAAAGAAAATAAAAGAAACCGAAAGGAATTAGAGTTATCCAATTTTCTCAAGGGGTTTCAAGATGTTTTTATTGACGACATCCCTTGTGAGCTACCTCCTAAACGAGGTAATAATGACCATGCAATTGAAATTATTCCAGGAAGTTCACCGCCTAATAAACCTCCTTATAGAGTTTCTCAAGCTCAACAAGAGGAGATTATGCGGCAAGTGCATGAGTTAGTTGAGAAGAGTATGGTTAGGCCAAGCTCATCTCCATTTTGCTCACCTGTGCTATTAGTGCAAAAGAAATACGACACATATCGTATGTGTGTCGACTATAGAGCACTAAATAGGATCACTATCAAGAATAGGTTTCCCGTTCCACAGGTAGAAGACCTATTTGATAAGCTACAAGTATCGACCTACTTCAGTAGGATTGACCTAAAAAGTGGCTATCATCAAATAAGGATAGTTGATCAAGACATTGTAAAGACCGCATTTCGTACTACATTTGGTCTTTACGAATACATTGTCATGCCTTTTGGCTTGACTAATGCACCAGCCACATTCAACCGCTTGATGGAGAAGCTGTTCAGGCCTTATCGAACCTTCACTGGAGTGTTCTTTGATGATATTATCATCTACTCTAATTCATTGGAGGAACACAAGCAACACCTCCAGGTAATATTTCAAGTTTTAAGAGAGAATAAACTTTACGTTAATCGAAAGAAACGTGAAATTTTCTTACAAGAGATTCAGTATTTAGGTCACATTATCTCTCAAGATGGCATCCAAATGGATCCATCCAAGTTAGAGGTAATAAAAGGATGGCCTAAACCAAGGAATCTTCATGAACTAAGAAGCTTCATAGGTATGTGTGCATACTATAGACGCTTCATAGAAAAGTTCTCACAAATTGCGGGACCATTACATGACCTAACAAAGAAAAGCGTTAGGTATACTTGGTCTGCTAAGGAGAACAATGCTTTCGAAAAGCTTATCTCTCAACCTGTGCTTACACTACCGGATCTCTCAAAACCATTTGAGGTCCAATGTGATGCCTGTGGTGATTGCCTTGGAGGTGTTTTGCTCCAAGAAGGGCACCCCATAGGCTATGAGAGTCGAAGGCTCGACCCTGTTGGGCAAGCTCTAGGCATATACGAAAAGGAACTCCTTGCAGTTCTACATGCCTTAGACTCGTGGAAGCACTATTTATTGGGGACTCCTTTCATTCTGCGAACGGATCACCAAAGTCTTAAGTACTTCATGACGCAGACCAAGCTCTCCGACAAAAAAATGAGGTGGGCAAATTTCCTTTCGCAATTTCATTTTCATATTGCTCACATTGCTGGCAAGCATAATCAAGTAGCTGATGCACTCTCAAGACGGCCGAGAGTGAATGCGGTTTCCATAGCAACTCACACTGATCTGTCTTCAATGATAGATGAGTATGCTATTGATCCCGATTTTAGAGATGTGATTTCAGCCCTTGCATTAGGGAAGAAAGAAGAACCATTTACTTTACAAGATGGTTATCTTCTCTATGGCAATAGACTATGCGTTACTAACTCCCTACGTGAGAAAGTAATGTATGAATCTCATGCTCCCCCATATGTGGGGCATAGAGGGATTCAGTCTACCTTAAAGGGAATTGAAACATATTTCTATTGGCCTACCATGAAAGTGAACATACAAGAGTATGTTTCCAAATGTGTGGTATGCCAAAAGACAAAATTTGATAGAGGGAAGCAACCTGGATTGCTTCAACCCTTGTCAATCCCTAATTCACCATGGGAGTGCATTTCCATGGATTTTATCTTTGGATTGCCTAAGTCTATCCATGGGAATACGGGAATATGGACGATAATAGACAGGTTCAGTAAACAAGCTCATTTTATACCTGTCAAAAAGACTATCAAAGCCCATTAAATGGCAACCCTCTTCATTTCACAAATTTTCAAATACCATGGCTTGCCAATGTCCATAGTGTCGGATAGAGATCCTAGAATGACCAGTAATTTCTGGAAGGGTCTCTTTGAGAATTTAGGAACAAGGCTAAACTTCTCTTCGGCCTATCATCCACAAACTGATGGCCAAAGTGAAATAGCTAACCTAACCATTCTCGATCTACTAAAAGCCTATGTAACGGAAGTAGATCAAAGATCCCAATGGGAGAAGTACTTACCCTTAGTGGAGTATGATTACAATAACACTGTACATACTTCCACGGGAAAAGCACCTTTCGAGGTAATTGAGGGAAGATCAAAAAGTCCCTTGCTACTTAAGGTACATGGGAAGATCTTCGCTGCAGATGAGTATAGCCGAGACCTACAAGAATCTTTTCAAAAGATTAAGGATGCTATCTCTATCTCACAGCAAAGGCAAAAGGCTGCTGCTGACAAGCACAGAAGAGCCCAAGCCTTTAAAGAAAACGATTGGGTCTTGTTAAAGTTTCCCAAGGCTCGATTGAGGCACACGACGGGCAAGAATCTTACGGGTCACCAAAAGTACTATGCTAAACTAGCAAAAAGGTACTATGGTCCCTTTCAGATTCATAGGCCAATCAATGAGATGGCCTATCAACTCAAGTTGCCCAATCATTGGCTCATACACAATGCTTTTCATGCGAGCCTATTAAAGCCTTACAAAGGAGAGCCACCTCAAGAACCAACTATTGAAGACCCACCGGAGATCGAGGACCAAGAAGAGGTGCTGCAGCCCGAGTCCATTCTCCGACATGAAGACAAGGTACTAAGAGGTGGTAAGACTATCCGACGATATCTTATTAAGTTTAAGAATTATCCTTTTGAAGATGCTAGATGGATGCAAGGCATACAATTAAAGGATAACCTAAACCTTGTCAATGCTTACAATGCTTCCCAAGAGTAAGCAAATGTACAAAATGTTAAAAATGAACAAATTTTTTTTCTTATAAGACTCTCTTTTTCTTTATTTGTGCACAAAAATGAAGTAGTATGCATGCTTAGATCAAGTTTGCGGAGACGACGTCTCCCAAACACCAAGTAGAGCTTGTCACTCTACTATGGAAGGTTGATAGGACTAATGTGCAGACATGCTTGCGGCAGCCTCAGGCTCTCAAGCGCCAAATGGATTAGTCATCCATTGTGGAATGATGTCGTAGGGTAACATAGGGATCCTCTACCCGCTAAGAAAAGGACTCATGAACATGCTTTATCTTCTCTACACCATAGTCGAGGACGACTATGATTTCAAGAGAGAGGTAATGTCATAATAATCAATATCTAATTCTCCTAAATGATTTTCTCATATTAAACTGATCATTTAATGTGGGGAAGGCCAGGGAGAAAAAGCTAGAATATTGGTTAAGCTAGCAGACCGGCCACAGTAGGGATCCAAAGGAGGGAAAATAGGGATCCAAAGGGGGGGGGGGGGGGGGCATCTGCAAAAGAGCCATGTGCAACAATGGGCTAAAAAGACCCTAAGGTTCATCCCATTAAGACTTCCAAAATGCTAAGGTTCCAAAATTCAAAGGTTGTGTCCAAAGGTCAACCCTAGGGAAAATTGGATGCTTTGTGTGTGCCCTAAAAGTCTTTGCACATCCCTACATGGGAGGGGGCGAGCCCTAAAGGTAGGGGATGAGAGAGAAAGCTACACACACACACACACACACACACACACACACACACACAGAGGCTCCCTTTACACAAAGGGAATGAGGGACACATGTCAACTCCCTATGCCAGATGCCCACAAGGTGTGCCCAATTCCTATTGGAAGACCCTTGAAGTGGACCAATGAGAACTAAGCTAGAGTAAATCTAGTTTAATTAATTTAAAAACTTTTAATAAAAGAAACCAATGAGAATTAAGTCTCCTAGAAGACTATTGGGCAGTCTCCCAAGGGGACCAATGAGCATTCAGGAGCCCAATGGCTTGCCTGATTCCTATTGGCCAGGAGGCAAAGGGGTCCAATGAGAGTTTAGTTTAATTATTTAATTACCTAAAGCTCTCACAAAAGGGGAAAGGGGGACACATGTCAGAAGGCTATCACTTATGCTGCTTAACACCCATTGGCTTGACTTGGGCCGGGGAGGTCCAATGAGGCAAAAGCCAGACCAATTTAGCAGGAAGGGCTCGCCCAAGAGAGAGAGGGGGCTGATTTTTGCTTGGCATTGACACACACACACTCACACTTGACCATGTGTGAAGAAAGAATACTCTATCTCCTCCCAAGCTTTAATGGAGAGCTCATCACCTACTCCAAGCTTGTGAGATAGAAGCCTACATCAACACTCTCTTGGCATGTGGATGCAAATCCAACCAAGAGCCAAGCTTCCATGCATGCTCATCTTCTCTACCAAGCTAATTACTAAGCTAAGCTATGCTAATATGAGTGATTATGTGAGGAGATGTACATCTTTCTCGTAAGATACTCCTTCTTCCTCTCAATCTACTCTCATACCCTGCTAGCTCTCACCATCTTCGAAGGTGTGTGAGGTCTTGGGTCTGAGAACGGGGATAATTCAAGTTGTGTTTGATTAAGTGTTTTTCTTAGTGCATGAAGCTTCCATCTTCATTGCACTAGCTAGTCTTGAAGGAACACAAAGAATTGTATTGTACAATGTCTCTCTTGATGGGAGAAACCATAATACAAAGCCTTTTGGAGGGGGGACCGGCTCCATGCAAATCCGGTCCTCAACTGTTGTCAATAGCTTAATTTCTCTCTCTTTTGAAAGTATTGTCGATGCTATCTAACTAGGTGTTATGTTTTTTGTTGCTCTCTCCACCCAAGCACTCTTGTAATTCTCATTAGGAATCTATTCTAATGAAATGCCCACTATGTTCATGCTAATTTCCGCTACACATAAGTTATTAGGCCATTAAATGTTACATTGGTATCAGAGCTCAAGGTTTCTCTTTTCTTTCTGAAGAACGGAGGTCCTCAAGCTAGCTACAAATGGTTGGTATTATTAATTGCCTGTGAGTAAGTAGAATAGGGATTTTTCAGCCTTGCAGTGCGCCTGCCTTCGTGCAGTTAACGGGGTATCACCTTCGAAAGCTATGGTCTTAATAGTGGAGTCCTACGGGGCTTGCCTACGGCTTAACCACTATTGAGCTATTAGAAGCTTGACAGGAGCCGGTGCTGTTTTGGTGTCGAAAGACCCTCTCTTCTATTCCTTGCAATTAATGGTATTCGAGCCGCGGGTACAGTAGCTTGAGTACTTTTTCTAAATGGGTAAAAAGAGGAGTAGCAACTAGGGCTTGAAGTGCCAAAGTACACCTAAAACGTTTACACCTAAAAGTTGTTAGAATGGCTGACAATAGTAAAGAGAGTGAAATTAATGTTGATAAATTTGATTTTGCTCATGAGCAAGCTATTAATGATGCTTCAATGCTTGTTAACTATCTTGTTTCTAGGCTTCAACAAGCCATGGGCAATCCATCTCTCCAAAATGAAGTGCAACGGCAGCTTCGTGCTCACGGGATTCTCCAAGCTCATCACCATGACGAGAGAACACCTAGGAAGCCTCCTTGTGAGACTACCAAAAGAGGTCTCTCTCCGATTCGGGAAGGAGAAGAGAATCCATATGAAGGGCTCAAGAATTTACTTCTTGATGATGCATCTCCTTCCCAAAGGAGAACTCAAGAGCCTCCACCGAAGGAACGAGAAAGAAGCGAGTCTCCCGCCACCTCGGCAGAGATGGCTCCACAAAGACGGCGGGCTAAACGCTCTCCATCACCACCAAAGCGGAGAAGACCATCACACTCTCCTCCACGCCATAATTCAAAGAGGGATGATAAAAAGCAAGAGAAGAAAAAGGCGAGAAAGAGGACACCCTCTTCTCCATCTTCTTCATCCTCTTCCTCTTATGAAAACTATGGTGAAGATGACAAAGATCAAGACAAGAAAAAGGCGAGAAAGAGGTCACCCTCTTCTCCACCTTCTTCAAATTCTTCACCCTCTGAAGAAAGTGATGGTGCAACCTTTGAACCATCAAAAAGAAGAGGCCATAGGAAATCCTATGCCGCATGGAAGAGGTCGTCCAAGTTGAAGAAATTCAAAGAGGGAGGGAAAAGCATCTCTTTCCTTACCTATGATGGTACCTTTGGTGCTACGGACAAAGTCTTGGCCTTTATCCAACAATTCGATGTGGCGTTTGGAGATGAGGGCTTCACGGAGTCCTCTAAGCTACGATATGTAGCTATGCACTTTCAAAAATCCGCTAGACAATGGTGGTCTAGCCTACGAGCCAATGGTGAAGCTCCACGAACATGGAAGGCTTTAAGAGCTTCCATTATGAAGCCATTTTTGGCCATCGATGCCAAAGACAAAGTAATCACCGAATGGCGAAGCTTAAAGCTCTCTCCCAATGAATCCATCCACAAATATGTAGACAAGTTTTGGGACCTACAACTCAAAGCCACTGTCTTCAAAAGGTTGGATTTTGGAGAGGAAAAGCAACAATTTTGTGCGGGCTTAACCAAAGAATTGGCGAAGTATGTCAACTCCCAAAGACCACGTACCATATCGGCGGTAATACACCACACTATGGTCGCCTCTCGAATCAATTTCCAAATGTGGGCAAAAAGAAATAATAAGCCCCCGGAAAACAAGGGTTCCAATGAGCCTAAGGGGAAGGACAATGTCCAAAAGTCTCCTAAGGGCAACTCCAACAAAGCTAAAGAGAAGGGAGTTTACAAAGGTAAGAATAAACTCTCTCCTGAAGAGCTTGAGCGTTATCGTAAGGATAACCGGTGTTTCAAGTGCGGCGAACAAGGGAATGCGTACCGCGCTTGTCCCCAAAAGAACAACCGCCAAGATCCTCCTAGAGCTTCCTTGGTTGAAATCCAAGAGGAGGAGACTCACCAAACTCACCACAAAGGATCTCCTCTATGCCATTCTTGGGGAAAGGTAAGAGAACATGATGCTTTTATTCTCTTTGACCCTGGTTCTACTCACAATTTTATATCTATAGAGTTGGCCACCAAGCTAGGAATACAATCTTACGAGATGGGAGATGTCCTACCCGCAGACAGTGCCTTCAAGGGGCAAGAAGCTTCAGTCACTCCCTTAATTGGGAAATTGAGGCTTCATGTCCAAGGCTATGTGGACAAAAAGGACTTCTTTATCTCTGCTCTCGAGCATGAGGATGTAATCCTAGGGGCACCATGGTTTGACCGACTGGCTGCCGATGTTAAATTTCCTGAAAGGAGAATCTCCTTTAAGTTCAGGGAAAAAGACATGTATATAGATGCTAAGGAACTGGGTAACACCATCCCCATTGTACATACACCAGCTTTCAATAAGTCAATAAAGAGCTCTATTTCCGTGTACATGATTTTTGTTAAAGATTCTCAAAATGAGCCTAATGCTTTAACAAAAGAAAATAAAAGAAACCGAAAGGAATTAGAGTTATCCAATTTTCTCAAGGGGTTTCAAGATGTTTTTATTGACGACATCCCTTGTGAGCTACCTCCTAAACGAGGTAATAATGACCATGCAATTGAAATTATTCCAGGAAGTTCACCGCCTAATAAACCTCCTTATAGAGTTTCTCAAGCTCAACAAGAGGAGATTATGCGGCAAGTGCATGAGTTAGTTGAGAAGAGTATGGTTAGGCCAAGCTCATCTCCATTTTGCTCACCTGTGCTATTAGTGCAAAAGAAATACGACACATATCGTATGTGTGTCGACTATAGAGCACTAAATAGGATCACTATCAAGAATAGGTTTCCCGTTCCACAGGTAGAAGACCTATTTGATAAGCTACAAGTATCGACCTACTTCAGTAGGATTGACCTAAAAAGTGGCTATCATCAAATAAGGATAGTTGATCAAGACATTGTAAAGACCGCATTTCGTACTACATTTGGTCTTTACGAATACATTGTCATGCCTTTTGGCTTGACTAATGCACCAGCCACATTCAACCGCTTGATGGAGAAGCTGTTCAGGCCTTATCGAACCTTCACTGGAGTGTTCTTTGATGATATTATCATCTACTCTAATTCATTGGAGGAACACAAGCAACACCTCCAGGTAATATTTCAAGTTTTAAGAGAGAATAAACTTTACGTTAATCGAAAGAAACGTGAAATTTTCTTACAAGAGATTCAGTATTTAGGTCACATTATCTCTCAAGATGGCATCCAAATGGATCCATCCAAGTTAGAGGTAATAAAAGGATGGCCTAAACCAAGGAATCTTCATGAACTAAGAAGCTTCATAGGTATGTGTGCATACTATAGACGCTTCATAGAAAAGTTCTCACAAATTGCGGGACCATTACATGACCTAACAAAGAAAAGCGTTAGGTATACTTGGTCTGCTAAGGAGAACAATGCTTTCGAAAAGCTTATCTCTCAACCTGTGCTTACACTACCGGATCTCTCAAAACCATTTGAGGTCCAATGTGATGCCTGTGGTGATTGCCTTGGAGGTGTTTTGCTCCAAGAAGGGCACCCCATAGGCTATGAGAGTCGAAGGCTCGACCCTGTTGGGCAAGCTCTAGGCATATACGAAAAGGAACTCCTTGCAGTTCTACATGCCTTAGACTCGTGGAAGCACTATTTATTGGGGACTCCTTTCATTCTGCGAACGGATCACCAAAGTCTTAAGTACTTCATGACGCAGACCAAGCTCTCCGACAAAAAAATGAGGTGGGCAAATTTCCTTTCGCAATTTCATTTTCATATTGCTCACATTGCTGGCAAGCATAATCAAGTAGCTGATGCACTCTCAAGACGGCCGAGAGTGAATGCGGTTTCCATAGCAACTCACAATGATCTGTCTTCAATGATAGATGAGTATGCTATTGATCCCGATTTTAGAGATGTGATTTCAGCCCTTGCATTAGGGAAGAAAGAAGAACCATTTACTTTACAAGATGGTTATCTTCTCTATGGCAATAGACTATGCGTTACTAACTCCCTACGTGAGAAAGTAATGTATGAATCTCATGCTCCCCCATATGTGGGGCATAGAGGGATTCAGTCTACCTTAAAGGGAATTGAAACATATTTCTATTGGCCTACCATGAAAGTGAACATACAAGAGTATGTTTCCAAATGTGTGGTATGCCAAAAGACAAAATTTGATAGAGGGAAGCAACCTGGATTGCTTCAACCCTTGCCAATCCCTAATTCACCATGGGAGTGCATTTCCATGGATTTTATCTTTGGATTGCCTAAGTCTATCCATGGGAATACGGGAATATGGACGATAATAGACAGGTTCAGTAAACAAGCTCATTTTATACCTGTCAAAAAGACTATCAAAGCCCATTAAATGGCAACCCTCTTCATTTCACAAATTTTCAAATACCATGGCTTGCCAATGTCCATAGTGTCGGATAGAGATCCTAGAATGACCAGTAATTTCTGGAAGGGTCTCTTTGAGAATTTAGGAACAAGGCTAAACTTCTCTTCGGCCTATCATCCACAAACTGATGGCCAAAGTGAAATAGCTAACCTAACCATTCTCGATCTACTAAAAGCCTATGTAACGGAAGTAGATCAAAGATCCCAATGGGAGAAGTACTTACCCTTAGTGGAGTATGATTACAATAACACTGTACATACTTCCACGGGAAAAGCACCTTTCGAGGTAATTGAGGGAAGATCAAAAAGTCCCTTGCTACTTAAGGTACATGGGAAGATCTTCGCTGCAGATGAGTATAGCCGAGACCTACAAGAATCTTTTCAAAAGATTAAGGATGCTATCTCTATCTCACAGCAAAGGCAAAAGGCTGCTGCTGACAAGCACAGAAGAGCCCAAGCCTTTAAAGAAAACGATTGGGTCTTGTTAAAGTTTCCCAAGGCTCGATTGAGGCACACGACGGGCAAGAATCTTACGGGTCACCAAAAGTACTATGCTAAACTAGCAAAAAGGTACTATGGTCCCTTTCAGATTCATAGGCCAATCAATGAGATGGCCTATCAACTCAAGTTGCCCAATCATTGGCTCATACACAATGCTTTTCATGCGAGCCTATTAAAGCCTTACAAAGGAGAGCCACCTCAAGAACCAACTATTGAAGACCCACCGGAGATCGAGGACCAAGAAGAGGTGCTGCAGCCCGAGTCCATTCTCCGACATGAAGACAAGGTACTAAGAGGTGGTAAGACTATCCGACGATATCTTATTAAGTTTAAGAATTATCCTTTTGAAGATGCTAGATGGATGCAAGGCATACAATTAAAGGATAACCTAAACCTTGTCAATGCTTACAATGCTTCCCAAGAGTAAGCAAATGTACAAAATGTTAAAAATGAACAAATTTTTTTTCTTATAAGACTCTCTTTTTCTTTATTTGTGCACAAAAATGAAGTAGTATGCATGCTTAGATCAAGTTTGCGGAGACGACGTCTCCCAAACACCAAGTAGAGCTTGTCACTCTACTATGGAAGGTTGATAGGACTAATGTGCAGACATGCTTGCGGCAGCCTCAGGCTCTCAAGCGCCAAATGGATTAGTCATCCATTGTGGAATGATGTCGTAGGGTAACATAGGGATCCTCTACCCGCTAAGAAAAGGACTCATGAACATGCTTTATCTTCTCTACACCATAGTCGAGGACGACTATGATTTCAAGAGAGAGGTAATGTCATAATAATCAATATCTAATTCTCCTAAATGATTTTCTCATATTAAACTGATCATTTAATGTGGGGAAGGCCAGGGGAGAAAAAGCTAGAATATTGGTTAAGCTAGCAGACCGGCCACAGTAGGGATCCAAAGGAGGGAAAATAGGGATCCAAAGGGGGGGGGGGGGGGGGGGGGCATCTGCAAAAGAGCCATGTGCAACAATGGGCTAAAAAGACCCTAAGGTTCATCCCATTAAGACTTCCAAAATGCTAAGGTTCCAAAATTCAAAGGTTGTGTCCAAAGGTCAACCCTAGGGAAAATTGGATGCTTTGTGTGTGCCCTAAAAGTCTTTGCACATCCCTACATGGGAGGGGGCGAGCCCTAAAGGTAGGGGATGAGAGAGAAAGCTACACACACACACACACACACACACAGAGGCTCCCTTTACACAAAGGGAATGAGGGACACATGTCAACTCCCTATGCCAGATGCCCACAAGGTGTGCCCAATTCCTATTGGAAGACCCTTGAAGTGGACCAATGAGAACTAAGCTAGAGTAAATCTAGTTTAATTAATTTAAAAACTTTTAATAAAAGAAACCAATGAGAATTAAGTCTCCTAGAAGACTATTGGGCAGTCTCCCAAGGGGACCAATGAGCATTCAGGAGCCCAATGGCTTGCCTGATTCCTATTGGCCAGGAGGCAAAGGGGTCCAATGAGAGTTTAGTTTAATTATTTAATTACCTAAAGCTCTCACAAAAGGGGAAAGGGGGACACATGTCAGAAGGCTATCACTTATGCTGCTTAACACCCATTGGCTTGACTTGGGCCGGGGAGGTCCAATGAGGCAAAAGCCAGACCAATTTAGCAGGAAGGGCTCGCCCAAGAGAGAGAGGGGGCTGATTTTTGCTTGGCATTGACACACACACACTCACACTTGACCATGTGTGAAGAAAGAATACTCTATCTCCTCCCAAGCTTTAATGGAGAGCTCATCACCTACTCCAAGCTTGTGAGATAGAAGCCTACATCAACACTCTCTTGGCATGTGGATGCAAATCCAACCAAGAGCCAAGCTTCCATGCATGCTCATCTTCTCTACCAAGCTAATTACTAAGCTAAGCTATGCTAATATGAGTGATTATGTGAGGAGATGTACATCTTTCTCGTAAGATACTCCTTCTTCCTCTCAATCTACTCTCATACCCTGCTAGCTCTCACCATCTTCGAAGGTGTGTGAGGTCTTGGGTCTGAGAACGGGGATAATTCAAGTTGTGTTTGATTAAGTGTTTTTCTTAGTGCATGAAGCTTCCATCTTCATTGCACTAGCTAGTCTTGAAGGAACACAAAGAATTGTATTGTACAATGTCTCTCTTGATGGGAGAAACCATAATACAAAGCCTTTTGGAGGGGGGACCGGCTCCATGCAAATCCGGTCCTCAACTGTTGTCAATAGCTTAATTTCTCTCTCTTTTGAAAGTATTGTCGATGCTATCTAACTAGGTGTTATGTTTTTTGTTGCTCTCTCCACCCAAGCACTCTTGTAATTCTCATTAGGAATCTATTCTAATGAAATGCCCACTATGTTCATGCTAATTTCCGCTACACATAAGTTATTAGGCCATTAAATGTTACATTGGTATCAGAGCTCAAGGTTTCTCTTTTCTTTCTGAAGAACGGAGGTCCTCAAGCTAGCTACAAATGGTTGGTATTATTAATTGCCTGTGAGTAAGTAGAATAGGGATTTTTCAGCCTTTCAGTGCGCCTGCCTTCGTGCAGTTAACGGGGTATCACCTTCGAAAGCTATGGTCTTAATAGTGGAGTCCTACGGGGCTTGCCTACGGCTTAACCACTATTGAGCTATTAGAAGCTTGACGGGAGCCGGTGCTGTTTTGGTGTCGAAAGACCCTCTCTTCTATTCCTTGCAATTAATGGTATTCGAGCCGCGGGTACAGTAGCTTGAGTGCTTTTTCTAAATGGGTAAAAAGAGGAGTAGCAACTAGGGCTTGAAGTGCCAAAGTACACCTAAAACGTTTACACCTAAAAGTTGTTAGAATGGCTGACAATAGTAAAGAGAGTGAAATTAATGTTGATAAATTTGATTTTGCTCATGAGCAAGCTATTAATGATGCTTCAATGCTTGTTAACTATCTTGTTTCTAGGCTTCAACAAGCCATGGGCAATCCATCTCTCCAAAATGAAGTGCAACGGCAGCTTCGTGCTCACGGGATTCTCCAAGCTCATCACCATGACGAGAGAACACCTAGGAAGCCTCCTTGTGAGACTACCAAAAGAGGTCTCTCTCCGATTCGGGAAGGAGAAGAGAATCCATATGAAGGGCTCAAGAATTTACTTCTTGATGATGCATCTCCTTCCCAAAGGAGAACTCAAGAGCCTCCACCGAAGGAACGAGAAAGAAGCGAGTCTCCCGCCACCTCGGCAGAGATGGCTCCACAAAGACGGCGGGCTAAACGCTCTCCATCACCACCAAAGCGGAGAAGACCATCACACTCTCCTCCACGCCATAATTCAAAGAGGGATGATAAAAAGCAAGAGAAGAAAAAGGCGAGAAAGAGGACACCCTCTTCTCCATCTTCTTCATCCTCTTCCTCTTATGAAAACTATGGTGAAGATGACAAAGATCAAGACAAGAAAAAGGCGAGAAAGAGGTCACCCTCTTCTCCACCTTCTTCAAATTCTTCACCCTCTGAAGAAAGTGATGGTGCAACCTTTGAACCATCAAAAAGAAGAGGCCATAGGAAATCCTATGCCGCATGGAAGAGGTCGTCCAAGTTGAAGAAATTCAAAGAGGGAGGGAAAAGCATCTCTTTCCTTACCTATGATGGTACCTTTGGTGCTACGGACAAAGTCTTGGCCTTTATCCAGCAATTCGATGTGGCGTTTGGAGATGAGGGCTTCACGGAGTCCTCTAAGCTACGGCATGTAGCTATGCACTTTCAAAAATCCGCTAGACAATGGTGGTCTAGCCTACGAGCCAATGGTGAAGCTCCACGAACATGGAAGGCTTTAAGAGCTTCCATTATGAAGCCATTTTTGGCCATCGATGCCAAAGACAAAGTAATCACCGAATGGCGAAGCTTAAAGCTCTCTCCCAATGAATCCATCCACAAATATGTAGACAAGTTTTGGGACCTACAACTCAAAGCCACTGTCTTCAAAAGGTTGGATTTTGGAGAGGAAAAGCAACAATTTTGTGCGGGCTTAACCAAAGAATTGGCGAAGTATGTCAACTCCCAAAGACCACGTACCATATCGGCGGTAATACACCACACTATGGTCGCCTCTCGAATCAATTTCCAAATGTGGGCAAAAAGAAATAATAAGCCCCCGGAAAACAAGGGTTCCAATGAGCCTAAGGGGAAGGACAATGTCCAAAAGTCTCCTAAGGGCAACTCCAACAAAGCTAAAGAGAAGGGAGTTTACAAAGGTAAGAATAAACTCTCTCCTGAAGAGCTTGAGCGTTATCGTAAGGATAACCGGTGTTTCAAGTGCGGCGAACAAGGGAATGCGTACCGCGCTTGTCCCCAAAAGAACAACCGCCAAGATCCCCTAGAGCTTCCTTGGTTGAAATCCAAGAGGAGGAGACTCACCAAACTCACCACAAAGGATCTCCTCTATGCCATTCTTGGGGAAAGGTAAGAGAACATGATGCTTTTATTCTCTTTGACCCTGGTTCTACTCACAATTTTATATCTATAGAGTTGGCCACCAAGCTAGGAATACAATCTTACGAGATGGGAGATGTCCTACCCGCAGACAGTGCCTTCAAGGGGCAAGAAGCTTCAGTCACTCCCTTAATTGGGAAATTGAGGCTTCATGTCCAAGGCTATGTGGACAAAAAGGACTTCTTTATCTCTGCTCTCGAGCATGAGGATGTAATCCTAGGGGCACCATGGTTTGACCGACTGGCTGCCGATGTTAAATTTCCTGAAAGGAGAATCTCCTTTAAGTTCAGGGAAAAAGACATGTATATAGATGCTAAGGAACTGGGTAACACCATCCCCATTGTACATACACCAGCTTTCAATAAGTCAATAAAGAGCTCTATTTCCGTGTACATGATTTTTGTTAAAGATTCTCAAAATGAGCCTAATGCTTTAACAAAAGAAAATAAAAGAAACCAAAAGGAATTAGAGTTATCCAATTTTCTCAAGGGGTTTCAAGATGTTTTTATTGACGACATCCCTTGTGAGCTACCTCCTAAACGAGGTAATAATGACCATGCAATTGAAATTATTCCAGGAAGTTCACCGCCTAATAAACCTCCTTATAGAGTTTCTCAAGCTCAACAAGAGGAGATTATGCGGCAAGTGCATGAGTTAGTTGAGAAGGGTATGGTTAGGCCAAGCTCATCTCCATTTTGCTCACCTGTGCTATTAGTGCAAAAGAAATACGGCACATATCGTATGTGTGTCGACTATAGAGCACTAAATAGGATCACTATCAAGAATAGGTTTCCCGTTCCATGGGTAGAAGACCTATTTGATAAGCTACAAGGATCGACCTACTTCAGTAGGATTGACCTAAAAAGTGGCTATCATCAAATAAGGATAGTTGATCAAGACATTGTAAAGACCGCATATCGTACTACATTTGGTCTTTACGAATACATTGTCATGCCTTTTGGCTTGACTAATGCACCAGCCACATTCAACCGCTTGATGGAGAAGCTGTTCAGGCCTCATCGAACCTTCACTGGAGTGTTCTTTGATGATATTATCATCTACTCTAATTCATTGGAGGAAAACAAGCAACACCTCCAGGTAATATTTCAGGTTTTAAGAGAGAATAAACTTTACGTCAATCGAAAGAAAAGTGAAATTTTCTTACAAGAGATTCAGTATTTAGGTCACATTAGCTCTCAAGATGGCATCCAAATGGATCCATCCAAGTTAGAGGTAATAAAAGGATGGCCTAAACCAAGGAATCTTCATGAACTAAGAAGCTTCATAGGTATTTGTGCATACTATAGACGCTTCATAGAAAAGTTCTCACAAATTGCGGGACCATTACATGACCTAACAAAGAAAAGCGTTAGGTATACATGGTCTGCTAAGGAGAACAATGCTTTCGAAAAGCTTATCTCTCAACCTGTGCTTACACTACCGGATCTCTCAAAACCATTTGAGTTCCAATGTGATGCCTGTGGTGATTGCCTTGGAGGTGTTTTGCTCCAAGAAGGGCACGCCATAGGCTATGAGAGTCGAAGGCTCGACCCTGTTGAGCAAGCTCTAGGCATATATGAAAAGGAACTCCTTGCAGTTCTACATACCTTAGACTTGTGGAAGCACTATTTATTGGGGACTCCTTTCATTTGGCGAACGGATCACCAAAGTCTTAAGTACTTCATGACGCAGACCAAGCTCTCCGACAAACAAATGAGGTGGGCAAATTTCCTTTCGCAATTTCATTTTCATATTGCTCACATTGCTGGCAAGCATAATCAAGTAGCTGATGCACTCTCAAGACGTCCGAGAGTGAATGCGGTTTCCATAGCAACTCACAATGATTTATCTTCAATGATAGATGAGTATGCTATTGATTCCGATTTTAGAGATGTGATTTCAGCCCTTGCATTAGGGAAGAAAGAAGAACCATCTTCTTCATGAACCCGGTCACGAGGTGAAGTTTTGCCCTCATGTAGCTCCCGAGAAGAGGTTGGATCTTCTTGAGAAACTCACGGTGTATGAGGTTGCGGAAGCAGCGAAGAGGGGCCGTTTTGTTGCCGTTGATCCCTCCGCCACAGCGACACCGCGAGAGCAAAGGGAACCCAACCTTGACGACATCTCTCGAACCTTCAAGAGCCATGGATCTACACCGTCCTCTTCCCTTCCGCATCGCCAAACCACTCTCAACGAAAATTGGAATCCTAAATTGAACGAAGAGGTGGATAGGTCGGTTGCCCGATTCTTCTTCCACGACCACATTGCCTTCCATGCTTTGCGGTGAGTTTCCCTTGGCATATACACATTGCAATCTTCCATTTTGTATTCATAATGGGTTATAATTTCTCGACTCTCCATACTAACGCACAAGATGGTTATCTTCTCTATGGCAATCCACTATCGTCCATATTCCCGTATTCCTATGGATAGACTTAGGCAATCCAAAGATAAAATCCATGGATATGCTCTCCCATGGTGAATTAGGGATTGGCAAAGGTTGAAGCAATCCAGGTTGCTTCCCTCTATCAAACTTTGTCTTTTGGCATACGGCACATTTCGAAACATACTCTTGTATGTTTGCTTTCATGGTAGGCCAATAGAAACATGTTTCAATCCCCTTTCAGGTAGACTGAATCCCTCTATGCCCCGCATAGGGAGTAGAATGAGATTCATACATTACTTTCTCACGGAGTGAGTTAGTAACACATAGTCTATTGCCATAGAGAAGATAACCATCTTGTAAAGTAAATGGTTCCTCTTTCTTAGCTAGTGCAAGGGCTGAAATCACATCTCTAAAATCGGGATCAATAGCATACTCATCTATCATAGAAGATAGATCATTGTGAGTTGCTATGGAAACCACATTTACTCTCGACCTTCTTGAGAGTGCATCGGCTACTTGATTATGCTTGCCAGCAATGTGAGCAATATGAAAAAGAAATTGCGAAAGGAAATTCACCCACCTCATTTGTTTGTTAGAAGGCTTGGTCTGCATCATGAAGTACTTAAGACTTTGGTGATCCGTTCGTAGAATGAAAGGAGTCTCTAATGAATAGTACTTCCATGAGTCTAAGGCATGTTGAACTGCGAGGAGTTCCTTTTCATATATGCCTAGAGCTTGCTCAACAGGGTCGAGCCTTTGACTTTCATAGCCTATGGCGTGCCCTGCTTGGAGCAAAACAACTCCAAGGCAATCACCACAAGCATCACATTGGACCTCAAATGGCTTTGAGAGATCCGATAGTGTAAGCACAGGTTGAGAGATAATATTTTCTTTAAGCTTTTTGAAAGGATTTTTCTCCTTGGCAGACCATGTGTACCTAATGTTTTTCTTTATTAGGTCATGTAATGGTCCTGATATTGGTGATAACTTTTCTATGAAGTGTCTATAGTATGCACACATACCTATAAATCTTCTTAGTTCATGAAGATTCCTTGGTTTAGGCCATCCTTTTATTACCTCTAACTTTGATGGATCCATTTGGATGCCATCTTGAGAGATAATGTGACCTAAATAATGAATCTCTTGTAAGAAAAATTCACTTTTGTTTCGATTAACATAAAGTTTATTCTCTCTTAAAACTTGAAATATTACCTTGAGGTGTTGCTTGTGTTCGTCTAATGAATTAGAGTAGATGATGATATCATCAAAGAACACTCCAATAAAGGTTCGGTGAGGCCTGAATAGCTTCTCCATCAAGTGGTTGAATGTGGCTGGTGCATTGGTCGAGCCAAAAGGCATGACAATATATTCGTAAAGACCAAACATAGTGCGAAATGCGGTCTTTACAATGTCTTGATTAACTATCCTTATTTGATGATAGCCACTTTTTAGGTCAATCCTAATGAAGTAGGTGGACCCTTGTAGCTTATCAAATAGGTTATCTACCCGTGGAACGGGAAACCTATTTTTGATAGTGATCCTATTTAGTGCTCTATAGTCGACACACATACAATATGTGCCGTCTTTCTTTTGCACTAGTAGCACATGATAACAAAATGGAGATGAGCTATGCCTAACCATGCCCTTCTCAACTAACTCATGCACTTGCTGCATAATCTCCTCTTGTTGAGCTTGAGAAACTCTATAAGGAGGTTTGTTAGGCGGTGAACTTCCTGGAAGAAGTTCAATTGCTAGTCATCATTGGCTCGTTTAGGAGGTAGCTCACAAGGGATGTCGTCAATAAAGACATCTTGAAATCCCTTCAGAAGATTGGATAACTCTAATTTCTTTTGATTGTGTATATTCTCTTTTGCTCAAACATTAGGTTCATTTTGAGAGTCTTAAACAAAAATCATGTACACCGAAATAGAGCTCTTGATTGACTTATTGAAAGCTTGTGTATGTACAATGGGTATGGTGTTACGTATTTTCTTGGCATCTATGTACATATTTTTTTCCCTGAACTTAAAGGAGATTCTCCTTTCAGAGAATTTAACATTGGCACCCATGTGATCAAACCATGGTGCCCCTAGGATTACATCCTCATGCTTGAGAGGAGAGATAAAGAAGTCCTCTTTGTCCACATAGCTTTGGACATGGAGCCTCAATTTCCCAATTAAGGGAGAGACTGAAGCTTGTTGCCCGTTGAAAGCACCATCTGCGTGTAGGACATCTGCCATCTCGTAAGCTTGTATTCCTAGCTTGGTGGCCAACTCTGTGGATATGAAATTGTGAGTAGAACCAGGGTCAAAGAGAATAAAAGCATCATGTTCTCTTACCTTTCCCCAAGCATGGCATAGAGGAGATCCTTTGTGGTGAATTTCCTCCTCTTGGATTTCAACCAAGGTAGCTCTAGGAGGTTCATGGCGGGTTTTCTTTTGGGGACAAGCGTGGTACGCATGCCCTTGCTGGTTGCACTTTAAACAACGGATTTCCTTGCGATAACGCTCAAGCTCTTCAGGAGAGAGTTTATATTTGCCTTTGTAAACTCCCTTCTCTTTAGCTTTGTTGGAGTTGCCCTTAGGAGACTTTTGGACATTGTCCTTCCCCTTAGGCTCATTGGAACCCTTGTTTCTGTGGGCTTAAAATTTCTTTTAGCCCCTGTTAACCCTCACGGCACACGGAAATCCTATGATCTATAAACGTTGTATTATTTAGAGTCAGGTACCGGGCTTGTCGGACCAATAGGAAAAGGGTAAGAGTGATCGCCGATGACAGGTGCACTCTAACACGAACATTCAAGGGATTAGTTGGCTAAGCATGGGCGCCCAAGTGTGAATGGGGTGAGCTCCTATAAAAGCCAACTAAACCTAATTTTTACTCATTCTCTCATTTGTGCAATAGAAGAGTGCTCTTGCTCCATCTCCATCTTCTTCTTCTTCACCTCCTTGTGTGTGTGTGTGTGAGAGAGAGAGAGAGAGAGAGGGAGAGTGTGTGCACGATCGAGTATTACGAGGCACGACGGCGGCGAAGCGGTTGAGCGCGGCACGACTGCAGCTTCTTCTTCATCGCGGCGAGGAATCCACCACGAAGGCGAGCGTAGAGCGGTGAGTGACACACCCTTTGCTCTCTTGAGCTTGCTAGTTTAGGCTTGTTGTGTGCTTGGAGCCGTTTGTGGCTCGCACACGGTGTATTGGCAAGTCCCTTGCTTCGACAGTGCGGCAAGGAGCGCACATTTTTGGCGCCGTTGCCGGGGATATGCCCTACACTAAGCTCGGTTAGCACTTTACGCTTCCTTGTGGTGCAATTTCTATCATAGGAAAGGCAGGGAAGGAGTGTGTGGAGATTTCTGATTTTTGCGTTTTCTGCATTTGCTGTCAAGTTTCAATTTTTGCTATTGTCTGCGTTTTTTCAATTTCTGCAATTTCTGCATTTTCAAGTTCTGCAATTTTCTGCATTTCTGCGTTTTTTAAATTTCCTGCAATTTCTGCAATTAAAAACGCGAGCGAGCGGGCGGCGAAATTTTTCGAAAATAAAAAACGTGACTCTTAAAACGGACGGGTTGGTTTGTATAAAAAATAGATCAGGATCGGTTTCCCAAGCCCAAGCCCAAGCCCAGGCCTCAGTCCTCAGTCTTATGATATATACTAGACTCACTCTTATATATATACCCTACTCCCTCAAGAGAGAATGAGAGCATGTGGGACAAGTCCTCCACTCTCCTCCTTTCTCTTCCCACTTGCACCCTTAGACTTTCTAGTTTGGGCCTAGTTCCCTACTAGAAATTGACAGTTTTAGGGATTCCGAGGGCATAGAGTGACCAAACGGAGGGCTGTAAAGCACGGCACGACCCTCTGACCGATACGCTCGTTTCGAGCTATCACACGGCCCATTCCACGACACGCTCTAAAAAATCTAGCAAAAAAACAAACAAAAAACACGCTAAAAACTAGTCACAAGGCCTCCTAGAGCAGCTTTTTGACACCTTAGGGTATCAAAAGCACATGCACTTACGCTCTGGGCGGGTGCTAGAACACGAGCATATTGAGGGTGCCTCTGTTCATACGGACACCCATTACCCATCCACGATAAGCTCTAGACCCTCAGCGGGGACACAAGGTAGCACCACCCAAGACCTTAAAATAGCCGCTAGTGATTCCTCCTCCGACTCAGAAATCATGGAAGCATACCCTACCCAAAACATTGAGAGAGAAGGCCATGCACCTCCCGAAGCTCCATAGCCTAGTACTAGTATGTTTAGCCGTTTCATGGAAACATTAGGTAGAGCTACTCGCTCGGAACCTGATGCAAATGAAGCACACGAAGGGGGTGGGGAAGTGGACTCTCCTTTCACATCGCACGTGGACCCCACACCCCCAAAGAGTGTCCATGTGGATATCCTGCCAACTTCTTACCAAGAAGGCCCTGTTGAGCTGCCTCCTTCAGAAGTTCCCTCTAGAGTACCGTTGGTGACAAGTAAAACCACGGGGAGCAACATTGCTTCTACCTCACAAGAAACCGTTAACACGTTGACTCTAGAAGGATTGTTCATTAATGATCATTGGACATACGACCTCCACACTGAGGTGTTGACGGATCTACACTCTGGCCACGCCTACCATGTAGGATGGATAGAGATTGTACAATCCACCTCTAGTGCCACAAGCATCGAAGATCAATAGAAAATGATCTGTAATGTTATCCATGGCATTATTCAATCAGAAAGGCAAAACCGAGGGGTAAATATACTCTCAACTGGACCCATGAGATTTTTGGATACGAGTAAGGCTCAATAGCCTACTCTATCACAAATGGAGACTCCTCTAATGAGCCCCATGGACCCATCTTACGTCATTTCACCTGGGGTCTCTATGCAATCTGAGCCTCTGAGCGAAAATTTTAGCTTCCCTAACTTGGCTCAACCCTCTAGTAAGGAAAACCCAGTGCTCACTCCAGGGATAAGCCTGACAGAGAATGTACCGATAACATCTACGGTTAGCGCAGTGCCACTACCTAGTGTCGTAGTACCTAATATGGGGCCTCGACCATATGTGCCTCTAGCCCCTTATGCACACATGGCCCCCACACCTCCAATTGTACCACTTGCTTATGCTCCTCGAGTGCCGCTCCCTAGCTCTTATCCGAGTGGACCTATGCCCGGTTATGTTCCATATCCTGCATCATCTACACATATGCCAAGACTGGTACCCGTCCCTCTCCCACATATGATTCCAAGAGTACCTCCACCGGCCCTGCCTCCTCACATAGGTGACTTGGCAGCGTTTGCTCAAACCATAGGTCGATCTATCGCGGAAAATATGCGTCACGCATCTGATAGAGAGCCTAGAAGTAAGGCAGTACAAATTGCCAAACTCACGCAAAAATTCAATGGGGACGAAGATGCTAGAAAACACATTGAAGTGTTTGAACAAGTATGTGATTCCTTAGGGGAACGCAACGAACTACATAAGTGCAATGCCTTAAGCTTGACATTAAGTGGGAAGGCTGGAGATTGGTATAGAACCCTAAGGGTGGACGAGAAAACAATCTACCCTACCCTTCGAAGGTTGTTTCTAAAGGAGTACATACGAGAAGGTGTGCTTTGGGGTGTAGCATCTCAGCTATAGAAGGCCGAACGTAAGGAAGGAGAGTCAGTAAGGGACTTCATTAGTCGTCTAAAGCACTTAAACTCTCGTTGCCCTGTAAATGAGCGCTTCAACAATAACCAACTGCTTGATCGATTCATTCGAGGGTTGAGGAATGAAGGAATCTATAATGGACTAGTGATTAGAGGTATCACAACCTGGGAAGATGTCACTGCCAATGCAATCCAATTAGAGGACAACTTGATGATAGCAGGCATGAGGGTGTCTACTGACACGAGATCCACTAGCTCACAAGCCATTGAGTATGAACCCATGACTGCAAAGCCCATTGCCAATGAGCCAAAGGTATTTGAGACATTCTTGACAGACCTCACCAAGGAAATCCAAGAGTCTCTTAAGGATAATCGACCCCCTCAAAATAGTCACATGTATCCAAGAAGGGAGCAACAATGGTGTTCCATTTGCTTAGGTCCACATAGCACTAGTGAGTGCCCTACGTTTAGAGTAAAATTTAATGGAACTTGCAACGCATGTGGTAGGTATGGTCACCAAGCTAAGGATTGTTTAATGATCAAACGTATGATGGCAAATAGACCACCTGTAGCCTGGACGGATGCACCTCGAGCTCCTGTATTGATGCCTGCTCCACCTGTTGGGCAACTACCGCAACACATGGTCCCTAGATCTCAAAATGTTGTACAAGCTACACCGTTACCACCTCCTGTGCTAGGACCTCAGCCCCCGCATCCAAGAGTTGCCCCTATGAACCAAGTGGGTTGCGAGCCATCTAATGCTTATGCAGATGGTTGTGAGGAGGAAATAGACACTAGTATTGCCTACGGACTTGATACATTGGAAGAGTGTCCTATATACTACATGGAAGATTGTTGGGGACAAGTCAAGCCGGTTTATCAAGCTGCTGCTCTCGCATCCAGAGGTCAAAATATCAACACCCAGGCTAGGAGGCCACCTCTTCAATGCTACGAGTGTGGTGGACCACATCGAGTAGCGGAGTGCCCTATTAGGCTGCAAAAGAATGCTGCACAGATGCAAATGAATCAAGGGAGCACGTCTGCAATGCCAATACTCACATGTAATCGTTGTGGCATAGATCACTTGATTGCCCAATGCCCCTATAACCCAAATGCGCCTAAAATCACACCCCTAAATTTGGTTGAAATTGCTAGTGTGACATCGCCAATACCACCCGTTGCACCCGCTTATGCGATTACACGGTCCATGCTTCAAGGGCCAGGACATATCCTTGAAGAGAGAGATACCGCGTCAGTTATCCAAGCAAAGAAAAATAAGACACGAAGGAAGAAGTCGCAGAATACGGAAAATTCAAATCCAAGTTCCAAAACAAACATAGGAACAGGAGATGACCCCGTGTATATGAATGACCTCGAGGATGATTCAGATTCAGTCGAGACAATGGAGACTAGAACCAATACCACAAAGGGAAAGACCGACAAAGAAAACCGTAACATGGAACCAAATGAAAACCGAATAAGAGAAAACCATAAAGAGCCTCTGAAAACACCCCAAGTGTTTCCAAATCCAATCCAAGACCCCCAAGATAAACCGCAGGGGCAAAAAGGGAAGAATCGTAAAAAGAAGATTGGGACGTACCCAAACCCAGTAGACGAGATTGAGCAGGTGAAACATCTAAGAGGTTTAGTGGAGGAGACTCAAAGGAAACTAGAACCAGAACCCATGCAGGTCAAAATTCATGACACAGTGTTTCCCACGCAAGTTCATCCACCCCACATGAACCATAGACCCTTATCCATATCTAGTATCATCCAAGAAGGGAGTGAGGACGGGACATCAGAAAGTGAGCATACACCCTTCTTGTTGGAAAGGATGTTTAACGAAGGTATACCTGATCCCATTGAGGAATATGAGATTCCATCCTCACCAGTTCCTAGTCAAGGACCTACACCCTGTAAAACACCAATGAATGTTGCCAAACTAGTGGACTTCATGTCTTCTGAGGTCCGAACCACGATCATAGCAAAGCTGTATGGAGATCCTGAGTTATTCCTTGCACTTCGAGCATTCCTTAATGGAGAGCTACGAACGGGATTACCGCAGTTTGCGCAACCAAATAGGCCTGACTCGATTATGATTGATGAGGAAAATCATGTGCAATCACTTGACTTAGATGGACATGAGTCTGTGATCGAGGTACCCATTAACAAATTAGGGCAGTATTTTGAAGGCGACGAGTCTAATGCGACCCTACCCATCACTACCAAGGGATTAACTATAAAGGGAATTCTTGATGGTGGTGCGGGAGTTAGCATCGTTACAAAAGATTGTTGGGAATCCATGGGAAAACCCCGCCTCAGTGTTACTAACATTGTGGTAAAGATGGCAAATGGTACCATAGCCAAACCTATGGGGATGCTCAAGGATCTTAAGATCAAAGTTCTAGGACACAAGGTACGACATACGTTCATTGTAATGGATTTCTCTAAACACCTTATGTCATATGAAATGATTTTAGGACGACCATTCATGAGGGAAGCACAAATGGTTCATGATTGGTCTAAAAATCATGTCTATTTGCAATTCCAAGACTCTGTCCTTAGAGTGGATTTGGTGACTGGTAAGGTACACCCCTTAGGGAGTAAAACCATTATTGATCATCACTCTGACACCACAGTTCACTCGGCCCCACTACAATATTGTTACACTTGTAAGAAGGATACAGACATTGGCCAAGATTCTCCTTACATGGATGTGTTACCGGGTATGACGAAATCAGACAATGTGGATTGGTTCCACCTAGCATCAACCATAGACACTTGGGGAAATAGGGGGACGACCTGGGTAACACCTGAGGGGGATGAAATGCGTATACCCTTAAATATGCTACAAGCAATGCATATCGCTTCTGACAAGACTCATCCTAAGGTAACAAAGAAAACATACAAGTGGGTCCCTAAAGCTTCTTTAGTGACCATAGCTAGTGCTAAAAAACAGAAGCCTTGTAAGAAACGTACCACTCGCTCCAAGAAAAGTAAGAAAATGTTGCGATGGATCCCTAAACGACTATTGGAAGCCCAAGGCTACTATCAAGGAAATGATCAAATCTGGGTGCCAAAACGTAGATTGTGCTCTTACCTATCACCTGACCCAAGTGAGCCCAATCCCGTAGCTCCAAAACGAATCAATGATCGTGGAAAGAAAAAAATCACAGAATGCTACACACCTGCTCCCGAGCTAGTTTGGGTACCAAAGAAAGAACGATTTGTTCCACCTAGCTCAGGAAGGGGGGAGTCCCATGAAGATTCTAGCTCCTCATGTAATACATCCATAGAGGTAAAAGCTTCTACACAGCCTCCATCTATAGTAATGGACCTCAATGAAGCTACAAAAGAATCCACACCTCCCAGTGTTCAAGAATCACCTGATGAACCACTTCAAGTTCAATCCTGGGAGAGTACCTTACCACCCTTGCAGCTTGACAAGGCACCTAGGGTAATAGAAAACTACTGGCAAAAATCCTCACCTATTACCAACTGGAACAATTGGTTTCAAAGGGTGACAAGCTCATTTCAAACGGTATGATCTACCCAAGGAAGGGGGGAGTGTTTGTGGACATCCATCATTCACTTGCTTCCCTCTCAACCTTTTTCCCTGACCTCTTAATCTCCGATCTTAGGGAATGTATATATATAGCCTTATACTCACAAAAAAACAAAAATAGTAAAGAGCAAGAGCGCCTAGCAATGAGAGAGCACCCTATCAGATCTTACATATAAGTCCAATTCACCGTGTCAATTCAAGCAACACACAAAAACAACTCTTATGTTTTAAAGGCCTAACCAAATCTATCTGTCTTGTCAGAAATGGCTACTTCACCAGAGGCATGCACTTCTATTTTTGATGAAAGGTACCCCTTGTCTTTTCAACAAGTGTTCTACGTACGCTACCCTATACTTTCTTGCGAATGGGATTTGATAGAGAGCCTTGCATGTGAGAGAAATTTTGAGGAGTTAGAATGGCTGATACGTCTATGGCTAACTAGTGATCCCTACCCAGTAGCGAATGTGTCTCCAATGGCACATGCTTATTCTTTTGCACAAGATGAGTATCCACGCATCACGAGGTTCTTGATTAGCATGCTTGCACACGAGGATGATGAAGAGGAACTAATAGAGACCGAGGAAGACTATGGCCTCACGGACAACGATTTTATTTATCTAGATGATGAGGATAGAGGCCTAGCCTTAGGGTGGCCACCCGGTTTATATAATATCCTCTTTCCTTGATTCTAAAAGGGGTAACAGATAGGTAGGTTAGGGGTCTAGATTGTGTTTTGAGTTGGTTTTTTAGGAGTTTTAATTTTTCTCACTGATGTGCCTCCTGGAGGTATTCCTTTTGTTTCCTAGTGTGTACAGGAGCGTGTTGCTATTGATAGGATTTGGACCTTCATGGAATCTTTATCTCGACTCACTCTTCAAATCAAGCGCGACCATCGACACAAACAGGTGTTTCTTGTCCATTAGCATTGCCCTTATCTTTTTGCATCTATGATTGTCTGCTTTGATTGTGATTGGTAGCATAATATTCAGCGCATTTGCTTAGTATCAAACATTTAATTCAATGCAATCTTTTGTCATAATCACTTGTCAAGGTTTAAAAATCAAGCAGTCCGACTAAGCTAGTTTGACCAAGCTAGGTATTAGAAATCTTCTCTTAATACCATGGGGAATGCCTTCCTAATAATCAATGGTTACTTAGGTTCTTAATCCGATTTAGGCAGCATTGTATGAAATGTACTAGGGCTTTCTAGTGGGCTTGACCCTATTGACCTTTAGCTTAAGTATTATAAAGGGAGTTTACTAATGTGATGAGCCTGGGGAGGGTAACAATGTTATATGACCCCCCAAAGTTACAAAATTTAAATGCTGAAAATGAACAAGCAAAAAATCAAAGTGCCACAATGTAAAATTTTAAGCTGGAAGAGAAATCTCAGCTTGATTTGGTACTTCACTCACATGTATCGCCTATGGTACTAGAGCAATAGAGGTTCCCAGTGTGGGCGCTTTTCCTTGAAAAGCAAAAAACCCAAGGCATACAAAATAAGCACACACATCATAATTGAATCAATGTGAAAAGACTTTGGGGGGTCAAAGAAAAAGTAATCAGTCAGGCGATGATTTCATGAGAAATTCCTTTTATGGTAGCTTAACTACAAGGTTTTCTAGATATAGCCTCTAGTCAGCCCTCGAACATGAATACTTGGCTCTCGCGATTAAACAACTTAATTGACCACAGAAAATTAAGAAGCTTACCCATGGTATTAATATTCGATCTCTAGTGCCTTTCGACCGTCAAATTAGCGACCCCAGACTTGTTTAATTTGCTACCTTTACATCTGTTTATGCATTTGATTACATTGCAATTTAATGTTCATTGCTATCAAATTGTTTGAAATTCTTTGACCAATCAATGTGTCTACCTAAAACTACATATGCTTTTTAAGAGAATGCAATTACTGTGCCAATGTTGTTTGATTTTGCAGTGACTGAGGAAGGCTAAGGACATTCATCTCAAATGCTCTTCCACCTCGACGAACCAGCTTCAACTCAATAGCTTCCGAGGACGGAATCTACATCAGGAAGGGGGGCATATTAACCCTCACGGCACACGGACATCCTATGATCTATAAACGTTGTATTATTTAGAGTCAGGTACCGGGCTTGTCGGACCAATAGGAAAAGGGTAAGAGTGATCGCCGATGACAGGTGCACTCTAACATGAACATTCAAGGGATTAGTTGGCTAAGCATGGGCGCCCAAGTGTGAATGGGGTGAGCTCCTATAAAAGCCAACTAAACCTAATTTTTACTCATTCTCTCATTTGTGCAATAGAAGAGTGCTCTTGCTCCATCTCCATCTTCTTCTTCTTCACCTCCTTGTGTGTGTGTGTGTGTGTGTGAGAGAGAGAGAGAGAGAGAGAGAGAGAGAGAGAGAGGGAGAGTGTGTGTGCGATCGAGCATTACGAAGGCACGACGGCGGCGAAGCGGTTGAGCGCGGCACGACTGCAGCTTCTTCTTCATCGCGGCGAGGAATCCACCACGAAGGCGAGCGTAGAGCGGTGAGTGACACACCCTTTGCTCTCTTGAGCTTGCTAGTTTAGGCTTGTTGTGTGCTTGGAGCCGTTTGTGGCTCGCACACGGTGTATTGGTAAGTCCCTTGCTTCGACAGTGCGGCAAGGAGCGCACAGCCCCTGTTTGGAAATTGATTTGAGAATCCACCATAGTATGGTGTATAACCGCCGATATGGTGCGTGGACTTTGGGAGTTGACATACTCCGCCATTTCTTCAGTTAAGCCCGCACAAAATTGTTGCTTTTGCTCTCCAAAATCCAACTTCTTGAAGAAAGCGGCTTTGAGTTGTATGTCCCAAAAGTTATCTACATATTTGTGAATGGATTCATAGGGAGAGAACTTCAAGATTCGCCATTCGGTGAGTACTTTGTCTTTGGGATCGGTGGCCAAAAAATGCCTTATAATGGAAGCTCTTAATGCTTTCCATGTTTGTGGAGCTTCACCGTTGGCCCGTAGGCTAGACCACCATTGTCTGGCAGACTTTTGAAAGTGCATAGCTACATGGAGTAGCTTAGAGGACTCCGTGAAGCCCTCATCTCCAAACGCCGCATCGAACTGTTGGATAAAGTCCAAGACTTTGTCCATAGCACGAAAGGTGCCATTATAGGTAAGGAAAGAGATGGAGAAGAGGGTGTCCTCTTTCTCACCTTGTTCTTGCCTTGATCTTCTTTGTCTTCACCATCACTTTCATAAGAGGAAGAGGATGAAGAACATGGAGAAGAGGGTGTCCTCTTTCTCGCCTTTTTCTTCTCTTTGCTTTTGTCATCCCTCTTTGAAGTATTGTGTGGAGAAGTATGCGATGGTCTTCTCCGTTTTGGAGGTGATGGAGAGCATTTAGCTTGCCATCTTCGTGGAGCCATGTCCGCTGAGGTGGCAGGAGACTCACTTCTTTCTCGTTCCTTCAGTGGAGGCTCTTGAATTCTCTTTGGTAAGGAGATGCATGACCAAGAAGAAAATTTTTGAGCCCTTCGTATGGATCCTCTTCTTCTTCCTGAATCGGAGAGAGGCCTCTTTTGGGAGTCTCACAAGGAGGCTTCCTAGGTGCTCTCTTGTCATGGTGGGGAGCTTGGAGAATCCCATGAGCACAAAGCTACCGTTGCACTTCACTTTGGAGGGATGGATTGCCCATGGCTTGTTGAAGCCTAGAAACAAGATAGTTAACAAGCATAAGGGCATCATTAGTAGCCTGCTCATTAGCAAAATCAAAGTTATTAAAATTAATTTCACTCTCTTTACTATTGTCAGCCATTGTAACAACTTTTAGGTGTACCTTGGCGCTTCAAGCCCTAGTTGCTACTCCTCTTTACCCCTTTAGAAAAAGCACTCAAGCTACTGTACCCGCGGCTCGAATACCATTAATTGTAAGGAATAGAAGAGAGGGTCATTCAACACCAAAACAACACCAGCTCCTATCAAGCTTCTAATAGCTCAATAGTGGTTAAGCCATAGGCAAGCCCCGTAGGACTCCACTATTAAGACCATAGCTCTCGACGGTGATGCCCCATTAATAACTGGACAAAGACAGGCGCACTACAAGGCAGAAAAATTCCTATTCTACTTACTCACATGCAATTAATAATACCAACCAATTATAGTAGCTAGCTTGAGGACCTCCCTTCTTCAGCAAGAAAAGAGAAACCTTGTGCTCTGATACCAATGTAACATTTAATGGTCTAGTAACTTGTGTGTAGCGGAAAACAGTATGAACATAGTGAGCATTTAATTAGAATAGATTCCTAATGATAATAACAAGAGTGCTTGGGTGGAGAGAGCAACAAAAAGTATAACACCTAGCTAGATAGCAGAAACAATACTTCAAAAGAGAGAGAAAGTAAGCAATTGACAACAGTTGAGGACCGGATGTCCCCCCTCCAAAAGGCTTTGTATTATGGTTTCTCCCATCAAGAGAGACATTTTACAATACAATTCTTTGCGTCTCTTCAATACTAGCTAGTGCAATGAAGATGGAAACTTCAAGCACTAAAAAAACACTTATCAAACACAACATCAATTCCCTCACGGTCTCAGACCCAAGACCTCACACACCTTCGAAGATGGTGAGAGCTAGCGGGGTATGAGAGTAGATTGAGAGGAAGAAGGAGTAGTCTTACGAGAAAGATATACATCTCCTCACATAATCACTCTTATTAGCATAGCTTAGCTTAGTAATTAACATGGTAGATGAGATGAGCATGAATTGAAGCTTGGCTCTTGGTTGGATTTGCATGACAAAGCCAAGAGTTGTTGGTGTAGGCCTCCCTTCTCACAAGCTTGGAGTAGGTGATAAGCTTTCCATTAAAGCTTGAGAAGGAGAGAGAGAGAGTCTTCTTGCTTCACACATAGATTGTGTGAATGTGTAAGTCAATAATGCCTTTGAAAAATCAGCCCCCTCTCTCTCTTGGTCGATCCCTCTTGCTATTTGCTCATGCAGACACCCGATTGGACCTCACTAGGTTTAGTCAATAGGATTTGAGGAGCATAAGTGATAGCCTTCTGGCATGTGTCCCCCTTTCCCCATTTGTGAGATATTTAGGTAATTAATAAATGCAACTAAACTCTCATTGGACCCCTTTGCTCCTGGCCAATAGGAATTAGGCAAGCCATTGGGATGCTGAATGCTCATTGGACCCCTTGAGAGACCGTCCAATAGTGTTCTAGAGAGCTTAATTCTTATTGGTTCTTTTATTAAGTGTTTTTCGATTGATTAGACTAGATTTACTCTAGCCTAATTCTCATTGGTCCACCTCCAAGGTCATCCAATAGGATTTGAGTACACCTTGTGGGCATCTGGGCTAGGGAGCTGACAAGTGTCCCTTATTCCCTTTGAGTAAAGGGAGCTTGTGTGTGTGTGTGTGTGTGTGTGTGAGTGAGTTTCTCTCTCATCTCCTACAACTAGGGCTCTCCCCTCCTATGTAGGGATGCATGAAGACTTTTGGGACACACACAAAGCATCCAATTTCCCTAATGTTTGACATTTGGACACAACCTTTGAATTTTGGAAGTCTTAATGGGATGAAACTCAGGGTCTTTTAAGCCCATTGTTGCACATTGCTCTTTTGTAAATGGCCCCACCTTTGGATCCCTATTTTCCCTCCTTTGGATCCCTACTGTGGCCGGTCTGCCAGCTTAACCAATATCCCAACTTTTCCCCCCCCTGGCACTTCCCCATATCAAATGATCAGTTTAACATGAGAAATCATTTAGGAGAATTAGATATTAGTTTTTATCATACACACACACACACACACACACACACACACACACACACACACACACACACACACACACACACACACACACACACACACACACACACACACACACACACACACACAGACAAAAAAGCATCAGGTCTTTCATCTGACTCTTCTATTACATGTGACAAAAAGAAGCAGGGCTGATAAGTATTTTGGGAGCCCCTCATCTACATCTCTATTAAACCGCCCATTACATGATCACACAAACAGGTATCGCAGTAAAAGCATGTGTTTGGACGCTCTGCGAAAGGCAAGATACAAGTCACCAAGACTAACCCATACTCCCGGGTGCGTGGAATAATGTTAATATACCCTCTTAATTGATGACCATAACTATGATACAAAAAGATCTTATGAGGTGGAAGGAATTGGGCTAGCAGGTATAACCGCTCTGAAAAACCTGGCTTCAGTGAATGTTCTATGTAATAATACTGTGGCCCTAGGCCCAGAGCCTCAGTAACCATCGCCAATCTGATATTGTTCCTAAAATGCTCGTGCCCCAAAGGGTTACACGAGTCACTCGATTTTGATATGACCACCATTTAGTCTGGGAAACAGAGGTTCCTAATTGCGGGAATAGATGTAGTTCATAACAGAGTAAAGTAGCTCTCCGAGTAGAGTCACCTGATTGATAAAGGTGTGATGTTGCTATGGAACAAACTAGTTCTCGATTGCAGGCCATTTTTTGATTAACACACCTGAGGAGCAAATATACGGATATGTAAATTAATTGAGTACAGTTACTCCTTAGTGTTACCTTGGACGTGTTTATGTATAAGTAACATCTGGATTTTATAGACCCACATTTTGACTTTGAGTCGGAATTGGAAGTAATAATTAATCACAAAAAAGTGTTGTTGCTATGTAGTGTATCGTACACCGCTAAGATCATTGCTGGTATACTGTACCCTAGTGGATGGCTGCATGACTTAAGCTGAGTATAAGGTTCAGTTGAATTGGTAACGGGATGTGTGGGATCAACCTGAGCCAGGTTCAAAAAGCTCGTATGTTGATTCGAACCGGGTATCGACTGCATTGGTTTTTTTTCGTTGGTATACATAATGTGCCTTGGTATTATTGGACTTGACCTTGCTCTAAGGTAAATAAAATCTCTCTCTCTCCATACACTCAGTAGCGTTTTTTTCAAGAAAAGCTTCTTTGTTGTGTCGGCCTGCTTGCAACACTCCACTGCCTGCGCTAGGGTTGAGTTGGCAGGTGAGTGTAGCAGCGAATGCTGGGGTGAGTTGATCAAGATCAAAACGGATCTTCAGCTGGGATAATGTCGGAGTATCTGGACCGTATGGGCGCCCTCTAATGCTGTAGCTGGTCCGAGTCAGTGGCGGATCTGCTCCTGATTCGCTTCAGCAAGTATAAATGCCCTTTAAAAAAGTGAGTACTCTTACTCACTGAGCATCGTGCTGTATTCACCTGTGTGCATTCTATACTGTGTGGGTTAGAAGATATTTTCTACTGTGTGCTCAATCATGCCGAAAAAAAATGGGAAGGAGATTGTGGAAGCTTCGTCGTCTCCTAATCTACAGGTTAAACAAATTTTTGGTCTTGCTCTAGAGAATTTCTATGAATACTGTGTAGCTTTGTTGAGACTGTTTTGAGAAAGCTTAAAAAAAAACCAGTTAATTCGTTTCCGGATACTGACCTTACTTGTGTAAATGTAAGATTGGCTTGCTTAGGGATTGATGCAAGTTATGGTTCTCTTTGACTTATGTGGTATGGGTCCGTGAAATCAGTGGAAGGGAAAAAACTGGTTTTGTATGCTATATCCTTTTTGGAGGGGATTAGTCTGTCCCTATCGGCTAAGGAATAATACGACTTGAGCATGTCTAATGGCATGATTGAGGATCGGACTGCATTATGTTTATTTGGAAAAGGTAAAGGTAGCTCGATTTATTCAATTGTTTGATGTATGTCTAGCTGGTCTTTGCATAGAGCCATAAATTCACAAATATCTAAAAAAAATAAGCTAAAAACTGTGTGCATGTAATGTCGAAGATCTATGTCTGCTGTAATACTAAGGAGTCGGAGTACATTTTGTACATGTGCTGACCTCAGACTGATTAAACTCATAGTACTGGTACCGAATTTTTGGAATGGTCTAAAGAGACTTTGAATAAATGAAAGACTGTTTTCAGATTTGCTGACCATATTGGATACTGACCTTTCTTGTGTATAGGGTGTAAGATGAGCTGTAAGATTGGTTTGCTTAGGGATTGATGCAAGTTACGGTTCTCTCTGACTTATGTTGTAAGGGTCCGTGAAATAAGTGGAATGGGAAATAAAAAACTGGTTCAGTAAGATTTTTTTGGAGGGGATTAGTCTGACCCTATCGGCTAAGGAATAATATGACTTGAGCATGTCTAATGGCGTGATTGAGGATCGGACTGCATTATGTTTTTTTGGAAATGGTAAAGATGGAGACAAAACCCATGTTCTTCTTCTTCCTGACAAACTCAAGATAAGAGGTCTACATAACATAAAAGAAATGAACAACATAAAAGGAATCTAATACGAGAGTCTAGTATGAACTGCGAGTGAGTAAGGTGAATGGATAAGTGTGTCATGACTCTGCTAGGTAGACCAACTCGGTGTAGTACAAATGTAGTATTACCAAAAAAGATTTACGTATCCACCAAGATGCGTTGGGGATGATGGTTGTTAGTGATAGTCATCTAGAAGTTGTACAGGTTGAGCTTGACATCTCAACATTAGTTAGTACCTTGCTTTATTGTTGGCCTACTGGTGGTTGTTTTGGTGTAACTTCTGGTTGTCCTTCTTGGATGTAGAAATCAACAACATAAGAGGAATCTAGTACAACAGTCTAGTATGAATTGCTAGTGAGTAAGGTGAATGGATAAGTGTGTCATCAATCTGCTAGGTAGACCAACTCGGTGTAGTACAAATATAGTATTACCAACAAAGATTTACATATCCACAAAGACGCGTTGGGGATGATGGTTGTTAGTGATAGTCATCCAGGAGTTGTACAGGTTGAGCTTGAAATCTCAACATTAGTTAGTACCTTGCTCTATTGTTGGCCTACTGGTGGTTGTTTTGGTGTAACTTTTGGTTGTCCTTCTTGGATCTAGTTACCTTGATGATGCCCTGGTTCCGCTCTAACTCTTCTTTTAGACGGGGTATGTCAGACTATGTGATTGAACTTTGTGCTTCCATCGTTTGGCCAATGGCATTTACTATAGTGTTTCAACCCATGTGTATTGTTGCTATGCGTCCATCTATGATGGTCTCTGTATTTGTCTTTTCAATCATGTAGGTGAGTACTTGTAATAGAACTTATTTTGCAAAGATTTTGCTATAGATTTTATTTGGCACAAAGTTCATTCATTTTAAAGTTTTCCACAGTCTAGGGTTTTATTATGATTGTTTCTGTGAAGTTTTAAATTTTGACCCGGGACACTTCTTGGGAGCCAATTTTGAGGGTGCTAAGGTCAGAATTTGGAAAAGTTTTGTATGTCAGAAATGTGGTCCTAAATACGAGGAAAATATTTCCTTTTTAAGTTTTTTCAGATTCCTTCATTTTGATGCTCATTTCAGTCCGCTGTTTTTGTAGAAATTGGCAACTTGCAGGTAAAATTTCGGCCAAACCGAGCAGGATATGGATTTTTTGCATCACACAACTATTGAAGAGCTTGACGAGGCAAACAAATTCATATGAGATGGCCCTGGTCAAATTCAAAACCATTTGGGAGCTACGGGTTGTTGAAAATGGCCAGGTTTCTAATTTTGCTAATTCGCATGCGTGGGATGTTTTTTAGCGTCTCTTATGTGTTCGTGTACAGGACGCCTCTTTTGAGCCTAATTTTGGGATGCTTTGCTAAAGACAGAAGGGGAGGACAAAAATAGCCACTTTTCGGCTACCTATTCGAGGAAGACAGTCCCCATAATCAGAGGGAGGTTGCTCGATTGTAGTGGTGGACTGAGATTGTGATTGTGAATGAGAGCGAGAGTGTGATTGAGAGTGAGAGTGAGAGTGCGATTGAGATTGAGAATTGTGCACAAGATTGAGAGTGAGATAGCTTAGGGTGGGTCGGGAGGTTTGACATGAGCTTCGCTCTTCTTGTACCCATTACCTTATATCAATACAGATTTATGATTTTCTTTGTCTACTTTGTGTACTCTGTAATTTCTTATTATTAAGCGTGCTTCTCTCCCGTGTCTCGGCACAATACTTGAGCTTTATATGGTACTAGTAGTCTTTGTGATGCATATTGCAATAACCATGCTACCCACCAATTTATTCCTTTGGACTGCATAATGGCTATCCACTAATGTTTCAATGATAGTGGAGGTAATGTGAGGAGGCTGTCCCAAAGTGGTTGCCAACTTTGGACTCTTTTGCAATTCTATTGCAGTTTCTATAGTGGTTTTGATGGGCAGCACAATGGTTGTTGTAGCCGTTGATATTCTAGGAGATTTTCCAAAAATAGTCTTTGAAATTTTGTTAGCAAAATTGATGTGGTTATAGATTTCTTGTAGCGAGCACTAAGCTTACCCTAGAACTCTTTGGTCAACTTTTGTTTCTTTATTGACATTTCAAATGTGCCACCTTCAGGTTTGCCAAGATATCTTTTGGTTTTGACTGTGACCAGAGCCATTTTCTCCATGTGAGACTCCAACCCAAACTCCAACCCACTAGTTTGGTCCTTTGGCACTTCTACTCTATTGATCTTCAACATTATATTTTAGACATTCACATAGATGAATTTCCATATATACTACACCTTGAGCAAATTTTGTGTTTTAATCTTGGTCGTCTATGTGACCACATTGCTAAAAAGGAATAAATTGAGATTGATGGATGCAATGCGGGACAAAAGTATACTAGATATCTTTTAAGATACATTTGTTGGATTATTTTACAGACTGATCGCATTGGATTTAAAATTGTATGTTGCCCTAATCTCTAGTGCTAACACTAGGATTCCCAAGAAACTATTGATGGTGTCTACAATTCAAGGTTGGGGTTTTTGGATCAAATGATTTCTTGAACACATGTGAAATTGTTGCAGCAGTCATCTGAAGATTTTTTCCATTGATCGTGATTGTTCTTATATCAGAGTCAAAGGTATCTATGAATTGCTAGATATAATGGTGGCATCAAATGTCAATCTTGTACCTTCTACCACAACCTACATGTCCCATATCTATAACAATTCTCTCTCCCTGTCTTGAAACACATATTTGCTTATGTTTTGGTGAGGGACTATGCATTGTAATTCTAATGGCACAAAACCTTTCTATAGCTCATAATTCTCATTGATCACCACCTACATAGCTTGAAAAGAAAGGGCACCTCTTTTCACCATCGCAAAACTGTGCAAAAATCTATGTGTAGAGAAAGAGAACTCACTTGATGATGATGGTGATGCAAAATAGGGATATATTGGTGTGATGTTGCGAGGTGCATTAGTTGAAGGTGAAGGGCATGTAGGAGAAACGTTTGTAGGAGAAGTCTCTATGCATGTGAAGAAATAGTCACAAGGTTGAACACCCTCCTCTTAGTTATTCTAATTTGAGCCATGAATGCTCCACTCTTTGCACACCTCGCAATTACACCATCTATTATTGACATGAAATCCATGCATTGGTTTACCCTTATGGTGATTACTAGTGGGATACCAAAAAAGATACGGTCTTTAATGCAATATCTCTGACCGTTATGAACTTTTGATGTTCAAATAAAATTTGATTATCCCCTATCTAATTTTGAGATCTGGTATTACTCAGATCATCAAGTGCATCTCTTCCTTCAATTATCCTTACGCTATCTAGTTTGACCAAACACAAATCCAATGGTTGATCTTCAGAATTAGATGCTTCCTTACCTTGCCCATCTAGTGCTAGAGGTTTTGATAATTTGAAATAGTATAGCTTGATCTTCCCTCCATTATAAACCCTTGTTAGTATCAGTCCAGATAAATCCTTTAGCCTATTTGTTCCGTTTGAGAATACCCAATCCACCCCATATAGTCTTGAACATGCTATCTTCAAATTAGGTTTTTTCAGGCCAAATCTTGATCGATACAGTAAGACCAAGTTCCCTTTTTTGAACTCCTTGACCTTCAGCTTACTGTCATGCCAATATTCCTTTGTTGTTATACTAATTTCTTGTTATATCATTTCTCTTTGCATGATCTCATCTAGCTTCAACTACTGAATAGTAATCCATGTCATGTTTGATTACATTCTAAGGCTAGGAACAATAAACTCTATAGGTGACACTACTTCAGTGACATATACCATCATGAATGGAGTCATAAAATTTGTGATCTTACAAGCTATTTTGTAGGCCCAGAGTGCTATTTAAAGCTTCTCATCCATAGATAAGGGGCTCCTTTTGAGCTGTTTAAAAATGTTCTTAATGATATTATTACTTCTCTTAGCTTGTCCTTTGCATCTGGATTAATATGATATTGATTTTTGATGCTTTATTGAGAAGGTTCCAAGAAAAATTTGAATCGTATCATTGATGAATTGGGTTCCTTGATCTAAAACTATCTCAATTCAACAACCATATCTACACACAATAAGATCATATAAGAACCATGTTGTTGACTTTGATGTGTTATTAGGCAATACCTTTGCTCCCACCCATTTGATCACATAACATGTGACCATAACTATATACTTCAAAAGCTATTCCTTCTAGACCATAAATACTTATTGGAAGGGAATTATAAAAATCCATTTATCTCTACATCTCTCAAACTATTAGAGTTCAATTTATTGTCTGGTGGTAGCTCCAGTATCTTCCACGAGTACATTAGGGAGTAAGGGTTCTTTTGTGGTTGTGCCTTGCCATACTTGATGTAGATGTAACTATTCATGGTGGTGCACTTCATTGTGATGCTCACTTGGTAGGCTAGCATGAGGTGGGACCCTCGTTCCAAGGGTTTGTCAAGGTCAGAGTCTCAAGTCTTTTGTAGTTCTGCTACTAAATATGTGTTTCATGTCACTTTTAGCGAGTTCACATATTTATTGGCATTTATTAGGCGATTTACGAGATTGTGGGGTTTTGCTGGAGATAAGGAAAATAAGAGATTTGCCTATATATGCACCCCCCTTGTACTTTTGGCATGTGTTATCAGTGTAGAGATCTAGCATTTGGGCACACACACACACACACACACTCTCTCTCTCTCTCTAGCATTTTGCATTTGCTAGTGTTTGGTGTGTGCAAGTGACTTCCTCTCTCTAGTGTTTTTCTCTCTCCACATCGATCACACTTAGGACTTGGTTCCATGACCTACCGAGCAGAAAGTGATTGGTATCAAATGCTTTTACAAGACCAAGTACAAATCCAATGGTTCTTTGGACAAGTATAAGGCAAGACTTGTTGCCAAAGGATTCTCTCTAAAACCTGGTGTGGACTATGAAAAGACCTTTGTACCGACTAGAAAGGATGGTGACCATAAAGATAGTTTTTGCCCTTGCTGCCTTTTTTGAGTGGCCGGCTTTTTAGATGGATGTTGTTTTGGCATTTATCAATGGTGATCTGGAGGAGGAGGTGTATGTGGAGCAACCTCTAAGGTTCGAGGATCCACACTTCACAAACATGGTTTGTAGGTTGCTAAAGTCTCTCTATGGCCTAAAGCAATCCCCTTGAGAATGATACCAGAAGATAAATTTTTTCTTCCTACGACACTCCTTTCGATGATCTTCTGTAGACCAAGATTTATACATTTACCATGAGGGAGGATTGGTGACACTTGTTATCCTCTATGTGGACGATCTTGTGATTATAGGTAGCCATGTTGAGCACATTTGTAGTACTATGGAGATCTTGGCTAAGGAGTTTGAGATGAAAAATCTTGGCTTGCTTCATCACTTTCTTGGATTGAAGATATGGCAGATAGAGGGGGGAATCTTTCTCTCTCGCGAGCGGTATGTCCAAGAATTGTCTGAAGCATTGTGAATGACCGAGTGCAAACCTATCTCTTCCCTTATGGACCCCAGTCAGAAGTTGTCCCAGTTTGATGCTCGTTTGATGTCCCCATTGCTACAAAATATCAGAAACTGGTTCGTTATCTCATTTGGGTACTCAACACTCCGTTTGATGTCAGTTCCCCGGTGGGACTTCTCAGTTCTTTCATGCAAAAACCCGCCAAGTCACCTTTGGAGTAGGCTCTTCACACTCTGTGGTATTTAAAGGAAACCAAGCCATTAGGCATTCAATATATGCGGCTAGAGGTATAGATTCAAGGATGGAGTGATTTGGGTTGGCGCGGAGATCCAAATGGCCTACGATCAACTATAGGTTATACCTTTTCTTTAGGCTCAAGAGCAGTTTCATGGAGTAGCAAGAAACATCCTACATTTGCCTTATCATCCAAGAGGCAAAGTACCATGCTATTTGTATTGCTACATGTGAGTCAATGTGGATACAAAGGTTACTTTTGGAGATGGGCTTTCCCTGGTGGACAATCATTATGTAATCTGACAACTAGAGTTGTATAGTCAATGCAAGGAGCTCGGTGTTCCATGCTCATTTGAGAAGATTTTTGTGGTTCCAAATTTTTTATAGCATTCAGGTCACTGCGTATTACAATGTGGATGATCCTTTTTTAGCTATGCATAGAAAGTTGCTCGTCTACTTTTGACAAGCTACTTGGTTTGATCTTCAGAATGGGAAGTTTTTGGGAGTTCTTGGAGGAAGTGGAGGGACCAAGATCATTACAACAACATTGAAAGTATTTTTGAATAGGTTTTGGAAAGGGTATGAGCCTTTAGATGCCATTTCCAGCCCACGCCTCTACCATCAAGTATGTTTATGTTTGAAAATTCCTTAATTAGCTGAGGCCGGGGGAGTAGACCCAGAACCATTGCTTGGGATTGAGAAGCAATTATCTCATTATTCATCATGATTTCCGTGGATTTTGAAATCACACGTGCTCCAAATGGGATATTCACTGTTGATGTCATAGATACCACATTATGCTCCCCGTCCACTATGTTGAAATGACTGGTTCCATGGTCGCTCAATTGACTCTAGCTCCAAGCAAATGCCCTTCAAATTATGTAAAATTTTCAAATCATTGTTGTAAAGAGCTCAATCGACATTTTATGCCACCATGATGAATCATGTGAACCTTGTAAATGTATGAAAGAAATTCCTAGAGGCATATGAATAATCTAGGCTTAGAAGGGTGTGTGTTGGGGTAAGCTTAGATTATCCTAACTAATGGATCCTTTCCCTAGCTCCCATGACCATGTATACATCCAAAATGATACCCATGCATGTATATATGACCCATGGACATTTTTAGCATATTTCCAAGTGCATAAGAGGCAAAAAAGGAGGTCAATAGCCCTTAAAAAGGTGCATACAAATTCTTCACTTATTTATCCTCTTTTCTTGAGCCCTCTCACACCTCATGTATAATGTAAGAAACAAGATCTAGCCTATGTCTATGTAAGAGGCTCTCATGTACTCAGTTTTATGATGAATTGAAGCACAACTATGCTCTACTTTAGCAGGGCACTCGGGACCATCTTTGCCTTGAGATACTGCCAAGGGCGCTTAGTGGGGGTTGAACGCACCATCTTGGTGATGCAAGTCCAATTCTCTTCCAACTAAGCTAGCCCCCTTGTGTAAAGATGGTAGAACCATGATTTTGAATGGTATCATGGGCTCTTAAGATGAACTCATTCATTCAAGTCTTAGATTGTCTAGGTTTGGAATAGGGGTTGTAGCCGTGCTTCACATTTTTGGGTTTGGCCTTCGAGAGACCAGGAGCAAGGGAATATCAGGGGTCATCTGGGTAGGATGTCCATGATGTGTTGGGTGGATCAAGGAAACTGTGGGAGGCAGTGGCTTGTCGGGTAGGGGATGGCCCCGATGGGGGGGCCTTTGCTATCTCAATCCCGACTGACCCGATGTGATCTTGTGCCCCTTATCATTTTGGATTTGGGAGAGTTCGCCCTCCCATCTCCACCATGGGAGACAATGACAGTCGACTTCAATACTTGTGCTGGGTTGGTGAGGCCAAAAGGAATCTAGACTATCTTCAAGGCTAATCAGTAATGGTGGGGCTTGCAATGGCCAAAAGCAAGATGGGTGACTATAGCAAATAATATTTTGAATCCACAATGGCCGTTGTCGATGAAGATCTTTTTGTGGAAGGTTTTGTAGGGGCTTTTCCAACAAGCATAAAGATTCTTGCTCAAGGTATTGGCTTAGATGGGTGCTCGGGGTGCAAAACAGCAAGAGAGGACCCTTGTCACTCAGTCAAGGAGTGCCCGGTGATTAGCGGCCTAGTAGGTAAGATATTTAAATGTGCTCAAAGGACCTGGAAGATAGGTTTTTTCAAGAATGATTTGTTCTCTGGAAGGAAGGTGAAGAAAAGCCAAGCGTTGTTAATCTACACACAAACTGTTATATTTTTCTACTTTTAGCAAGTCTGGAAGGCTAGAAACCGTTGGGTTTTTGAAAATGACCGTTCAATAGCTAGATGCACAAGGATCATCCAAGAAAGCAAGGAAATCATTATTGCCCTTGGAAAATGGAAGAATTCAAATGAGTGGAATCAGACAATTCTTGCCGTCTTGACTATTAACAATGGGTAAGTGATATTGGCTAGTCTATGGTTGGCATGTTGTAGCATCTAGAGTGGTCGAACGATACCTCAAGGCTCGGCACACACTTGAGGTTACTTTGTACATTTCTTTCCAGAGAAGTTTTGTTTGCAAGACTCACAAATTGTGAGTGAGAAATCTACGGGTTTGGGATGATGTTGTGGCGATCTTAGATTCCATGGCTCGATGTGAGCATGGCTTGCTTTGTAGATTTTTTGGTTTTAATACATTGGCTAATATCGGGAGTCACCTCTCGGGAGCCACCTCTGAAATAGAGAGTGCAACTAGCCTAACATGGGAGCCACCCAATCACAAGCAAATCTATCTAAAGTCGATACCATCATGGAGGATGCCACCAAGAAAGGTGATATACCACATTGACTGCCTTGCCCACCAAGCCAAACAAAATGGTGAGAGATAACTGAAGAAGAAGAAGCTACGAACCCAAAGATAGTGCCAAAAGGGCGACGCCTAAAGTTCTCATCACCAAGGGGCCACCCAGGGTGCCACCACACCGTTGCCACTGGCACCGACATGCCTCGAGAAAGCCACAAACAATTGCTAATCTAGGACCCAAAAGGAGCGTGAAGGTCGAATGAAAGTGGGCCACAAACATGCAAAAGAACCACCAGAGAACATGCTATATAGGTGAGCCTCGCACCATCCACAACTAGAGCAAGCAGGCCAAAGGTTGCCACAAGCTAGTTCGTAGCTATCAGCAACATACGAGATTCCCCTTGGCCCCACCAACCCAACACAAATAATGAACTTGAGCCATTGTCTCCCATGGGGGAGATGGGAGGGTGACCCTCAGCACTAAAGGGCACGGGAAATTTATTGAAGCCCAAGCGGTGGGATCCACGGCACAGCGAAGTTCGGACATGGAGATCAAGACGCGCGCAGCCGTAGGATGCGGGGGTAAACTAGGACACCAAAAGGTAAACTTGGACAAGCAGGGGGGGCTGTCCACGTTTATTTATCATTTGCCGGTTTGCCCATATGTCAACTTCCCCGTCACGGGCATAGCGGTTAGTGCATTGGGCTCTCATGGTGGTGGCAAGGGTTCGAGTCTCGATGCCCGCCATGGACGTCCATTTTTTTCCACCCTCAATCCCCCTCGAGATTCCCCCTTTCGACCTGTGCCGCCGATCCCATCTCTTTCTACCCGCGCCCTTTAGTGCCGTGGGAGGGTGACCTCGCCCAAATCCAAAACCGTAGAGATTTTACTTATAGAAATTCATACATCCACTCACAATAGTGAGTTTGACAAAGGAAAAAAAAATTTCCCAAACAATGCCTCAAGGCTCACGTGCTCAAATGAGGAAATCTTTTTGGTTTGACACTGAAGGAAAAAGATAAACGCAAGGAGTTCCTCTCCCATAAAGCAAGCAACTTTCACTTTCTCTTTCGCTTCATATCTCTTCTTCTAACATGGGAATAATCATAACTCTGGATTATGACTATTCACCTACGCTTCTCTTTTTACACGTCATTTTTCCTTTCCGCTAGAGTTAGGAAATGGTGACACATGTCACAAGCAGAACTTTTATTTCTTCAATGATTTTTCATAGAAAGACAATACGTAGTCAGCACCAAGGGTTGTTAATAGAGCCTATGAGTTTTTGCTTCAATTAGGTGGAGCACAATGATGTGAGGGCTTGTGCCTTCCAATTCAAAATTAGCCCGAGCAACATCTTGGTCTAATTTGTACTAGTGTGATAAGACCAGCTGGTATATCGGTAGGTCTGTCTCACTTTTCATCTATATGCTTCTCGAAAGAATAATTTTGAAGGTAGGGACAGAGGGAGCAGAAGGAAGAGAGCAAAAGAGACAAAGGCTTAGTTTTGTGCTCTGCGGTGCTGGTAGTGTGTGTGTCCCCCCCCCGGTCATCTGTGTTTTGCAAAGAGAGAGAAAGAGGTGTTGTGCGTTATGGAAGCATCAGAAAGCGGATTGTGTTGGTGTGAGTGTTCAATTGTGATCTTGCAAAGTGTGTGTCCATTGGGTTGTGTGCAATCAAGAGTTTTCTATAGAAAAGTGTGTTTTTGAAGGTGTTTATGAGAGGATAGGGGTGTTGTGGATACCTTGAGCTATATAGAGGCAACTGTGTGCATTTTCAAGTGTGTTCTCCGTTTTCCCTCGCCAACGTTCTTGGTTCTCTTTCTTGAGATAGACTGGATAGGGAACCTACATGCAAGAATCTATTCGTTTTCCCCTCGTTCATGAGTAGGAGTCTCCAGGAGTAGCATCAGCAAAAGTTAGCTCGGTGTACATGATTAGGGTTGGGATGTTGCTATCACCAAGTGGGTAGGATTCAGAGCTAGGAGAGGGTGGCTTAAGAATTTGGCTCGCATCACATCTTGCCTTCTTGTCCTACTCAAAGGCGCCCTCATTTTTGGAACATGGGAGGTGACAACCTTCTCACAAATTCAAGCTATCGTTTAACATTGGCTTTGGTGGTTTACCTTTGGATCTTGGAGAGAAGTTGGTGGGGGGGGGGGGGGTGACACACATCCCCTCGCTTGTTGTGCTTGTTGGCCTTGCTGATCTGTGTTTGAATCTATCTGCTACAGTAAGGTATTCTTCACATGTCCATCTCTCAGTTGTGGTTTGCTTCTTTGAGAATGTTGGTTGGGGTGGCAACCCACCTAATCTGGTGGCACCCAAAGACTATCTTGTTTGTCCGCGGTTGTCTTGTTCCATGCTGTGCTTGGGTATGATCTCATGTAAAAGCCTTGGTTGGGGGTTGGGCTTGGTTCCTTCTGCCTTGTAGAGGCCGTTTGGTGTGTGGTGGGAGTTTATATCGAGTGGTGGTAGCCTCTGCAGAATTTTGGCATTTTGCTAACTCATTGCTATTGGTTATTGTCTTTCATGTAGAAAACCACATTATGGACTAATATTTCCGAAGTTTAATGTTTTCTTGTATGGTTATGGCTACATGTAAAAGCCAATCCGATACGTTATATGTGAACTTTGGATGCCTTGGCTCGATTCGAGCAAGTCTGATGTAATTCTTTTTGGGTTATGATGTAATATATTATCAATCACTCCTTTTAGAGTGAGTATGGCAAGAAAAAAAAGAAAGAAAGATTGAAAAGAATATCCTCTCCTTTTGGGAAGAATATTTTTACCCCTTCCCTCCCCACCCCACCAAACAAAAAAAAGAGAAAACACCGTGTAATTTGTGGAGTTTCCCAAAATTCCCCTCAAATTTCAAAAAATCCCATTATATCCTTGTATTAATTTTTGGGATTTCCAGGAGCACCACTTGGATGCCTCTAGCAAAAGAAGGCAAGCACTGGGGAAAAACACTAGTCTTTTATGGAGAAGGATCTGATGGGTTTAGTGGTGTTCTTACAATTGTGGGTAGGGACCTAGAGACTAAGGTGGTTTTCAATCATAGTTATGGGAGAGCTTTAGGAGTGCAATTCAAGTGGGATGACCAACATTTCACCATGATCAACATATACGGTCCTTCCACAACGAGGATACGACTAAGCTGTGGGAGCACCTGAAGGAAATCCCTATTATAGGGAAATGGCTCCTTATTGGAGACTTCAATATGGTAGAGAAGAGGAAGGACAAAACCAGATCCTTTGATATGTTGGCTGGATTCGAAAAGGCAAAATGGCAAAGTTTGTGTGAGAAGTTGGCATTGTTGGACATGTGGCAGATTGGTCCATGGAATATCATGCCAGGCTTCTCGTATACCAACTTGCAGTATGCCAAATATAGCCTCTTGGCTTGATAGGTGCTACTACTTGCATCAAGAAGACCGGATTCCATCGTTGATAGATATGAAAGTGGTTACCTCATATGAAAGTGCTTACCTCATATGCCTTACCAGATCATCTACCCTTGTACATCAAACTAAGAAAAGCCAAAGAAAAAGTTCAACGCTCAAGAGAGCCGAAGAAGTTGCTGCCTTCTAGGGTGCATCCTTTTAAAGACCCCCTTTTCAAGTGCCTTACCAAAAAATCTTTGGCCAAGCTCAATAAAGATGTCTTATCAGATAACCCTGAAGCTTGGAACTCATTCACCCAAAGAATACAAAAAGCGATCAAAATAGTGGGGTTCAGAGTGAAGAAGATGCGCGAGGAGCACCTGATGCATCTAGGAGATGAAGTAGAACAATTGACATCTTAAAAAATGATGGGACTATGTCTGAAGCTGAGCACAAAAGGTGGATGGAAGCTAAATTTGACATGGATGATCATCAGATGGACGAAGTAAAAAAAGTCAGGGTACTGTCTGGGGAAATCTTTCTCTAGCCCGAGGTAGCCAATCAAGAGCATTTTTTTAGAGACATAAAAGTCAGAGACCGTATCCATTCTCTAACTAATGGAGAGGAGAATGAAGTAAAGGACCAGGATGAAATGGCTAAGCTGATGCTTGTTCACCTCTTCTAGATCATAGGGTAGCCTGAGGTCCAGTCAATGGAAGTGGATGAAGCTAGGGCTAATCTTTTGAGGAGCATCAAGGCAATGGTATCGTACTCCGAAGACATTCACCTAGAGAAGGACTTTACTGAGGAGGAATGCTTCTTGCAATGAAGGCTTTAGGTAAAGAGAAGTCCCCTTGTTGAGACAGGCTAAGTGTAGAATTTTTTATTGAATTCTGGGATGATCTCAAGTCCCCCATTACAAAAAAGGCCAACCAAGTGATGAGTAATGGAACCCTTGACCCCAGTACTGAATCAATTCCAAAGAAAATCTGTTTCTCTCATCTGAAACACTGGTGACCTATAACCATGATGTCAATGGCATACAAGATTATCGCCAAGAGCGTTGCCCTCAAGCTGTCTCCCATGCTGGATAAAGCCGTTACTCCTCATCAATATGGCTTCATCAGAAGAAGGTCGATATACATGCTGGATGTCATTGTTTGAATAGAGTATGCAACATTCACCAAACAAGATTTTATCTTATTGCAACTTCATGATTTTTCTTGATAGCTTATGACGAGATTTCTTGGTGATTCATTGAGGAGGTCATGAAATCCTTGGGCTTTGGGCCTCAATTGAGTTGTTCATTGAAGAGGTCATGAAATCTTTGGGCTTTAGGCCTTGACTGTGTCGGCTAGTTCTCACTCTCAATGTTGGAAGCCACTCTAAACTGCTTTTTAATGATAAAATTGTTGGCGCTTTTGAAGTTAAAAGATCAATCAAGCAAGGATTTCATATGGCTCCGCTGTTTTTTCAGCTCACATCCACAGGTTACCAAGCTAGAAGATAGTGTTGAAAGAGGAGAGATCCAAGGGCTGCCTTTGCTAAAAAAGGACCAGTTACTAGCAAAGCTCTTTGCGGATGATTTCGTGCTCTTTCTCAAAGTCTACCTATGTACTGTTTGAGAGGCTTTACAGATTATTCAAACGTTTGCCTTAGACTCGGGATCAAAATGTAGTATGGAAAAATCTTGATTGATCTTGTTGTCTAAGAACGACTCTTTCAATCCATCTATGTGGACCAAAGAGATAGTTTTTAAATGGAAGGTCTTCCGCTACCTTGGTGCTCCACTAGGGGTCAATGTAATACGTAAGCAAAGATTCCAATGGGTTATGGAGGATTAGAAGCAATATGACAAGGTGGGAATATGTGTTACTTCCCTTCCCAAGCACGGTCAAAGTGATCAATTCTTTTCTACTCCCATACATAGCCTTCACCTGCCCGTTTCTTAAATTAGACAAATGCAATTGGAAGGAGTCCTTGAAACCCGTGAAAAGATTTCTTTGGAAAAATAACACCAAAGAGGGGAAGCCTTGGCAGTGGGCTAGTTGGGAGAATGTTGCAAGGCTGGCGGAGCAAGGAGGCATCCAGATCCTCAACATTGCTATTCACGCAGAGGCCCAATGTGCTAAGTTCTTGATGTCAATCACGTTGCAGGACCATGCATGGTACATTATGGAAAACGACATGATTGACAAGTCAAAACTGACTTCTAAGGGTCACTAATGGAAAATGTTAGAGGTTCATGACAAGCTTCTTGCCCCCTGGTGGTCCAACTTAAGACTGGGAGCAACAATAGGTGAGATCATACAAAAGTGTAATAGACCTTTGGAGGCAATGAAATGGAGAGAAGTAACAAGGTACCTCCACAACTCCATCTATCATTGGTACCTGTGGATTTCCAAAGTGGGAAACCTCCAGCTTAACAGTTTTTGGAGAGAGATAGCTAGAAAGATCAACAACAAAGGAGTCAGTCAAATGGGCTATCTGTGAGATGACACAAACAGAAGTTGGAAAGGTGTTGACCTCCTAATTACCCAATTCCACCTTAACAAGGCCAATAGACTTCTGGTCAATAGAGTTTTGGATGGGTGGACAATTTTTGTATGCCGGTGTTGGAGTCTTTGTTCAAATGGAAGGTTGAAGGTGGTTCTTGGCCTTGTCGGATTGATTCTATCCCCTTAAAGGCTCTGGGGAAAGAAATGGCCAGAGGCAAGGTGGATGGAGGTAACCAATAACATTTGGAAGACACAATGGCCTTTGATCATGGAGTTTGTATTTGGAAGTTTTTGTGGGGGGCATTGCCATCAGGAGTGAAGATCTCTATCAGAGGGATCATATTTGACAAGTGTTTGTTGGGCTACAAAGTGGCTAGTGAGGACCTTGTGCACCTATTCAAAAGGAGTGTCCGACTATTAGTGGGATGGCCAGGAAGACGTGCAAATCAGTGCAAACGACCTGGAAGATTGGGTTCTTCAAGAATGACCCGATCCTTAGAGGGATGAGGATAAAAGATAAGTGTTATTGATATGCATGCAAATTGTTAGTTTCTGCTACTTTATGCAAGTATGGAATGCCAGGAACTACCAGGTCTTTGAGAGTTGTCTCTCTTGTGCTAGCTTCTCAGAGATAGTCCAAGAAATCAAAGAACCCACTATTTCAAGTGGTAAAAGAAAGGACCTTGACAAATGGTATTGGGCCATCAATGTAGTTTTGATTATCTAGAGAAAGCCTAAGTCTTCTATGGTTGTACTTGGAACCCTCCTATGTATCTTTCTAGTCCTAGGGATTGTGAGAAGGGATAATCTCAAGGGGGCATGAAGGACCCCACTTCCAACACATCAGGCAAATGCTCTAAAGTTGACAATGTCCAATATAACAAGGGGGGCCACAGCGGCATTATGGGGCTTAACAAGGATGAATTGAGGGGTCGCAAGGCGCACATCAAAAAATAATTAGCCAAGATTCTTAGTGCATTGTCCCTAAATAAAACAACACTGGATGAAACAAAAGCTTCAACAAGCCCTAGGACACTGCCAAAGGAGACAAGGCCTACCAAGCTTTAAAAAAAATGCTCCCACAAAGTGTGGAAGTGGAGGACGCTCTCACCATGGTGGTCCCTCCTGCTTTGATCAAGAAAAAACTCGTCGAGCTTACTAAGTCTACATTGGTCTTTGGATTCATGGGTAGAGTGCCTACTAGAGCTGAACTTGTGAATTGGCTCCATGGTCCCAATGTTTTGAATCAGAGCGGATGTGTAACCAACACCCAATACTTGGCAAAGGGATTCTTCTTTGTGAAATTTAGTGACGAGCCGACAGTGACCAAAGTACTTGCCAAAAGTTTGATATTTCTTAACCGGTCGCCAGTTTGTGTGCGCCCTTGGGATCCCTTATTTGAGTCATCTGATGCATTCCAAGAAATGTGTGGCGTATGGGTGGAATTTGTCAACCTCCCTATTGTTGCGGTAAAGGTGCCTATGCCTTGCCCAAATGCCCAGGTTATGGGTGTCCTCACCTTATTCTTGTACATATACCAAGAAAAAGAAGTAGCTCATTTGAATCTTTCTCCACCCATACAGAGGTCTCCTCTCTCTCTCTCTCTCTCCCCCCTTCTCTCTCTCACACACACACACACACACACACACACACACACACACACACACACACACACACACACACACACACACACACACACACACACACACACACACACACACACACACACACACACACACACACACACACACACACCACATCGTGTGTGCACGCATCCGTGCACATGCACTCTTCAACTGGTATCAGAGCCGATGGATGGCCTCACGAGGAGCTCTCTCTCTCTCTCTCTCTCTCTCTCTCTCTCTCTCTCTCTCTCTCTCTCTCTCTCTCTCTCTCTCTCTCTCTCTCTCTCTCTCTCTCTCCCCTTCGCACACACACTCACACACACACACACCACACTGCATTCACATCGTGTATGCAGGCATCCATGCATATGCACTCTTTAACTGGTATCAGAGCCGATGGAGGGCCTCGCGGTGAGCTCTCTCTCTCTCTCTCTCTCTCTCTCATGCACACACCACACTGCATGTCAGGACACGGGTCCTACGGGCAGGGCCCTACCCTAAAGGGGGGTCACGGACCCCGGCCACGGTCCAGCTAGCAGTGTGGAAAGGGGATCCTAGGGCGAAGAGCCTATAAGTACGGGCGGTTGGGTGGAGGATCTAGGTCTCTAGCTCCCGGAGGAGAGGAAGCCTTGCTATACTTGGTTGCATGTTCTCTCTCTCTCTCTACCTCTCTCTCTCTCTCTCTCTCTCTCAATGGTCGTCAAGTCGTCATGGCGTGGTTATAGTCCCTCTGGGAAGGGGGCCAGGAGGCGTCGTATGCTCTTTGAGCGGACTGTTTGCATTGAGGGACGAGCTCACATGTTGAGATGTCGTATGCAAATATGGTCTGCGGAGCTCATATGCACACGCTCCGACATGCTTGATTGCGGGAGGAAACCCGAAGCCAAGGTAACTTTTTAATGTTATGTTTTCTTCTTTCCCGTATGCATTTGACATAAGCATTTATGCTTGAGTCGTCGTCGAGACGGTTATGTGTTGCTTGGGGTACAAAAACTTTGCACAAGACTACAGGTACAATGTACATTAGATGTTTTGATATCATGCACGACATGGAATGCCTTTAGAGAAGGCATACGACCTTGTATGCTTGATATGGTATGCTTACGATAGAACACTTGGTTGAGTCGTAGTAGATGGATGTGTGTGTCAAATTACTTCGGAATACACTGCATGTGTGTCACGGCTTCTCCCCTACATGTACGACATGGACATGACTCTCGCGGAGGGGGCATAACCATGTGTGCTTGATAGGGTATGGCTTTGGTAGCATGATGCGGGGATGTCCTTAGTGGTTGCATGTTCTCTAGTCTACTCGATCAAGTCATGTGTCATATCTTAGAGCATGTTGTTGACTTGATTGAGGCAAGTTATAACCCTTATGCTTGGGACGCGCTAGGGTATAGGTAAGACTAAGAGGTACCCTTATGCCTAACCGATAATAGGGCCATCCTGGAGGTAGCACCTATGTCTCGGAAGAAGAAAAAGTGTGCCTAGCAGGCACCATGTTTGCCTAAACGACAGTAAGCATGCCTAGGAGATCATAAAGGTGTGCATGGCATACACACATGTCTCAAAGTCAGTTATCAAGAAGCGCTTGAGGTATGCAAGGCATCAAAGCATGTGTCACATGCATGGCGTGGTGATGGCATGAACGATGCAAGGACACTAGATTGTGCTACCTACTTGTGCAATGTCAAGACACGGGTCCTACGGGCAGGGCATGAGTAAGGTTAGACACATAAGGCTTGTCCAATGTGAGACTAGGCTTGGCGCTATGTCTCTTACTCCGTACGTTGGATGAGACTAGGCTAGGCGCTATGTCTGTTACTCCTTATGTTGGAGAGTTGGTTCATGTGTGAAGCTTGGGTATGTGGTGACTTCGCGCGGTTGGCATATGCTATGAGTATACAAAATTGCGAAGACATAGGCAATGTGTTTGCAGGTTAATTCATATTGCAGGTTATTTCATTATGTACCAGGCGGGTGTATAGGATATACGACGGCATCTGGGCAGATACGGCTATAAGCCATTTTGGAATGAGTTTTTCCTTCCAAATTTCATGACAACTGGTTGCAGCAACAACGACCAGGTTAGCCAAGTTTAAGTTTTTTTTTTTGTTTTCTCTTTACTTCGCAATTACTTTCATTGTGCAAAGCAAAGTGCTTTGGCAATTTTATAGGAAGCACGGCTTCAGGGAACTGGCAAAATAGGGGATCTCAGCTCACAGAATCCCGACCAGTTTAGATTGTACAAGGCAGTTACGGTTTTGGCTCTCACGTTTGAGGCCATCACTTTTTGCCAAGAGCTTCAAATTCTGTATGCACGGCATGCTAGCTAGGTGGATTCACTTCTACTGCCTCATGAAACATGTTTTCTCTCTAACACCAGATACTTTGTCAAGGACAAGATAAGTTCTGGATTGTTTACCATGATTTTTGGGTTGTCACAACCACATATACGGTAAGTAGGTCACTTTGTGACTTGATTGTGTTTTCCTGTTACCTCTCTCGATGAGAGAGTCATAACAGAAAACCATTGCATGCTTATAGGATAAGCTGCACGTTCGGCATAAGATGCACAAGAGCATGTCAATCAACTATACACGTCATAGTCGTTCAAGGAATGTTCCTCAGCCCAGCATGCTCTTCTTTTCTCTCTTTCTTATTTCTCTAGAAGAATAATGAAAACTTTTAAGAATATTTTGCTACATGTTTTGCTCGTGAGTCAGCCTGAGCCAAGGTGCTCTAACTCTCGGCTAGTAAGTGGCTAAGACGCCACTCCAATTCGTCTTTATCGGTTCCTCGATTGATTACTAATTTGTTATTGGCATAAGGGCTATGATCCACACAGGCTAAGAGCCATTGTCAGACCTAGGGTAAGATCCCAATGCTTACATTTCTTGGGTGATTGTTCTTCATCTTGAACATATCTACTCAGTGAAGTCCCCATCGATGTTAATGGCCAAGCAAGAGTCTCGCCATTCCAGATCTTTTAGGTGTTCTGTAAGCACAACATGTTTTGGTGCAACACTCGAATCAATTTTCTCACATCAGCTGATCTCTACCGCAGAGTATAGATGCAGCAAACAGTTGAGACATCATGACTGTCCATAAGAGCTAGGCATCTCACTTGTGTGGATCTCTTACAGATGCAGCAAGCAGTTGAGACAGCATGGCTGTCCATAAGAGCTAGGCATCTCACTTGTGGGGATCTCTTACTCTCTCTATAGCACTACGAGTGTTTAGGGAAACACAGTTTTGGGGTAAGACCCAGCGGGTGATTGCTAAATCACTCTATCGACATGGAGGATCTCATATCTATTTCTGTTACACTTTCAAGGAAATCGGTCCGCAATCTACCATGTGGTAGTGGACAAATTCAACTTTTTGGTTGATTCCAATCAATATGTATACGGTTGACTATGTTGATAACCGTTACCTGCTAGTTGAGCAGTTTCTACACAGGGTCTTACCAAGGGGTTTGACTACGTAGATTCTAACCAACGGGTTTGGATTGCGAAGGCAATACCCAGGGGTTCCAATGCAATATTGTTTGGTATTTTCAAGTCGTACAAATATGCTTGAATGTTTCAGCGCCATGCCAAGGGCATGTCAAACCAAAGTATTTTGGGCCGTAGCCTCCAATATACACTATGATGTTACGAATCCACGTGTAGGGTTCAATTTGGCACATGTTGTCACAGGGGATACAACATGGTCTAGGAACTCAAGGAGTTCAGTTTAGCTAGTGTGGAGCATGATAATGAGTGTCCCTCTCACTCTTGTCGCAGAGTGTTTGCAGTTACCTCCACATAGAAGTACATCTCGTACTTGATGGATGTCACTTTTCTTGATATCCTTGTTTGAGAAATATTCCACATGGGGAGAATATGAGTCTCTGGGAATGACACTGGCGCCAAATTTCTACCAATGTGTCGCGACGAAGTCCCTAGGTGCTGGTCGTATCCATTGGTTCAACCATTTTGAGCACACAGTATCAGGAGCAATTTCAGTGGCCAGCAATTGTCGGGTACTAAGTACAAACTTGTTACGATTACAAGTGCTGTGAAACCACCTTAACGGAGGATTGTTTCTACATATAGCTAAGTATGCTATGTTCATGAGAATGTCTCATGGTTGGTACCTAGATGTGACTGGGTTGTCACATTCTATTATGGTCCAAAGTCTCGTCATGGAATTGCGGTTCGGATATGTTTGTGTTAAATGCATGCACACTAGGTGTTATGGGCCCTAGTGTTTAACACACATTTATGCGGAGCGGCATGCAAATTCATGGAATTTCTTCTTTCTGCACCCTTTTGCACTGCTAGTGCAATCTCTCTTGCAGATTTCGTATAAGTTTACACCCTGCCATACAAGGTGATGGCTGAGTATGGGTGTTTGTGATTGGCTGCTTCAAACTCCGATCTGCTTTCAACCTAGTTGGTTGTCTCCATTCCATATCGAGTATATGGCGGGATACTCAATGATTGAGTCATAGTTTGTCGTCAGTCGTGGGCGACTGTCTGTAAGTGGTTGGGGGAAAGCACCTCACTCTTACTGCTGCTACTAATCCCGCGTAGGATGGGCAGTTTACAAGCATTCTATTTAGTACTAAAGGATATGCAAAGTGCATACGTTAAATCACGCTAAAGGATATGAAAAGTGCATACGTTAACAAGAAGTGAAACAACTCGATCGGTTACCTCTCTAGTTTGGAGTTTGCTTCATATGATGAAAGGCATGTTACAACTAGTTTTAGTCTCTGCCTATTATTCTCAAGTTATCAACCTTAATCATCAATTTTGATGCGGTTGGCTACTGGCAAGAAACCATAGCAAGTCAAGGACTTGGTCAACATAGTACTTTCATGGAAAGATGAGCCGAGGTTATCTTGCACATTCAAGTACCTCCAGAAAGTCTGAAACCTTGGTATGCATTTAGACACCTATTAGTTATGATAACTCGTTTAACATACTCAAGTGAGTTTTAAATGGAGTCTTCACATTATGTTGGTTATGGGTCGGTTAACCAAGACGCTTGTACAGGGACAACAATGTGAAAAATCAAGATGTTATTCTTGATTTCATTGAACCTCCCAATGAACCGGGTTCCGATTCATCAAACCGTTGGATCCATGAGGGAGCCAGGGTGGAAAACATTAGTGTTCTTATGAAGATAACACCACTTGTGTTTTTGAATACGAAAACTCTTCCAAAGGGGGGAGTAATGTCAAGACACGGGTCCTACGGGCAGGGCCCTACCCTAAAGGGGGATCACAGACCCCGGCCACGGGCCAGCTAGCAGTGTGGAAAGGGGATTCTAGGGCGAAGAGCCTATAAGTAGGGGCGGTTGGGTGGAGGATCTAGGTCTCTAGCTCCTAGGGTTCTTACATTGCATCCACATCGTGTATGCACGGATCCGTGCACACGCACTCTTCAACTGGTATTAGAGCCGATGCATAGCCTTGTGGTGAGCTCACTGGCTATGGCGGAGCTTGAAGCTGAAACTTGAGCTTGTCCACGGAGCACAGAGTGGTACGGTGTGGCAAGGCGGAACCGGATTGTAGTAGATACGACAGATGTTGGGGCTTGATTTCCCTGCCCCATTTGCCACCCCTCTCTCGAAGAGGAAATCTTTTAGAAAACAAGCATCCATGCAGGGAATCAAGAAAGTGCAGTAGGACTCGAATAGCAGGAAATCAAGCGATATACTACAAGAGGTTGTGTGCACTTGTGACGTTTTTAGCGATGGAAATACATTGGGTTTTTATCCTCCCCGACATCGTTAAGACCGTCGCTAATAGCGTCGATTCAGAAACGTCTCTATGAGCGTCACTATGACCATTGCTATATTCGTCGCTATATAGCAACACATATAGCGACACATATAGCGACACTTACAGGCTACCTATAGCGACGGTCATAGTGATGCTGTAAAGCCTTATATAGCGATGCCCGAGAGTAATTTTTTTTGGTGTCAAGGCATTCATCAACCATATTGAATGTTTCAATAATAGAGTAAACCTAAATGAATTCAAGATAAGCCCTGATTCACCTTTGAAAGAAAGTGCAAGCTTAGGTATAGACCCAAAGTAGTCACCCACAAGACAATATAACGGTTAACTCCATCATCCATAGTATTGTTTGCATAATAAAGAATAAAGATACAAACCGAAAAAAGTAAATTGATGAAAGTAAACCAATGATAATTGTACACATCATAGGCAAAATCACTTGATTGTTAAGCTTTGCAAATGTAATAGTTACAACACCACTGTCATTATTGAGAAAATATACATGGTTTTCCAATAGTTACAAAAAGATGTATACACGTCATTTCATGATACATATGCTATGAAAAAAGGAAACTAATGCTATGTAGCTACGGCTAGACTGGTGTCGTCTAATCAGACATCTCATCGCATCTAAGCGGCATTTCATGATACATATGCTATGACAAAAGGAAACTAATGCTATCTAGCTACGGCTAGACTGGCGTCGTCTAATCAGATGTTGTCTAATAAGAAGTCATCTAATCATACATCGTCTAATCAGACGTCTCATCGCGTCTAAGCGGCATATTTGTTGGTATCTGAAAAACAAAACATTAAGACAACTTTCTGTAAGTATAAACATATAATTTACAAAACAATACAACAAATAGAAAAGCGTAAACCGTTGAGGCGGTCCGGGGCGGGCAACAAGAAGAGCAACCTCTAGACACCCTTCAAGGCTCCCGTGCTGCTCAATGGGGCTGGGGCACAACACAACAGAAACCAAAACAACAAACCCCCAGCCAAATCCCAACTACACAAGGGGCACCACCTAGTTTAAGAGCGAACTAGGACGCAAAAGAGGAGAATCGTTAGAGCAACCCACAAACAAGCAAGGAATTTACACTAACCCTAACACCAATGGAACACTTTCACACACTAAAACACGAGAGAGAGAGAGAGAGAGAGAGAGAGAGAGAGAGAGAGAGAGAGAGAGAGAGAGAGAGATAGTGCTCGGGCTGCTTTGAAACGTATCGGCAATGATCAAGCAAACACAACTATATATTTAAGAAAGAGAAAGAAAGGGGGAGGGGGTGCTTGTTGCATTAATACCTTCTTACAAATCTGTCATGACAAATCAAAGTGAGATTAGTATTTGTTCAACATAGCTTGCGTAAATTTCACCACAACACATCACAAGGAAAAGCCACCCCAATCACTGTCTTAAGGCCAGGGGAGTCCTCTCCACCCTGTCGCCCTCTTACAGTATGTGGGATTTATGGCTAGATTGATGACAACACCAGAGACAAGCTATCAAGAACTTAACAAAAAACACCAAGACACTTACGCATCATTGTTGTCCATTACTTCACGTTGGAAGGGAGACAAAGTATCCAAGCTTAGTCAAAATCCACCCTCCTTGATTCAGCAAATGTTGGGCTTACACTAGTAGAAGAAATGATAGATTTCCTACTCTCAATTGAATGATCACTCTCTCTCTTACAATGGCATAGAGTTCCCTTGCTAATCCCCTATTACAACACATGCACATACATAAGACAATGAGCTTCCACTCAAGAGCTCCTTCTAGAGAGGTTGAGCTTGGCTTCTCAAGCTATAGCATAGTGCTCTTGCTTATGGCTCCCCCCTTTTGTGCTAGCTACACCCTCCTTTTATAGAAATTTTGAAGGCTAGGGTTACTCCTCTAACCATGGTTGGGTTAGATTTTCAGCAATTTCTCTAATTTCTTTTTCTTGGAATTATCAAGAAGTTGGTGGGGAAAGAGAGAGGAGAGAAATGGAGGTGATAGGACTTTTCATAGTGGGTTAGTGTTAGTAGAGTTATTATTAATTTACAAATGGAATTGGATATTTACAATGGGAGTATCCATGTAGGATACAAATAAGGAAGAAAAACTCTTAAGAGGTAAGAAAAGGTGGATTTCTTACAAGGTTGATGCTCCAAGTGTCTTGAGTAGGGCCAATTTTGACGCTTGTTGACGGTCCACTAGCTTTGACGGTACATTTTTTCTCCACTCTTGACCTTCCTTGAGAGACAAGGTAATTGAAGCCGAGTAATCAACCACCATGACGCTGTCTTTTAAGAGAAGAGGCTGAGTTTTGTGGTTTTTTTGATAGATATGGGTAATTTGGAGGAGGAAAAATGAGACTAGGTGGTCAATTTTGGAATGGAATTGTGTGTGGGAGGTATGAGTTCACCATGGTTTCTCTTATTCTTCAAGGTTGAGGAGAAGGTGAGTAGGGTGCAGAGAGGAGTGTTGAGAGAGGTGGGGATGTTGAGTGGAGAAGTGTGTGTGAAAGAGGAAAATGATAAAGTGGAAGAGAGAGTGTGGCTGCATAGCATGGGAAAACTGGGGTCCACTAATAAAATCATAGCTCACAGCTCGTAGCTCAAAAAAATATGAAAAAATTTGAGGCAAAAGTTCACCCACGAGCTACAACATTTGTTTGTATCACCTTTTCAAATTCAGAGAGCAAGTGAACTTTAAAAATTCAGCAAAACCGACCGTTTGTTTCCACTGCACAAGGTCCTTGTGGGGTCCTTCTTTGGATGATTCTTTTGAATACCTCCAAGAGTGAGCCCTCCATAGTGCATGTATGCATGCCACCTACCCTTGACCTTATTTGGTAGGTCTATAATTGAAGATATTGTTGAGATCATGATATAAGTGAATAGTACAACTAAGAAAATCAAATATTGAGGGGTATAAAAAATATGTACATGTCAAATATAAATAATATAAGTGGAAAAAATATAAAGGGGTCAAAAGAAATCTCTCTCATTATGAGGCTACCATAAAAAGATAAATATTTTTGGTGTTCTAATTTTTTAGAAAAAAAACAAAATAGATGTAGGAAGGGAAAAATCGCAATAGTGAAAAAATATAAACATAAATAAAACTAGTTTTTTTGGATTTTTGTTGGGGTGGAGTTACACCAAATATAAGAGAAGCTTACATGAAAATATTTATATATGGAATAAAGAGTATGAAAAATGGTAAGAAAAATTGTGGTAATGGTGAGGCAATGTACAGAGCATAAATAACACACACCTAGGTAAAAATATTTAAATGAATACCAAAATAATTATGAAAAAATCTTTTATTTAGGCCCTATATACAAAGAAATATTTACATACGCATGGGCCATAATATACTTATATTTTTTATATTTTTTAATTTTTTGGCTCAACTAGCCCAATGCCTAGCTAATTGAGGGTTTTTTATTTCAGTAAGGAGATATGGGAAAAGTCCCCTAACTCACACGCACCTATATACAGTGAAAGGGTGAGGGTAACCACAGTGTTTGAGTGATTTGATAGGGTGAGATAACTCACTATGGCAATTACAGAGAGCCGAAAAATGGCTATCATTAGCCCTCCCCCAGGATGATGGTATATTCATGTACCATCATAAAGAATCTTTTCCAAAGAGAGTGCTTCAGAGTCCTTGACAAGGTCTTCATTGCTTGGCCCCTTGGAATTTTGGTTTGTGTTACACTCATGCTTCATGGAACAATACTTACATGAGATAGTTGCCTTTTGCTCTGGTAGATCCTTTGGTAGTGCTCTTTCCCATTCAAGTCCATAAGTTGATAGTAACTTGAATTGAAAGCCTTCTTGACTATGTATGGCCCCTGCCATCTTGTTTCAAATTTGGCATCAAAACGATTATCGAGTCGATTGTCATACCTTAGCACAAGATCTCCTTCATTGATGCCTTTGTCCTTCAGTTTCTTGTCAAGCTTCTCTTTTGTCTGTGTGGCTTTCCTCTTATAGCACTCGTATGCTGCTTCTCTTTTCCACTCAAGCTCAGCTAAGGTAAGAAGTCGACCCATCCATGCTTCTTGATCATCTTGTGCTGATTTGCCATGAAGTCGCATTGTTGGAATGTTTAGCTCAATTGGCTGTAAAGCCTCTTGACCATAGACCAAGTGAAATGGTGCGAACTCCGTGGCTTCCCTATATGTGGTTCCATACGCCCACAAGGCACCATCTAAGAAGTCATCCCACAACTTTGTCTTGTTTTTCACCATCTTTCTAATGATGCCTGCAATGACACCATTAGATTTTTCTACCAAACCATTTGATTGGGGATAGTAGGGTGTATTGTGAAGATGTAGAATGCGAAGTTCTTCACAGACTTCTGTGAGCAATCCCTTTCTAAACCCTGGACCATTATCAGAAACAATCTCCAAAGGTGTGCCAAATCTACAACAAATGTGAGTGTAGACGAATTTGCTCACTGTCCTCTCATTTACCTTTGCCACACTTTGTGCTTCCACCCACCTAGTCATATAGTCTACAGCCACTAGAATGTAGAGTTTACCATTTTTTGTCCTAGGCAGAGGACCCATAGCATCAATGCCAACCTTTTCAAAGGGTCCATTTGCAAGCACTATTTGCCTTGGGCCATGCACCAACCTTCTATTTCCATTTATCTGACAATTGTGACAGCTTTTACACCAATGTCGAACATCCACATGCAAGCTTGGCCAAACATACCCCGCAAGCAAAATCTTCTTCACAGTTAATTCTTGGGCAAAATGACCACCACATGCTTCTTCGTGCAAACCTTTTAGAATGGCTGGAATTTCCTCAATAGTTGGTACTCTTCTGCACACTTGATCCCTCCCTCTTTGATAGAGGGAGCCTTATAGGAAGAGATATGCGCTTGCCTTCTTCATGAGTCTCCTCTTCTGAGCCTTCGTGAAGTCTTGTGGAAACTCACCCTCCAAAATGTAGCCAATAATGGGAGCCAATGACTCCAATCCCTGGTATCTCAGTTGCTTGACAGCTGCTGCCACCATGATGACCTGCACTTCTCTCTCAACACATGTAACTGCTTGTTGTGCAAGTAAATCGGCATCTTCATTTTGTTTCCTCGGAATATGATATAATTGCACTTCTTCAAACTGATTAAACATCCTACGAATGGCATGAAATTTTGTCCTTAAGCTTTCATTATTGCATGCCCAAATGCCTAAAATCTGTTTAACAATGAGAAGTGCATCTCCTTTTACCATGAGACCTTGTATCTCTCGGCCAATGCACATCTTCAAACCATGAAGTAGAGTGTCGTATTCTGCTTCATTGTTGCTAGTTGAACCTGGTAGATTGACCTTCTCTTTCATGACCACCTCTCCACTTGGGTTGAGCAACACTAGCCCTCCCCCTGCTTTTCCTGTGGCTCGACGAAAAGCTCCATCAAAGAACAAGGTAAAAGCATTAGGAATACTTTTTGGTGGTGGCAATGGTAGGGTCTTTACTTGAGGCACCTTAATTTCCTTCTCATGTACCCTATAAGTGAGAATCCCTGCCAATTGTGCACGCACACTATCTTCTACCTTGAAAGAGTATTGGAACTCTTGCAACTCCATAATCCACTTTGAGATCCTAGTACTAAGATTCATTTGAGATGACACCCAAGGGAACAAATTTTCTGCAGTGAGAATTACAAAAGGTTTTGGTAGCAGGTAGGATCTAAACTTTCTCACCGCAAACATGAGAGAAAGCATCATGAGTTCTGCTTCTGTGTAGTCTCTCTCCAAAGCATTCATGACCCTACTAGCAAAGTAGATGGGTCGCATCCTTGTACTGTGGGGATCTTGTTGTAGCAACATAGCACCAATTTTTTCCCTTCCAACATTAGAGCTAACAAAGAATGTGTGCTCCCAACAAGGAGGCATGAGTGTTGGTAGCTCTGACAAAATGAATTTAATGTTACAAAAATACTTTTCAAGCTCATCAGACCATGTAAATTCTACTTGTTGTGTCAACTTTTGCAAAGGATGAAGCAACTCCGAGGCCAAGTGAATGAAGCGTGACATATACTTCACCTTCTGAATGAAAGAGATGACCTCCTTAAGACTCTTCGGTGATGGGAGCTCAATAAGAGCCTTTGCCTTTGAAGGATCCACCTCAATGCCTTTATAGGAAACCTTGTGACCGAGCAAGATCACTTCATCCTCACCTATGTGGCACTTGTCGGGGTTGAGTTGACCTCCCATGTCGTAGAGATTCTTTAAACCTTCTTCTACCCTTTGTAGATGCAATGATTTTGAGCTATAAATGCAGAAATCATCAATGAACACCCTAATTGACTTTCCAAAGAATGCTTGAAACACCATATTCATGAAACGTTGGAATGTTGCAGGAGCATTTGTCAGACCAAATGGCATGACTCTAAAAGCATAACAACCCCAAGGAGTGATAAAGGTTGTTTTCAATTGATCCTCCAATGCAATCCCTATTTGAAAGTAACCTGAGTAGCCATCACACACAGTGTACTTCTCATGACCAGCTACCTCATTTAGTATCTCATCCTGGAATGGGAGGGGAAAGTGATCTCTTTTTGTTGCGTCATTGAGGGGACGGTAATCCACACACACCCTCCACTTTCCGTTTTTCTTAGGAGTGACAACAACGGGAGAGACCCACTCTGAATTCTCCACTGGATAAATGAAACCTGCTGCTAGAAGCTTTCTTACCTCCTTGAGTAAAGCCTGCTCCTTGATGACTCCTAGCCTTCGTAGCTTCTGAGCCTTAGGTGTGGCCTCTGGCTTCAACTCAATTTTGTGTTGAGCAGCATCTACTCCACGCACATCGGTGTAGTCTTTAGCAAAAAGCCTAGGAAATTTCCTTAGCACACATTTGAACTCCTCTCTTTCATCCTTTGTAAGTGTTGTAGATAGCATACCTTCTAGCATTCTTTCATCTTCCACTTTTTGGTTCTCTTGGGAACCTACCTCCTCCAAACCTTGACAAGAGGTCTCTTGGTTGGTTGGCTTAAACCTTACCCCCATGACTTCGATGGAAGACTCCTCTTCAGTAATGCTGCCGCTACTTTCTTCTTCTGAAGTGTTATCGGTCCAACCTTCTTCCGTCTCACTTTGAGATGATTCTACATGGAGCTCCTCTTGGCCTTGCTCCTTCATGTCAAAGACAACCTTCTTATGATTGTCGTTCCTGCAAATTAGCTTTCCACTCTCCCAATCCTGCAAAGCTCGCATTTTCATTAGCCATGGTCTCCCTAGGATAAATGGGTAACCATTTCCTTTGGTAGACATGACATAGAAATCCACTGCCTTCTTAATGCCAAAGGCCTCCACAAAAACATTTTTACAAATGCCTACGCACCTAGCCTTGCTATTGTTTGCCATCTTGACCTTAATTTCAGGTGTCTCATGGATGTGTATGCCTAGTTTTTGCATGAGTCCCTCTGTCATGATGCAAATTTGTGTGTCTCATGGATGTGTATGCCTAGTTTTTGCATGAGTCCCTCTGTCATGATGCAAATTTGTGCACCCCCATCCACTAGACCTTTCCTAACCAATCTTCCTTTGACGTAACAGTCTAGCACCGGTGTAATGTCCTCATTCATTTCAGCTTGTCCAATTTTTACAACAGACACACTCTCTTTTACCTTTCTCCTAGTGCTAACTGCCCTTGTTAAATCCCTCCTAACTTGTGGACATAATGCAAGAAATTGAGGCCATGAGATATGGGGACCCTTACCTCTCATGTCTTCCAACAGGTTGTATGGAGCCATTCCATGTCCAAGAGGAAAGTCTTGGAGGTTGATACGACGTCGGGTCCTCTTAGCTTCCTTGGTCTCCTTTGCCTTCTTTTCTCGTCCATGGTCACTTTGTGATGTAACTCCTTCTTTCTCCTTACCTTTCCCTCGGCCACGCTTAATGCCATTAGCTTCCATGTCAACCTCATTTGAATTTGTCACCTCTACCACATGCACATTTGGATCTGGCAAAGGTGGAACTCCTTCTACCCCTTGTGGCGGTGGCCTTGGTCCATTTGGCCTTTGTAGAAGCCTTGGTTGTTGACCAGCTCCTTCTCCTGCATTCATCACTGGGTAATTCAAGTTAGGTCTCCCTGGCTCTCTACGGGGCCAAGGACAATTATACATCCCATGTCCAGACTCTCTGCAATTCCAACATTGCAAGACTCTCCTAGTTCGTGGCTCTCTCTCTTCTGACTTCTTTGCTTGTCCCTTTGGACCTACAGCTTGTGCAAGGTGAATTGACAGGCTGCTTAAAGATTCATTTAACTTCTCAATCACTTCAGCCGTTACCTCAGGAAGCTCCCTAGATGTTGATGCTTGTGACTTACCTTTGGGTCTAAGACCTTCTATTGGAACCTCTCCCCTTAAGCACTTGAGTTTCCTATACTTCTCAGCAGCCCTAGTTTTAGCTGCATCAAAAGTAGCAGGTGCACCCGCCTCAACTATTACCTTAAGGTCAGGAAAGAGTCCGGCTATGAACCTCTCCTTCTTTAGAAATTCTGCACCATCACCAGGGTTAGCAACATTTTGTATCCATAGAGCCCAAAGATGTAGGAACTCTTGCTTGTACAAGCAGTAGTCATCTAAGTCTTTTTGCTTATGAGAAACAATGTCTTGCCATAATTTCTGAGTGTTTTGGGGATCAAAGAAGTATTTCTTGAAACGATTCAAAAGTTTCGTGTAATTCCCTCTAACTTCCTCAGGCAAAGAGTCAAACCAAGTGCTAGCATCTTTCCTAAGGACCACCTCAAACATTTCTACACGTTCTTGATCAGTTACTATCCTCTTGATACGGCAAGACATCTTGAAATTCGCTAGAAATAATTCTGCATCCTCTCCAGGCTCTCCAAAGAAAAGAGGATATCTAGACATTTAGCGTTGGCTCTCCATTGAATTGATTTCAAAGTGACGCGTTTTTGTTTTTTCTTTCTTTAAAAGATTTACACAATAATATTTTCTAAATTGCAATCTATTCTACAACAAAATAAAAATATTCACATCAAATGACCTATGATAATCAATAAGAGGTAGAATGACAGGGTTTGGTGACACGAGAATTTCTCCTACTCTTTGGGCACCAAACATGAATACCATACGTTGTTGAAAATGGATTTTTCTACTAATTGCAATGTTTACTCTAATGTGTGGAGTGAAATGAAAGGGAAAAACCTGTATTCCTGGGCCATTATCCATGGTCTATGCATGACCTAATTCTTAAAACAAAACAAAAATATAGACGTCCAAACTAAGGTCGTACCTAATGAGAGGCAAAATAAAAGGATTTACTCATGTGTTTATCTCTACCAACCTAAGAGGACCTAAAATTCTACGAATTACTCGCTGAAATTGCAACTTAGTACTAACAATTATGTGTACCTTTTGCCTTGCAATGGGAATGAAGGGATCATACAAATTCTCGTGATTCATGCAAGCTACTTGATTATGCTAAAGGTTGAGCCTTCACAAAACATACACAAGCTTGTCCTCAGTGGGGGCACCAATTTGAGGCGGTCCGGGGCGGGCAACAAGAAGAGCAACCTCTAGACACCCTTCAAGGCTCCCGTGCTGCTCAATGGGGCTGGGGCACAACACAACAGAAACCAAAACAACAAACCCCCAGCCAAATCCCAACTACACAAGGGGGACCACCTAGTTTAAGAGCGAACTAGGACGCAAAAGAGGAGAATCGTTAGAGCAACCCACAAACAAGCAAGGAATTTACACTAACCCTAACACCAATGGAACACTCTCACACACTAAAACACGAGAGAGAGAGAGAGAGAGAGAGAGAGAGAGAGAGAGAGAGAGAGAGAGAGAGAGAGAGCGAGAGAGAGAGATAGTGCTCGGGCTGCTTTGAAACGTATCGGCAATGATCAAGCAAACACAACTATATATTTAAGAAAGAGAGAGAAAGGGGGAGGGGGTGCTTGTTGCATTAATACCTTCTTACAAATCTGTTATGACAAATCAAAGTGAGATTAGTATTTGTTCAACATAGCTTGCGTAAATTTCACCACAACACATCACAAGAAAAGCCACCCCAATCACTGTCTTAAGGCCAGGGGAGTCCTCTCCACCTTGTCGCCCTCTTACAGTATGTGGGATTTATGGCTAGATTGATGACAACACCAGAGACAAGCTATCAAGAACTTAACAAAAAACACCAAGACACTTACGCATCATTGTTGTCCATTACTTCACGTTGGAAGGGAGACAAAGTATCCAAGCTTAGTCCAAATCCACCCTCCTTGATTCAGCAAATGTTGGGCTTACACTAGTAGGAGAAATGATAGATTTCCTACTCTCAATTGAATGATCACTCTCTATCTTACAATGGCATAGAGTTCCCTTGCTAATCCCCTATTACAACACATGCACATGCATAAGACAATGAGCTTCCACTCAAGAGCTCCTTCTAGAGAGGTTGAGCTTGGCTTCGCAAGCTATAGCATAGTGCTCTTGCTTATGGCTCCCCCCTTTTGTGCTAGCTACACCCTCCTTTTATAGTAATTTTGAAGGCTAGGGTTACTCCTCTAACCATGGTTGGGTTAGATTTTCAGCAATTTATCTAATTTCTTTTGCTTGGAATTATCAAGAAGTTGGTGGGGAAAGAGAGAGGAGAGAAATGGAGGTGATAGGACTTTTCATAGTGGGTTAGTGTTAGTAGAGTTAGTATTAATTTACAAATGGAATTGGATATTTACAATGGGAGTATCCATGTAGGATACAAATAAGGAAGAAAAACTCTTAAGAGGTAAGAAAAGGTGGATTTCTTACAAGGTTGATGCTCCAAGTGTCTTGAGTAGGGCCAATTTTGACGCTTGTTGATGGTCCACTAGCTTTGACGGTACATTTTTTCTCCACTCTTGACCTTCCTTGAGAGACAAGGTAATTGAAGCCGAGTAATCAACCACCATGATGCTGTCTTTTAAGAGAAGAGGCTGAATTTTGTGGTTTTTTTGATAGATATGGGTAATTTGGAGGAGGAAAAATGAGACTAGGTGGTCAATTTTGGAATGGAATTGTGTGTGGGAGGTATGAGTTCACCATGGTTTCTCTTATTCTTCAAGGTTGAGGAGAAGGTGAGTAGGGTGTAGAGAGGAGTGGTGAGAGAGGTGGGGATGATGAGTGGAGAAGTGTGTGTGAAAGAGGAAAATGATAAAGTGGAAGAGAGAGTGTGGCTGCATAGCATGGGAAAACTGGGGTCCACTAATAAAATCATAGCTCACAGCTCGTAGCTCAAAAAAATATGAAAAAATTTGAGGCAAATGTTCAGCCCACGAGCTACAACATTTGTTTGTATCACCTTTTCAAATTCAGAGAGCAAGGGAACTTTAAAAATTCAGCAAAACCGACCGTTTTTTTCCACTGCACAAGGTCCTTGTGGGGTCCTTCTTTGGATGATTCTTTTGAATACCTCCAAGAGTGAGCCCTCCATAGTGCATGTATGCATGCCACCTACCCTTGACCTTATTTGGTAGGTCTATAATTGAAGATATTGTTGAGATCATGATATAAGTGAATAGTACAACTAAGAAAATCAAATATTGAGGGGTCTAAAAAATATGTACATGTCAAATATAAATAATATAAGTGGAAAAAATATAAAGGGGTCAAAAGAAATCTCTCTCATTATGAGGCTACCATAAAAAGATAAATATTTTTGGTGTTATAATTTTTTAGAAAAAAAACAAAATAGATGTAGGAAGGGAAAAATCACAATAATGAAAAAATATACACATAAATAAAACTAGTTTTTTTGGATTTTTGTTGGGGTGGAGTTACACCAAATATAAGAGAAGCTTACATGAAAATATTTCTATATGGAATAAAGAGTATGAAGAATGGTAAGAAAAATTGTGGTAATGGTGAGACAATGTACAGAGCATAAATAACACACACCTAGGTAAAAATATTTAAATAAATACCAAAATAATTATGAAAAAATCTTTTATTTAGGCCCTATATACAAAGAAATATTTACATACGCATGGGCCATAATATACTTATATTTTTTATATTTTTTAATTTTTTGGCTCAACTAGCCCAATGCCTAGCTAATTGAGGATTTTTTATTTCAGTAAGGAGATATGGGAAAAGTCCCCTAACTCACACACACCTATATACAGTGAAAGGGTGAGGGTAACCACAGTGTTTGAGTGATTTGATAGGGTGAGATAACTCACTATGGCAATTACAGAGAGCCGAAAAATGGCTATCACCGTAATACTAACCATGCCGTCGTGAGAACTCAGAATGTCCATCAGGGCGTTTAAGCCCTTCCTGCTTGCGTACTCGCGCTCGTACGGTGTGGGGTTACATCCTGTCATCAACCACTATTCAAAACATCCAAAGAATCCATTATGTTATAATTTAACAACCCCTAAACCCTAAACTATCAAACCTAAAGAGCAATGCGGAAACACTTACAAAATCGGCCTCAAATGATGCCCACCCGCCGCTCCCCAAGTGGTGCGAGCTCCCTGCCTCTACTCGCGCTTTGGCTGCCTCCTTTTGTTGCTTCCACTTGTCAAGATTCTCGCACGCTGCTTTCTTTGCATTCTTCCAATCTTCTTTGGCCAATCAATCTGGTCTGTTCCACCCATGCTTTATTGCTTTTTGCACTTCAGAATGCTTGTGCTTGCAGTATTCCCGCATTCAAATCTTGATCAGGTCTTCATTGAAGCGATCATCCCGTGTTGACATGGAAAACTCGTCATGCAGCATGCTAATGACTCTGTCTTTTGATTCACTTGGTACTTCACTCCAAGTGTTTAGTATGTAGTGTCTAAACACCTAAGAGCAAAGACCGCGCATGCGCGAGATCACCTTCTTGCCTTCATCATCCAAGATGATGCCGCCGTTGAAGTCGACGGAGTAAGGCAAGCCCTCTCGCCGATGACGCGTGAACCTGGGTGTCTCGGCAGGGGTCTCTAGCGGTGTGTCGATGGGGGTACGGACGTCAGGTGTCTCCACTGGATTTTGGGTCCTGAAGCGAGGAGTATCGACTAGGGTGACTCCCGGAGGAGTAGGTAGTGGTGTATAGCTAGGAACGATTTCAACCGCACAAAACCTGGCATAGATGGCGATGCCGTGGTTGGTGTGGGGGCGGGCAAAGAAGGGGAAGGTAAAGAGCCTCGTCGAAAACGAGGTGGTGTCGAGGCATCAGTGGCGGCATCCCCATAACAACCGCCACCGCCACCACTAGAGCGTCGGTGCCTAGAAGAGTGTGAAGATCATCTCATCGACACCAAAGCTTCAGAGCACGCTGCATGCTTCAAAACAGAGGGAGATGCTAAAGGAGTAGAACGACATGATGGTGCTCCAGAGCGATGACAATCGTCGTACCATTGCCTCTGCTGGGGTGAAAAAGAAGAAAAAAACTCATCATCATCCATACTTGCATTAAACAAACGAACATTTAATCTTACTTATGAATGGAGAAGAAAACATGGACAAGGAGAGAGAGAGAGAGAGAGAGAGAGAGAGAGAGAGAGAGAGAGAGAGAGAGAGAGAGAGAGAGGACTCATAAAGGGGGAGGGATTCCTGTGTAGAGAGATTCCTGTGAAGTTCTTGTGAATTTGTCTCCCGTGTGCATTCTACGTATCTTGTAAAAGCACTGCGCTCCAAGTGCGATGGAGACTGAGGCTGCAATCGCGAAGGAGGTGAGTCGTCTCTCCTCATAGATGCTGCTCGCCCCTCCACTAGATCTAGTTGATCGGGTGAAAGAGACACTAAGAAGCAGTAGTAGTGCTTCTTAGAGTCTCTTTTATTCGATCAACTAGATCTAGTGGAGGGACGAACAACATCTATGAGCAGAGATGGATCACCTACTTCGCGATTGCAGCCTCAGTATCCATGAGTAGCCCAAAGAGGGTTGGGGAAAGTGGGCATCCTTGTTTGACACCAATAGTGCTTGCAAAAAATTCTGAAATTCCATCTCTCATACGTAATCGACATATCACTTTTTGGTAGATGCGAAAGACTGCATGCATAAATTCTCTCGGCACTTGAAGGCTTTGCATACGTCTCCAAAGATTTCCTCGCGGTACCATGTCAAAAGCTTTCTTGAAATCCACAAAGCAACAATACAACTTTTTTCCTTTCAATCGAGACGCTTCCATAAGAACTCGAAGAGTGACAAGGTGATCAATAGTGCTATGATGCTTTCGAAAACCTGCTTGGCCAAGTGCACATTTGCCATTCTTTTCAGCCCATTCACTTATCTTCATCTCCATGATACATCCAAATAACTTTGCCATCAAAGAACCAACCATTATAGTGCGATAGTTGTTCACATTGTTTACATCTCCTCCTTTGTGCAAAGGTTTGATCCAATTTGCACTCCAATCATGAGGCATGCCATACTGAAGTGCAAGGTTAAACATATCGCATATCCAATATCGTGTTTTCTTGCTTGTCCATTTAATCATTTCAGCCTTGACACCTTGAAGGTCACCTGCCTTGCGAGTAGCAAGTTTCTCAAGCGCGCGGCATACATCTTCAATGGTATAGAAGGGAGACATAAACGGAAGGGAGCTACAACACTCCATCTTATCAACATTGGGTTGCTCATAGATGTTCTTACAATGCATATACATATCCTCAAGAGTCAAGTCACCAAAGCTCTCAACGTGCTTGCCTTTTAGATTTTGCCAAAACTTGCCACATGCATGTGCTTTCTTTTGTGCTAAAAGAAGTTGTTTTTCGACTTCCCACCTTCTCCTCTTATTTTGAACAAGTGCTTTGTATGTGTGCGAACATTCCAAGTAAACTTCCTTGTCTTTGATTGCATCCAATCATAGCAAGTGTTTTCGGGCTTGACTACATTCCATGTCAAACCATTTCTTCTTGGTGCTACCCTTCTTAGACCTTTTGCAAGACATGTGTTTCACCGAAAAGCATTCCTTCGCACAAGAGAAAATTACTTCTTTGAAAACTTTCCACTTGCATTCTAATGTTGGGCTCTCTTGATGCTCTATCATGCTTAACATTTGGTCCACCATATCAGCATATATAAGTGCTCGTTTGAGGTCTAGACGTAGGTACAAATGATTCACATCATTATTAGATGCTACATGCTCGGGCCGTTTACCACACTTGAGGTCAATACATAACATCCTATGATCCGATTCCGGATTCCATTCACCAAGTGTAAAGCTTTGTATGCATTCTAGAGTGGCTTCCGAGAACAACATATAGTCAATCACACTAGCACTATTGTGCTTTCTACATGTAAAGTCATTGGTGCCTTGCCATAGAGATACACCATTTGCAATGAGCATTCCGGTACTATTGCACATATGTAGAAGTGACTTTCCATAGTGATCCACTTCTTTTGTATCATTAGAACTTCGATTATACATGTATGAGTCATCCATTCTTCTTGAGACATGCGGCATGTCTACTTGTTGTGTGTCGTGTTGTAACATATTTGTGCAAGCATTCATGTCTCCAAAAACAATGACTTCACCTTGATTCTTGTAATGAGCAATGTCATCCTCTAGTTCAACAAAGGGCTGATCTCTATCCATATTCAAGCAAGCATAAAAGTTGGAGTCATAGTGAGGAATGTAGCAACCGGCCACAAACATGACTTGACTATTTGGTGGGCTGATTTTCAGCCATAAGTAGCGTTTATACTTATCTTCTTTGACAATGGAAACATCTTTCAAACCCTTTTTGGTCATACATGCTACGCCTCCTTGGCCTCTTCGTTGCTTTGCATTTTTGGCCCAGATCAAAGAATGCACATCGTATTTGTCAAATCCAAGAATTCGTTGCGCATCATGCTCCCATGTTTCGACAAGAAGTATCACATCGGAGTCATTGGTAAGCTCATCAATGCCAATTCCCGCATTCCATGGATACCCGTTACAATTCCAAAAGCTTATTCGCAAGCGTGAGTTGGTCTCATAGATCATGTGTCCCTATTTGTTGGGTGGACTTGCACCCTCCTTAAGTGGCTTTTCTTCTTGAGGTGATACCTTAACCTTCTTGCTTATTTCCTCATATGCTTTGCGACGTACATTTTGCTGCATAAGAGTGCGATCCTCATATACATTACAACTTGTTCCTTTGAGGTAGATCCAACCATTGTCAAGGATGATCTTTCTCTTTACCTCATCAGCCATGGTACATACAATAGGTCTTTCTCCCGAGCGAGGGACTCCTTGTTTTCCAACTCGATGTGCACCATAAGCCATGATTCTTGACATGCCAAAGTGTGTAGCAAAAAACTCTTCAATAGCAACTGCAAGAGATTGGGGTGTTTCCATGCTTTCCTCCTTGATTCCACGAATGACGATGTTCTTTGAGCGTTTTTGTCGTTCGTGCAATTCTTGAGTGTCCACATTCTCTACATTCTTTGCTTGGACAATGGCTTGCGTGATAGGAGATGTAGAAACCACATTATCCTTACATATATCAGCCCATGATTTGGATGCATTTCTCATCTCACATACATCATGTCATATTGTATCTATTGTTTCCTCCTTCAATACATGATCACTCTCAACTTTGCTCAAGCGCTCTTTCAATACATTCATGTCAACAAGAGAGCGTTTACATTCTTGAACTTCATTCTCAAGATGCATCAAGCGTGTTGTTTGCATTTCAAGAACCTTCTTGAGGTGCTCATTCTCCACAACGAGAACTCTTAAAGTACCATTCTCCATTGCAAGTGCGCGCAACTCTTCACCTTGTTTGTTGACGGTTTCTTGTAACGAGATCAAGTAAGCCATGATCAGAGAGAGAGAGAGAGAGAGAGAGAGAGAGAGAGAGAGAGAGAGAGAGAGAGAGAGAGAGAGAGAGAGAGAGAGAGGAATACGGGGGCCGTTCTCACCGAGGGCGAGAGAGGGAGAGTTGGGATGAAAGAGGGTGAGAGAGAGTAGGGAGAGAGGGAAGGAGTGAGTGTGAGGGGAGGGATTAGTGTGAGTGTGTGAGAGAGGTCGGCCCGCCATAGGTAAACAAGGGGGGTTGGTGAGGTGGCGAGAGAGTGTGTGAAGGGGGAGGGTTTTATCGCGGCTAGCCATGCAAAAGAGAGAGAGAGGAAGGGTAAGATAGAGACCTAAGGCTCTAATATGAATAAATGGAAGAGAGAGAGGAAGACCCTTGTAAAAGCATGGTGGCCCGCCAGTGGAAGAAAAAACACAGGCACCTCGTTTTATGAGCCCTTTGGGCTAGGTGACACCGGGGCAGAGATAAGAGAGAGATGGTGGGTTGGCGGAGCTGAGCAGGGGAGAGAGAGAGAGACCTCTGTTCTCTGGTGATAATGGAGGGAAGTGTGGCCAAACTGGTGGCAGCCCGTTGTGGCCAAGCATAGAAGGGGGGGTGGTGATTGTTGAAAACAACTTTTTATCGTGTTTTTTCTAATAATGTGCTCCGCCTTGATTGGGGATGGTTCTTGTGGCCGTGGTTTTGAAAACCGGCCATCATTAGCCCTCCCGTCTGGCTAGAGGCATTCATGCTTCTAGCCCTTCCGTCTGGCTAGAGGCATTCATGCTTCTAGCCCTACTTCTGAATCTTTAGCAGTAGAGTTGGAGGGTTCTTCCAATATCTAGCATGAACTCTGGGTCAAACCTTAGAAAATACCTCTTGAGTCTCCATCCATTTACTCTAGTCTTGTGAATTCTCCCATCAACTTGTAACTGTTGTTGGCATAGTGCCTTTTGACAATGAATGGCCCTTCCCATCTGGGATGAAATTTCTTATCTTTTCTATGTCAAATATGTTGTCGTATCTCAATACTAACATGCCTTTTTCCAGGCCCTTTTTCTTAAGCCCTTGATTGAAGATGAGTCGGTGAACCCTAGTGATGTTCGCAATGTCATTCAGTAGGCCCATACAACGGCCATGAGATGTTTATCCCAGTCACCTGTGTGGTTATTCACCTGCTTTGTGATGATTTTATAGATCATGCCGTTAACATTTTCCACTAGGCCATTCACCGTGGATAGTATGGTGTGGAATGTCGGCGTGTAATGCCTAACTTTCTCATCAATTCTCCCACGAGGTCGCCTCTGAAACCTGGCCCCCTATCAGATATTATCTCTAGCGGAGTGCCAAAACGGCAACAAATGTGCTTGAATATGAATTTTGCCACCTCTTGGAAGTAATGCGTGTAGTGGCTGCTGCTTCTTCCCATCGGGTCATGTAGTCTATACCAACTAGAATGTATAGTTTACTTTATTGGGCCCTTGGTAGAGGACCAATTGCATCTATTCCCAACTTTTGAAACGGACCATATGAGATGATCGGAGTCTATGGATCATAGGTTAGTGTACGATCATTGGACACTTGACAGACCTTGCATGTTTTACACCAATGATGCACATCCCTGTTCAGACTAGGCCAAGAGAATCCTGCCTATAGAATCTTCCTACTGGTGATATCTAAAGAAAAATGACCGCCGCAGACACCATCATGGCAACTTGAGATTAGCTCCGCGATCTCACTGGAGGTTGGTACTTTCCTGAGAATCTGATCTCTACCCTTGCAATATAAGTTTTTGTTTACAAGGCGGTATCTTGTAGCCTTCCTTACCAACCATTGTTTCTGGCCCTTAGTGTACCCTTCAGGACATTCTCCCGTGTCTAAGAAGCTGATGATATAAGGCATAGCATCGCTACCTTGAAGAGGGTTAGTTTTAGTTTAATTGCTCCTATGGGAACGTCTTGTATTCTTTCCTTGGCTAGGGAATCTGCCTCCTGATTTTCTGCCCTAGGAACATGAAATAATTGCACTGCTTCAAACTTTCTTAAAAGATTCTTAACTTGGCGTAGTTGGCCAAGTAAAACTTGATTTTTACAAATCCAAGTGCCAACCTGATTTTTACAAATCCAAGTGCCATTTATCTGCTTTACCAAAAGCACAGCATCTCCAAACACATTTAGACGTTGAATCCCTTGCAAAATACATTGTTCTAATCCAAAAATTAAAGCCGCCTACTCTGCTTCATTGTTGGAGTGGGAGAGTAACAACTGCCTAATGAAGAATACCTTCTCCTTTTGCTCATTGAAAATGATGATGCCAGCTGCAGACTTTTCCACTGTTCTTTTGTATGCTCCATAAAAGAAAAGAGAGTGGGCTCTTTTTAGCTTAGCACTTTCTACCATTGGTGTCACTTCTTTACCTTCCATGTTGACCTTCACCTTCTTCTAGAATACCTACTAGACTAGCCCTCGTGGAGTTTTCTACCTGCATGGTGTAGTCAAACCCTTGTAATCTAACCAGCCACTTAGAGATCCTAGATGAGATATCCATGTGTCGCATAACATACGAAAAGACCTCTTCCATTATCAGAATTACAAAGGGTCTAGGCAATAGATAAGAGCGGAACTTTGTAGTGGCAAACATTAATGCGAGCACCATGTGCTCTATTGCGGTGAATACTTTTTTTGATGGGGTCATGACAAACTAGAGAAGTAGATAGGATGCATGAAAGAGGTTTGGGGGTCCTTTTGCATTAGTACGGCTCCGAGTGTGTCACTTCCTACACTGGAGTTCACATAAAATGGCTCGTTCCATTTGGAGGGTGAAATGGTGGGAAGTGTGGCCAAGATTTGTTTCACTTCGGTAAACTGTTGCTCATTTTCTTCACTCCATGAGAAGACATCTTTATGGGTGACTTGTTGTAGAGGGAGAACCACCTGAGATAGCAAGTGAATGAACCTGCTTAAATATCTTATCTTCTAAAGGAAAGAGACCAACTGCTTAGCTGTGGTGGGTGATGACAAAGATACCAAAGCTTGAATCTTGCTAGGGTCAGCCTCAATCCCTTTTGCTGAAATTACATGGCCAAGGAGAGTGACCTTGCTTTCACCAATGTGACACTTATCCATGTTGAACTGTCCACCCAAAGTTTGCACCCTGGTCAGGCCATCATATACTTTGCTCAAATGGAGGGAGCGTGAACTATAGATGCAAAAATCATATATGAAGACTCGTATTGACGTTCCAAAGTATGGATGGAAGACAAAAGTCACATAGCATAGGAATGTGGCCGGGGCGTTGGTGAGGCCAAAAGGCATCACTTTGTAAGCAAAACACCCCCATGGTGTTATGAAAGTTGACTTTTTTTGGTCTTTTGCAATACTAATCTGAAAGTAGCCCGAGTAGACATCACATACTGTGTAGCACTCATGACCTGCTACCTCATTGAGAATCTCATCTTGGAATGGGAGGGGAAAATGATCCCTTTTTGTGGCTGCATTGAGAGGTTTGTATTCTACATAGATTCTCCACTTACCATTCTTCTTTGGTGTGACTACCACTGGTGAGACCCACTCTGAGTCTTCGACGGGGTAAATTAAACCTGCCTGTAGCAAATCCCTTACCTCTTTGAGCAGGGCTTCTTGCTAGATTACCCAAGCCTTCTAAGCTTTTGCACTACGGGCTTACTTCCTTCCTTGAGTCTTATGCGGTGTTGGACCACTGTGATCCATGTGATCTTATCATAGCCATCAATGAACAATGTGGTGAAGTTACCTAGCATAGAGAGATATTCTTTCCTCTCTTCACCAATTAACTCACTGGAGAGCATCCAATGCAACTTACTTGTATCCATCAAGGATTGCGTACCTGATGGTCCCTCTTGGTTTGCCGGCGGTGCTTCAGATTGTGTCAATGTTTTTGGGTCTTTGAGGATGACCCCCATTACTTCGATGCTATTGACAATGTCTTTAGTTTTTGTTGTCTCTTCTCATAAGGTGGATAAATAGTCACTGGTGGACTCATTTTTTGTAGCCTCTAAGATCATGTTGCAGTTCTTCCCAGTCCTCATGTCATAGAATATGGACTTCCCTTTAGCATCCTTCATTTGAATCGTTCCGGTACTCTAGTCTTGCTTAGCTTCCATAGCCATGAGCCAGGGTCTTCCAAGAATGATAGGGGCTAGCCTCCCCTTTGTGTGGCATGACAAAAATCTCTACCTCCACTTCTGTGTTGAATGCCTTTACTTTGATTGCATTCACAATGCCTACGCATTTCACTCTGACGTTATTGCCATTTTGACTTGGTAGGATGCCGGCTTACTTACCTCTAGGCCTAGATGGTGCTCATTTTCTCACTCATGACGCATATCTGTGTGCCACCATCTATGTGGACATTTGAGATGCGTTGCCCCTTGATGTGGGCGTCCATGGTTGGTAGGGTGTCGTCAAGGTCCCTCCCAGACATAGCCCCAACTATCCTTGGTCTTGATCTTCTTATACTTACCATCTTCGTCCATTGTCTTCTCATCCGTGGTGCAAGATGCATAACTGGGGCCAAGTTAGCTCTGGACCCTGCATCAACACATCATGAACTAGGTCATATGGTTTAGCATACTCACCCAGTGAGAATTACACAATGTCCATCTTTCGTCGAGGCTTAGATGCCTACTTGCTAGACTCACCTTTTCCTTTCATTTTCTCCTCCCTTTGAGAGGCTTCTTCATGCCTAGCACTCTTCACTCCCATCGCATCCACTTCTTATACCTTTCCTTTTCCTTTGTTCTTCTCTCCGACCGCTTCTTCTACCTTTGCCTTTCCTTTAGCTTCTAGGCTAATACACTCACCGCTTGGTTTACAGCACGTGGTGGGGGTAGCGATGGAATGAGAGGTTGTGGTGGTGGTGGTTGTTGTACAGGTGGTCGAAGGATTTGGATCGGTGAGATTGTCCTTGGTTGCCTGGGTGATGGTGGTCTTGCCCTTGGTGGGGAGATCTGATTCTTTCTTCCTCCTCTATTAAAGTTTGGTCTTCTTGGATGTGGGCAGTAATACATGCCATGGCCGTCTTCCCTGCAATTATAATAGTGGTATTCTTGGTTTTGCCTTCGCTATCCTCTCCCTTGTTTTGGATTTCTGACAGGTGCATGCCCTTGCTGCACCAGATGCACGGATAAACTTTCAAGCTGAGTAGTGATGCGACTCAATAGGTCTTACTGCTCTTCTGATGCCTCTTGTGGTTGGGTTCTATGAGCGGTAGTTGCATCACTGGGTAACCTAGTCGAACTCACCTCGATTTCTTTGACTTTTTGACTCTTGCTTGCATGCACAACTTCTTGTCTTTAAGGCGGGCTACTTCCACTGTGAACGCGTACGTTGCGGGGGATCTCCCCTTCACCTTCTCCTTAAGCGACAACCACAGCCCAACAATGAAATGGTCCTTCTTTAGGAAATTAGGCGCTCCTTCAACTTCCTCCAGTGAGGAAACCCATCGCTCCCACAAATCCACAAACTTGGATTCATAAGAGGCATAATCTAGCAAACCTCCCTGCTTCAATTCCGTCAGTAGCTACCATAACGTTTTTGAGGTTGTGTCTCCACTAAACCTCTTTACAAAGGCATGACGTAATACATCCCATGCATTCTTGGTAGCTTGGGGCAAAGCATTGACCAAGACTTGGCCTCTACTTTCATCAGTAGAGAAAAAATTCTTAGTCGCGAGGCATCGCCATCCTCGTTGGAAACCACACAAGCGATGTCGAAGTCATCCAAAAAATTGATGGTGATGTCTCTCCCTTCTTTCCACTGAATGTGAGAAAAGAGACACTTGCCATGGTAGTAACTCAATGAGCGGGAAATTACAATCTTTTTTCTTTTTTTCTTTTTTTTTTGTAACATAAATGACTCAGTGGTGTATAGCGGATTTTTACAGGTTTTGGTGGATGGATTTAGCAGGATAAAAATGAGAACATTGAAAGAGTGGTGGTAATCTAGTACGGGGAGAATAATAGGGTTTGGGGAGCTAAGGATTTCTCCTAGCACCGCAGCACCAAACATATACATAATGTTTTGTTGGTAGAAGATTTTCCTATCTACATAAATATTCGTATACATGTGTTGTAGAAACCTAAACGGGAAAGTTGTTGGTCCATTTTCCATGATGCATAGAAGGTGTGACGCTTACTTATACTCTTATTGTGCCGGTGTTGATGAGTTGGCACATCCACAGGAGGTCGTCGACTTTCATAGGCTCCACTTTCCCTTCGTCGCTCAGCATGTATGGGGTGATGGCGATGCGTTCAACTACTTCTAGCCTTTTAGATAGCAGCAGCTGCAGGTGATTACCGTAGTTGGCATGTTGCATGAACTCCACTCCATTCAGTTGTAACTCGTCTCCAGCCCACTGGGTCTCACCCGTGGTGGACAGTTTCTTCAGGATGAGCTATACGGGCAGACAGGGAAGGCCCTCTACCCATCCTCCAAAACAACAAGCACAATAGCTGAACCACTCTTCCCTAGGGAATGGGAAGCTTCTTACCACTTCTACTTCAGGATTGTCGAAATGGACTGATAGTACTCGCATGCACCGCACGAATCGATAGGCGACCTTCCTTCACTTTGCCTCGGATGACCTTCTTTTTGGAAAACTAGGCACGACTTGGCTTCCCGAACTTGAAGCACTCGTGGGGCCAGGTGCTTCTTCCTTTAGGGTCATGTGTTTCCGGAGTGGCCTAGCCCTTCCTTTCCTTTGGCTCGAGCGGCCCCTTTTGGCCACTTAGGAGTAGAGGCTATACCTTTGCCTGCAGTTTCCTTAGGAAAGAGAGGCCTTATCAATCTTTTTCCTCCCTTAATATGGATGAACTCCTCAGGGCGGTGAACGTCAATGTAGATGATTTCCGTCTCTTCATTACCTTTGTTGCTGGCATTCATTGACAGTGTGCTTTGGTCGACAATAGTGATGGCATTCATGGCCTTCCCACATGATGCTCTCAATTTGCAATTAGCACGAGCAATAGGAGATGGGGAGCTTACCTCTTGAATACTGACAACACTACAGCTTGACAGTACTTCAATGAAGGCGGTAAAGGCTTCTTTAGTCTTATCCTCCTCTGTTATCCTGTTGGAGAATTCTTTCAGCCATTCGTCAATGGTCGACGATGTGTGTTGCCTTCAGCATTGGAAACTAAAGGTTTTCAAGAAGCCCTCCTCAATGGGGGCAACAATTGATGGACGCAAAGTGCGACACAACCTCGACGGCCTCAAACGCCAGGAGCCAATGCACGCCGAGGTGGCCACGGTGAAATGAACAAGGTACACCACCTAGCTTAGAGAGGCTAGGACATGGACAATGATGATTTAAAGTAATACAAAACTTTGCACACTGATAGACACACACACACACACACACACACACACAAAGAGAGAGAGAGAGAGAGAGAGAGAGAGAGAGAGAGAGAGAGAGAGAGAGAGAGAGAGAGAGAGAGAGAGAGAGAGAGAGAGACGTAGGTGGTGAAAAGCCCTTGGGGTGTGAGGGAAACTATTTTCATGCAATATTTACAGCAACCTTATTTTTGGCGAGGTGGCAACCATGGTGATATAGAGATATAGAGAGAGATAGTGAGCCTAGCAGTGCGTTCTTTAGAGGTGACTCATAAACACGGAGATTTTTGCTAGCATGAGTGTGTGTGTGGCGACCATTTGGAGTCAAGGTGTAGACATGGATTCTTCACATAGTGCTCATTCCCACAATGCTACACTAAATCCCCTCTCTCTTGATACAATTGCTGCCAATCCCTCCCACCAAAATGCTACCAAGTGTTGAACCCCCCCCCCCGATAGTGAGCTCTCAGTGCCTTTTCTTAGGTATTGGCTGCTTTAGGTTTAGGGCAGTTTGATTAGGTTAGGGCCCTAATCAGGGGAGACAAATCAAGGTGGTGGGTCCTAGATGGTTGACCCTTGCTTTGTCGTGGAAAATTTAAAAAATGAGAACTCCTAGGTGGTCCTTTGTGACCATCACCTAGAGAGAGGTGATAATTTACAATTGGGGTCTTTTACAAGTTCTGGTGTAAAACTGGAAACATAATGACAACCTATAGATATTACTACCAAGATGTTTCGTGGACTAGATGCCGGTGAATGGCGGGCCTCGCTAGTGGGTCGGTGTAGCACGTTCGTCATTTTCGAGGCCGGCCAGGGCATGCCTTCAATGTCTTTTCTTGTTTCACTGTCAGTGATGGACGCAAAGCGGACCCCGAACCCCGACGACCTCTAGAATGCCGGGGGCCGAATGGCTCGCCTCCAGCATGCCACAGTAAAGTGAACAGGGGGCACCACCTAGCTTTGAGCGGCTAGGACGCAAAGCCCACGATGATATGAACACCGCAAGCCTACACACACACACACACACACACAACACACACACACACACACACACACACACACACACACACACACACACACAGAGAGAGAGAGAGAGAGAGAGAGAGAGAGAGAGAGAGAGAGAGAGAGAGAGAGAGAGAAGAGAGAGAGAGAGAGAGAGAGAGAGAGAGAGAGAGAGAGAGAACACTCGCAATTGATGAAAACAATCTCGGGGGTGTGAGGGTGAATTATTTCTGCAATATTTACAAGGTGGCATGCCGTGGTGGTAGAGAGGTGGGGGGAAGAGGATGGTGCAACCTACTTGGTGCGTTCTCTAGGGCGACTCAATGACTGCAAATGTTCATTGCCAAGAGCGTGCATACGTGTGTGCATCGACCATTGGAGTCGTGATATGGGTGTGAGTCCCTTCGCATGGTGCAATTTCCAAGGGAAACCCAACACACAAGACCCTAAACCCTCTCCCCGTGATGGTGATGGTGTCAATCCCTCCCACTACACTCTACCCAATGCTTGGTTCCACATAAGTTGCCCCCCCCCCCCCCCCCCCCCCCCCGATAGTGACCTCTCAGTGCCAATTTATAGGTGTTGGCTGCTTGGATTATGGTAATCCCAGTGTGGTTAGGATAATCTTAATCGGGGAGACAAAGCAAGTGGTGGGCCCGAAGTGGTTGACCCTTGCTTTGTTTTGGGGATGGTTATTAAAAGATGGAAATCTCTAGGTGGACCTTTGTTACCCTCACCTAGAGAGAGGATATTTACAAAAGGGAAATTTACAATGGCTTGGGTGAAAACTGAAGATAATGGTAAAATAACCTAAAATCACTGAGATGGCATCGAGGTTGTGTGTTGCCGGTGAATGGCGAGCTGCCGGTGCGTTGGTGTCGAGCATACTTCTTTTCGGAGTCGGCCGGGGCATGCCTTCGGCGCATTTTTTGTTTTTGTCGTTGGCGGCGCGTGCTTTGGATCCTTCTTCTTCCGTTTGTCGATGTCGTAGGCATTTATGCATGTGTGTATGTATGTATGTGTGGGAGCATGTGTGTGCGTATTTTTTTTTTGTGGGTGAGTGCGTATATGTATATGTATGTGTGCATGCGTGCGTGGGAACACAGAAAAAGGGGAGGGGGAGTTATATAATGTATATATATATATATATATATATATATATATATATATATATATAATTTATATATTTTTTTCTCTTTTTTTTCCTGTGGCGGATGGCGGACTGTTTGCGCATGGCGGAAGGAGAGGGGGGAGGAGTGTGGTGGGGTGTGTGTGTGCTTCAACTGCTGCTGCAAGGCGAGGGTGTGTGGGCTGCGGACTGCGCGCGAGAGAGTGTGTGTGAGTGAGTGGTATGCTGCGGACTACGCATGGGAGAGAGAGGAGAGGTGGGGGGAAGGTGTGGTGGGGTGAGTGTGTGTGTGTGTGTGTGTGTGCTGCTTCAAGGCGAGTGAGAGAGAGATTTGCGCTGGCGGCATCCGGATGAGAAAGAGAGAGAGAGTTGGCATGCTGCCGCAAGGCGTGAGACGGAGAGGGGGAGGGTGAGGGGATAAGGGATAGAGAGAGTGTGTGAGGGAGAGTGAGGGAGAGAGGGGGTATGGCGGGGCATGGGTTTGTGTGGGTGAGAGGGAGAGGGGGAGGGTGGTGTGTCTTGCATGGGCTTAAGGACGAAGGACAACTAAGTCAATGGGGGGGGGGGGATATATCCGCGGGCGAGGGGGGGAGAGAATGAGGCCGAAGGAGGGTGGGGAAGAGGGAGGTGGGGGGGGAGTAGGATAGGGTAGAGGGTAAAGGGTAATGGGAGAGGGGTGAGTGTAAGAGTGAGGGGGGGGGGGGGGTCTCATGCGGCTCACACCGAGGGAGCACGAGAGAGGGGTTGGGGGGGTTTCTTCTTAATTTCTGCCTGGACGGGGAGGGTAAATCGGGGGGGGGGGGGGGGGGGGGGGGGGGGGGAAGGAGGGGGAGATGGTATGTAAAGAAAATGGGGGGGAGAGAGTGCGAGAGTTTTATCTGATGCTCGTTGGGCGGGAAGGGAAAGATGAGTTACGGTGGGGGGGTACTGAGAGTGGGGGGGGGGGGGGGGGGCTGAAATGAGTTTTTTTTTTCTTTGATTTTCCAAAAGCCGGCTATCATTAGCCCTCTCTCTTTTGGCTAGAGGCATTCATGCTTCTAGCCCTTCTTCAGTTTCTTCAGCTGTAGAGTTAGAGGGTTCTCCCTCTTCTGGAATGTCTAGCACGAATTCTGGGTCAAACCTAAGAAAATACCTCTTCAGTCTCCATCCATTGACTCTAGTCTTGTGAATTCTCCCATCTGCATCCATCAGCTTATAGCTGCGATTGTCGTAGCATTTCTTGATGATGAATGGTCCTTCCCATCTGGGCTGAAATTTCTTATCCTTCCTGGTATCAAATCTGTTGTCGTATCGCAGGACTAACATGCCTTTTTCCAGTCCTTTCTCTTTAAGCCCTTGATTGAAAGTGAGTCAGCATCTTTTTGCCTGTGCCGCATAGTGATTGATTGCTTCTTCCCTATCCAGTTGTAGTCTCTCTAGATCCAAGATGTGGTTTCTAAGGTTTACGATTGGACGGTGGGTTTGGTTGGCCAAGACTCGTAAGCTGGCTATTTGTACCTCAATGGGTAGAATTGACTCCTTCCCATAAACTAGATGGAAAGGGGTGAAACCTAGTGATGTTCCGAACGTTGTTCAGAAGGCCCAAAGAGCTGCCATGAGATGTTTATCCCAATCTCCTGTATGGTTGTTCACCTGTTTGGTGATGATCTTGCAAATCATTCCATTTACTTTCTCTACCAGACCATTGCATTGTGGATAGTATGGTGTGGAATGCCGACGTGTGATGCCTAACTTCTTCATCAGTTCTCCTACCACATCACCTCTGAATCCTGGTCTATCTGATATTATCTCAAGAGGAGTGCCAAAACGGCAAATGATATTCTCAAAACTAAACTTTGCCACCTCTTGGGCTGTAATGCGGGTGGTGGCTGTTGCTTCTGCCCATCGCGTCATGTAGTCTACCCCCACAATGATGTATAGTTTACCTGATTGGGCCCTTGGTAAGGGACCAATTTCATCTATTCCCCATTTCTCAAACGGACCATATGAAATGATAGGGGTTTGTGGCTCGTAGGTTAGCGTGCGATCACTGGCCACTTGACATGCCTTACATGTTTTACACCAATGGTGTACATCTCTGTTCAAACTAGGCCAAAAGTATCCTGCTTGTAGAATCTTCCTACTGGTGATATCTAGAGAAAAATGACCACCGCAGACGCCGTCATGGCAGATTGAGATTACCTCGGTGATTTCACTGGAGGTTGGCACCCGCCTGAGAATTTGATCTTTGCCCTTACAATACAAGTGGTCGTCTATAAGGCGGTACCTAGTAGCCTTCCTTACCAACCATTGTTTTTGGCCTTTCGTGTGTCCTGTTGGACATTCCCCTGTATTCAGAAAGCTGATGATATCAGGCATAGCGTCACTGCCTTGAAAGAGAGGTAGCCTTAATTTGATTGCTCCTATGGAAGCATCTTGTATTCTTTCTTTAGCTAGTGCATCTGCCTCTTGATTTTCTGCTCTGGGAATGTGGAAGAGTCTTACCGCTTCAAACTTCTTCAGAAGGTCCTTAACTTGGCGAAGTTGACCAAGTAAAACCCGATTCTTGTACTCCCAGGTGCCATTTATCTGCCTTATCAAAAGTAAAGCGTCGCCGAACACATTCAAGCGCTGAATTTTTTGTGAAACACATTGTTCGAACCCAAGGATTAGGGCTGCATATTCTGCCTCATTGTTAGAGTGGGAGTGTGATAACTGTCCCATGGAGAATACTCTTTCCTGTTGTTCATTGAAAATGACCATGCCTGCTGCAGACTGATCCATTGTTCTCTTGTATGCTCCGTCAAAGAAAAGAGAGTGAGCTCTCTCTAGCTTAGGGCTCTCTTTATCTGGTGTTCCTTCCTTTGCTTCCGTGTTGACCTTCAGCTTCCTTTCGTAGTGGCGATGAGTGAGAATTCCTTCTAGACTAGCCCTGGTGGAGTTTTCTACTTGCATGGTGTAATCAAACTCTTGTAGTCTAATTAACCACTTTGAGATCCTAGATGAGACATCCATGTGTCACATTACATAAGAAAAAACCTCTTCCATTGTCACGATTACAAATGGTCTAGGCAAGAGATAGGAGCGGAATTTCGTGGTAGCAAACATCAGTGCCAGAACCATACGTTCTACTTCGGTGAATCCCTTCTTTGATGGGGTCATGACCCGACTAGAGAAGTAAATAGGGCGCATGAAAGAAGTTTTGGGATCCTTTTGCATTAGTACTGCTCCCAGAGTATCATTTCCCACACTAAGGTTCACATAGAATGGCTCGTCCCACTTGGGGGGTGAAATAGTGGGAAGCTTAGATAGGACTTGCTTTACCTCAGTGAACTGCTGTTCATTCTCTTCACTCCATGAGAAAACATCCCTTTGGGTGAGTTGTTGTAGTGGAAGGACCACTTGAGATAGCAGGTGAATGAACCTGCTTAAATATCTTACCTTCTGAAGGAAAGAAATCAACTGCTTGGCGGTGGTGGGAGATGATAAAGATACTAGAGCCTGAATTTTGCTAGGGTCAGCCTCGATTCCTTTTGCTGAAATTACATGAACAAGGAGAGTGACCTTGCTCTCACCAATGTGACACTTGTCCACATTGAGTTGGCCACCCAGGGTTTGTAGCCTGGTTAAGCCATCATAGACTTTGCTTAGATGAAGGGCTCATGAGCTATAGATGCAAAAATCATCTATGAAAACCCGTATTGATGTTCCAAAGTAGGGTTGGAAAACAAAGGTCACATAGCGTTGAAATGTGGCTGGGGCGTTGGTGAGGCCAAATGGCATCACTCTGTAGGTGAAACATCCCCAAGGTGTGATGAAGGTTGTCTTCTTCTGATCCTCCTCCGCAATGCTACTCTGGAAGTATCCTGAGTAGCCGTCGCATACTGTGTAGCGTTCATAACCTGCCACTTCATTGAGTATTTCATCCTGGAATGGGAGGGGGAAATGGTCCCTCTTCGTGGCTGCATTGAGAGGTTTATAATCCACACAGACTCTCCATTTACCATTTTTTTTTGGTGTGACTACTACTGGGGAGACCCATTCTGAGTCTTCGACAGGGTAGATGAAACCTGCTTGTAGCAAACTCCTTACTTCTTTAAGCAATGCCTCTTGTTGAATCACTCCAAGTCTTCTGAGCTTCTGTACTATGGGTTTAATGCCTTCCTTGAGTTTTATGTGGTGCTGCACTACTGTAATTCTTGTGATCTTATCATAGCCATCAATGAACAAAGTAGTGAAGTTGCCTAACATAGAGACATAATCCTTCCTCTCTTCATTGGTTAACTCATTTGAGAGCATTTTTTGTAGCTTACTTGCATCCTCCAATGACTGCTTACCTGATGGTCCCTCTTCGTTTGCTGAGGTTACTTCAGATTGTGTTAATCTGTTTGGGTCTTTAAGAACGACTCCCATTACTTCGATGCTACTGTCACTCCCGTCGGTGGTGGTTGTGTCTTCTCCTGAGGTAGATGAGGAGTTGCTGGTGGACTCGTCTTCTGAAGCCTCCAAGATCATATTGCGCTGCTTCCCAGTCCTCATGTCGTAGAATATGGACTTCCCTTTAGCATCCTTCATCTGGATCATCCCGGTGCTCCAGTCTTGTTTTGCTTCCATGGCCATAAGCCAAGCACTTCCAAGAATGATGGGGTAGCCCTCCCCTTTGTGTGGCATGACAAAGATGTCTACCTCCACTTCCGTATTGAATGCTTTTACTTTGTCCGCATTTACAATGCCGACGCATTTTACTCTTACATTGTTTGCCATCTTGGCTCGGCAGGGTGCCGGCCTACTTACCTCTAGACCTAGATGGTGCATCATCTCTTCACTCATGACGCATATTTGCGTGCCACCATCTATGTAGACGTTTGAAATCCGCTGCCCTTTGATGTGAGCGTCCATGGCTGGCAAGATGTCGTCGAGATCCTTCCCAGAGATAGCCCCAGCTATCCGTGGTTTTGATTTCGTGGTACTTACCATTTTCGTCCATTGCCTCCTCATTCTGGGTGCAAGGTGGAGTAATTGGGGCCACGTTATCTTCGGGCCCTGCATTAACACATCCTGAACTAAGTCATAGGGTTGTGCCTCCTCACCTAGTGAGAAGTCCACTATGTCTATCTTCCACCGCGGTTTAGCTGCTTGTTTGCTAGACTCGGCTTTCCCTTTCATCTTCTCTTCCTTTTGAGATGCCTCCTCGTGCCTCGCACGTTTCACTCCCATAGCATCCAATTCTTCTACCTTCGCTTTTCCTTTGTGCTTCTCTCGAGCTGACTCTTCTACCTTCACCTTCCCTTTAGCCTCTAAGCTAATGACACTCACCGCTTGGTTCACCGCAGGTAGTGGGGGTAGTGGCGGAATGAGAGGTTGGGGTGGTGGTTGCTGTTGTATAGGTGGTTGCAGGATTTGGATTGCTGGGATTGGTCCTGGATGTCTTGGTGGTGGTCTTACTCTTGGCGGAGATATCTGATTCTGTCTCCCCCCTTTATTAAAATTTTGTCTTCTTGGATGTGGGCAGTAGTACATTCCATGGCCGTCTTCTCCGCAATTGTAACAGTGGTATTCTGGGTTTTGCCTTCGTTTTCCTCTTCCTTGTTCTGGATTTTTGCCAGATGCATGCCCTTGCTGCACAAGATGCACAAATAAACTCTCTAGTTGGGTGGTGATGCGACTCAATAGGTCTTGCTGCTCCTCTACTGTCTCCTGTGGTTGGACTCTATGGTTGGCTGTTGCAGCCACTGGGGTTGGTCGGGCCGGGTTGTTTCCTCTGACTTGTTTAGTCTTGCTTGCATGCGCAGCTTCTTGTCTTTAAGGCGGGCTACTTCGACTGCCAACTCATATGTTGCAAGAAACCTTCCCTTCACCTTCTCTCTAAGCGGCGACCATAGACTAGCAATGAAACGGTCCTTCTCCAGGAAACTAGGCGCTCCTTTGCCTTCCTCCAGTGTGGCAACCCATCTCTCCCATAGGTCCACAAACTTTGATTCATAGGTGGCGTACTCCAGCAGGCCTGCCTGCTTTAATTCTGTCAATAGCTGCCATAGCTTCTCCGAGGTTGTGCCTCCACCAAACCTCTTTACAAAAGCATCCCTTAACACATCCCATGCATTCTTGGTAGCCTGGGGCAATGCATTGTACCAGGACTTGGCCTCTACTTTTATTAGTAGAGGAAAAATTCTAAGTCGTGAAGCGTCGTCATCTTTGTTGGAGACGACACAAGCAATGTCAAAATCATCCAAAAAGTCAGTGGTGAGATCTTCTCCCTTCTTTCTATTGAACGTGGGGAAAGAAACACTTGCCATGGTGGTGACTCGGGAAATTACAAACCTTTTTTTTTTTTACATCAACAGCAACTGCTCATAGGGGTTTCTTACAGGGGCGAATGGATAGGCTAAAACAGGATAAAAATAGAGACATTAAAGGAATGATGGTAATCTAGTATGGGGAGAATGATGGGGTTCGGGGAATTGAGGATTTCTCCTAGTACTGCCGCACCAAATAGGTAGACGATCTTCTGTTGGTAGAAGACTTTCCTATCCACATAGATGTTCACATGCATATGCTGCAGGACTCTGAACGGGAATGCCGTCGGCCCGTTTTCCATTATGCACAAAGGGTGAAATACCTACTTACACTCTTACCGTGCCAGTGTTGATGAGTCGGCACATTCATAAGAGGTCGTCACCTTATATGGGTTCTACCCTTCCTTCGTTGCTCATCACGTACGGGGTGATGGCGACGCGTCTGACCACTCCCAGTCTCTTGGCTAACAGCAATTGTAGGTAATTTTTGTAATCGGCGTGTTGCATGAATTCTACTCCATTCAGCTGCAGCTCATCTCCAGCCCACTGGGTCTCTCCCGTGGTAGAGAGCTTCTTCAGGATAAGTTGTACAGGGAGGGGAGGAAGGTCCTCCACTCGCTTCCCAAAACAGCGAGAGCAGTAGCCAAACCACTCCTCTCTAGGAAATGGGAATCTTCTCACCACTTCTTCTTCTGGATTGTCGAAGTGGATTGGTAGCACTCGCATGCGTCGTGCAAATCGGTAGGCGACCTTCCGTCGCTTTCCTTCGGGTGACTTCTTCTTTGACAAAGTGGGTACAACCCGGCTCTCTGAGCTTGAAGCACTTGCTTGGCCAGATGCTTCTCCCTTCGGGGTCATGTGGTTCCAGGCTAGCTTATTTTCTCCTTGCCCTTGGCTCGAGCAGCCCCTTTAGGCCACTTCGGGGTTTTATCTTTGATTGCTGTTTCTTTAGGGAAAAGAGGCCTTACCGTCTGCTCTCCTTCCTTGACGTGAATGACCTCCTTGAGATGAATGTCAATGTAGAAGACTTCAGCCCTTCCGCTGCCTTCGTTGCTGGCACTCATTGACCGTGTGCATTGGTTGACAACAGTGATGGCACCTCACCAATCTCCTGCCTGATGCTTTCGATTTATAGTTAGAATGAGCGATACGAGATGGAGAATTTACCTCTTGAATGTTGATGACACTTCAGCCTGGCAGCAACACCTCAATGAAGGCGGCTAGGGCCTCCTTCGTCTCTTCTTCTTCCGTCCTCTAGTTAGAAAATTACTTTAGCCACTCATCCATGATTGATAGTGGGCGTCACTTTCAGCATTGTAAACTTAAGGGGTCTTAGAAAAGCCCTCCTCAGTGGGGGAACCAAATGACGGACACAAAACGGACCTCGAACCTTGACGTCCTCTAAAATGCCGGGGGCCGAATGGCTCGCCTCGAGCCTGCCACAGTAAAGCGAACAGGGGGCACCACCTAGCTTTGAGCGGCTAGGACGCAAATCCCACGATGATATGAACACCGCAAGCCTACACACACACACACACACACAGAGAGAGAGAGAGAGAGAGAGAGAGAGAGAGAGAGAGAGAGAGAGAGAGAGAGAGAGAGAGAGAGAGAGAGAGAGAGAGAGAGAGAGAGAGAGAGAGAGAGAGAGAGAACACTCGCAATTGATGAAAACAACCTCGGGGGTGTGAGGGTGAATTATTTCTGCAATATTTACAAGGTGGCATGCCGTGGTGGTAGAGAGGTGGGGGGAAGAGATGGTGCAACATACTTGGTGCTTTCTCTAGGGCGACTCAATGACTGCAAATGTTCATTGCCAAGAGCGTGCATACGTGTGTGCATCGACCATTGGAGTTGAGAGATGGGTGTGAGTCCCTTTGCATGGTGCAATTTCCAAGGCAAACCCAACACACAAGACCCTAAACCCTCTCCCCGTGATGGTGATGGTGTCAATCCCTCCCACTACACTCTACCCAATGCTTGGTTCCACATAAGTTGCCCCCCCCCCGATAGTGACCTCTCAGTGCCAATTTATAGGTGTTGGCTGCTTGGATTATGGTAATCCCAGTGTGGTTAGGGTAATCTTAATCAGGGAGACAAAGCAAGTGGTGGGCCCGGAGTGGTTGACCCTTGCTTTGTTTTGGGGATGGTTATTAAAAGACGGGAATCTCTAGGTGGGCCTTTGTTACCCTCACCTAGAGAGAGGATATTTACAAAAGGGAAATTTACAATGGCTTGGGTGAAAACTGAAGATAATGGTAAAATAACCTAAAATCACTGAGATGGCATCAAGGTTGCGTGTTGCCGGCGAATGGCGAGCTGCCGGTGCGTTGGTGTCGAGCGTACTTCTTTTCAGAGTCGGCCGGGGCATGCCTTCAACGCATTTTTTGTTTTTTTCATTGGCGGCGCGTGCTTTGGATCCTTCTTCTTTAATTTGTCGATGTTGTAGGCGTTTATGCATGTGTGTATGTATGTATGTGTGGGAGCATGTGTGTGTGTATTTTTTTTGTGTGGGTGAGTGCGTATATGTATATGTATGTGCACATGCGTGCGTGGGAACACGGGAAAAGGGGGGGGTATATAATGTAATTTATATATTTTTTCTCTTTTTTTTCCTGTGGCGGATGGCGGACTGTTTGCGCAGGCGGAAGGAGAGGGGGGAGGAGTGTGGTGGGGTGTGTGTGTGTGTGTGTGTGCTTCAACTGCTGTCGCAAGGCGAGGGTGTGTGGGTTGCGGACTGTGCGCGAGAGAGTGTGTGTGAGTGAGTGGTATGTTGCGGACTGCGCATGGGAGAGAGAGGAGAGGTGGGGGGAAGGTGTGGTGGGGTGAGTGTGTGTGTGTGTGTGTGTGCTGCTTCAAGGCGAGTGAGAGAGAGATTTGCGATGGCGGCATCCGGATGAGAAAGAGAGAGAGAGTTGGCGTGCTGCCGAAAGGCGTGAGAGGGAGAGGGGGAGGGTGAGGGGATAAGGGATAGAGAGAGTGTGTGAGGGAGAGAGGGGGTATGGCGGGGCATGGGTTTGTGTGGGTGAGAGGGACAGGGGGAGGGCCGTGTGTCTTGCATGGGCTTAAGGACGAAGGACAACTAAGTCAATGGGGGGGGGGGGGGGGGGGGAATATATCCGCGGGCCAGGGGGGGGGAGAGAATGAGGCCGAAGGAGGGTGGGGAAGAGGGAGGGGGGGGGGGGGGGGGGGGGGGGGAGGGAATATTGGCGGGCCGAAGAGGAGGGGGGGAAGTAGGATAGGGTAGAGGGTAAAGGGTAATGGGAGAGGGGTGAGTGTAGGAGTGAGGGGGGGGGGGGGGGGGTCTCACGCGGCTCACACCGAGGGAGCACGAGAGAGGGGTTGGGGGAGTTTCTTCTTAATTTCTGCCTGGGCGGGGAGGGTAAATCGGGGGGGGGGGGGAAGGAGGGGGAGGATGGTATGTAAAGAAAATGGGGGGGAGAGAGTGCGAGAGTTTTATCTGATGCCCGTGGGGCAGGAAGGGAAAGATGAGTTACGGTGGGGGGGTACTGAGAGTGGGGGGGGGGGGGTGAAATGAGTTTTTTCTTTTGGTGGTATGGCGTGAGAGGGACAGGGTGTGTGTGTGTGTGTGTGGAGAGAGAGAGAGAGAGAGAGAGAGAGAGAGAGAGAGAGAGAGAGAGAGAGAGAGAGAGAGAGAGAGAGAGAGAGAGAGAGAGAGAGAGAGCGGTGGCTTGGCGCGGCTCTGTATCCGACAGAGATGAGGAGGGGATGAGGGGTATGGGGGGGTAGTGTGTGTGTGTATGTGTGAATAAGAGAGAGAGAGAGAGAGAGAGAGAGAGAGAGAGAGAGAGAGAGAGAGAGAGAGAGAGAGAGAGAGAGAGAGAGAGAGAGAGAGAGAGAGAGAGTGTAGAGAGATATGGCTGCCCTGTGGCTTTGAGAGGGAGTGTGAGGGAGAAAAAGAGAGAGAATATGACCAACCTGTTGGCGCGGTTCTGTAGCTGACAGAGACGAGGAGGGGTATCTCCGGTCAATAGGGTGGGGTAAGGGGGGGGTAGCGGGTGAGGGAAAGGGGGGATGGGTTAAGAGAAAGATAGAGAAGAATATTGGGGCCCTTCTCATCGAGGGCGAGAGAGGGAGAGTTGGGACGAAAGAGGGTGAGAGAGAGTAGGGAGAGAGGGAAGGAGTGAGTGTGAGGGGAGGGAGTAGTGTGAGTGTGTGTGAGAGGTCGGCCCGCCATAGGTAAACAAGGGGGGTTGGTGAGGTGGCGAGAGAGTGTGTGAGGGGGGAGGGTTTTATGGTGGCCCGCTAGGCACGAGAGAGAGAGGAAGGGTAAGAGAAAGAGATAAGGCTCTAATATGAATAATGGAAGAGAGAGAGGAAGACCCTTGTAAAAGCATGGCAGCCCACTAGTGGAAGAAAAAATAGAGGAAGCTTGTGTTATGCACCCTTTGGGCTATGTGACACAATGGTAGAGATAAGAGAGAGAGATAGTGGGTTGGTGGAGCCGAGTAACGGAGAGAGAGAGAGAGAGAGAGAGAGAGAGAGAGAGAGAGAGAGAGAGAGAGAGAGAGAGAGAGAGAGAGAGAGAGAGAGAGAGAGAGAGAGAGAGAGAGCTCTGTCCTCTAGTGATAATGGAGGGAAGTGTGGCGAGATTGGTGGCAACCCGATGTGGCCAAGCATCAAGGGGGGTGGTGATTCTTAAAAACAACTTTTTATCAATTTTTTCTGGTAAAGTGCTCCTCCCTGATTGGGGTTGGTTCCTGTAGCCGCGGTTTTGAAAACCGGGCATCCCTCACCACACCACATCTCTCTCTCTCTCTCTCTCTCTCTCTCTCTCAGTGGGGGGGAGAGAGAGAGAGAGAGAGAGAGAGAGAGAGAGAGAGAGAGAGAGAGAGAGAGAGAGAGAGAGAGAGAGAGAGAGAGAGAGAGAGAGAGAGAGAGAGAGAGAGAGAGAGAGAGAGAGAGAGAGAGACTAACTATGGAAGACTAAAGTAATGAAGATTCTTTGCTATCATTTAGAGAGGTGGTGTGTATTGTGTTGCCTTCACAATATTTGCTAGACTACCTTTGCATACAACTGGTAGAATTTGCCTAAAGTCACCTCCAAGCAAAACTACCTTTCCACCAAACAGGCTATCTGTTTGTAATACATCTTTATGTGTCCTATCTACAGCCTCAAAAGCATTCCGATGAGTCATGGCTGCTTCGTCCCATATAATCACAACTGCTCTTCTCAATAATTCAGCAAGTTGGCTATTCACTTTTATATTGCATGTTGATTGAGAATTTAATTCTAGAGGAATCTTAACCCTGAATGTGCAATTCTTCCATTTTTAAGGAGCAAAGCTGCAATACCAGATGATACACATGCCAATGCTACCTTACATTCACCTCGAAGATGTGCAAGCAATGCATAATAGACATAGGTTTTTCCAGAACCTCCTAGACCATCTAAAACAAAGATAACCCCCTCCATATTGCTCCACTCCTTGTAGCACACAATTGTAAGCATCACATTGGCCATTGTTTAAGGACCTTTCCATATGTCATGCCATACTACGTTGTTCGGTAGTATTATCAGACACGGTTTCTTCTGCTAACACACTACTACTACTACTACTACTTAAAGGCATAAAAATTTGATCAATTGGAAGCATTTCGGGATAGTCAGAGAGCCTCTTACCATATTGTTGTAGCAAAGAATGCAGATTACAAAGTGCTCAAATTTTAGCAACTTCTTGTTGAACTCTTGCATCAAGTACACTCATGTTTAAAGCATATGCATAGTCTTCAAAAAACTCAACAAAAAACCTATCTCACAATGTCCCTGTACATAATGGCTCACTTTATACCAATATAATAGCAAAAAATTGGCACAATTGGAATCCAGTTTGAAAAGAAGAGGCTTCTTCCAAGCATATTATCCACTCCATCACTTTGCAATAACCCTCTAGCATTGGAAGCCTCTTTGAATGTAGCATAAATATGTCCTTCATATGTTCGCAAGTTGTCATAACATTTGCATCCCTTACATATGGTTAGCAAAATCCGTAAATGGTAAACATCTTTGGCTGTGGGGACAAGGTTGTACATTCTTCCAATGGTATCTCCCAACTTTCTTTGTGCCCATTGTTTTTTCGTCTTGTTCCAGACCCACATAGTAGGAAAGTCAGCATATGTTAGTATTTGGGCCTCACGATGATTTTGGTTTACAATAAACGACTCAATGAGTGTTGTCTTCTTAATTTACTGACTCTGCCAAATCATCTGAATCTCGAGAATTCACAGTATTTTGATTGGGAAGATGAACTTGCAATCTTTGGATATCAGGCTTCTCTTCATGCATGTCAAAACCATAAATTTTCCAAATAGCTTCAGATGTAGAAACATATTGTGCATCAAGATAACTTTTAATTTTATAAAAAAACCCTTCATGATCACGGAGCACCACAATGGCTCGATCGTGGCCCTTATAAACGTACTTGTATAAATACTTGACAACAAAAATGGTTGAGAAAATGTCAACATTGATGTGTGATTTATATCTCAATGATAAGAATGGGTTGTATGGTACAACCCATCTGTTGTCTAGTTTGCAATCTCTTAATTGAACAAAACTACCATTATCTCATCTCATGTTTGTAGGATATCCACTTTCATCCACATTTATAGCAAGGCTAAAATTGCGTGGATTTTCAAACCTACATTTTCCATCGACCATACATGGAGCATTTGAATTCAAGGAACCACATGGTCCGTGAATATTACAACAACTAATCACACTATCCAACAATAGCTCTTTGTCTAGGAGCTCAACGCACACCAACTTATCATAGCGAGATACTTCCATTGGTTTATACTCAGATGCTAAAATCAACAATACATGTGCATGTGGAAGATCTCGTTTTTGAAATTCGATCACACATACATGACCTACAACATCTCCGAAGACAACCTTTTTGATGAGAAAATTCATCATGTCTTTGAACTTTTGATAGAAAACACGTGCAATTAGATCCGGATGATCTGAAGCACTTTGTCCTGGTAGCAATGCTTCTTCTATTTCTCTCCATCGTGGATTACATGTAAAGGTTATGAAGAGATAAATTTTTCCCCACTTACGAACAATTGCTATGGCATCTTGGTACAATCGGCACATGTATCTTATCCCTTGAGTGAAAGAAGAGGGCAAGACAATTATACGCCCAGTAGTTTGTCCCAAAATTGCATCGATACCATCCCTAGCTTGAACCGTATATCATCCAAACCCTAATAGAACTCAACAGTCAGTGAGCTCTAGTTATTTCTTATCCATAACAAACGTGAGTCCTTCATGGAACTATATGCATTCACAATATATTGTTGGAGCAACCTACCACCTCGTAAGAGACACTCAATAGTGTCATTTCTTATTTGTATTCAAAAACTATAGTATTGTTTTTGTAATTCTTTGTCTAGATCCGCTTTGTAAAAGGATCCCATCCATCTTCTCCCATTGGAAACAAAAGAACATATATAAGAGGCATGTATAATCGATGCAAATTAGAAATCCTTTTTAATCCCCCTTCTTGAAGATTTAACACTATGTCACGATGCCCTATAGTTCTCTCATTGCCTTGCTCAGGCAATATAGCAGCAATTTCACCGCCACGAGAAGCAAGATATTGCCACCCATTAGAGTGAGCTTCAATTATCACCATCTTGATTTTTGAAACAATAGATCCATTAACCATAGCACCTCTAGTGCAAAGTGCATGAGCATAAGGATTTACCCTATGCATCTTTTGTTGTAAAGTTTGTAATACTTCAACGTCCAAGTGTGGAACATGAAGTAGTCTATTTTGTAGCTCATGTTTTGTGTCAAAAACATACAATTGTGCAAATGGAGGAACTTCATCACGTCCTTCAATTGGCATTAAAGGACCAAAGTTGTGATATATACAACCATGTGTCTTAAACGTGTAAACTCCTCTTCCCCGAGACATGTTTTCATCAATGTGAACACCCAAATGGCAAATGCAAGTGCATTATTGTATCCACAAATATTTTTAAGAAGTTTTTGCCTCTTTGTGTAGAGTATTGCATCAAATCTTTCAAGTCGGGGGGCGGCTCACTCAAAGGCAACAAATGGATCTTGCCATTCAAACAACAATACTTTCCTACAAAATTAGGAATACTTATTCCTTCAACCTTCCATGTTGCAGCTCCACATATGGAGCATTCAAAATCTAAGCAGCCTAAGTTGTGTATCAAACATTTTCCAAATAGAATTGGTGCCATGGAAGGATTTTTCAAGATGGGAGTAGATGCATAGTGAGAGAAAATTGACAAACAATGTCTTTCCACCTTTGTATAATCTAATCGAAGGCTCTATGCACATTTGCTCTAAATTGCTTTCATGGTCTTCAACATGAATATCCATGAACTTATGATTTGGCTCTTGGCCAACAATGGGTGGTTCTGGTCTCTCATAACAGTCTCTATCATAAGAAATGTGTGTATGTAACCCTAAGACCCTCAATGCCTTATTAAAAAAAGTGTTCCTAGCTCTATTTCTTGCTATTTCATGCCTAGCTCATTGAGATTGATAAAGCTGTCTAATACGCCTTGCATGCCTTGGTGGAAACATTCGTGGTCTAGACACCATCTACTATGAAGCTTCAATTATTAATGAAACTAAACTAAAAACACATGAATGTACACTATAATCCTAGCAGTTTTACTTATCTTGTAAGGAAATTGTTGATAGAGAGAGAGAGAGAGAGAGAGAGAGAGAGAGAGAGAGAGAGAGAGAGAGAGGGGGGGGGGGGGGAGGGGGGGATGGAAAATAATGCAAAAGATCTCTCATAGAGGGGGAGAGAGCCCTAACACCATTGGTTACACTTAGAGAAACTAATCAAGGAATCTATTAATGAAACTAAGCTAAAAATACATAAAGGTATACCATAATCCCTCCATTTCTCCTTATCTTTTTTTTTTAGAGAGAGAGAGAGAGAGAGAGAGAGAGAGAGAGAGAGAGAGAGAGAGAGAGAGAGAGAGAGAGAGAGAGAGCGATGATAATGCAAAACAAGGAGGTAGAGACCATGTCAATTGTTGTGATTCAACTTTATCGATTTGATGCATGAGAGGAAAGGAGAATGAGAATGAGAATGAGAATATATGCTAGTTTCTTTAGTAATCACTTGCTATCGCCTGATCTTCATAAATCCATGTTTCATTTGACACTGAGAGAGAGAGAGAGAGAGAGAGAGAGAGAGAGAGAGAGAGAGAGAGAGAGAGAGAGAGAGAGAGAGAGAGAGAGAGAAGAGGAGGGGGGTGGCATATACACCATAATCCTAGTTTATATACGTGTGCTATGAGTTCTATCATACCATATGTTGGAATTAGGGTTGCAGAGAAACGCACACAGCTTGGAGAAGATGAAGGAAGCTCAAGGCACACAATAGAGAGTGTATTCCTTAGTGTGCAATGGAAAGGTTGATAGCCCTAGAATGATGGGCGTATATACAATGCACAGGGGAAAAAACCTCCTAAAGAGGGAAAAAATGCCCCGGCGGTCCTAGTGTGTTAACACACATCACTACCACATGTATATGGTAACAAATACTCCCTGGAGTGATGCGGTGAACGAGAGCTGGCACATGAGTAAAGGGAAGTGTGATGCTCTGAGGACAAGATCAGTCCACAAAGGGGAGTAAGCCCAAAGCTTTGCGGAAAGCTTCAAGCTTCTCATGAGACAATGCCTTTGTGAAAATATCTGCAAGGTTGTCCTGTGTTGGCACATAAGCCAAGCTGATCTCTCCTACTGAGAGCCTCTCCCTGACATAGTGGTAATGCACCTCAATGTGCTTTGTGCGAGCATGAAAAACTGGGTTCCTCGCAACTGCCAATGCGCTCTGACTGTTAGTGTAGATAGTGTTGGCAGTGTCCTGTCCAACACCCAAATCAGCCATAAGGCGTCTAAGCCATACACACTCAACCGTAGCTGTGAAGACTGCCCTGTACTCAGCCTCACAACTCGAAGTGGCCACAGTAGGTTGCTTCTTGCTCAACCATGATATACATGAATTGCCAAGCATGAAACAAAAACTACTTGTGGACACTCGCGTGTCAAAACAACCAACCCAATTTGAGTCCGAAAAAGCATGTAAGTCTGGCGGCAATGATCCCCCTTGGAATAAAACAAGCCAAGATGTAAAGTGCCACTAAGGTAGTGGAAAATCCTCTTGACAGCTTGCCAATGCTTAGACCCTGGGCTATGCATAAATCTGCTGACCTATGAGACTGCAAACTGAATATTTGGCCTCGTGTTGCATAAATAAATGCGGCATCCAATGGTAGTTTGGTAAAAAGGTGACATTAGCAAGATCACCAGCTTCATGAAGACTCAATTTCAAACTTGTTTCCATAGGAGTGGCAATAGGTTTGCAATCCTGAAGCCCAAACTTACATAGCAATGTCTATATGTAACGTTTTTGACACAAGAAAATACCACCATCACACTGCTTAAATTGTATACCCAAGTAATGATGCAACAGTCCCAAATCTTTCATCTTGAAAGTAGCATTCAAATCAGCCTTAAATTCAGCAATATGTCTCTCATTTGGTCCACTGATTAGCAAATCATTTACATAAAGAACCACAATGAGAAGTACATCACCCTCATGCTTTACATACAATGTGCTTTCTGTTGGAATGTTACGAAAGCCTTATTTGACCAAATGAGTGTCATCTTTCTCATACCAAGCACGAGGAGAGTGCTTCAACCCATACAAAGCCTTGTTACATTTGCACACTTTTTCCTCTTGTCCTTTCTTGATAAAACCACGAGACTGTGTTACATAACATAAACTTCCTTAAATATGTCACCATTTAAGAAAGCAGTAACAATGTCTGATTGATGTACATCCCAACCAAAATGAGCTGCCAATGCATATAGAAAATGCACAGTAGTCATACGACAAGTGGGAGAAAAAGTCTCTTCAGAATCTATGCCTTTTTGCTGTGCATAACCCTTTGGAACAAGTCAAGCCTTATGGCGATCAATCTCTTCATCTGGCTTGCATTTCAACTTGTAGACCCACTTCTTACCAATGGCCTTTTTTCCAGGAGGCAAATCACATAAAGTCCATGTGTCATTTTCTATAAGTGCATCATATTCTGATTGCATGGGAGCCATCCAATTTTTTGAATTTTATGCTTCATCAAATGATAGAGCACTGTCAGACAATGTATGCACTAGCTATTTTGGCATACCTCTAGCCTGCTCATTTTCAGCCCTTTGCTCATCAAGTACATCATGTACATCTGCATCAGAAATAGGCTGATCTGTAACATTTTTGAAAACCCCCATAGGCTGTACATTTGCCTCATTGGAATTTACATTCGAACTTCCACTACTAAAAAGAGGCAACAAAGTGTCATAAATGTCCTGTGAGCTTACATTACTGTCTCTAGTACATGACAGCAAGGGCTGAACAGAATCTTTCACAAACACTACATCCCATGAAACCAGAATACGCTTTGTTTGTGGATGATATAGCCTGTAATCTTTGCTTTCAGCACTATAGCCAACAAAAATACATTTGACAGCCTTATCATCTAATTTTTTGCGTTGTGTTTGTGGCACCAAAGCATATGCCAAACAGCCAAAAACACGCATGGGCTCAATAGAAGGCTTTCTATCATGCCATGCTTCATATGGAGTAATAGATTGCAAAGCTTTTGTAGGACACCTACTTAGTATATAAGTGGCACACATGATGGTCTCAAGCCAAAAAGAATGCAGCCAAGCTTGGCTTTTAACCAAACATTGTGTCATTTCCGTAAGTGACTTGTTTTTTCTCTCACCAACACCATTTTGCTGAGGTGTATAAGACACTGTACATTGGTGTTTTACCCACGACAAGCCAGAAATGCATTGAATTCATGAAACATATACTCCCACCCTCGATTGGAACGGAGGGTGCCCATAGTACATTTTGAGACATTTTCAGCCATAGCCAGAAATTGTTTGAAGCACATAAAAACTTTGGACTTCGCTTTAAGCAGAAATACCCATGCATGCCTGTAGTAATCATCAATGAAAGTCACAAAGTAAAGGCAATTGCCCAAGAACGGAGTTTGCATGGGCCACAAACATCACTATGCACAAGCTGCCACTTGCATGTGGCTCGAATTGAACCATCCTTTGGAAACTTCGAATGCTGCATCTTACCCAAAATACAGCCTTCACAAGCATGTTTGACAGGTGCTTCAAGAGGCGGTGATAGCCGTTTTTCGGCTTTCCATAATTGCCATAGTAAGCTAACTCACCCTATCAAATCACTCAAACATTTTGGTTATCCCTACCATTTCACTGTACATAGGCGTGTGTGAGTTAGGGGACTTTTCCCATATCTTCTTAAAAACCCTCAATTAGCTAGTCACTGGGCTAGTTGAGCCAAAAAAAAAATAAACAAAATAAAAAATATAAGTATATTATGGCCCATTTGTGTGTAAATATTTTATTGTATATAGGGTCTAAATAAAATGATTTTTCATAATTATTTTGGTATTTATTTAAATATTTATACTTAGGTGTGTGTTATTTATGCTATGTACATTAACTCATCATTACCATATTTTTTCTTACCATTTTGCATACTCTTTATTCCATATAAAAATAATTTCATGAAAGCTTCTCTTATTTTTGGTGTAACTCCATCCCAACAAAAATCCAAAAAAACTAGTTTTATTTATGTGTATATTTTTTCACTATTGTGATTTTTCCTTCCTACATCTATTCTCTTTTACTCTCATAAATTAGAACACCAAAAATATTCATCTTTTTATGGTAGACTTATAATGAGAGAGATTTATTTTGACCCCTTTATATTTTTTCCACCTATATTATTTATATTTGACATGTACATATTTTTTTAGACCCCTAAATATTTGATTTTCTTAGTTGTACTATTCACTTATATCATGATCTCAACAATACCTTCACTTATAGACCTACCAAATAAGGTCAAGGGTATGTGGAATGCATGCATGCACCATGGGGAGCTCACTCTTGGAGGTATTCAAAAGAATCATCCAAAGAAGGACCTCACAAGGACCTTGTGCAATGGAAAAAACAGTCGGGTTTGCTGAATTTTTAAAGATCACATGCTCCCCGAATTTGGAAAAGTGATACAAACAAAAGTTGTAGCTCCTGAGCTAAACTTTCACATCAAAGTTTTTCATATTTTTTTGAGCTACGAGCTGTGAGCTATGATTTTATTGGTGGACCCCAGTTTGCCCATGCTATGCAGCCACACTCCCTCTTCCACTTTATCATTTTCCTCTTTCACACACACTCCTCCCTCTCCTTCCCACTCCCAAACCTGCAACTCCCATGTTCTAATTCACCCTCTTCACCATTGCCACATCTCTCACACCTCCATAGCCTTCATCCTCCATTTCTACACCCTATGTGTCCCCCTTTCTCTCTACATATATGTCCATATTACCATACTCTCTTCAACTTTGTAAAGAATTTCAAAAAATCAGCAAAAATCCAAGGATAACCTCTTTAAATGAAGGCTTTTATCATGAATTTTCCAAGGTTTGAAATAACATAGCTTCATCGACACGCGCTGCTTCGCCATGCTGACTGCTTCTTCTTCCGGTGCTGTAAAGAGGTGAATGTCAACTTCTCCAAAGCTTCAACCTCTCTTTACAAGCTCATCCCTTCTCTAACTTTTCTCATCATATATCTCACCATTTGGTGAATGATTTTGTAAATATTTTTTACTGATAATTACTAACTACTAACCACTAAACTTATTGTAAAATGCACCCTCTACTAGAGTAGGCACTCCCAAATTATTCACTCAATCCTCTCTCCTATCATCCTCAATAATTCTCTTCCCTTGAGCCCACATCCATGTGACTCAAAGGACAAGAGAGACCCACCCTCATTAAAAAACAAAAACAAAAAAAGCATAATCTTTTATTCCTTCAAATAAACTTGATTAGGCCTAATCCTAATCGGGGCTTCTAAAACCTATAAATAGAGCCCTTCTCTCCCTTGTAAATCATCATATGATCACACTACACCACACCATTATCAACACATAACACACCACTCTTCAAGCTTAGTTGTGTAGAGTGTGTGCATTGTGAGTGCTCTATTCCATCACTACACATAGGTGCATGGAGAATCTTGAAGTTGGTTATGCCATCTAGAGGAGTGGAGTGATACTATACTCTGAAATCACACTTGTAGCCTACTCTTGTCCATAAATAAGATTCATAGTTTTGGGTGCAATTGTATGCTGCAACTACGACTCTTCTCTCCAAATTGACTTGATAAGTTGTCTCATCAGGTGGTTGAAGGTATATTGTCCTTGAAGTTTGTTGTGCCATTTCATGCTTGGTGGTTTGAGGGCTTGTTGAATTGTTTTGCCTAAAAGGTCAATTTTAAGAGGGTGCTCGGTGAAAGGGCTCCCGTGACCCTAAGACAATTTGTGTATTGGCAACAAGGTCAGGTTTTGTGTTGTCTCTCTATTTCTCATGAAGCTTTGTGTGCATCTAGTCTTTAAGGCTAAGACTGAGTTGATCAAGTTGATTTGTGCTCTTTACCTCTCTCTCGCGTGGTGAATGTTTGTGTTTGGTGTGTGTGGCTATCTTGCATTCCCCTCTCTTTATGCGTTTGAGTACAAGGAGATATCACGTGCGTCCTAGTTTGCATCTACAACTAGGTGGTGCCCCTTTTCTTATTTGGTTTCCGGCTGTGGGTTGTTGTTGTCTCTGATTGTGCTTTCCCTAGCCCCAATTGAGCAGCACGGGAGCCTGGAAGGGTGTTTAGAGGCCGCTCTTCTTGTTGCCCGCCCTGGACCGCCCTGAAATTGGTGCCCCCATTGAGGACTGACTTTGTGCTTATTGTTGTTGTATTGCATGAATGCTTGAATTTATCATAATCAAGAAGATTATATGAATCATGAAAACTTGTATGACTGAGTTTAATTTCAATGCAACAAAAATTGATCTAGAATATGGTTTGGATTAGCATAACATAAGAAAGGAAAAAAACATTTTCACATAAGAATCTAGAATTCATGAGACCTTTCAAAACTTTGTGTAGTTAGTTGATGTCATGAGAGAAAATGATTGTTTGGAACTAATCTTTGTGTGGTTCTAGCATTGAGATACTATGACACGCTATACCTTTGAGTAAGGGATGACATTGAAAAAGGGGATTTTCTATTGCTATGCCTTAGAGGAAACGATGAGCAATGGTTTTGGAGTATGTCTTCTTAAATTGAAGATGGGTATACCCAAATTTCCAAAGCTTTGAAGACCAGATTCTCTAAATTTCCAACAACGGAGAAAGCATGGGCTTCATTAGGGAGACTTCAACAACATGGTGAAGACTGCTATGCTTATGAGGATATTTTTTCTCGTCAATGGGGAGGATATGGGTTTAGTTCTACATTTCCAGATTATGTACAAATGGAGCAATTTATTTCGGGTTTGTCTCCTTTCCTAAAGACTAAGGTTACTTATAGTGGACCCTCTACCTTTGAAGAAGCGGTCACTATTGCCCGAAGGAAGTTTCACAAGTACTTCTACATCAAAAATGGTTTCCATCATGCTGGAAGAACCAACCATCATGAAAGTGTTTTTATCAAGGAGTCATCTCCTTTGCCATACTTGTCTCCTTCTACTCCGACAAATGTTGAAGAAGTTACTTACATGCCAACTGATTATTCAAGTGCTAAAGTGTGTGGCCAAGATTTAAATGTGGAATCTCTTTCTTCTACCTTTATCACAAGCATGCAAAAATTGACACAAGATATCTCAAATGGCATTGATGATTCAATAATGGATACATCCAACCTTTTGGCAGAGGATCAATTTCTAGTCCAAGCAGACGAAGCTTTTGTGCAACATGACTCTATGGAGAACGAAGACCTTGAAGGTAACCTTGATCTTATGGAATGTTCTGAGAGTGTATCTTGTCTAAAAGAAGAGAGTGAAGAAGAATATGAAATTATAGGTGGGGAGATCATGGACCACATTGATCATAAAGAGATGATTGTGTACATGGAATGCCAACTCCAAAACAAAGTAGAAGAGTGCGAGTTGAATCCATGTGAGGATAATCTTCAAGAAGTGTTTGAGGAGGTTGAAAAGCATTGGTATGACCCATGTATGTTAAGCATGGAGGAACCTATCATGCAAGAAGCCAAAGTTTTCACAAAATCAAATAGTAATCCATCAACCTTTGAGGTGGTACAATGTGAGGAGTTACAACCTTGCCAAAGGGGGGGCTTAGAAGGGGATGAAGAACATGGGAGAGTAGTAAAAAATAAAATTATAAAAGGAAACTGTCAGAAGGGTATCATTCTCTCCAATGGTGTTTTAGTGGGTGGCTCTTCATTCATGGGACAATCTCTTAGCAAGAAAATCCAAGCTTTTGAAGCCCCAATCATCTTCACATTGGGTTTCACCTCTTCAAAGTCAACTTCTCCTCTCTTCACATACACCTTTCATCGGGGGCACCATACCTTCTTAAGTGGAAGAGGACATGAATACTTGGTGATGAACAGATGTTTCCAAACCTTCTTCATTTGGTTCTTTGGTGTATGGAGGTCGCACATTGTGATGCTTATGGTCTTCATCATAGATGAAAAACTTGTTGATTGCTACATGTGGATATTTCATCAATCAGTGCTAAAATCTATTCTCTTCCAATGTGTTGGAAGCAATAGAAACCTTCCAATGTGGTAAACTATTTGCAATATCTTCCAATAGCGTTTGGAAGCATGGATCAAGATTTCATAAATCATGAAGGTCATAGAATTTTTGACTTGATGAGCCTACCCAGGTTGAATAAATTTTATGAGCTACAGTTCAGGAATTTGCTCATACAAGCTCTTGAAGATCGTAGCAGATATATCAACTTTACACAGGAGGAAGAGCAACCAATCTTTTATATCACATTCATAGTGATAGATGCAATGATGGACAACAATAAAATCTACAAGTTTCTTCGACCAAAATCAGTAAGTGATTCCATACCATACATCTCTATTTGGGAAAGATATTTCAAGATCTTTGATCCTTGGGGGTGCTTATGGAAACTTTCTCAATGGAGGAAGTTTACTCAGTCACTTCACTACATCCTACTATTGGCTCTGAGAACCTTTCATATCACACAAGGTTTTTTAATCATACAACAAAGTTTCTTCAAAGATGAGAGCAGACAAAGACAGACGTTACACAATCTACATGTTGTATGGTCGGATAAATGGTACATGAATGTATCATTATCTAAGGGGGGGGCTAATGATAGCCGTTTTCAGCTTTCCATAATTGCCATAGTAAGCTACCTCACCCTATCAAATCACTCAAACATTTTGGTTATCCCTACCATTTCACTGTACATAGGCGTGTGTGAGTTAGGGGACTTTTCCCATATCTTCTTAAAAACCCTCAATTAGCTAGTCACTGGGCTAGTTGAGCAATAAAAAAATAAACAAAATAAAAAATATAAGTATATTATGGCCCATTTGTGTGTAAATATTTTATTGTATATAGGGCCTAAATAAAATGATTTTTCATAATTATTTTGGTATTTATTTAAATATTTATACTTAAATGTGTGTTATTTATGCTATGTACATTAACTCATCATTACCATATTTTCTCTTACCATTTTTCATACTCTTTATTCCATATAAAAATAATTTCATGAAAGCTTCTCTTATTTTTGGTGTAACTCCATCCCAACAAAAATCCAAAAAAACTAGTTTTATTTATGTGTATATTTTTTCACTATTGTGATTTTTCCTTCCTACATCTATTCTCTTTTACTCTCATAAATTAGAACACCAAAAATATTCATCTTTTTATGGTAGACTTATAATGAGAGAGATTTATTTTGACCCCTTTATATTTTTTCCACCTATAGTATTTATATTTGACATGTACATATTTTTTTAGACCCCTAAATATTTGATTTTCTTAGTTGTACTATTCACTTATATCATGATCTCAATAATATCTTCAATTATAGACCTACCAAATAAGGTCAAGGGTATGTGGAATGCATGCATGCACCATGGCGAGCTCACTCTTGGAGGTATTCAAAAGAATCATCCAAAGAAGGACCTCACAACGACCTTGTGCAGTGGAAAAAACAATCGGTTTTGCTGAATTTTTAAAGATCACATGCTCCCCGATTTTGGAAAGGTGATACAAACAAAAGTTGTAGCTCGTGAGCTGAACTTTCACCTCAAATGTTTTTATATTTTTTTGAGCTACGAGCTGTGAGCTATGATTTTATTGGTGGACCCCAGTTTGCCCATGCTATGCAGCCACACTCCCTCTTCCACTTTATCATTTTCCTCTTTCACACACACTCCTCCCTCTCCTTCCCACTCCCAAACCTGCAACTCCCATGTCCTAATTCACCCTCTTCACCATTGCCACATCTCTCACACCTCCATAGCCTTCATCCTCCATTTCTACACCCTATGTGTCCCCCTTTCTCTCTACATATATGTCCATATTACCATACTCTCTTCAACTTTGTAAAGAACTTCAAAAAATCAGCAAAAATTCAAGGATAACCTCTGCAAATGAAGGCTTTTATCATGAATTTTCCAAGGTTTGAAATAACATAGCTTCATCGACACGCGCTGCTTCGCCATGCTGACTGCTTCTTCTTCCGGTGCGGTAAAGAGGTGAATGTCAACTTCTCAAAAGCTTCAACCTCTCTTTACAAGATCATCCCTTCTCTAAATTTTCTCATCATATATCTCACCATTTGGTAAATGATTTTGTAAATATTTTTTAGTGATAATTACTAACTACTAACCACTAACCTTATTGTAAAATGCACCCTCTACTAGAGTAGGCACTCCCAAATTATTCACTCAATCCTCTCTCCTATCATCCTCAATAGTTCTCTTCCCTTGAGCCCACATCCATGTGACTCAAAGGACAAGAGAGACCCACCCTCATTAAAAAAATAAAAATAAAAAAATATGCATAATCTTTTATTCCTTCAAATAAGCTTGATTAGGCCTAATCCTAATCGGGGCTTCTAAAACCCATAAATAGAGCCCTTCTCTCCCTTGTAAATCATCATATGATCACACTACACCACACCATTCTCAACACATAACACACCACTCTTCAAGCCTAGTTGTGTAGAGTGTGTGCATTGTGAGTGCTCTATTCCATCACTACACATAGGTGCATGGAGAATCTTGAAGTTATTTATGCCATCTAGAGGAGTGGAGTGATACTATACTCTGCAATCACACTTGTAGGCTACTCTTGTCCATAAATAAGATTCATAGTTTTGGGTGCAATTGTATGCTGCAACTACGACTCTTCTCTCCAAATTGACTTGATAAGTTGTCTCATCAGGTGGTTGAAGGTATATTGTCCTTGAATTTTGTTGTGCCATTTCATGCTTGGTGGTTTGAGGGCTTGTTGAATTGTTTGCCTAAAAGGTAAATTGTAAGAGGGTGCTCGGTGAAAGGGCTCCCGTGACCCTAAGACAATTTGTGTATTGGCAACAAGGTCAAGTTTTGTGTTGTCCCTCTATTTCTCATCAAGCTTTGTGTGCATCTAGTATTTAAGGCTAAGATTGAGTTGCTCAAGTTGATTTGTGCTCTTCACCTCTCTCTGGCGTGGTGAATGTTTGTGTTTGGTGTGTGTGGCTATCTTGCATTCCCCTCTCTTTCTGCGTTTGAGTACAAGGAGATATCACGTGCGTCCTAGTTCGCATCTACAACTAGGTGGTGCCCCTTTTCTTATTTGGTTTCCGGCTGTGGGTTGTTGTTGTCTCTGATTGTGCTTGCCCCAGCCCCAATTGAGCAGCACGGGAGCCTCGAAGGGTGTTTAGAGGCCGCTCTTGTTGTTGCCCGCCCCAGACCGCCAAATTTGACTACAAGTCCAAGTCTAGCAAGTGCAGATACAGACAAAATATTCTTCTTGATCCCACGTACATAAAGTGCATCAACAAGTGTGAAAGAACTTCCATTTGCAGCAGTAAGCATAATCTTTCCAACTCCCTGAACCGGATAAGAGGCATTGTTGGCACAAGTGATTGAACTCCCATGAGGGACATACTCGAGAGAGGTTAAAAATTCACGATGTGAGGTAATGTGCTTGTAGCACCACTGTCGAAATACCACACATGTGAATCTGCAGCAGCTGACATGCATGCATCATGGACAACAGGATTGTAAGTGCACTCAGCACTAAAAGCCCATTTTGCATCAACATCAGCATTACAGTCTCCTTTTACAGAAGACTCAATGATGGCTACATTTGTAGTGGAACCAAGATTTGTAGTGGAACCACCCTCTTTCTTCTTAGACTCTTTGGCCTTCAACTTAGGCCACTTCTTGATCAAGTGATCATTAGCTTTAAAATAATGGTAACGCATCTTCTTTTTGCCCTTATTACCAGAATTGCCAGACGAAGTGCTGCTAGCAGAAGCATTGGGAACAAAACTTTTTCCACTCGCAGCAGAACCATAAGAAGTGGCTGCAGTGCTGTTACCACCCTTTCTTTGAGAAACAATGGAAGCCTGTTCAACTACACGCTTTCTAGTTCTGTTTTATCTGGATATTGACTCTTGCAACAGCAATGGGCATAATGCATCAGACTTGACAAATTCTGGATTTCCTTGGGTCATAAGTCTCCAAGTACTAGCAAAAGTCTGATAAGAATCTGGTAAGGCATCAAGAGCATTCTGCACAAGGGAATTCTCTGAAATGATCTCACGTGCAGAAATAAGTTGCTCATTGATATCCTTGACACCAACAAGAAAATTATCCACATCATCTTCCTCATGCATAATCATCGACTCCAGCTCTTTATGCAACAAAGTAATTTTAGCCTCATTGCGGCTTGCATGAAGACCTGCTAGAATATCCCAAGCCTGTTTTGTAGATTTTGTTGAAGGAATGTGAGTAACAATGGTGCGCTTAACAGACATGCAATCAATGCATGATCTTGCGCATCCTTTACATCCCAACGAGCTTGTTCTATCGTAGGAAAAACAACTCTAATAGCAGCAAGACCTGCAACATCCTCAACATCGCCTACATCCTTAGAACCACGATGTGCATCAATGCCCTGCACAATATTCTTGATGCCCTTTGACACAAGAACGTATTGCATCATATAAGCCCACATAGGGTAATTGTCCCCATCCAACCTATCCTCAACAACAAACATCTTGAACACATCTGTGTTGTTGTCAGCCATGGTAATTGCACCTGATGTGAAAACTGCCCAAAAAGAGGAGAAACAGAGCGGGAACAACATGTGCTATATAGAACAAACCGTGGAAGACTGTAAGCCACATGTTATGCAAAAGACGGCGGTGATAGAAATTGTGCACAAAATGACAAAATTGCCTGTGCAGACCTGTCTGTAGTGGAAACGGAGGCCGAAATGAGCCCGAATCAAAAATTTGAGCAAACTAAGCTCTACAAGCTAAATGAGCTCACCCAAAATATTTGTCGACCTACGAACGCTCGCCAAACCTCACTGAAATCCGAGAAAGTGAGCAGGCATGTGCGGAAGCAGCTGACAACTAAGCCTGGGAGGAAGCAACTTGCTTTGATACCAATTGTTGGAATTAGGGTTGCAAAGAAATGCACATAGCTTGGAGAAGATGAAGGAAGCTCACGATACACAATAGAGAGTGTATTCCTTAGTGTGAAATGGAAAGATTGATAGACATAGAGTGATGGGTGTATATACAATGCACGGGGTCAAAAACCTCCTAAAGAGGGAAAAAATGTCCCGACGGTCCTAGTGTGTTCACACACATCACTACAACATGTATATGGTAACACCATATACATCTACACAATTGTCCATCTCTCTCTCTCTCTCTCTCTCTCTCTCTCTCACACACACACACACACACACACACACCATTTGCATTTCCCTCTATTCTTGATATTTTTTTAAATGGCATGTGCAATCACATGTGTAGAGAAAGCTAAAACATAACGTAGTTTTGGTGCTTTGACGTGTATAAATTGAAAAATTCTAAAAACTTACATAAAGCAAAGTTCTCATTTTCTAGCTGCATAGAAAAGAAATGTTTAAGTACACATAGCATAAGTTGTTTGCACTTCATTCACATGCATTGTAACCAACAGGATTATTTGGCTTTGGCAAATTGTGTTTGACCATTGCATTTAGTTTATTTGAAGTGGCTCGAATCTTTGAAACTCCATAACCTTGTAGCTTTGTTAAGGCGCCCAATTTATTTGAAACGGCTCGAATATCTAAAACCCCAAAACCCTGTAGCTTTGTTAAGGCACCCAATTTGTTCACAGTGCTCCTTAAAGTGGGCACAATTTCACCTAGGGAACGACCTTGGTAATTGTGTTGGCCCACAAGAATTCCCTAGACCTCAGTACAAAAACTCCCAATAAACTCCAAGATCTGTCGTTGACTCGCCTCAATGCGAGCAATGGATGCCTGTAATTGAACTTGATTTTCTATGATCTTTGACTGAGTCTCCATACTGCTCAATAGATTTGTCTCTACCCACTCACAGGCAGACTTGATTTCTTCAAGAGATTCAAGAACTTGTCTCTTGGTTAGCCCACCCAACGTCCAGGCTAGCCTCTTTGCACCACACACATCATGAAGAGGAAGAGTTGTCACAATGGCTTCATTATGAATGGTTGAAGTATATACCTCTATGTGAGAGGAGCTTGCATAATTGGTTGCAGATGCCAAATTTATAGGTGTAGTAGGTCCATTTTACTGCACATAGACACACATGGAAGAGAGAGGAAAATACATACATATATTTATTGAGAAGACATTGGTAATAGCTCAAATTATTAGAGGTTACAACAAATGGCCCTCACAAGGATAGTAAGGATATTGATTGGACTTTATGTCAACTTTCCTCAACATATTCTCCTCATCCCAACTATTACGCTTCAAGTTTTACAACTTGCAGGCATATGAGGTAATGAGAGAGGGGGAGACAGAGTGAACAAGCAAGAGAGGGACTGGCGGCCAACAGTTTGACTACAACTAATATTAGTGTGTGTGTGTGTGTGTGTGTGTGAGAGAGAGAGAGAGAGAGAGAGAGAGAGAGAGAGAGAGAGAGAGAGAGAGAGAGAGGTGTATGTTGGTTGTTGTGTAATTGCTCACCATAGATCATATGTGAGTATGTGTGCACATATCTAAGTGTATATGTACACATAAATTTATATACACATATAAATATATGTATACATATACACTTGAATATGCACAAATACCCACATTGAGAGAGAGAGAGAGAGAGAGAGAGAGAGAGAGAGAGAGGGAGAGAGACAGTTACAAAAGCACTATCAACTATATACTTTGCTTACAATAATCATTAATTTCATTAGAGATATATCAAGAGCTACCACATAACTTGAATCTACATGTATGAAAGGAGGCCTTTGCCATATGAAGAACACTTGAGTCAAACTGCTAAAGAGCTCCACCAAGAAAATCAAGCTACAACTGCAAGGAAGGAGTATGGTGATGAGGTCTCTTGAAACTATTCTTTCTACATCAAGTCCTCTCTCTCTCTCTCTCTCTCTCTCTCTCTCTCTCTCTCTATGCTGCACGAGCCTAGAGAATATCTCTCTCTTTCTTTGAATAAGCTTGTCTCGGATCTAGTCATGAAAATATGGAATGGGAGGTCTCTCTCTGGTTACTACCATCTTAGCAAAAGAAATATTATGGGACCCTTTACCTAGGTTGGGGTGACGCCAATAGGGTTGGTAGAGTTAGTTTGAGGAGTTGGCTTCGTGGTAGCTTAACTATACACAATACTCTACAACCTTCAGCTTTTAATTGACCCACCTTGAAATTTCATATATGGCACTCGAAAAAACGTGTGAACTGAAGAAGGCCACCTAGATTGGCTCCCTATAGAAGAATTAAAACTAATGAAGCAGAGATTAGATTAAAAGATGATTCTCTAATTACAATGGATTAGCACTAGCCTCTTAAGCATGGGCATTAAGCTCAAAGCTAGGACATCCATAGAGTGAACACTCAAGAGAGAGAGAGAGCTCTCAAGAATGGATCCTCAAGAATGAATACTCAAGAATGAAGTCTCCTTGCATAAAAGCTTCCTTATAAAGGCTTGTACCACAATCACGGATTTCACTTACATTGTGAGCGGGATGAAAACACACACAACGCCTTTATAACGACCCGACACACACTCTTGGAATGATACACACACACACACACACTATGGGGCACCACTTGGCTTACACAACACACCAAGCCGAGACAGCAAACACACCTCTGGAGTGAGAGGAGAGAGACTATCCACTTGCCCACTCCACACAGACACACACACACACCCCCAAAAACTCAGCTCAAAAGAGGAGAATTTCTGATGTTTAGATACAATTGAGCTTGGGCCAACACCAATGGGGCAAACAGCTCACACAATATGAGTAAAATATGCCAGATACAATCACAAACTAGAGCAGAAGCTTCGCTCATAGGAGAAACTTACACAGCAAAAACAGCAGAAAAAGAGTGAGGAATTTGGAAAAATGGACAGCGCCATCGCGTCCGGAACGGCCCAAAACCCCAGTCTTCAATGTCAAAGTGTTCAAATCCGACCTTGGATGAGCAGTTTACGGCCAAAACAGGCTCCAAAAATCCCAAAAACACACCTGCGGCTGTTCCTCCTCTCTTCTCTACGTTTTTTCTGGTATTCTCTCTGTTTTTTCAGTTCCCACACTTAGCTTTATTACTTGGGCACCCTTGGCCTTTTAGATGACCTCAAACGGACCCCGAACAGGCCAAAAACTGACCTCGCAGTGCATAATTGTCACCTTTTTGCATCATCTGCACACCTGACACTCATTTCTTTTCAATAATGCGTCTCGCAACCACGTGAAGTGGCCCCAAAAATTGGTCCTAATGATGACCTTTCTGCATAACTCTCACAAGAAAACACCCACGTTGTGTCCGTATTCATCCACGTGCAAATATTGACCCCGTTCGTCCTCCTGAGGCCACTAGATACCATCTGACGCACCTGCTACCTCATGTCGTCGGCCCGTGGATAGCTTCCTCGAGAATTTTTATGCGCTAACAACTCCTCTTTATTATAGAAAAAACACAGTGGTACTGGGAATAGTGAAAATCGATGCACTATGTACACCCTGTCCTACCTGTACACATGTGGGCCCCACGTAACCACCTGGCTCTGAAAAATGGGCAATTCTTTATTTGATGCACCATGCATGTATATGTAGATATGCGCAATCCCTTGCTCCAAAAAACTCCTGACATAATTTGCCCATCCCCTAGCCTGCTAGATCATTCATGATCAACAGCAGCAAAGAGAGATATGAGACTCGCCGCATCACAAGTCTCCTCCTCCCTCACCAACACTGCTTGATCCACAGACAGCTCATCTTGCTCCACCATCATCAATCTAGCATGATAAAATTTAAGACGAAATCCATTTACCCTTGACTTATGTAGAACACCATCCAGGTTAGCCAGCTAATATGTGCCATTTGGAAAACACTCCACTACCTTGAAAGGGCCTTCCCACTTAATTTGAAACTTCTTTTGGAAGGTGTTGCCCAGCTTACTGTTGTAGCGCGAAACCAAGTCATGTTTCTTGATACCCTTACTTTTGACCTTTTCATTTATCTTTGCCAAAGCCTTATCCTGCATCTGCCCATAATGCTCCAATGCGCTCATCCTATCCAACTGGACCTCTTGTAATTGTTGGAATTAGGGTTGCAGAGAAACACACACAGCTTGGAGAAGACGAAGGAAGCTCAAGGCACACAATAGAGAGTGTATTACTTGGTGTGCAATGGAAAGATTGATAGCCCTAGAGTGATGGGCGTATATACAATGCACAGGGTGAAAAACCTCCTAAAGAGGGAAAAAATGCCCAGGCGGTCCTAGTGTGTTAACACACATCACTACCACATGTATATGGTAACAAATACTCCCTGGAGTGATGCGGTGAACGAGAGCTGGCACATGAGTAAAGGGAAGTGTGATGCTTTGAGGACAAGATCAGTCCACAAAGGGGAGTAAGCACAAAGCTTTGCGGAAAGCTTCAAGCTTCTCATGAGACAATGCCTTTGTGAAAATATCTGCAAGGTTGTCCTGTGTTGGCACATAAGCCAAGCTGATCTCTCCTACTGAGAGCCTCTCCCTGACATAGTGGTAATGCACCTCAATGTGCTTTGTGCGAGCATGAAAAACTGGGTTCCTCGCAACTTCCAATGCGCTCTGACTGTTAGTGTAGATAGTGTTGGCAGTGTCCTGTCCAACACCCAAATCAGCCATAAGGCGTCTAAGCCATACACACTCAACCGTAGCTGTGAAGACTGCCCTGTTCTCAGCCTCACAACTCGAAGTGGCCACAGTAGGTTTCTTCTTGCTCAACCATGATATACATGAATTGCCAAGCATGAAACAGAAACCACTTGTGGACACTCTCGTGTCAAAACAACCATCCCAATCTGAGTCCGAAAAAGCATGTAAGTCTGGCGGCAATGATCCCCCCTTGGGATAAAACAAGCCAAGATGTAAAGTGCCACTAAGGTAGTGGAAAATCCTCTTGACAGCCTGCCAATGCTTAGACCCTGAGCTATGCATAAATCTGCTGACCTGTGAGACTGCAAACTGAATATCTAGCCTTGTGTTGCATACATAAATGAGGCAGCCAACAGCAGTTTGGTAAAGAGTGACATCAGCATGATCGCCAGCATCATGTATACTCAACTTCAAACTTGTTTCCATGGGAGTGGCAATAGGTTTGCAATCCTCAAGTCCAAACTTACATAGCAATGTCTCTATGTAACTTTTCTGACACAAGGCAATACCACCATCACACTGCTGAAATTGTATGCCCAAATAATGATGCAACAGCCCCAAATCTTTCATCTTGAAAGTAGCATTCAAATCAGCCTTAAATTCAGCAATATGTCTCTCATTTGGTCCAGTGATCAGTAAATCATCAACATAAAGAACCACAATGAGAAGTACATCACCCTCACGCTTTACATACAATGTGCTTTCTGTTGGACTATTACGAAAGCCTTGTTTGACCAAATGAGTGTCAGCTTTCTCATACCAAGTACGAGGAGATTGCTTCAACCCATACAAAGCCTTGTTACATTCACACACTTTGTCCTCTTGTCCTTTTATGACAAAACCGCGAGGCTGCGTTACATAAACTTCCTCAAATATGTCACCATTCAAGAAAGCAGTAACAATGTCTGATTGATGTACATCCCAACCAAAATGAGCTGCCAATGCACATAGAAAACGCACAGTAGTCATACGACAAGTGGGAGCAAACGTCTCTTCATAAACGTCCCTTTGCAACAAGTCGAGCCTTATGGCGATCGATCTCACCATCCGGCTTGCGTTTCAACTTGTAAACCCACTTCGTACTGATGGGGGCTTTTCACAAGCCATGCTCCCATACCCCTCTTCTCTCGTCCCCACCCCATGAAAACCCCCTCTTAGGGAGGGAGTGATAAAAGGCATTGAAAAAAGTAAGAAAAAAAATAAAGTATGATTATGTAAATATATAAGAAAGGTAAAATAGGCCACCTCATGCCTGTGGGGTAGCCCATCCCCACCTTGCCTCCTTTTTCTTCATTGTTGCCCCGCCGGGTGTCCCTTTTCCTCTCCTCCACTCAAAAGGTCAACCCCCTCTCTCTTCCCCTTGTCCTTTCTCCTTTCTCTCTCCCCTCAAGCTACCCCACCTCTCACCAATAATGCATTATAACTCACCAATAATGCACCCTAACTCACATGCAACTTATGCTATCTTCCAAAACAGTATACCCCACCCCCCTTTTCTCTCTCCTACACTCTCCCATGATCCAAATACCCCCCTCTCTCTCTAAAATTTGAAATCTCTCTTGTCTTGTAGCCAGATGGCCTCCCCCACACTCACACACACTCAGTTTCACTGAAAAAGGTGCCCACAGACCCATCCCCACCCAGTGGTTACCTGATTTTCTTGTGTTCACACACATCTGCACACAGATTCACCTCTTAACACACTCCCCTCTCTCCCCTCTTGTAATTACTTTATTCTCCATGTCACCTCTCACTTTTTTTCATCAACCCATCTCTCTCTCTTAGTCTCTCTCTCATGAGACTGCTGTTCTGGCACATATACACACAGCCAGACAAGTGGGGCCCACAGTCACATGGCCTATGTACATAATGATTTCTTCATTTCTAAATTCTAGAATTTCTCCCCCCTCCTCCCCTATATAAAGAGGGGTCACCATCACACTAAACACACACACAACATCACCAAAGAACAGACTATGCACTGTGTGTACCTAGTGCACACACACACACACACACACACGATCACCATCACCGCAATCACCATGCTTGTCTTGAGCATGACCTCTACACCCTTGGCTATGGAAGATGAAGGGCAACTAAATGAAGGATGATGGCCATAATCCTCGTGCGAGTCTTTGCCATCAACTCCCACCTATCCGCCATGTGCTCTACCACTCTCTCCCTTCTCATTCCCCTACCCTATGCTCCCCATTTCATCGCCTAATTCTCTAAAGAAAGCTTAAGGTTTTGTAAGTATGTTTTCTTGCAATTTTTTGCCGATGTGAGGTGTGCGGAATCGCCACCTAGTCTTGTGTATTGGAGTGAGCTTGTGTATGTGTGAAGGGTGTGCGGATTCGCCATCCTTTTGTGATGCCTAAGTACTAAGCTGCTATACCCCCTCCCTCACTCTCTCTCTCTCTCTCTCTCTCTCTCTCTCTCTCTCTCTCACTCACTTGATCTCATTCCCTTTCCTTTTCATCATTACTCCCAAGCATCCATCTCTCTTGGATGAAAACTTTGTTATGGTGGTGTGTTGTTTGCGTCCTAGCCGCTGAAGCTAGGTGGTGCCTCCTGTTTGCTTTACCATGACAGGCTCGAGGCACGCCATTCGGTCCCCGGTGTTTTAGAGGCCGTCGGGGTTCGGGGTTCGCGTTGCTCCCGTCATTTGGTGCCCCCACTGAGGAGGGATTTCTAAGACCCTTCAGTTTACAATGCTGAAAGTGACGCCCACTATCAATCATGGACGAATGGCTGAAGGAATTTTTTAACTGGAGGACGGAAGAAGAAGAGACGAAGGAGGCACTAGCCGCCTTCATTGAGGTGCTACTGCCAGGTTGCAGTGTCGTCAGCATTCAAGAGGTAAATTCTCCATCTCGTGTCGCTCGTTCTAACTATAAATTGAGAGCATCAGGTGGGAGGTCGGTGAAGTACCATCACTGTTGTCAACCAAGGAACACTTTCAATGAGTGCCACCAATGAAGGCAGCGAAAGGGCTGAGGTCATCTACATCGACATTCATCGCAAAGAAGTCATTCACATCAAGGAAGGGAAGCAAACGGTGAGACCTCTTTTCCCTAAAGAAACTACAGTCAAAGTTATAACTCCAAAGTGGCCTAAAGGGGCTACTCGAGCCAAAGGCAAGGAGAAGATAAGCAAGTCTGGAAACACATGACCCCGAAGGGAGAAGCATCTGGCCAAGCAAGTGCTTCAAGCTCAGAAAGTTGGGTTGTAACCAGTTTGCCAAAGAGAAAGTCATCCGAAGCTAAGCGGCGAATGGTCGCCTACCGATTTGCACTACGCATGCGAGTGCTACCAATCCACTTCGACAATCCGGAAGAAGAAGTGGTAAGAAGATTCCCATGTCCTAGAGAAGAGTGGTTCGGCTACTGCTCTCGCTGTTTTGGAAAGAGAGTGGAGGATCTTCCTCCTCTCCTTGTACAACTTATCCTGAAGAAGCTCTCTACCACGGGAGAAACCCAGTGGACTAGGGACGAGTTGCAACTGAATGGAGTAGAATTCATGCAACACGCCGACTACGGAAATTACCTGCAATTGTTGTTAGCCAAGAGGCTGGGAGTGGTCAGACGCGTCACCATCACCCCGTACGTGCTGAGCAACGAAGGAAAGGTAGAGCCCATGAAAGGTGACGACCTCTTGTGGATGTGCCGACTCATCAACACTGGCACGATAAGAGTATAAGTAAGTATTTCATCCTCTGTGCATGATGGAAAACGGGCCAACGGCATTCCCATTCAGATTCTTGCAGCATATGCATGTGAATATCTATGTAGATAGGAAAGTCTTCTACCAACAGAAGATCGTACACCTATTCGGTGCGGTGGTACTAGGAGAAATCCTCAATTCCCCGAACCCCATCATTCTCCCCATATTAGATTACCATCATTCCTTTAATGTTTCTATCTTTATCTTGTTTTAACCTATCCACCCACCCTTGTAAAAAAGTTGCTATGAGCCGCACTGTTAATGTAATGTAAAAAAAAAGAAGAAAAAAAAAAAAGAGGTTTGTAATTTCCTGAGTCACTACCATGGCAAGTGTTTCTTTCCCCACGTTCAGTGGAAAGAAGGGAGAGGATCTCACCACCGACTTTTTGGATGATTTCGACATTGCTTGTATCGTCTCCAACAAAGATGACGATGCTTCACGACTTAGAATTTTTCCTCTACTGATGAAAGTAGAGGCCAAGTCCTGGTATAATGCATTGCCCCAGGCCACCAAGAATGCATGGGATGTGTTAATGGCTACTTTTGTAAAGAGGTTTGGTGGAGGCACAACCTCGGAGAGGCTATGGCAGTTACTGACAGAATTAAAGCAGGGAGGCCTGCTGGAGTATGTCACCTACGAGTCTAAATTTGTGGACTTATGGGAGAGATGGGTTGCCTCATTGGAGGAAGGTGAAGGAGCGCCTAGTTTCCTAAAGAAGGACCGTTTCATTGCTGGTCTATGGTCGCCGCTTAGAGAGAAGGTGAAGGGAAGGTTTCCTGCAACATATGAGTTGGCAGTCGAAGTAGCCCGCCTTAAAGACAAGAAGCTACGCATGCAAGCAAGAGTAAACGAGTTAGAGGAAACAAGATCGGCCCAACCAACCCCAGTGACTGCAACAACCAATCATAGAGTCCAACCGCAGGAGGCATCAGAAGAGCAAGACCTGCTGAGTCGTATCACCACCCAACTAGAGAGTTTATCTGTGCATCTGGTGCAGCAAGGGCATGCACTTGGCAGGAACCCAGAACAAGGAAGAGGACAACAAAGGAAGAACCCAGAGTACCACTGTTACAACTGTGGGGAAGATGGCCATGAAATGTACTACTGCCCACACCCGAGGAGGCAGAATTTCAATAGAGGGGGGAGATAGAATCAGAACTCTCCACCAAGAGCAAGACCTCCGCCACTCAGGCAACCAATCCCACCTGTTCAAATCACACCACCAGCGGTGCAACCACAGCTGGCCACACCAATTCGACGCCAGTCAGCAATGCAACCACCACCACAATCACCACTTACAATCATCCTACGCCCACCATCAATTGGTATCCGCACACCAAGTATCATTGGTCTTGCAGAAGAGGTCAAAATGAGTGTAATAGAAGAAGGTTCAAGTAAGAAGTTTATTCAAAGAACTCAAGCAGTGGAATAAGAGGTTAAAGAATCAAAAGATGCTACCCAGGTGGGGGAGGTAAGTCAAGAAAATTGTGTTACAAATGTGGGTACATCTTTAACCTTGAATGAAATAGGCACCAAAGCGATCAATCGACAACATTGGGCAGTAAGGGTAAGAAGGTGTAAAGTCTTGATTAGGCCTCGTCAGAGTAAGAGGAATGCAAAGGACATGAAAGATACAAGAGAAGAGGAAGACCAGCCTGCTAGCAAGGCTTTGCAGAAGGTGGACAACATATCAAGCAAAGGGGAGGGCTTTGAAAACGAAAGCCTGTGCACCACCATGGACCCAGGACAGTGTAGCAAGCTAAAGGAATCTTGCATCAAGGCAGTTTCACTTAAGGACCATAAAGAAGAGGTAAGTATGACTATTGCTCCAGAGGCTTGGCAGCCGAGCAAGACTTTATTGTGTAGTGTTATAGACTTAGAGATGGGTAATGCCTCTAGTCTACTGAAGGGTGTTATAAACTTGGAGATGGGTAATGCCTCCAGTATATGTGAGGATGTTCAGAGTAAGTGTGATGATCAATATGTTGCCAACCTTTTAAGGATGTTCCAAAGTCCTCCACAACACAACATTGTGTTTGCATGGGATGCATCAGACCTATGGCTATGGCTAGCCGCTATAACATATAGAGAGAAGATCAGCATGGAGATAAGAGTAAAGGAGCCATGGATAGACAAAAGCCTGATAGAATGCAAGAATGAAGACCTCCTTCACAATTTGGTACAATTTTTTACAAATAGTGCATCCTCTCTTTGGAGAAAGGCATGAATATCCTCTCTTTTTGGGATATTCATGAATAGTTGCCTCTCTACAGCTAAGCGGAAGAAGAATCAGAGTCAGAGATAGAAGCATGAATGCCTCTAGCCAAAAGGGGAGGGCTAATGATGGGGGCTTTTCACAAGCCAAGCTCCCATACCCCTCTTCTCTCGTCCCCACCCCATGAAAACCCCCTCTTAGGGAGGGAGTGATAAAAGGCATTGGAAAAAGTAAGAAAAAAAATAAAGTATGATTATGTAAATATATAAGAAAGGTAAAATAGGCCACCTCATGCCTGCGGGGTAGCCCATCCCCACCTTGCCTCCTTTTTCTTCACTGTTGCCCCGCCGGGTGTCCCTTTTCCTCTCCTCCACTCAAAAGGTCAACCCCCTCTCTCTTCCCCTTGTCCTTTCTCCTTTCTCTCTCCCCTCAAGCTATCCCACCTCTCACCAATAATGCATTATAACTCACCAATAATGCACCCTAACTCACATTCAAATTATGCTATCTTCCAAAACAGTATACCCCACCCCCCTTTTCTTTCTCCTACACTCTCCCATGATCCAAATACCCCCCCCTCTCTCTAAAATTCAAAATCTCTCTTGTCTTGTAGCCAGATGGCCTCCCCCACACTCACACACACTCAGTTTCACTGAAAAAGGTGCCCACAGACCCATCCCCACCCAGTGGTTACCTGATTTTCTTGTGTTCACACACATCTGCACACAGATTCACCTCTTAACACACTCCCCTCTCTCCCCTCTTGTAATTACTTTATTCTCCATGTCACCTCTCACTTTTTTTCATCAACCCATCTCTCTCTCTTAGTCTCTCTCTCATGAGACTGCTGTTCTGGCACATATACACACAGCCAGACAAGTGGGGCCCACAGTCACATGGCCTATGTAGATAATGATTTCTTCATTTCTAAATCCTAGAATTTCTCCCCCCTCCTCCCCTATATAAAGACGGGTCACCATCACACTAAACACACACACAACATCACCAAAGAACACACTATGCACTGTGTGTGCCTAGTGCACACACACACACCCACACCATCACCATCACCGCAATCACCATGCTTGTCTTGAGCATGACCTCTACACCCTTGGCTATGGAAGATGAAGGGCAACTAAATGAAGGATGATGGCCATAATCCTCGTGTGAGTCTTCGCCATCAACTCCCACCTATCCGCCATGTGCTCTACCACTGTCTCCCTTCTCATTCCCCTACCCTATGCTCCCCATTTCATTGCCTAATTCTCTAAATAAAGCTTGAGGTTTTGTGAGTATGTTTTCTTGCAATGTTTTGCCCATGTGAGGTGTGCGGAATCGCCACCTAGTCTTGTGTTTTGGAGTGAGCTTGTGTATGTGTGAAGGGTGTGCGGATTCGCCATCCTTTTGTGATGCCTAAGTACTAAGCCGCTATACCCCCTCCCTCACTCTCTCTCTCTCTCTCTCTCTCTCTCTCTCTCTCTCTCACTTGATCTCATTCCCTTTCCTTTTCATCATTACTCCCAAGCATCCATCTCTCTTGGATGAAAACTTTGTTATGGTGGTGTGTTGTTTGCGTCCTAGCCGTTGAAGCTAGGTGGTTCCCCCTGTTTGCTTTACCATGACAGGCTCGAGGCGCGCCATTCGGTCCCCGGTGTTTTAGAGGCCGTCGGGGTTCGGGGTTGGCTTTGCTCCCGTCAGTACCAATGGCCTTTTTTCCAGGAGGCAAATCACATAAAGTCCATGTGTCATTTTCTATAAGTGCATCATATTCTGATTGCATGGAAGCCATCCAATTTTTTGAATTTTGTGCTTGATCAAAAGTCAGAGGCTCCTCAACATCATGTAAGCTAGACACAGCCAAAGCATAAAAATCTGATGCATAAGATGCATGGCGAGAGCCTGAACGAGTACGACTAGACAAAGGTGCATCCAATTTACTGTCACGCAAAGTGTGCACCAGGCATTTTGGCATACCTCTAGCCTGCTCATTTTCAGCCCTTTCCTCATCAAGTACGTCATGTACATCTGCATCAGTAATAGGCTGTTCTAAAACATTTTCAGAAACCCCCATAGGCTGTACATTTGTCTCATTGGAACTTACATTCGTATTTCCATCATTGAAAAGAGGCAACAAAGTGTCATAAATGTCCTGTGAGCTTACATTATTGTCTCTAGTACATGACAGCAAGGGCTGAACAGAATCTTCCACAAACACTACATCCCGAGAAACCAGAATACGTTTTGTTTGCGGATGATACAACCTGTAACCTTTGCTTTCAGCACTATAACCAACAAAAATACATTTGACAGCCTTATCATCCAATTTTTTGCGCTGCACTTGTGGCACCAAAGCATATGCCAAACAGCCAAAAACACGCATGTGCTCAATAGAAGGTTTTCTATCATGCCATGCTTCATATGGAGTAATAGACTGCAAAGCTTTCGTAGGAAACCTGTTAAGTACATAAGTGGCACACATAATGGCCTTAAGCCAAAAAGAATGCGGCAAAGCTTGACTTTTGACCATACATCGTGCCATTTCCGTCAGTGACCTATTTTTCCTCTCAGCAACATCATTTTGCTGAGGTGTATAAGGCACTGTACATTGGTGTTTTATCCCACGACTAGCCAGAAATGCATTAAATTTATGAGACATATACTCCCCCCCTCGATCGGAACAGAGGGTGCCCATACTACATTTCGAGACATTTTCAGCCATAGCCAGAAATTGTTTGAAGCACATAAAAACTTTGGACTTCGCTTTAAGAGGAAATACCCATGCATGCCTGGAGTAATCATCAATGAAAGTCACGAAGGACAGGTAATTGCCCAAGGACGAAGTTTGCATGGGCCCACAAACATCACTATGCACAAGCTGCAACCTGCATGTGGCCCGAACTAAACCATCCTTTGGAAATTTAGAACGCTGCATCTTACCCAAAATACATCCTTCACAAACATGTTTGACAGGTGCTTCAAGAGGTGGCAAAGAAGCAACCATATCAGATTTCTGCAAACGCAACAAACTGGCAAAATTCAGATGACCAAAACGTGCATGCCAAAGTTTTGCATCTGAAATAGCCCTTGAATCTGCAACAACATTTGCAAAATTTTGTCCACACTTGTCATACAAAGTGAGCTTATACACCCCACGGCACAAAAGGCCAGATGCAACAATTTCATCACCAAAACTGAGATCATGAACTGTACATCTGTCATCCACAAATTTGACTACAAGTCCAAGTCTAGCGAGTGCGGATACAGAAAAGAGATTCTTCTTGATCCCAGGTACATAAAGTGCATCAACAAGTGTGAAGGAACTTCCATTAGCAGTAGTGAGCACAATCTTTCCAACTCCTTGAATTGGATAAGAGGCGTTGTTGGCACAAGTGACTAAATTCCCATGAGGGACTGACTCGAGACAGGTAAACAATTCACGATGTGAGGTAATGTGCTTTGTAGCACCACTGTCGAAATACCACACATGTGAATCTGCAGCAACTGACAAGCATGCATCATGGATAGCAGGATTGTAAGTGCTTTCTGCGCTAAAAGCCCATTCTGCATGAACATCAGCAACACAGTCTCCTTTCACAGAAGACTCAACAATGGCTGCATTTGTAGTGGAACCAGCATTTGGAGTGGAACCACCCTCTTTCTTCTTAGCCTCTTTGGCCTTCAACTTAGGACATGACTTGATCAAGTGATCATTGGCTTTACAATAATGGCAACGCATCTTCTTTTTGACCTTATCACCAGAATTTCCAGACGAAGTGCTGCCAGCAGAAGCATTAGGAACATAAGTTTTGCTACTCTCAGCAGAACCATAAGAAGTGGCTGCATTACTGTTACCACCCTTTCTTTGAGAAGCAATAAAAGCCTGTTCAACTGCACGTTGCCTAGTCCTGTTTTTTTTGGAAAGTGACTCTTGCAACAGCAATGTGCATAATGCATCAAACTTGACAAATTCAGGATTTCCTTGGGTCATTAGTCTCCAAGTACTAGCAAAAGTCTGGTAGGAATCTGGTAAGGCATCAAGAACAGTCTGCACAAAGGAACTGTCTGAAATGACGTCACCTACAGAAATAAGCTACTCATTGATATCCTTGACACTAGCAAGGAAAGTGTCCATATCATCTTCCTCATGCATAATCTTCGACTCCAGCTCTTTATGCAGCAAAGCAATTTTAGCCGCATTGCGGCTTGCATAAAGACCTGCTAAAATATCCCAAGCCTGTTTTGCAGATTTTGCTGAACGGATGTGAGGAACAATGGTGCGCTTCACAGACAACGCAATCAATGCATGAGCCTGCGCATCGTTAACATCCCAACGAGCTTGTTCTGCCATAGGCAAAACAACTCTAACAGCTGCAATCCTTGCAGCAAGACCTGCAACATCCTCAACATCGCCTATATCCTCAGAACCAGGACGTACATCAATGCCATGCACAATGTTCCAGATACCCTTTGACACAAGAACATGTTGCATCATATAAGCCCACATAGGGTAGTTGTCCCCATCCAACCTGTCCTCAGCAACAAACATCTTGAACACATCTGTGTTGTTGTTGTCAGCCATGGTAAATGCTGCACCTGATGTGAAAACTGCCCGAAAATAGGAGAAACGGAGCGGGAACAACCTGTGCTATATAGCACAAACCGTAGAAGACTATAAGGCACCTGTTATGCAGAAAACGGCACTGACAGAAATTCTGCACAAAATGACGAAATAGCCTGTGCAGTACTGCCTGTAGTGGAAACGTAGGCCGAAATGAGCCCAAATCAAAATTCTGAGCAGACCAAGCTCTTCGAGTTCTCCCTAAATTTTTGTCGACCTGCGAACGCTCGCCAAAGCTCACTGAAATCGGAGAAAGTGAGCAGGTGTTGTTGGGCGCATTTCTGACACCCCGTTTTTTGTAAATTTGTACATACGGACATGAGGCCCGATGTCAAAAGGGCGTGTGGGCTTTCTTTTTGTGGGTTTTTTAGCTTGCTTTAGCAAGCACATGTACATGCACTACAAGTCGCTACTCTAGTGATAGCTGTCGGGCTAATGTAAGTGCCCGTGAGTGAGTTTTTTGAAGTGAGCCTTGTATATAACTTAAACTCATGTACAAACTAAAAAAAGTTCAACCAAAGATCAGAAATTTTCAGGTTTTAGCTCATTCTGTCTCCTTGGTGCTCTTGGATGCAGTTTTTTTCCCCGACTAGCCTTCTCTACGTGTAGTCGTGCTGGGACGGCTCTCTGTTCGCGTCAATTTTGCTCATGGGGGCGTATGGAATCAATTTTAGTCATCTTCAGCTTTATCGCCAGTCATTTTTCAAGCTTTCTCTCAAGCTTTAAAGTGCCCCAATTGGAGTTGTGCTCATCAGGTTACGACTAGTTCTCTGCAGGGTTATGGCTATGGAAGCCTAGTGGCAAATTGTGTGTAGACAGATTCGGAGGGCATGTATCTATGAATTGTGGAATTGATGTTGAAGTTGTGGGTTTGTGATGTTTGATTGTGAAAGGAGAGGCTCTTGTATTCATATGCATTGGTCGGCGTGTGCTGTAAATCCGTGCTTTGACAGGGTGTTGCTCCTATGTGACATAGTCTCTTGGGTGGGCGACGGCTAGTAAATTCCCAAGGCGACTACTTTTGTTGTACTTGTGGTGTTTCAAAGCAGTTTGCCAAAGATTTTGGTGTTAGTTTTGTGCTCTTTCAACGCTCTTGGGTGACATCGCTATAGAGGTGTTTCAGTTTGTTTGTTTCCCAACAGTGTTTTGGTGCCCGCCATCGAGGAATCGCTTCAAGTTACCTTTAGTTTACAGGTTTTGAAGACATGGCATTTAATTTTCCAGAGTTTAGTGGGAAATTAAATGAAAGTTCCAAAGATTTCATTGAGAGAATGGAGTTTGCTTGCCTTCTTGCTGACAAGAAAGACCCAGCGTTGGTGCTACGAATCTTCTACTTCTGTTTGTAGGGAGATGCTAGGGAATGGTTGGAAGGCTAAGAAAAGGATCTACAATCAGCCCAACATCCTCAAGTTATGACTTATGAAATGGTAAGGCATGCTTTTCTTACACACTTTCAACAGGTGGAAGACCCACAAAAGGTATGGCAATCTATTCAAGGCTTAGTACAAGATGAAGGCCAAACCATAGAAGACTTTGTCAAGGCATTCAATGCGTTATGGGAAAAGTGGTGTACATCTTTGGGGGCTGATATTCCTCCAGCCATGTTGAAGAAGGACAGGTTTCTTGCAAGCTTGAGGAGTAACCTACGCTTGAAGGTAGAGCTTAAGCAGCCAAGGACCTTTGAGGAGGCAGTTGAAATTGCAAAGAATAAAGATGGAATCAATTTTAGTCATCTTCAGCTTTCTTGCCATTCATTTTTCAAGCTTTCTCTCAAGATTTAAAGTGCCCCAATTGGAGTTGTGCTCATCAGGTTACGACTAGTTCTCTGCAGGGTTATGGCTATGGCAGCCTAGTGGCAAATTGTGTGTAGACATATTCGGAGGGCATGTATCTATGAATTGTGGAATTGATGTTGAAGTTGTGGGTTTGTGATGTTTTATTGTGAAAGGAGAGGCTCTTGTCTTCATATGCATTGGTCGGCGTGTGCTGTAAATCCGTGCTTTGACAGGGTTTTGCTCCTATGTGACATAGTCTCTTGGGTGGGCAATGGCTAGTAAATTCCCAAGGCGACTACTTTTGTTGTACTTGTGGTGTTTCAAAGGAGTTTCCCAAAGCTTTTGGTGTTAGTTTTGTGCTCTTTCAACGCTCTTGGGTGACATCGCTATAGAGGTGTTTCAGTTTGTTTGTTTCCCAACAGAGTGTGCTGGAGCAGCTGGCGACTAAGCCCGGGAGGGCGTGACCTGCTCTGATACCAATTGTTGGAATTAGGGTTGCAGAGAAACACACACAGCTTGGAGAAAATGAAGGAAGCTCAAGGCACACAATAGAGAGTGTATTACTTGGTGTGAAATGGAAAGATTGATAGCCCTAGAGTGATGGGCGTATATACAATGCACGGGGGAAAAAGCCTCCTAAAGAGGGAAAAAATGCCCCGACGGTCCTAGTGTGTTCACACACATCACTACCACATGTATATGGTAATAGTAACTGTAAGAGCCTCTCTTTGAATGCATCACTAGGCGGCCCAAGCAACTTCTCTAACATCTTGACCACAGGAAACTCTACCTCCACAGGCAATAGTGCTTCCTTTCCATACACCAAATGAAATGGAGTAAACCCTGTACCTGTCTTCACCGAAGTATGGTAAGCCCATAATGCACTAGGCAATTCCAAATCCCAATTCTTTCCTTGGTGCTCTGTCACTTTAGAAAGAATTTGTACCAACTCACCATTGAATCTTTCATTTAAGCCATTACACTGCGGGTAATAAGGAGTGGTATGCTGGTGCCTAATCTTCATCTTTGCGCATAAGAAGTCTAGCAGTTTAGCTCTAAATCCTGGCCCCTTATCTGAAAGTAGCTCTAATGGCACCCCAAAATTGCAACATATTTCATCATACACAAATTTTGCCACATCCTTTGCAGTGATCTGTTTTACTGCTATAGCCTCTGCCCATCTAGAGAGATAGTCCACTGCCGTCAAGATATAGCTTTTGCCCCTGCTTGTGATAGGTAACGGGCCTATTGCATCAATCCCCCACTTTTCAAACACATCAAACGCCATAATGGTTTTTCGTAGCTCTGGCTTCAACACTCTCTTCCCAAATGCTTGACACCTATTGCAAGACCTACACCAATGGCAAACTAGGCCATACATACCCCTCTTGCAAAATCTTATGCAAGGTGATATTTAGAGCAAAATGGCCACCACATGCGCCTTCATGATTCTCTTCCAACACTCTGTAAAGCTCCTCCCGCCAAGGTACACGTCTCAACACGAGATCAGCCCCTTTCATGTATAAGACATCACCAATCAATTTGTACCTGTATGCTCTACGCACAAAGCCATACTTCTTAGACTTCTGAATCTCCTTTGGAATGATTCCTGTTAGCAAAAACTCCTCTTCTTGAGACAAACTTTCCCGGCCATGATAAAGAGGTAAAGTGGTCCTCAACACAAATAGCTCCCCAATCATGCCTTGAGCTGCTTCATGTGCTTCTCCATTTAGGGCACGTTCAATGTGTCTAATGATCCATGCTTCGAACTTTTTTAACAGGGTTTTAATTGTGAAGCACATTTCCTTCAATGAGGTGTTCTTGCTCTTCCACGCACCCAGCACTTGCTTCACCACTAACAAGGCATCACCTTTTATGCTCAACCTTCGAACCCCATGCTTCAAACAAATGTGTAATTCGGCTTCCAGAGTAGCATATTCAGCCTCATTGTAACTATGAGCATCCAATTTGAACCCTCTCTTGCATACTAGCTTCCCCTCTGGATCATAAAGTGCTATACCCCCTGAAGCTGCATCATGGCTCTTTCTGTATGAACCATCAAAGAACAACACATGTGCATTGCTGATCTGTGGCACTTCTTCAACTACATTTCTCACCACCTCTTCCTTAACAATAAGGGGATTCTCCTTGTAGGTCAACAAATCAGCTAGGGTAGCCCTTGTACTATCTTGCACTAGAAAAGAGAACTCAAACTCTTGCAGCTCAATTACCCATTTCTTCACCACATTTGACATGTTAGTACCATTAATTAACCATGGCAAAAAGGTATAACTCGTCAAGAAAACAAAAGGCCGTGGTAGCAAGTAATGATGAAATCGTCGACAAGCAAATATTACACTGGCCATCACTAGCTCTACTTCCGAGAACTTTCTCTCCGCTACCAACTTCACTCGGCTTGCACAATACACTGGCCTCATATAATGGCTGCCCTTCCCCTTTTGCAATAGCATGGCTCCAATGGCATCATCCCCTACTGATGGATTTACATAAAACACTTTCTCCCAATCAGGGGCCTGCATGGCTGACAACCCCCCTAACACCTCTTTCACCTCTTGAAACACTTCTTAACACTTGTCATCCCATTGCAATGGATCATGCTTTGCCACTTGCTGTAATGGATAAAGAAGATGCGAAGACAATGGAATAAACCGTGCCATGTACTTCACTTTGTGTATAAAAGTTGCCAATTTCTTCGTACTCGTAGGTGATGGAAGAAGAATAATAGACTTAACCTTATCTGGATCAGCCTCAATGCCATTTTCTGACACCATATGGCCCAATAACTTCACCCTTGGCTGTGCTAGATGAAATTTCTTTGGATTTAGTTGTCCTCCACATTCATTATATCGAGCCAATACCATTTGCAGCTTCTCATGATGTTCAACCCTACTGCTGTAGACACAGAAGTCATCCATGAAAGCTTTAACACAACTACCAATGAATGGTTCCAATACCCAATTTGCTCTCTCTTGATAGAAGGAAGGTCCATTTGACAACCCAAATGGCAATACTGTGTAGCAATAGCATCCCCATGGCGTAATAAAAGTGGTCTTTGTGCGGTCTTTAAGAGCAATCTTCAATTGAAAATAGCCTGAAAAACCATCACACACACTGTACCTCTCATAACCTGCCACTGAATCCAAGATCTGATCGATGAATGGAAGAGGATATGGGTTCTTCTTAGTGGCTGCGTTTAAGGGTTTAAAATCTACACAAATTCTCCACTTCCCATCCTTCTTTGGACTGACTACAACTGGACTCACCCATTCTGTGGTCTCCACAGGGACTATGAACCCTGCCTTCAACAACTTGTTCACCTCTTCTCGCAAGGCTTCCATTTTCTCTTGACCCATCCTTCTTAGCCTTTGCCGCACTGGCTTAGCACCTTCTTTCAGCTCTATATGCATCTCTTTGCCCTTGAACCCTCTGATCTCTTCATATGAAGTAATGAACAAATCCGGAAAACTAGCCAGCATGTGCAAATATATATCCTTCACCATAGGTGAGAGGTCTCCACTGATCATCTTTTTCATCAATTCCTGCTTCTTTGACAACTCAGCCTTGGTTTGCATCAGCCCTTTAATCACTTCATAAGGCCCTTCACTTTCATCTTCAACCTCATTCGCAAATGCAACTAAACCAAAATCCTGGATTTCTTTGTCCATCAAAAGAAATGCTACATCAGCATCCTCATCACTGCTGGTAGAGCTATCACTGTCCTCATCTGTCACCGTGGAAGAGTCTTCATCACTAGACTCATCCTCATCTTCATAAAGCTCCTCTAATCGTTTCCTTGTGTCCATATTATAAAGCTTCTTGGTACCTGTCTTTCCATAGAGGCTAATCGTACCATGTCACCAATCTTGAACAGCTCCCACTGCACGTAACCATGGTCTGCCCAGTATAATAGGATATGCTCCCAACCCTGCTGGCATCACATGAAAATCAACCACTGCCTTTGCATCATACGCCTCCACAACTTTTTGATGGTTTGCCAATCTGATCCGAAAACCTGACACCCCAGCCACTGTGAGACCCATCTTCTCAACGCATGAGTGTGTTATGACGCATATTTGGGCTCCGCCATCCACATAACCTTGTCCCAAATTTTTCCTTTTATGCCACACATCTACTATTGGAGAAATGTCTGGTAGCTCATCCATTTCCAATACCTTTACTAAACCTCTCTCTGGCTCTTTCTCCATTGGGTTAACCATCCTCTTCCACTGTCGCTTTAGCTTAGGCACCATCTCTATAAGCTGCCCAAAAGTAACATCTGCCTTCCTGCTCGTCAGATCCTCCTTCAAGTCATAGCTTAATTGCCCATCCCCTAGTGGAAAATCTGAAACATGAAACTTTCGACGAGATCTCCTTTTTCTCTTGGCCTTGATATCCTCGCCTTCATGGCTCTTTCCTTTCTTCTTACTAGGACCTGGGGCACTTCTTCCTTCCTTATCCTCTGTGGTCCTCTTCCCAATAGGCATCACTAATGTATCCTCTAGCTTTGGGGCTTTTAGGTGACTACAGTTAGCACTTTTGTCTTTCCCTTTTCCTCCTGGGTCAGTCCACTGGTTCCTTCGTCTCCTTTAATTTCGATGCCATAATCATTTGACCTAGTTAGCACCTGTCTTGGCAATGGATACATGTCTCCCCCGATCCTTGGTGGCTTATCACATTGCGGGCTGATGTAACCCAACTCTCCACAATTATAACATGTGGGCATCTACCTCCAAAACCTACCATTGCTTTGTCCAACACCATTCCTAGGCCTTTCTTCACCTCCTGGATGATTTGCAAACCTCCCTCGGCCTCGATTATTTCCCACTTGACCTAGCATGTTTAGGCTAAGATTCTTCATCAAATCTACCACTTGCCTCATGTCTTGCCTTAGCCCATTATCTTGCACCGATGTAGTGACCACTACTGGCATAACCTGAGTAGTAACAGGAACCACTGGTTCATGATGAACCCCTGACATGCGACCTTGTAAAGACTCTAGAGGCTGAAATTCAGACCTCATGGGCAAAGACTCCACCCCTAACTCGCTCATTTTCTTCAACTTCCACTCTTTGTTCCTTACTACCTCTAGTGCATCTTCATATGTCCTAGGCTTCTTTAGCTCCACTCTCCAACGTATATTCTCCCGAAGACCAGCCAAGAACCTGTCCTTCTTCATCATGTCAGGCGGGGGTACCTGTGGTGCTAAGGCCTTGCACATCCGCTCCCATGCCAATGAGAACTTACGTATGTACGCATCTATTGGCTCACCTTCCTTTTGCACCAAACCTTGTACTTCTTGCCACACTTTGTCAGGATCTTCTATCTTCACAAACTCCACTTCCAACCCATGCCTTAGATTGTCCCAACTCAATCTTACAGGTGGATCCGCTGCACGCAACTCCTCTTCAAATGTTTTGGACCAAACTCGTGCATCACTCTTCAAACGAATTTGGAGAAGACGTAACATCTGCGCAGGGTCATGAATCTGGTTGCTAATGCAGGCAACCTCCATCTTTTCCAAAAAATCTTCCACTTCTTCATCACTTCTTCCATGAAACTCCGGATAAGAGAAAGCCATGGCTACCCAAGTTCTAATGCTTTTAGAACCCCTTTGAACACACGTGCAAGAACCCAAAACTTTTGACTACCCAATCCCCAGAAACTTCAATGGAGCTCAACTTTAGATAAGGACAAACACATGCACATCAGATGAGTTTTCATAGTTGATCATCGGAATTACAACAGGCAAAGGACATTCCAAGATCTCTCTCAATCTTCTTGGCCCAAACATAAAGACTATGCGCTGCTGGAAAAAGATCTTCCTGGACACATAAACATTAATCTGGATTATTTGAGTTAAATGAAAAGGAGTGAACTGAGGGCCATTTTGATCATCCATTAAAGGCAACCATGAAGCTCCCAAGAAGGCACACCTGACTTATCCTCTGATTTTTGCCCAAATTTCAGCAGCATAACAGCATAAATGGCTCAAAATACCAAAAAACCAGCCATCATAAATTGGAATAATTTTGGCAGAGTTTCCCCAAAAGTAGAGCAGTGTGAACCCAAAATATAGACTGTCTATGTATGCATAAACTGCCAACAATAGAACCCGAGCATCAATTAGGAATCACTAGTACATAGCCTATGGCAAGGTCACAAAAAGGGTTCTCCAGCTACCTGTATCACCGAAAGGATCTCCACATTTGAGAATCCCCCAGCTCAATAAAAACCTCATGCTATCGACCCTCACACGAAGGCTAATGCAAATCGCGTATAGTCAAGTCTTCGAAATGACTATCTTCCAGACCAAGTCTCAGAAATGGCTGGGACTGCCAAATACAACCAAGTATGGCTCCACAAATGCGTACAATGGCAGTTTCCACAAGTAACGTACAATCCAGCAGACAATGCGCTCAAATAGGCGCCAAGTGATGCATACCCACAACAACTGCAAGTGACATCACTGCTAGTATATCACTGTACTCCAGCTACCTGTAGCTGTGTGAATCACCTGTACCTGTACCTGTCCCTGTAACCTGTAACCTGTAACCTGTAACCTGTAGCCCCGAATCTCGAAGCTTGAAGCTCGAAGCAGAAGGTACTCGAAGAAGATCCTCCGTGGGGGCACCAAAAGAATGTGAGCGGCATGAAAACACACACAGTACCTCTATAACGACCCGACACACACTCTTGGAATGATACACACACACACACTATGGGGCACCACTCGGCTTACACAACACACCTGGCCGAGACAGGGAACACACCTCTAGAGTGAGAGGAGAGAGACTATCCACTTGCCCACTCCACACAGACACACACACACACACACCCAAAACCTCAGCTCAAAAGAGGAGAATTTCTGATGTTTAGATACAATTGATCTTGGGCCAACACCAATGGGGCAAACAGCTCACACAATATGAGTAAAATATGCCAGATACAATCACAAACTAGAACAGAAGCTTCGCTCATAGGAGAAACTTACACAGCAAAAAAAGCAAAAAAAAGAGTGAGGAATTTGGCAAAATGGACAACGCCATCGCGTCCGGAATGGCCCAAAACCCCAGTCTACAATGTCAAAGTGCTCAAATCCGACCTCGGATGAGCAGTTTACGGCCAAAACAGGCTCCAAAAACCCCCAAAAACACACCTGCGGCTGTTCCTCCTCTCTTATCCACGTTTTTTCTGGTCTTCTCTCTGTTTTTTCAGTTCCCACACTTATCTTTATTACTTGGGCACCCTTGGCCTTTTAGATGACCTCAAACGGACCCCGAACAGGCCAAAAACTGACCTCGCAGTGCATAATTGTCACCTTTTTGCATCATCTGCACACCAGGCACTCATTTCTTTTCAATAATGCGTCTCGCAACCACGTGAAGTGGCCCCAGAAATTGTTCTTAATGATGACCTTTCTGCATAACTCTCACAAGAAAACACCCACGTTGTGTCCGTATTCATCCACGTGCAAATATTGACCCCGTTCGGCCTCTTGACGCCACTAGATACCATCTGACGCACCTGCTTACCTCATGTCGTCGGCCCGTGGATAGCTTCCTCAAGAAGTTTTACGTGCTAACAACTCCTCTTTATTATAGAAAAAACACAGTGGTACTGGTAATAGTGAAAATCGATGCACACATGTGGGCCCCACGTAACCACCTGGCTCTGAAAAATGGGCAATTCTTTATTTGATGCACCATGCATGTATATGTACATATGCGCAATCCCTTGCTCCAAAAAACTCCTGACAACGTGATCATGATCGTGTGATCACATTAATAGCGCAAGTAGTTACACATTAAAAAGACGTGGTCATGTTGATTGTTAACGTGATCTTGATGGTGACCTGCAAAAACCGATAGAGCCGGTTGGCGTGCTGGGCTTTTTCATATTCTCGACGGGGCCCGTTGAGCTTCAGGGTTTTCCCGACGGGCCCACTGGAAAAATGTAAAAGCTTGACGGGTCTGATTATATATAGTAAACCTCTTCTTACTTTGATATTTTAACTAGGCAAATCCCTGGGGAGTATATCCGAGCACCGGATATAGTCATCTCCTTGTGAATTGACCTAAGGTTACAGAGTCACCGGTCCTTTTTTTGGGCTGAACGTGATTCTTAATTTGGTAACCACTTCTAAAAATATTTAAATCCTTCACCAAACATAAAGGTACGAAACCAAAAAATTTGAGAATTTGGAGAGCCTGCTCATTGTGACGAAGCCATTGGCCCATAAAAGGACCAAAGTTGGTTTTAGAAGATGAGCATATTTAAATAACAAGTTGATAGTCAAGGGTCGGATTCCCTGTACTAGTATATCGGATATATAAAGATCCTCGAAGTCTTGTATTTCTCACCATCATAGATTTGAATTGATATACATTGTCACCGCACAATATGAGAGCTATAATCCTTAATTGGGTGAAATTAGTTTTTATATATTGAGTTGGATGCATAAGGGGGCTACAATCCTTGATTGGGTATAAGCAGTCCTCAATTTTGTAATTGTGTTGAAGATTTCATTGCCTTGTTTTATGCATTGGTTTATATAGGGAGTGCATTATGTATTATGAAAGATCATTAGTGCATGAGATGGTCAATCATCGACATTATTGCTTTCATGTGTGTTGCAAAAAATATCATCATTTCAATGTAAATGTTGATGATTCTTTGCATGTGCATCATTATAATTATAATTGCATTGACAATTTCATATTATTTTTGTATGCATAATGCCCTATAGAAAGTGCATTGCAATGTGTTTGTTCACTCAAAACATATGTGGTGTGGAATTGACTAGAGTGCATTGCAAATCTCATATTGTGCAGATTTGATTGCTTTCTTAGTGATTGTTTTTCTAGTATATATTAAAAAGAAGAAAATTATTTTCAAACTGAACATCTAGTTCTTATGTATTTAGTATTAAACTGAAATCAATGGAGCAAAATGTCAGCACAAGTGATACAAAGAAGGCAAAGAATAAAAAATCCCCTAGAAAACATGGCTTTTGAATCTCAAATCAAAAAAATTATCTCCCAGATTCGGCATGATAGACAGACTTAGTATTGGAGTATAACTTGGCCTAAACAAGTTGAAGGTTTAGCCAAACAATTTCTACAAAATCCTTACAAAGTTGTCATTGGTTCATAAGCTCTAAAAGCCCCTCATTAAATTCTACAAGTTGTAGAAGTTGTTTTTGAGTGAGAAATACTCAAAATTGGTAGATTTAATGAAGGGAATGATGGATGGAAGTAAAGTGATCATATTTATGGAAACAAAAAGAGGTTGTGATAAAGTTACTAGACAGCTTTGAATGGATGAATTTGCAGCTTTATTTATGCATGATGATAAGAGTCAAGATGAACAAGTTGGCTTCTTTCTGAATTTAGATCTCGCAATAGCCCTATAATGACAACAAAAAATGTTGCAGCTCGGGGTTTGGATGTGTAGGACATAAAGCAAAAGAAAGCAAAATGACAACAAAGACCACACCGACAATGAGGTCATGTAAGGGACGAAATGAATTCGGAGGGGGGGAGTGTTGACCCATGGGTCAATAGCACGACATAACTCAATTTCCATATCAAAGTCTTATTTTTTGATAGTTATGAAATGATGCGGATTATGGTTAAAAACATCATTTACAATGAGTAGTTATTCTAGTTGTAGAAGCTAGGTGCAATGGACCTTCCAAATTGTAAATACAAAGCCATTTGACCCCTTAAACTCTATTTTGATTAAACCTATGGTAGCCTTAGTATATAAGGTATCTAGGTCATTTTGTAAAGAGAACTTAATCATAATCAAAGTTTTAAGGTGTCATTGACCGTCTGTGAGAGAGAAAGAGAGAGAGAGTGTGTGACCTTCATCCTGATGCTACTTCCTACTCGCTCATCGCATTGGAGATTTAACTGCACCATCATGATTGGCTCAGAGATAGCTACACAACATGCCAAGCATTCCTCGCAAACTGGAGCACATGTGCTAACACATCTACCAGCTATTTGTGGTTGTAAGTGTATCAAACAATGTCTATTTTCTACATTCAAGTAATCATTATAATCATGGTAACAATAGGTAGCTCCCACAACAAAGGTAGTCGTTGATCTCTCTCTCTCTCTCTCTCTCTCTCTCTCTCTCTCTCTCTCACACACACACACACACACACACACACACACACACACTCACACACACACACACACATACACACACACACACGACCCCCTGTCTCCGTCTCTCCTCTTGACGTAGCTAACAAGATGGTCAATTTGTGTGTGTGTGTGTGTGTGTGTGTGTGTGCGCGCGCGCGTGGCTCAACGAAAAACACCCAGCGGGCCCGCAAGGAAAATTGAAAAGCCCAATGGGCCCGTAAGGAAAACACAAAAGCCCGATGGGTTTTTTGTGGGTTTCCAGGTCGCTCTGAACCGGCTTGTTTCTGATCATGTTAATTGTGATTATGTAAATATGTCAACAAAACCTTTTTACCACACAATTGTTTTGGTAATTACGTTAATATTAAAATGATTGACCACAATCCTTTCTACTATGGGATTAAATTTGAGCCTCCTAGCTAGCATATACACTTTGCAACTCCCAATGAGCCCAAAACCTTATTCAATGTGGATAGGAAATATTATGCACATACATGGCACATCTCCCGCTTGATGCATAATCGGTGTAGTCCGTGCTAGCCACTGCTAACACCCATCGATACCACTTCCTCTGTGCTATGGACCATTCTAAAAGGTGTCATTATAGTGGTGACCCTGTAAGCAGTTCTATAAGCCCATAATGCTATCTAAAGCTTTGCATCCCACTGATTTGGCTCTTTTTGAACCATCTTTTTCAATGTCATTTTTATTGTTTTATTGCTACTTTTCGCATGTTCGCTGCACCTAGGATAATATGGAGTGGATTTGTGGTGCTTAACTAAAAATATATCGGCTAGTATCTGAATTGTCTCAGTCATGAAATGTGTACCCTGATTTGAGACTATTCCGATGGGATATCCGTATTTGCAAATGATGTTTTCATACAAAAATGCTACTATCCATTTTACAATGTTAGCTGCTGCAGTGCCTTGGTTTCCACTCATTTGCGCACACAACAACAAGTAGCCATTATAATGTACATGTTCTTCCTAGGAGTGATTTTCTTGAATGGACCCATGAGGTCGAATCCCCACTTCATGAACACTCCCAATGGTTATACTGGAGTCAAATGTGTCATCTCATCTATTGTCGGTCTTCCCATCTGTTGAAAGATATCATAGGTCTTGGAAAAGCCTTTGATATCGACCATCATGTTTTGCCACCAGAGACCTACTTGCAAGATATTCTTGTATGTAATATCAGACGTCTACTTACAGGATATTTTGTAAGTAATATCGGCCATCATGTTTTGCCACCAGAGGCCTACTTGCAAGATTTTCTTGTAAGTATTATCAGTGGAGAAATGTCCGCATGCATCCCCACTATAGCCTCTATGATAACCTGCATTCTTCCTTGCATAGGCACACATCTTTGAAGTACCCCATCAATATATAGTCTATATAGAGCTCCTCCAATGATGGTGAACTTCAAACTCTTTAATATTTTTGTTTGATTGGGACCAATCCTCTGGAAATCCTCCCAACTATAGGAAATCATATACATCCTACTATTTTGGATTTGGTCCTTCCATTGCTGCATTCTGAAAGAGTTCAAAATCCTATTGGTCCATCCCTCTTAGTGATGTGTCTTAGATGCCCTTTATACTCCTTGAAAGAAAATATGTACCACAATGTGTCTTTTCTGGCTTATGGAAGATGGAAACTCAAATTACACCAAAAATATTATCCATGTGATTGCCCAACAAGTACTGTCTGAACTTTGTGGGATCAAAAACCATCCTAGTGATTCTTGTTCTGTAGTGGAATACCCTTGTTCAACTGCACTGAACTAACAATTGGCAAAGTAGACTGGATAGTCTATCTTCACATCAAGTTGGTCGAGTATAGCCCCCATTGCCATTCCAAATGCATCCACATGCACATGGAAAATCACATCCCAGTCTGGTTGATGAAGCATTGACTTCCTACTGATTGCCTCTTTCAAGCATTGGAAACTCTATTCACATTCATGAGTCCCAATGAATTTTCCCTCCCCTTTTGAGTCAATTTATATAGAGGAAGTGCCTTAGATGTAGACATATGAATAAATATACGATAGAAATTAACTTATCCTAGGAAAGAACTCAATTCAGATACATTTGTTGGCTCTCTGGCTTGATGAACTCACTTAATCTTATCATTAGCCATCTCAATGCCTTTCCTAGAGATAATATGTCTTAGAAGCCAGTCTTTGCATACCATGAATACTGATTTAAATGGGTTCAAGAAAATCATTTGCTCTTTGCATCTCTCAAAAACCATTTCCAGAAAGAGTAAATGCATTTCCTTAGAAGAGAAGATAGTGAAATCATCCATACACATTGCCAAAAATTTGTGCAAGAACTCACTGAATATTTCCATCATACACTCTAGAAAGTTTTTGGAGCATTACAAAGTCCAAATGGCATTACCAAGTACATGAATGCTCCCCATTGAGTGATGAACGTTGTTTTGGCGTGATCTTTTGGTGCAATCTTCAGCTGATTGTATCCATTGTAACCATCCATAAAACTATACATCTCTTAGGTGGCCAAAATTCTCGTATAGCAGCATATCAGTGAATGGGAGTGGAAAAAGATCATTCATAGTCTGAGAATTCTTCCTATAATCCACACGTACCCTTAACTTCCCATTCTTGTTCGGAACCACTACAATAAAAAATAACGCTACTTGCCCCTTCAGTAAAATGAACCCTGCCTTTAGAAGATTATCGATCTCCTCCTTAACCTTCTTAGCATAGTTGGGGTTCATTCTATACCTCTACAATCTTATTATTCTTGCATCTGGTCTAAGTGGTACTTGATGTTGACACACTTCTTGATCGACTCCTATCAAATTAGTGTGTTCCCATGCAGATACATCCTTGTATTTTTTGAAAAAAAGCCTTGGCCTTCTCCTTAGTATTTGGCTTCAGATGTTTGTTGATCTTCACCATTCTGGGTTTCTCATTTGTGCAGAGATTCCACTCTTCAATCTCCTAGTCATCTGGAAGTAGCTAGTTTGGATCTCCTTCTTTTTGTTCGGCTAAAAAATATACTTCTTTCTTAGTGTGAATGTGTGTTGCATATTCATTAAATGGATCACCTACCTCTGTAAGTCCGGGCTCCATCTTTGGGCTATCAACAATTTGATCTGAACTTCCCATATTTGTCTAACAAGACTTTTCTACTGATCTAAATCAGACTTCTAATGTCGGATTATTCTAGTACACACATCCAACTGAATTTTCCTTTCCCCACTGTTTGACTCAATAAACTAATCTGGATAATTCTTTCTTTGCCTATCATCTTGCTCCTTGTCCATCAAAAAATCACTCAAATCTATCTCTGTAAGTGAAACGATGTTCATTGAGGCTAACATTCTCTCAATTTTCTTAGTGCCATATTTCTTACGTAGCTCCTTTGGTCTTAGTGCCTTTTTCCAACTTCTTGTATTTTCTGTCTTGATTTGAATTCTCATAATGACCCCCTGAATGGTTAATGTCTCATTGGCAATCATGAATAACTCCAACAATTTTGAGCCATGGTCTGCCCCAAAGCATTCCATACACTCCTTGTACGTCCAAGACTAAGAAGCTGGTTTTGAATTTTTCTTTATCCACTATGATTTGCATATTCTCAATTAAATTTGTGTCTTGGACTACACTGTGGTCAGCCTTTTGTACCCTGAATGGTGTTGGTTTTAGATCATGAATCCCCAATTTTTTTCTCAAATGTTCCCTAAGAATATTAACTCCATCCCCACCAGCCGATATTACTCCTGACAACGATTCCCATTACTTCTTGAGTTTGTAATTGACTTAAATGACTAGAACCTCATCATCCCTAATGGCTGCCAAGTCCATCGCTCTTGCTTTCAGTGTCTTCTTTTCTCTTATGTCTAATGAATTTTACAACTTCTCGTAATGTACATCTAATGTCATCCAATTATACTATCAACTTCTGAATCCTTGCATAGGCCTTAACATATATTGTGTCTTGTTCATTACCAAAACTACTTTCTGAACTGGAAGACCTTTTATCCAAATGACTGCCTTCACAATCCCACTGAGATGACTTCTTCCATCTCGTAGCTAGATGATCTTGTGATGAATTCTCTGATTGATCCTTCACTAGGTCAATACCTCAAACCTCAATCTGATCTCACTTGCCGTACCTCTTCAATCAGAATCTCAATTGCAACTATTGAGCCGGGCGGTCCGGGGGCAGGCGGCAAGAAGAGAGGCCTCTAAACACCCTTCAAGGCTCCCATGCTACTCAATTGGGGTTGGGGAAAGCACAATCAAAGAGAACAACAACCCACAGCCAAAAATCAAACAAGAAAAGGGGAACCACCTAGTTGTAGATGCAAACTAGGACGCACATGATATCTCCTTGTACTCAAATGCACAAAGAGAGGGGAATGCAAGATAGCCACACACACCAAACACAAACATTCACCACACCAGAGAGAGTTAAAGAGCACAAATCAACTTGAGAAACTAAGTCTTAGCCTTAGAGACTAGATGAACACAAAGCTTGGTGACAAACAAAGAGACAACACAAAACTTGACCTTGTTGCCAATACAAAAATTGTCTTAGGGTCACGCGAGCCCTCTCACCGAGCACCCTCTTACATTTGACTTTTTAGGCAAACAATTCAACAAGCCCTCAAACCACCAAGCATGAAATGGCACAACAGAATTCAAGGACAATATACCTTCAACCACACGATGAGCCAACTTATCAAGTCAATTTGGAATTTCACCCAAAACTATAAATCTTATTTATGCACAAGAGTAGGTTACAAGTGTGATGAAGAGTATGGCATCACTCCACTCCTCTAGATGGCATAACTAACTTCAAGCTTCTCCATGCACTTATGTGTAATGATGGAATAGAGCACTCACAATGCACACACTCTACACAACTACGCTTGAAGAGTGGTATGTGGAGAATGGTGTGGTGTAGTGCTATCATGTGATGATTTACAAGGTATAGAAGGGCTCTATTTATAGGTTTTAGAAGCCCCGATTAGGATTAGACCTAATCAAGTTTATTTGAAGAAATCAAAGATTATGCAAATTTTTATTTTTTCAATGAGGGTGGGCCTCCCTTATCCTTTGCGTCACATGGATGTGGGCTTAAGGGAAGAGAATTATTGAGGATGAAAGGAGAGGGGATTGAGTGAATGATTTGGGAGTGCCTACTCTAATAGATAGTAGAGGGTGCATTTTTACAATAAGGTTAGTGGTTAGTGGTTAGTAATGATCAGTACAAAACATTTACAAAATCATTCACCAAATGATGAGATATATGATGAGCAAGGTTAAAGAAGGAATAATCTTGTAAAGAGAGGTTGAAGCTTTAGAGAAGTTGACATTCACCTCTTTACAACACTGATACAAGAAGCGATCAGCATGGCAAAGTTGCACGTGTCGATGAAGCTATGTTATCTTCAAACCTTGGATAGTTCTTTGTAAAAGTCTTCATTTGCAGAGGTTAACCTTGGATTTTTGCTGATTTTTTGGAGTTATTTAGAAAGATGAAGAGGATATGGTAATATGGACATATATGTAGAGAGAAAGGGAAGCGCATAGGGGTGTGGAAATGGAGGATGAAGGCTCATTAGGCAAAATTTGGACTCACACCTGGGGCCTTTTAAGGAGTTTGACTTTACCTCTCTCTACCAAAACGGGCGCATGGATAAATTTTTGCAAACAAAATGCAAAGTTGGCGGAGGTTTGACACTTAGAATGTCCTCTTCAAGCTCTATCTATTGATATATAGCACGCCATGAGATTCCTCATATTTTAGAAGATTCTTTTTTTGATTCACCTATATATTAGAATATGAGGAATCTCATGGCATGCTATATATCAGTCGGAATCTAAGTGAATCAAAAAAAGAATCTTCTAAAATATGAGGAATCTCATGGCGTGCTATATATCAGGAGATAGAGCTTGAAGAGGACATTCTAACTGTCAAACCTTAGCCAACTTTGGAGTTTGTTTGTAAAAATTTATCCATGCACCCGTTTTGGTAGAGAGAGGTAAAGTCAAACTCCTTAAAGGGCCTTTTTGTGAGTTAAAATTTTTCCTAATGATGGAGGTGTGAGAGAAGTGACAATGGTGAAGAGGTGAAATAGGACTTGGGAGTTGTAGGTTTGGCTGTGGGAAAGAGAGGGAGGAGTGTGTAAGAGTGAGTAGATGTGTGGAAGGGTGAGAGACAATATGAAGATTTTTTGGTGTATGAGGTGGCCGTTTTGAAGTCGTCCATAAATTTCATGTAAAATCACCCATGACTTCAAAATTTCTGAACAAAAGATGAAAAATACTTCAGCTCACGAGCTACATTTTCTTTTTTGGAATTATCCTCAGACTCGGATCAAAAGAAGGTGCCAAAATTCGAGCAAAAATCTGTCCCTGCAGCACCTAATAAGGCTTGAAGTGGGACACTATGATTCTTTTTCCTTTGTAGTCTTCCAAGTGAGGCCCCCATACATCAACCATGACCTAATATTTCCAAGGATCTTGCACACATGTATGGTATATGATAAGTATCAAATATAATATATACTTGTGGGATAAGAAGATAGGCTAGCTAGTCATGAAAAATGGACACATGGGATGCATGGTGGCAAGAAACATATAGAATAAAAGGAGGAAAATCATGAGGGAAGGGACCCTCAATTATTCTCTACTTTGAGTGATTTATGGAATTTATTATGAAGATGAAATCTATGTCCTTGTGAATATTTATCTGGGAGGGATGGAAAAAATATGACGGAGCCGATAAGTTATTGGTGAATTTTTATGGTGAAGTCACATAAAGGTTTTTTCAAGGCTTGTGTGAGTAGAGCTTAAGGGATAGAATTATAGTAAAATATGTATAAGGAATGACACGCGATGGAAGCTAGCATACTTAGGCCTAATAACGCACACCTAGGAATATATATTTATATAAATACAAAAAATTTGAAAAAAAACCCTTTATACTTAGGTCCTTTATTTGATAGAAAGTATTTACATGTAAAGAGGACCGTAATATTATAATTTTTTTTTTCTCCTAGCCCAATGACTCACTCAATGATTTGATAAAAAAATGTGATAAAATCCATAAACGCATGCACAGTATTTACAATGAAAAGGCGAGCATAGTCATTGTGCTAGGGTGTTTTTGTGGGGTGAAGGGCTTCTCAAAATGTTTTATGAGAGAAAAAAAAATAGCTATCATTTAGCCCTCCCCTAGATGATTGTACATTCATGTACCATCAAAAGGCATACCTTCCAATGAGAGTGTTTTTCAATCCTTCGTGATATTTGGTGCCTTAATCAAATCTTCATCTTGTAGTACCAAGCTCAAAGACTTACATGGTATTGTAGCTGTTCGATACTCTTGTAGATCCTCTGGTAGAACTCGACTCAAATAGGGCTTTAATCGATACCCATTCATTTTCTTGGGGTGCTCCTTGCCATCCAAATCCAGGAGTTGATAGTAGCGTGAATAGTAGGCCTCCTTCACAATGTAGGGACCCTGCCATCTAGTATTGAGCTTCACATCAAAGCGATTGTCAAGGAGATTATCGTACCTTAGCACCAAATATCCTTCCTGATTCCTTTGTCTTTCACCTTTTTGTCGAGCTTGTCCTTTATTTGGGTAGCCTTTCTTTTATAGCACTCATAAGCCGCCTCCCATTTCCATTCTAGTTCTGTGAGGGTGAGAAGGCAATCTTCCCATGCTGCTTCTTTGCCTTGTGCCACCTTTCCATGAAGTCGCATCGTTGGAATGTTGAGCTCGATGGGTTGCAAAGCTTCTTGACCATGAACTAGGTGAAATGGTGTGAACTCTCTCGCTTCCTTGTAGGTAGTCCGATAGGCCCACAATGCTCCGTCCAAGAAGTCATCCCCTAGCTTTGTCTTGTTCTTTACCATCTTCCGGATGATTCCTGCAATGATGCCATTAGCCTTCTCTACCAAACCATTTGACTGAGGATAGTAGGGTGTGCTATGCCGATGTAGAATGTGAAGCTCATCACAAACTTCTGTGAGCAAGCCCTTCCTAAATGCTGGACCTTTATCGGAAATGATCTCCAAAGGTGTGCCAAATTTGCAACAAATGTGAGTGTACACAAATTTGCTAGCTGTCCTCTCATTTACTCTTGCCACACTTTGAGCTTCTACCCACCTAGTCATGTAGTCTATGGCCACCAAGATATACAATTTTCCATTTTTAGTCCTAGGTAGTGGACCCATAGCATCAATGTCCCATTTTTCAAACGGTCCATTTGCAAGGACTAACTGACATGGACCATGCAACAGATGCTTGTTTTCATTAATCTGACAATTGTGGCAGCTTTTACACCAATGTTGAACATCAATGTGCAAGCTTGGCCAAACATACCCGGCAAGAAAAATCTTTTTTGCAGTGAATTCTTGTGGTTGGAATCTCCTTAGTTGTCAGTATTCTCCTGCAAACTTGATCTTTTTCCCTTTGGTAGAGGACACCTTCCAAAAACAAATACAAACTCACCTTCTTAATGAACATCCTCTTTTGCGCCTTTGTGAAGCCTTCTGGTAACTCGCCCCTAAAATGTAGCTCACAATGGGAGCCAATGACTCCATCCCCTGGTACCTTGGTTGCTTAATAATTGTTTGTTGCCATGATGACCTGCACTTCACCCTCAACACATGCAACTGCTTTTTGGGCAAGCAAATCAGCATCGTCATTTTGTTTCCTAGGAATATGATACAATTGTACTTCTTCAAATTGATTGAAGAGTTTATGGATGGCATGAACCTTTTGCCTTAGCTTTTCATTCTTACAAGCCCAAATACCTAGAATTTGCTTCACAATGAGAAGTGCATCCCCTTTTACCATGAGACACCGTATCTTTTGAGCAACATACATTTGCAAACCATGGATTAGTATGTCGTACTCTACTTCATTGTTGCTCGTGGAACCGGGAAAATTCACATGCTCTTTCATAACAACCTCACCATTTGAATCAAGCAACACAAGCCCTCCCCGTGATTTTCTTGTAGCCTTCTTAAATGCTCCATCAAAGAACAAGGTGAATGCATTAGGTAAATGCCTTGGTGGTGGTAAGGGTAGGGTTTTCACTTCAAGCACCTTGATGTCCCTTTCATGCACTCTATAGGTGAGAATCCCTGCTAATTGTGCACGTACACTATCTTCTACTCTGAACGAGTATTGGAACTCTTGCAATTCCATGATCCATTTTGAAATCTTGGGACTTAGTGTCATTTGAGATGACACCCAAGGAAACAAATTTTCAGCAATGATTATGATAAAGGGTGTGGTAGGAGGTAGGATCTAAACTTTCTCACTGTAAAGACAAGAGAAAGCATCATAGATTCTGCTTCTGTGTAATCCTTTTCAAGTGCATTCATGACCCGTCTAGCAAAGTAGACAACCCGCATCCTAGTGCTATGAGGATTTTGCTGCAACAATACTGCACCCAATGTCTCTTTACCCACACTTAAGCTAACAAAGAATGTAAACTTCCAACGTGGAGGCATGAGCGTCGGTAGTTCTACCAAAACCATTTTTATACAAGAAAAGTACTCTTCAAGCTCATCAGACCATGCAAACTCTACATGTTGTGTCAACTTTTGGAGGGGGTGAAGTAACTCTGATGCCAAGTGAATGAAGTGTGACATGCACTTCACCTTTTGAATAAATGAAATTACCTCCTTGAGACTCTTTGGTGATGGTAGCTCAATGAGAGATTTTGCCTTTGCTGGATCCACCTCAATGCCTTTGGAAGAAACCTTGTGACCAAGCAAGATCACTTCATCCTCACCTATGTGGAACTTGTTAAGATTGAGTTGACCTCCCATATCATATAGCTTCTTCCAGCCTTCTCCTACCTTCTGTAGATGCAATGATTTAGAGCTACAAATGCAAAAATCATCTATGAATACTCTAATAGACTTCCCAAAGAATGCTTAAAACACCATGTTCATGAATTGTTCAAATGTTGCTGGAGCATTTGTCAAACCAAATGGCATGACTCTAAACGCAAAACAACCCCAAGGAGTGATGAAGGTTGTTTTTAGTTGATCCTCCAATGCAATACCTATTTGAAAGTAGCCAGAGTAGTGCTTGCTCTTTGATGACTCCTACTCTGGTTACATTTAAAGAGAAAGCACTACTTTTCTTTACCTGCTACCTCGTTAAGAATCTCATCTTGAAACGGGAGGGGAAAGTGATCCCTTTTTGTTGCCTCGTTGAGTGGAAGATAATCAACACATACCCTCCACTTGCCATTATTGTTTGGAGTGACCACAACTGGAGAGACCCACTCAGAATTCTCTAAAGGGTAGATGAACCATGCTGCTAGAAGCTGCCTCACCTCTTTGAGTAGTGCTTGCTCTTTGATGACTCCTAACCTTCGTAGCTTTTGTGCTTTAGTTTTGGACTCTGGCTTTAGCTCGATCTTGTGTTTAATGGAATCCACTCCACGTACATGTGTGTAATCTTTAGCAAAAATCCTAGGAAACTTCCTTAGCACACTTTTGAATTACTCTCTTTCCTCCCAAGTAAGAGTCTTTGACAACATACCATCTAGCATTTCTTCATCATGCAAAGTTTGGTTCTCCTGGGGGCCTACCTCTTTTAAACCTTGGCAAGATGTCTCTTCGTTATTTGGCCTAAAACTTACACCCATGACTTCAATGGATGAATCCTTCTCCATAGTGCTACCACTGCTTTCTTCTTCCGAGGTGTCATTGGTCCAATCATCCCCGCTTTCACTTTGAGAAGATTCCTCCTAGAGCTCCTCTTGATGTTTCTCCTTCATGTCAAAGACAACCTTCTTGTGATTTTCATTCCTGCAAATCAACTTTCTACTTTCCCAATCCTGAAAATCTCGCATCCTCATTAGCCACGGTCTACCCAGGATAAATGGATAGCCATTTCCCCTTGTAGCCATAACATAGAAATCAACAGCCTTCTTAATGCCGAAAGCTTCCATGAAAACATTCTTACAAACTCCCAAACACCTAGCCTTGCTATTATTTTCCATTTTCACTTTGATTTCAGGTGTCTCATGAATGTGCAGGCCTAGTCTCTACATAAGGTCCTCTGTCATGATGCAAATTTGTGTGCCCCCATCCATTAGACCCTTCCTAACTAGTTTCCCCTTGATATAGCAATCAAGCACAGGTGTAATATCCTCATTTATTTGGGCATGTGAAATTTTAAGAACAGGAACATTTTCTTTGGTCCTTCTCCTAGTGCTAATTGCCTTTGTTAACTCCCTCCTAACTTGTGGGCACAATGCAAGAAATTGAGGCCATGATATGCTTGGACCCTTGCCTCTCATGTCCTCCATAAGGTTGTAGGGAGCCATACCATGTCCAAGAGGGAAGTCTTGAAGGTTGATGTGGAACCGGGTCCTCTTGGCTCCCTTGGTTTCCTTTGCTTTCTTTCCTCGTCCATGGTCACTTTGTGATGTTACTCCTTCCTTTTCCTTACCTTTTCCCCTCCCACGTTTGATGCCATTTGCTTCAATGTCACCCTCTTTGGATTGTGCGACTTCTACAACATTGACATTTGGGTGAGGCAAAGGTGGAACTCCTTCCACCCCTTGTGGAGGTGGTCTTGGTCCGTTTGGCCTTTGTAGAAGCCTCGGTTGTTGACCAGCTCCTTCAACTGCATTCATGATTGGGTAATTCAAGTTAGGTCTCCTTGGATCCCCATGGGGCCAAGGACAATTATACATCCCATGTCCATACTCTCCGCAATTCCAACATTGGAAGACTCTCCTAGGTCGCGGATATCGCTCTTCAAACTTCTTTGCTTGTCCATTTGGACCTACAGCTTGTGCAAGATCAATTGACAGGCTGCTTAAAGATTCATTTAACTTCTCAATGACTTCAGTCGTTACCTCGGGAAGCTCCCTAGATGTTGATGCGTGTGACTTACCTTTGGATCTAAGACCTTCTATTGGAACCTCTCTCCTTAAGCACTTGAGTTTCCTATATATCTCAGTAGCCCTAGTTTCAGCTGCATCAAAGGTAGCAGGTGCACCCGCCTCAACTTCTACCTTAAGATCAAGAAAGATTCCGGCGTCTATGAACCTCTCCTTCTTTAGAAATTCTGCACCATCACCAAGGTTAGCAACATTTTGTATCCATAGAGCCCAAAGACATAGAAACTTTTGCTTGTACAAGTAGTAATCATCTAAGTCTTTTTGCTTATGAGAAACTATGTCTTGCCATAGTTTTTGAGTGTTTTGGGGATCAAAGAAGTATTTCTTGAAACGATTCAAAACTTCTGTGTAATTCCCCTTGAAACCAAGTGCTAGCATCTTTCCTAAGGACCACTTCAAATATTTCTACACGTTCGTGATCAGTTACTATCCTTTTGATACAGCAAGACATCTTGAAATTTGCTAGAAATAATTTTGCATCCTCTCCAGGCTCTCTGGAAAAAAGAGGATATCCAGACATTGACATTGGCTTTCCATTGAATTGATTTCAAAGTGACACACGTTTTTTTTCTCTTAAAAAGATTACACAATAAAGTTTTATAAATTGAAATATATTTTATAACAAAATAAAAATATGTACATCAAATGATCTATGATAATCAACAAGAGGTAGGATGACAAGGTTTGGTGATGCAAGAATTTCTCCTACTCTTTGGGCACCAAACATGAACACCATACGTTGTTGAAAATGGATCTTTCTACTAATTGCAACGCTAATTCAAATGTGTGGAGTGAAATGGAAGGGGAAAACCTCTATTCCTGGGCCATTGTCCATGGTTTGTGCATGACCTAATGCTTAAAACAAAACAAAAATATAGACGTCCAAACTAAGGTCGTACCTGATGAGAGGCAGAATAAAAGGATTTACCAAAGCGTTCATCTCAACCAACCTAAGAGGACCTAAATTTCTATGAATTACACGTTGAAATTGCAACTTAGTACTAACAATTATGTGCACCTTTTTCCTTGCAATGGGAATGAAAGGATCATACAAATTCTTGTGATTCATGAAAACTACTTGACTATGCTAAAGGTTGATCCTACACAAAAATACACAAGCCCTCCTCATTGGGGACACCAAAATTGAGGTGGTCCGGGGTGGGCGGTAAGAAGAGCCGCCTCTAAACGCCCTTTGAGGCTCCCGTGTTTCTCAATTGGGGTTCGGGCAAGCACAATCAAAGAAAACAACAACCCACAACCAAAAATCAAACAAGGAAAGTGGGACCACCTAGTTGTAGATGCGAACTAGGACGCACATGATATCTCCTTGTACTCAAACACACAAAGAGAGGGGAATGCAAGATTGCCACACACACCAAACACAAACATTCACCACACCAGAGAGAGGTAAAGAGAAAATCAACTTGAGAAACTCAGCCTTAGCCTTAAAGACTAGATGCACACAAAGCTTGGTGAGAAACAAAGAGACAACACAAAACTTGACCTTGTTGCCAATACACAAATTGTCTTAGGGTCACGGGAGCCCTCTCACCGAGCACCCTCTTCCAATTGAATTTTTAGGTAAACAATTCAACAAGCCCTCAAACCACCAAGAATGAAATGGCACAACATACTTCAAGTACAATATACCTTTAACCACCTGATGAGCCAACTTATCAAGTCAATTTGGAGAGAAGAGTCGTAGTTGTTGCATACAATTGCACCCAAAACTATAAATCTTATTTATGCACAAGAGTAGGCTACAAGTGTGATGAAGAGTATGGCATCACTCCAATCCTCTAGATGGCATAACTAACTTCAAGCTTCTCCATGCACCTATGTGTAGTGATGGAATAGAGCACTCACAATGCACACACTCTACACAACTAGGCTTGAAGAGTGGTGTGTTATGTGTGGAGGATGGTGTGGTATAGTGTGATCATGTGATGATTTACAAGGGAGAGAAGGGCTTTTTTATAGGTTTTAGAAGCCCTAATTAGGATTAGACCTGATCAAGTTTATTTGAAGAAATCAAAGATTATGCATTTTTTTTTTTTTCAATGAGGGTGGGTCTCCCTTATCCTTTGAGTCACATGGATGTGGGATAAAGGAAAGAGAATTATTGAGGATGAAAGGAGAGGGGATTGAGTGAATAATTTGGGAGTGCCTACTCTAATAGATAGTAGAGGGTGCATAAGGTTAGTGGTTAGTGATTAGTAATGATCACTACAAACCATTTATAAAATCATTCACCAAATGGTGAGATATATGATGAGAAAGGTTAGAGAAGGGATAAGCTTGTAAAGAGAGGTTGAAGCTTTGGAGAAGTTGACATTCACCTCTTTACAGCACTGGTAGAAGAAGCGGTCAGCATGGCGAAGTTGCACAAGTCCATGAAGCTATGTTATCTTCAAACCTTGGATAGTTCATGATAAAAGCCTTCATTTGCAGAGGTTAACCTTGGATTTTTGCTGATTTTTTGGAGTTCTTTAGAAAGCTGAAGAGAATATGGTAATATGGACATATATGTAGAGAGAAAGGGGAGCGCATAGGAGTGTGGAATTGGAGGATGAAGGCTATGGAGGTGTGAGAGAAGTGGCAATGGTGACAAGGTGAAATAGGACATGGGAGTTGCAGGTTTGGGTGTGGGAAAGAGAGGGAGGAGTGTGTAAGAGAGAGTAGGTGTGTGGAAGGGTGAGAGAAAATAAGAAGATTTTTTGGTGTATGAGGTGGCAATTTTGAAGTCGGCTATAAATTTCATGTAAAATCGCCCTTGACTTCAAAAGTTTTGAAAAAATCATGAAAAATACTTCAGCTCACGAGCTACATTTTCTCTTTTTTTGGAAACATCCTCAGACTCGGATCTAAAGAAGGTGCCAAAATTCGAGCAAAAAGTTGTCCCTATAGCACCTAATAAGGCTTGAAGTGGGCCTTTTTTTTATTCTTTTTCCTTTGTGGTCTTCCAAGTGAGCCCCCCATACATCAACCATGACCTAATATTGCCAAGGATCTTGCACACATGTATGGTATAGGATAAGTATCAAATATATTATATACTTGTGGGATAAGAAGATAGGCTAGATAGTCATGAAAAACGGGCACATGGGATGCATGGTGGCAAAAAATATATAAAATAAAAGGAGGAAAATCATGAGGGAAGGGACCCTCAATTATTCTTTACTTTGAGTGATTTATGGAATTTATTTGAAGATGAAATCTATGTACTTGTGAATATTTATCTAGGAGGGATGGAAAAAAAAAAATGATGGAGCCGATAAGGTTATTGGTGAATTTCTACAGTGAAGTCACATAAAGTTTTTTTCAAGTCTTGTGTGAGTAGAGTTTAAGGGATAGAATGATAGTAAAATATGTAAAAGGAATGACATGTGATGGAAGCTAGCATACTTAGGCTTGATAATGCACACCTAGGCATATATATTTATATAAATACAAAAAATTTGAAAAAAACCCTTTATACTTAGGTCCTTTATTTGATAGAAAGTATTTACATGTAAAGAGGACCGTAATATTATAAATTTATTTTTTTTGTCTCCTAGCCCAATGACTCGCTCAATGATTTGATAAAAAATGTGATAAAAACCCTAAACGCACGCACACTATTAACAATGAAAAGGCGAGCCTAGTCATTGTGCTAGGATGTTTTTGTGGGTTCTCAAATATTTTATGAGAGCCAAAAAAATGGCTATCACTATCATAGATTTGTCCAATCCATTTTCTGCTTTCACCTCACCCAATTGCCTAAACTAGTTTCCTCCCTGAACACCCGAAGGCTAAGGTTGTAGTTCTTGAATTATCCTATTGTCTTTGCAATTTTGACATCTTCTTTGTCGGCTCTATGTAATCTTAACCCCGCCAGATCTCGTTGTTCTTGCCATTCATCAACTACTTTTGTTTTGCCCTTCTCCTTCCATCTGGCTCTGTGCTGCTCCCACTTCTTTGTTTCAAGAGCCTGTTTTGTCTCAGGTTGTTTTGAAATCTCAGTAATTACTACACCTCTACTTCTAGTTACTGCCCTTACTAACACCGATTCAGGTGTCTCTATTCAGATCCTTCTGGTTCGGTAGCATCCTGGAACGGGGCTACAAAATGGTCATATTTTCCACATGTATAGCAATTAAAATTCCCTTTCCCAAAATCAGCTCTGCCCCTACCCCGGCCAATACCCCCTTGGTATTTGTCTCTGCCACCTTCAACACTCCTGTTTCTCTCATACTCCTTGGAGCCACTTGCCCCATCTATTTTCACCACTTTTGGATTTGCAATGCAATCATAGATCCTTTCCTTTCTTGAAGTGATGAATCCTTATCCCACACTTGTTCCACACATGCCCATAAGATTTACAATACATGCATTGGGAGAATTCAAATAACATCTGATCTCTAGACCTGCATTTCAAACACTAGGTCTCCACCTTTTCCTCTGAAGATCTTGTTATGGCCATTTTGGCTATCTGTTGTGACATTTCTTCTAGCTTCCTGATACGTGACCCGTTCTTCTTGCATTTATCTTTTCATCTGAGTCACTATCAGATGAGATGGAAGTTGTGCTAGAGTTTGACCTTTCACTCATCGTTTTGCTATCATTGGAATTCCTTTTATTGTGGCTCCTTTCCTTTTTAGCTTACTATTCCAGTTTCAAAGCTCGCTGAAGCAGATCATTGAATTTTCTTTATAGGGGTTGAAATTTTTTGTTACCTTAGCTTCTTAATATTAAATCCTTTAAGGAACCAGACCCTCATTCTTTTTTTTTTGACGGGGGTTCATGCAATTGTTTGTTTAGTTCCTTGATTTTCTCCACATAGCTCTTGGCTGACAATTTGCCTTGCTTTATCCTATCCAGCTTGCACAAGATGTCTTCATCTCCTCTATTGTCTGAATACTCCAGACAAAATGCTTTACTCAATTTGTCGTAAACTTTGATCTGGCACGCTGGATATTAATAATACCACTTCCTAGTTGCTTCTTTCAATGTTTGAGGAAAATACTCGCCCATTCATCCTCATCTATATCCTCTAGCTTAGCTTACTATTCGAACGCTTGAGTGTGTACGTTTGGATCATCTTTCTTTCCCCCTTTAAAGACTTAAAAAGTAATCTTCATATTAGTAGAACGCTCATTATGAGTAGATCTAGCTTTTTTGAAATGGTTTTCTATCTCTAGACTGTCTTTTATTGAAATGGTTATGTCTGCTTTCCAATTGTCATTGTCATCGGTCTCAGTCATTGTATTCATTTCATGCTTCTTTGTTGACTTCTATGTTGTGGATCTATGACTTCTCTTACTACCCTCACTATCATCCACATGTTTTTTGCTTCTGTGAAATCCACTACATTGAGTCCATCCATCTGCTCTCTCTGCACATCTCCTCTTGGAATGAGTCAAGTGCTGAGAATCCAAAGATACATCAGTTGTCCTGGTGTCGGGGGATATGTGTTCGCTACGTGAGCCGGGCAGGCGCCGGGCCTCTGGCTTTGGGAGGTGTGAAAGAGAGAGAACAAGAGACAATGGCAGCTCTGCCAATCATCGCAATCATCAATTAATTGATTAACACATATGAGTACAACTTAATCTTACGCCAAGGCGGGCTGTTAACAGCGCCGTCACTTGGATCATCTGCTAACTAGGAGCTTAAGCTCCCGTTTACAAGATTAACCGAGCCGTTAACGACACCGGACTTAAGAAAATGTTTAATCAACTTCGGACTGATGTCGGTGATGAGATTCCCTTCTGTCGCTTTATCTGCCTCATTTACCTCATGGATCTGCAAGCTTCGATTCTGCTCACGGCTTCAATTATGAAGCTTCAATTCACTCCATTAATTGGCGTTCTCCTGCTCTTGACCTCTTTACTTCCTTAATTGCTTCAGTTCCTCGCTCTACTTTCATTCGATGAGCGTATTCTGCGTAACTTAAATTCCTCAATTTGGTTGCCCTAATTCTCTCTCCTTTCTTAACTCGCTTGAGAGAGAGAGAGATAGCCTTGCTCGGTCGTCAAAGCTCTATTTCGAGAGCCTTATTTCGAGTCTTGCTTCAAGCCTTGCTTTGAGTCTTGCTCCTTGCCTTTGTCTGTTGAACTAAGTCTGGAGTTCGAGGAGAGAGTACGAGAGAGAGAAAACCTTCACTTCCTTTGATAGCCGAGGACAAGAGAAGAAGAAGAGTTTTGCCTCCCTTCCGAGCTTCCCCAGCTCCTTTGCTCTCCTTCGAACTTCCCTCACCTCTCCTTGCCTTCGAGTTCCTCTCGCATGCAATAGTCCCTCGGTTGCTTTGCTTGGCCGCCTCCTCGTTGCTTACCGAGCATGAGAGTGAGAGAGAGAGAGAACACGCTATGCTCCGAGGATGAGAGCGAGGGAGAGGTAGCTTTGCTCCTAGCTCCTTGCTCCGAGCCCTAGCTTGCCGCCTCTCCTCCTCAGGCTAGCTTCGACCAAGCCTCTTGTGAAATAATCTTCTTGCTCTTGCTTGCTTCAATTGTAATCCTCCCTTCCGTTAGTCGAGGACGAGAGAGAGGAGAGAACGCTTTGCGTTTACCCTCCCCTCGAAGCTCCCTTCTTCGCTTCTTCTTCTTTGTAACCCCTCGTTATCTCTCTATTATTAGCCCTCCCTAAGCAACCACGGCGCCGTCGTTGCTAGGGACGTGGGAAATGGCATGATGACGTGGCAAGGGAACTGTGGAGCAGCACGAAACTCGCCAAGAACGGGACTAAAACCATGCGCGACGGCGTGGTGACGATATTTCGTTTCATAAGCCAGCCCATCCGAGCTCTGCTACGGCTCGCGCAAGCTCATTTTCGCTTCTCTCCATCCCTGCTCGCTGCGACGCCATTCTCCCCCCTTTGGCTTCACACACTTTGGCTTTAGGGTGACCTTTGGCCTTAATGGGCAGCCGGCTTGCCTTCATGGGCAGCCACTTAATAATTTATGGGCGGTGGGCGGCTCTTATAGGGCACCCCATTTGGCATGCATAGCTGAATGTCGACCAAACCATTGCCAAGCATGTCCTCCGGTTCCCCTCAAGGACACTCCATTTGGCATACGTAAAGGAACGTTATTTGGCATGCAAAATCGATCAAATCTTTGATCCGCAGTCATATTTGCATACATTCCGGACAAGGTAATGCCAAGCAGAATATCTTTCTCCTAGCAGTCCTTGACTAATAATATCATCGTGAGTTTTGATGTCCATATCAGCATCTCGAATAATGAAAAATATTTCCCAGCTCAACAGTGCCGACAATTGTCATCGGCCTCAAGCCTTATTATCTGATCAAGCGGAACTCTGTCTGACGAGCCGTAAATCCCTGTAGACCTCTCAAGCTGCATAAAATGCATGCAAACCCTACTGAGGCTATAGAAATCCTAGATGGCACACCGATCGAGCGGACCAGAGTGGTGCGGAACCGGCCCTTGACGAATCTTTAACGGCCAATAACTTGGCAACCGTAACTCCGATCACTGATCTCAAAAGACCGAGGCGCTCCACAAAGTGAGCACTTCGGGCCCGTGCATTCATTTCATTTATGTCACCTCAGCTGCAATTGCCCAATCCGGTATGGATCTGCAATCGACTTAAACTTCAAAGTGCCATAACTTCTTCACCGTAGCTCCAATCGACGAGCCGTAAAGACAGGCCGGTAGAGCACTTCAAGCACTACAGTTCCAGATCATAATCTCTCATTTGTGGTCACTACAAGAATACTCATTTTTGGCATCATTGAGGCATCTGTTGGCCCTTCTAAGCCGCATCTGGCATACATTAATCATTAAGATCGGCCTGTTATCAAGCCCTGATCACTGCTCACTTAATTTATAGGCTTCAAAGAATCTTAGCTTGCATTTCTTTGCTCTTTTTCTCTATATGGCAGTGGAGCTGCACGACATTCACCCCCTCTGAACCTGCACATCCTCCGGTTTGTGCCAATAGCACTTCAATCTGCATCTGCTACAAGGTACCTTAAGCTCTTTTCCATCATCAGACTCACATTACTGATAAATCTATGAAAAACAAAATAAGGCTTATACCCTATCATCAATGTTTTAGCTTAATCATTAGGTAGCTGTCCATCAAAAATCTCTGAAGTTTATCTGCCGTATCTTCAAAGCATTCAATCATGGATAACTTGCTTAGTGAACCCCACCAGACTCAAGTGCTCCAGTTAATGATGCACACGACTTGACCATTAAGTTCTCTCTTAAGGAACCCTGTCCAGCTCAAGTATGCCTTACTCTGTCTGCACACGGAATGGCCGTCAAGTCCTTTACTTCAAGTTCTGTTAGCAGAACCAACTCAAAAGATGTGAAGATACTTCATTAATTGTCCAAAGAAGTCAGCTGGAAGCCAGCCATGTAATCTTATTGACTGCATAACCGCAAACTCTTCTGACTCGGCATAATCTAGAAAACAAAATTTTGTACCATGTAACTTGCTACATCAGATAGTTGGTATTCTTCAAATCTGCAATTGTCACTTTAGTAGCCCCCGAGATCAAACGGGAACTCAATCATTTGCCCCATTGTGAGTATTCCTTGAAAAAATTTGGACCATCCTCCAGGATCATAGGGATAATACAAGAATTTCCAATCATTATAGCATAAACATAAACTAGCCCACAAATCTTCATACAGACCGCCTGGATCATATGGCATATACGTCAATTGCCGGACCATGCATATCTCTGTCACCTCCTGGGTCAAAAGCTAGCTCAAAATCCCCTACATCATAGGGTAGCATTAGATTCCATATAGCATCAGGTAGCATCAGATACTGCCATATCCCCTGTGCAATTAGCTCATCCAATTGTCGACCATCAATCACAGGTAAAATCATTGGCAGTACATCTTCACTCTCACTAGTAATGGAATCCTGATCATGCACATCTGGATACATCAAATCTCTGGCAAAACTCTCTTCATCAAGCTCAAAAGATGCATCTGAAAGCAATTCTCTATCTTGCAGAGGCTCAAAATCAAGTAAAGTATCATCTAACAGTTGCAGAAGTTCATCATCTGTTGAATCTGAACAAACTCGCTCATGCATGATTCTGAATTGATTGGTATCCTTAGCATCTTCATTTGAGAACCCTTCTAAAGCTTCGTCCAGTAAGCACATAAGGTCTAGGTCCACTGCTTCAGAAGGTTCCTCCATCTTGTACATCTCAGGTTGTTGTAAACTAAGATTTCCACATATGACATGCATATAAAAGACATCTACTGTAGACTGCTCCTCAAGTCTTTTACCCTCAGCTAGATATCTTTGCACTTCTGTAGCACAAAGTTCAGCATGCACATTGAAAATTTCATCTACTGCCCTGTCTGTATCATCGGCACAATGAAACCAATCATATGCATCAACAATAGATTGCACTTCACTATGCACCCCCTCTGAATCAGCATCATCAAGTTCATGATCATTCAGCCTTAGTGTGAGCTGTGTGTCGTAGATTATCGATAGAGAAGAAATTTGCTCCCTCTCTAAATCATCAGCATCAAATTCAAGATCAGTCTGTCAGATCGGTAGCTTTAGGTCACAAAAGCGTGTCAAAGGAGGAGTATGCACCCCCTCTGATTCATCATCATCACATTTAGGTTCAGTTGTCCAATTTGGTAGTTGTGCTTCACCAAAGCTTGTCAGTGAAGGAGTCTGCACCCCCTCTAAATCAAGCACATACTCTTGCTTAGCCAAGTCCTCAAAATCTGGTACATCTAAACTCGATAAATCTGGTATACCAAAATCCATGGTCTTGCTGCTCTCAACAGTAGCTCTGCTTTGACCTATAAAATCTGTATCATCAACCAACTGTTTGGCAAAACCTGTACCAGTATCTTCGATTACCTCTATGGTAGAATCTGTACCATAAAAATTTTGTTCTGGTTCTGGTTCAGTAGCAAAAGTATCAGCTGTAACTGAATCTTGATGCATGTCTTCTTGAATATGGCTGCTCATTCATCTGCACATCTTCGTGAGCTTTAGCCAATTCATTGTCTTGATCCCATGATTTCTTTTCTTTTTGTACTACAGGTACATGTTCTTTGAAAAATTTACCCTGTGTAGTTTGATGCTGTAGAGACTCACCCTCAATGACATCTACTTTATGCACAACATCTGCAAAACCCAACTTTGCATATACAGCTTCAACTATGTCTTCATCATTAGCCTGTAAGAAGGTAGCATCCTGCACAATAAACTCATCAATCACAACTTCTAACTTTGATCGTATTTGTCCTCGAATATCTGTGTAATTTGGTAGACTTGAACTCTGTTCTTGATAGATTTCATACTTCTCATAACGTGCTTGCACAATAGCTTCTTTGAAATACTCCCAGTCGTCATTGCAAGGTTTGGTAACTTCTTGTATCTGCTCCTTCACATCTGAACTCACTAACTGCTCAAAAGATTTGATCATCAATTCTTCTGGTATCCCTCTTACCTTGGTCTCCAGCTCGTAGCACTCTAGGTAGCCCTCTGGATCGTATCCATCAAAGAGCCGTCTCTCATCGAATACTGCATCTAACGCTGCATCCAAAGCTTCATCGATTTGATTTTTCTTCTTCACGGTTTCTATTTCAAGCAGAGATCCTTGAACCAATTGAAGCATCTTTGAAAAATCTGGAACTGTTCAATTATCAAAACCATTTGCACTTAATTCTGCAATCATCTTCATCATCTGCTCTAAATTCTCCATCTTTATCTCCCACCCCCGCTCGTTTCACGTTGGGTTCACCAAAGATGTGTTGGAACGAGGGGCTATGGGGGATGCAGCTTGAGGGAAGCCATGGCGTGGAGGAAGCACAGCAGAAGGCGAGAGAGAGAGAGAGAGAGAGAGAGAGAGAGAGAGAGAGAGAGAGAGAGAGAGAGAGAGAGAGAGAGAGAGAGCAGAGATTAGGCCTGAAAACCACATGTATTCTCTATTGAAGTATAGCCTTACATATAAAGGCAAAAAGCCATGCACCACTTGACTTACAACTAAAGTTGATCTGCATGCTATAGAGCCTGTACCCACGAGCTAGACACCGGACATTTGGATATTCCCATAATTGGGCTTGCATACCCAACAATCCCCCCCTCAAGCCCGAACTGGACAAGCAACTCATGATACCTCGAGTTTTTGGTGATTCGTCAACCGTGAGTTTTAGGTTTTCTCACAACCAAGGATTTTTGGTTTATCCATAACCTGGTGCTATGTCAGTAACCCCCCCTTGAACAGATAGGGTGTAGGTCAAAAAAAATTAGCTACCAAAAATGATTGGAGTTTTTGGTTCACTTCCAAACCTTGGGTTTAAGGTGTACCCAGTAACCTCATGAGAGTGCAACAAAAATGGGCTGAGAACTGATAAAAATTGGGAGGTCTTACCACTGATCTGTGTGGCAGTGTCTATATCCCGTACAAATTTTTATCATGGCATGACTGACAACAGATAAACTAAAAGAGGCTTTGACTGAAAATATGTTATTGTGTTGACAATTGAAAAACTTATGACATTGAATTGGTAAAAAACAATTGTGATCCTATTGTTCAAAGGGTTGCCATATTCATCAGTTCTGGCATTGGTGCTATTTTCCATGCACTGATCAAGTAGGTACCTATAAAGCTTGGTTGCATCGATCTTGACCCCAAAAATGTTGCACCTAATGTCGGCATCACAACCCAAAACTTGCATCTCTATGGTTGAGAATTTTGGAGACCAAGTATTTGGTACAAAGTTTCCAAATATTAATAAAGCGTAGCTGCTTTGCTTGTGCATTTGATCTTGATGTACCACACAACCCACAAAGTTGGCTTTGAAGGTGAGAAGCACCTCTTGCATAGGGGGGCATCCAAGAGCAGAATGGGCGGACATGCTCAAAATAAGCCTTAGGTATGAATGCTCATGCAAAGAAACACTCACAGAAAACAAGTTCATCAGTTGTGCCTAAGTTGCTTGATTGATAGCGAGTTGTAGAAAAGAATCTAGGTTGTGTTTTGTGATGAAAAATGCTCCACACGCCACCACAGTAGTCTAGGACAGCGTTTTAAAAGTCTCTGGCTTGATCTAATTAGCTTATTCACAGCCACAACTTTTGATCATAGCCTTGCTTCAGCTTTGTGAGCGTGTTGATAGGCTTGCTGGCTGCGCTATATCTTCAACACCCTAGCCGACCTCCTGAGCTCTGCAATTTCGCCGCCTCTAGCTGGATATAAAGGCAGAACGGGGGGTGGTGTCTGTGTCAAGGACTGCTTAGAGCCAAGCCAGGCGTTCCCGTGATGCAGATGTTGCTTGATATTGAGCAGGTTGACGATATTTTTCTCTCAATTGCAAGCGCTGGTTCTTGCGAGGATCTTCGACCGCACGCCCTCGTGGCTCTGATACCAGTTGTTCGAACGAGGGGCTATGGGGGATGCAGCCTGAGGGAAGCCATGGCATGGAGGAAGCACAGCAGAAGGCGAGAGAGAGAGAGAGAGAGAGAGAGAGAGAGAGAGAGAGAGAGAGAGAGAGAGAGAGAGAGAGAGAGAGAGAGAGAGAGAGAGAGAGAGAGAGAGAGAGAGAGAGAGAGAGAGAGAGAAGAGATTAGGCCTGAAAAACACACGTATTCTCTATTGAAGTATATCCTTACATATAAAGGCAAAAAGCCATGCACCACTTGACTTACAACTAAAGTTGATCTGCATGCTATAGAGCCTGTGCCCACGAGCTAGACACCGGACATTTGGATATTCCCATAATTGGGCTTGCATACCCAACAAGATATCGGGGGATATGTGTTCGCTACGTGAGCCGGGCAGGCGCCGGGCCTTTGGCTGTGGGAGGTGTGAAAGAGAGAGAACAAGAGACAATGACAGCTCTGCCAATCACCGCAATCATCAATTAATTGATTAACACATCTGAGTACAACTTAATCTTACACCAAGGCGGGCTGTTAACAGCGCCGTCACTTGGATCATCTGCTCACTAGGAGCTTAAGCTCCCGTTTACAAGATTAACCGGGCCGTTAACGACACCGGACTTAAGAAAATGTTTAATCAACTTCGGATTGATGTCGGTGATGAGATTCCCTTCTGTCGCTTTATCTACCTCATTTACGTCATGGATCTGCAAGCTTCGATTCTGCTCACGGCTTCAATTATCAAGCTTCAATTCACTCCATTAATTGGCGTTCTCCTGCTCTTGACCTCTTTACTTCCTTAATTGCTTCAGTTCCCCGCTCTACTTTCATTGGATGAGCGTATTCTGCGTAACTTAAATTCCTCAATTTGGTTGCCCTAATTCTCTCTCCTTTCTTAACTCGCTTGAGAGAGAGAGAGATAGCCTTGCTCGGTCGTCAAAGCTCTATTTCGAGAGCCTTATTTCGAGTCTTGCTTCAAGCCTTGCTTTGAGTCTTGCTCCTTGCCTTTGTCTGTTGAACTAAGTCCGGAGTTCAAGGAGAGAGTGCGAGAGAGAGAGAAAACCTTCACTTCCTTTGATAGCCGAGGACAAGAGAAGAAGGAGAGTTTTGCCTCCCTTCCGTGATTCCCCCGCTCCTTTGCTCTCCTTCGAACTTCCCTCACCTCTCCTTGCCTTCGAGTTCCTCTCGCATGCAATAGTCCCTCGGTTGCTTTGCTTGGCCGCCTCCTCGTTGCTTACCGAGCATGAGAGTGAGAGAGAGAGAGAACACGCTATGCTCCGAGGATGAGAGCGAGGGAGAGGTAGCTTTGCTCCTAGCTCCTTGCTCCGAGCCCTAGCTTGCCGCCTCTCCTCCTCAGGCTAGCTTCGACCAAGCCTCTTGTGAAATAATCTTCTTGCTCTTTCTTGCTTCAATTGTAATCCTCTCTTCCGTTAGTCGAGGACGAGAGAGAGGAGAGAACGCTTTGCGTTTACCCTCCCCTCGAAGCTCCCTTCTTCGCTTCTTCTTCTTTGTAACCCCTCGTTATCTCTCTATTATTAGCCCTCCCTAAGCAACGACGGCGCCGTCGTTGCTAGGGACGTGGGAAATGGCATGATGACGTGGCAAGGGAACTGTGGAGCAGCACGAAACTCGCCAAGAACGGGACTAAAACCATGCGCGACGGCGTGGTGACGATATTTCGTTTCATAAGCCAGCCCATCCGAGCTCTGCTACGGCTCGCGCAAGCTCATTTTCGCTTCTCTCCATCCCTGCTCGCTGCGACGCCATTCTCCCCCCTTTGGCTTCACACACTTTGGCTTTAGGGTGACCTTTGGCCTTAATGGGCAGCCGGCTTGCCTTCATGGGCAGCCACTTAATAATTTATGGGCGGTGGGCGGCTCTTATAGGGCACCCCATTTGGCATGCATAGCTGAATGTCGACCAAACCATTGCCAAGCATGTCCTCCGGTTCCCCTCAAGGACACCCCATTTGGCATACGTAAAGGAACGTTATTTGGCATGCAAAATCGATCAAATCTTTGATCCGCAATCATATTTGCATACATTCCGGACAAGGTAATGCCAAGCATAATATCTTTCTCCTAGCAGTCCTTGACTAATAATATCATCGTGAATTTTGATGTCCATATCAGCATCTCGAATAATGAAAAATATTTCCCAGCTCAACAGTGCCGACAATTGTCATCGGCCTCAAGCCTTATTATCTGATCAAGCGAAACTCTGTCTGACGAGCCGTAAATCCCTGTAGACCTCTCAAGCTGCATAAAATGCATGCAAACCCTGCTGAGGCTATAAAAATCCCAGATGGCACACCGGTCGAGCGGACCGAACTGGTGCGGAACCGGCCCCCGGCAAATCTTTAACGGCCAATAACTTGGCAACCGTAACTCTGATCACTGATCTCAAAAGACCGAGGCGCTCCACAAAGTGAGCACTTCGGGCCCGGGCATTCATTTCATTTCTGTCACCTCAGCTGCAATTGCCCAATCCGATATGGATCTGCAATCGACTTAAACTTCAAAGAGCCATAACTTCTTCACCGTAGCTCCAATCGACGAGCCGTAAAGACAAGCCGGTAGAGCACTTCAAGCACTACAGTTTCAGATCATAATCTCTCATCTGTGGTCACTGCAAGCATACTCATTTTTGGCATCATTGAGGCATCTGTTGGCCCTTCTAAGCCGCAGCTGGTATACATTAATCATTAAGATCGGCCTGTTATCAAGCCCTGATCACTGCTCACTTAATGTATAGGAGTCAAAGAATCTTAGCTTGCATTTCTTTGCTCTTTTTCTCTACATGGCAGCGGAGCTGCACGACACCGGGATGTGGAGGAACATTTGTCTCATTCTAGGCTCTCTCTCAGTATCAGAGTCACACCCTAACTCCTCCTAGATAATATTGACACAATCCAAATCATCCATGAATCTCATCCTCCCTGGCCTTTTGCCACATGGAACTCTTCTGGGTAGCATGGTTAATTTCAACTAGCTATAACACCAATTGGAGATGGCTTGTTTGTCAATGGCAACTTAGCCCAAGCTAGTGTGATCACCAAAATGGAATGAGATGGTCACTTGTGACATCTATTCCAGGTTGGTCAGTTAGAGTTAGTTTAGACCAAGCAAGCAGAATTAGAAAGCGACTTTAGATCAGAACAGACAAAGGTTGAAATGAAGTACAAGATTGAAATTGAAATGGGAACTAGAACAAGATAAATTGGAATATATATTCAAATCAATATAATTGGAGTACAACAAGATAAACCAAAGTTTGCTTAATGATAAAAGAGTAGAAGAGCATAGTGAGCTCCAAAACACTACACTCTGTGTGATAGAGGGAAAATGTCACCCGTAAGATGAGTAGTGGGTCCTATTTATAGCCATTGGGCTGGGACTTTGACTGACTGCATCCTGTACAATTAACACAGAAACTATGTTTGGTATTTATCGCTAACTTTTTGATTGGCATTTGTTTTGGACTTGAGGATTGCAAACCTATTTCCACTCCCATGAAAGAAGGTTTGAAATTGAGTCTTCTTGATGCTGGTGATCCTGCAGATGTCACTCTTTACCAAACTAATGTTGGATGCCTCACTTATGTACACAACACAAGGCCAAATATTTAGTTTGCAGTCTCACAAGTCAACAGATTTATGCATAGCCCAAGGTCTAAGCATTGGAAAGCTATCAAGAGGATTTTTTGCTACTTGAGTGGCACTTTACATCTTGGATTGTTTTATCCCAAGGGGGGATCATTGCCGCTATACTTACATGCTTTTTTAGACTCAAATTGGGCTGGTTTGTTTTGACATGCGAGTGTCCACAGGTGGGTTTTGTTTCTTGCTTGGAAGTTCATGTATATCATGGTTGAGCAAGAAGCAACCTACTGTGGCCACTTCTAGTTGTGAGACTGAGTACAAGGCAGTCTTGACAGCTACAATTGAGTGTGTATGGCTCAGACGCCTTATGTCTGATTTGGGTGTTGGACAGGACACTTCCAACACTATTTACATTGACAGTTAGAGTGCATTGGCAGTTGTGAGGAACCCAATTTTTCATGCTCATACAAAGCACATTGAGGTGAATTACCACTATGTTAGGGAGAGGTTCTCAGCAGGAGAGATCAACTTGGTTTATGTTCCAACACAGGACAACCTTGCAGATCTTTTAGAAAATGATTTTTCTCATGAGAAGTTTGAAGTTTTATGCAAAGCTTTGGGCTTACTCCCCTTTGTGGACTGATCATATCCTCATCTCGTTCACCGCATCACTCCCTTGGGGGATTAGTTACCATATACATGTGGTAGTGATGTGTGGAACACACTTAGAACCACCGGGGTATTTTTCCCCTCAGTAGGAGGTTTTTTCCCATGTGCATTGTATAGGTCTATCTATCTTTCCATTGCACACTCATTAATACACTCTCTATTGTGTGCCTTGAGCTTCCTTCATCTTCTCCAAGCTATGTGTGTTTTCCTGCAAGCCTGATTTCAACATCAACATGTTCCTACTCGCTTTCTCTGATATATGTGAGCTTTGGTGAGTGTTAGTAGGACAAACAATACTTTGGGTATGCTCAAAGAGCTTAGTGTGATCAAAATTTTGATTCTCTCTCATTTCGACCTCAGTTTCCACTACAGACTATACTGCGTAGGCAATTTTGTCCTTTTGTGAAAAATTTCTATCAATGCAGATCTCTTAAAAACAGGTCCTTTACAACCTGTTTTGGGTTGTGCTACATAGCAAGAGTTGGTCATACTTCATTTTTCCTCTTTTTGGGCAGTTTTCCATCAAGTGCAGGTGCTCGCCATGGCTGACAACACCACTTATGTATTCAAGATGTTTTCTATTGAGGATAAACTAGATGGGGATAACTATCCAATGTGAGCTTACATGATGACCCATGTTCTTGTGTCAAAGTGCATCTGGAATTTGTGCACAACATTGATGTACATCCACCTTCTATGGATACTGGTTCTTTTGAGGATGTTGCAGGCTTTGGTAGGTGTGTTGTTGCTAGAGTTGTTTTGCCTACGACTGAGCAGTCTTGTTGGGATGTTAGAGATGCATAGGCTCATGCATTCATTGCATTATTTTGTGAAGCGCACTATTACTCCTCACAATTACTCAACAATATTGGAAAAACAAGCTTGGGATATTCTAGCTGGTCTTTATGCAAGTTGCAATGAGACTATAATGGCATTGTTGCGTAAAGAGATGGATTCAAAGATTATGCACAAGCAAAATGACATGGAAAATTTCCTTGTTGGTATTAAGGATATTAATGAGAAACTCATTTCTATAAGGCGAAGTCATTTCAGATAGCTCACTTGTGCAGACTATTCTTGATGTATAGCTAGATTCTTACTAGAATTTTTCTAGTACTTGGAGACTTATGACCCAAGGAAATCCTCAAGCTATCAAATTTGATGCATTATGCACAGTGCTATTGTAAGAGTCACTTTCAAGAAAGAACATGGCTAAAAAATGTGCACTTGAATAGGCTTTTGTTGCTGCTCAAAGAAAAGGTGGTAATAGTAATACAATCACTTCTCATGGTTTGTCAATGAGTAGAAAACTCCCTATTTCTAATACTTTTGTTGGCAACACATCATTTGGGAATTCTGGTGGAAAAAGGCTAAAAGAAGATGCGTTGCCATTATTGCAAGGCGAATGATCACTTGATCAAGCAATGTCCTAAATTGAAGGCAAAAGAGGCCAAGAAGAGAGAGGTTGGTTTCACTACAAGTGTATCTATTGTAGAATCATCTAGGCAAGGAGATTGTGATGCCGATGTAGATGTAGCATGGGCATTTAGTGCAGAGTGCACTTATGATCCTTTTGTGCTACATATTTTTAATGTGCCGGGTGCACTACATAGCAAAGTTACTTCACATCGTGACTTGTTTACCTGTCTCAAGTCTATCCCTCATGGAAATACGGTCACTTGTGCCAACAATGCCTCTTATCTGATCAAGGGAGTTGGAAAGATTGTGTGAAATACTGCGGATGGAAGTTCTTTCACACTTGTTTTGATAAACTTTATGTATTAGGGATAAAAAATAACCTTTTGTTTGTATATGCACTTGCTAGACTTGGTCTTGTTGTCAAATTTTTGGATGATAGATGTACAGTTCATGATCTCAGTTTTGGCGATGAAATAGTTGCATCTAGCACTTTGTGCAGTGGGATGTAATGCCACTTTGTATGGAAAGTGTGGGCAGAATTTTGAAAATGCACTTGTGGATTCAAAGGCTATTTCAAATGCAAAAATCTGGCATGCATGTTTTGGGCATCTGAATTTTTCCACTTTGCCGCATTTGCAAAAAGTTGATATGATTGCTTCTTTGACACTTCTTGAAGAACCTTCTAAGCATGTTTGTGAAGGTTTTATTCTGGGTAAGATGTAGCATTCGAAGTTTCCAAAGGATGGTTCACTCATGGCTACATGTAGGTTGCAACTTATGCATAGTGATGTTTGTGGGCCTATGCAAAATCCCTAATTACCTATACTTCATGACTTTCATTGATGATTACTCTAGGAATTCATGGGTGTATTTTCTTAAAGATAAGTCCAAAGCCTTCATGTGCTTCAAGAAATTTTAGACTATGGCTGAAAATGTCTCTAAGTGTACTATGGGCTCCCTTCATTCAGATTGAGGGGGGAGTATATGTCTCATGAGTTTAATGCATTTTTGGTGAATCATGGGATAAAACACCAATGCAAAATATCTTATAAAACTCAACAAAATGGTGTTGCTAAAAGGAAAAACAGCTCATTTAAAAAGATGGAACGATGTATGGTCAAGAGTGAAGCTTTACCACATTCGTTTTGGCTTGAGACTATCATCTGTGCTACTTATGCACTTTACATGTGTCCTACAAACCGTTGCAATCTATGACTCTTTATGAAGCATGGCATAATAAGAAGCCATTTATTGATCACATGCACGTTTTTGGGTGTTTAGCTTATGCTTTGGTGCCACAAACAAAGCAAAGAAAACTGGATGATAAGGCTGTTAAATACACCTTTGTTGGTCATAGTACTAAAAGCAAAGGTTATAGGCTATACCATCCACAAACAAAATGTATCTTAGTTTCACGAGATTTTGTGTTTGTGGAAGATTCTATTCAGTCTTTGCTATCATGTACAAGAGACACTTATGTAATCTCATAGGATATTTATGACACTTTGTTACCTCTTTTTAATGGTGGAAACTTGAATGTAAATTCCAATGAGAAAAACGTACAGCCTATGGGGGTTTTAAATATTTTTATGGATCAGCCCATTACTGATGCAGATGTACATGATGTACTTCATGTGGAAAGGGCTGAAATGAGGAGGCTAGAGGTATGCCAAAATGGATGGTGCATACTTTGTGTGATAGTAAATTGGATGCACCTATGTCTAGCCGTACTCGTTCAGATTCTCATGTGTTAGATTGTTATGCTCTGGTTGTTTCTAGTTTATGTGATGAGGAGGAACCTCTTTCTTTGATGAAGCATATATTTCAAAGGATTGGATAGCTTCCATGCAATCAGAATGTGATGCACTTATAGAAAATGACATATGGAGTTTATCCAATTTTCCTCTTGGAAAAAAGGCCATTGGTACAAAGTGGGTTTACAAGTTGAAGCATAAGCTGGATGGTGATATTGATTTCTACAAGGTTCAACTTGTTGTTGCAAAAGGTTATGCACGACAAAAAGGTGTTGACTATGAAGAGAATTTTTCTCCTACTTGTCATATGACTATTGTTCATTTTATATGTGCATTGGCATGTACATCAATCAAACATTGTTATTGCTTTGTTGAATGGTGATTTATTTGAGGTAGTTTATGTAACACAATCTCACAATTTTGTCAAGAAAGGACAAGAGGATGAATAATGCAAATGTAAGAATGCTTTGTATGGGTTGAAGCAGTCTCCTCATGCTTGGCATGAGAAAGATGACACTCATTTGGCCAAACAAGGTTTTTGTAATAGTCCAACTGCAAGCACTTTGTATGTCAAGCATGAGGGTGATATTTTTCTCTCGTTGTTCTATATGTAGATGATTTGTTGATTACTGGCCCTGTACTTGGGCATAGAGGTTAAGCAGTGTGATGGAGGTATTGCTTTGTGTCAAGCAGGATATATAGAAACATTACTATGTAAGTTTGGACTTGAGGATTGCACCTCCAAAAGACACATGTTTAAAATTGAGTCTTCATGATGCTCGAGATCTTGTTGATGCTATTCTTTATCAGAATATTGTTGGATGCCTTATTTATATACACAATATGAGGCCAAGTATTCAATTTGTAGTCTCACAAGTCAGGAGATATATGCATAGCCCATGGTCTAAGCATTGGTAGGATGTTGAGAGGATCTTTCTCTACTTGAGTGGCACTTTATATCTTGGGTTGTTTTATCCCAAGGGGGGATCATTGTTGCCAGATTTCATGCTTTTTTGGAGTCAAATTGGGTTGGTTGTTATGACACGTGAGTGTCCACAAGTGGTTTCTGTTTCATCCTCGACATTTCATGCATATCATGGTTGATCAAGAAGCAACCTAATGTGGCCACTTCCAATTGTGAGGCTCAGTATAGGGCAGTCTTCACATAGCTACGGTTGAGTGTGTAGGGCTCAGAAGCCTTATGGATGATTTGGGTGTTGGATAGGACACTGCCAGCATCATTTACACTAATAGTTAGAGCACATTGGCAATAGCAAGGAGCCCAATTTTTCATGCTCGCACAAATAACATTGAGGTGCATTATCACTATGTACTATGTTAGAGAGAGAAGACTCTCATTAGGAGATACCATTTTGGTTTATGTGCTGACATAGGACAACCTTGCAGATATGTTTTCACAAAGGAATTGCCTCGTGAGAAGTTGGAAGCTTTTTGCAAATCTTTGGGCTTGCTTCCCTTTGTGGATTGATCATGTCCTTACGGCATGGCACTTCCCTATGTACACTAGGTGCTAGCTCTCCTTCACACCACTCCTAGGGGAGATTTGTTACCATATATGTGATAATAAAATATGTGTGAACACACTTAGAACCGCCGTTGCATTTTTTCCCTCACTAGAAGGTTTTCCCCACTGTGCATTGTATATACGCCCATCACTCTAGGGCTAACTCATCTTTCCCACTAAGCAATACACTCTTTGTTGTGTGCCTCGAGCTTCTTCATTTTCTCCAAGATATGTGTGTTTCCTTGCAACCCTACTTCCAACATAACTTACAAAAAAGTCAAAGCTCTACCTACCTCGCTGTAAGGCATTGATGTGTAGCACAACGAACGTGGTTGGAAGTGGCTGCTTGCACAACAAGAAAGAGGGAGGAGGTGAGGTGGATGAGAAAAAGGGGAGAGAGAGAGAGAGAGAGAGAGAGAGAGAGAGAGAGAGAGAGAGAGAGAGAGAGAGAGAGTGGTTGGGTCAGGCTTTGAAAGGCACAATATTGTGTGTGTGTGTTGTGCATTAATGTGTGTGTGAGTGGGTGTGTTAATACAGGGCGTTGAAAGGCACACGTGGGAGAAGAGAGAGAGAGAGAGAGAGAGAGAGAGAGAGAGAGAGAGAGAGAGAGAGAGAGAGAGAGAGAGAGAGTGTGTTCAAAAGGAAAAGAGAGGGTAGAGAGTGGATGGAGAAGAGAGAGAGAGAGGGAGAGGAGAGGAGAGAGAGACAATAAGCAGAGAGAGGGGGTGTTTAATATTTTTTATTGTTTTGATTTTTGAGCCTTTTTATTTCAATTGGAAAGAGGTTCTCAACACTAGAAGTCCACCATTTTTTTCTAGTCGGAGTCAAAAAAGAGTTACCGCCTCTCATATTTGTGACAAGCTTCATAGCCTTTGCAAATATTCTACAGAAAATATTGTAGTCTTTGTCAATTATCGTCCCAGCAACCCAAAATCTGTCCACATTTTGCAAATTTGGTCGATAATACCTGCAATGACATCAATAATTGTGCGAGAGGCAGAGAACACTCAAGTGAAGGTGTAGGTGTGTCCATGCCGATGCAGGTGCATGCGTAAATACAAAAAAATGTAATTTTAAATTTTGAACATCTGAAATGCCAAAATTAGCCAAAAAATGAAAAAATACCCAAAAAAAACTCAAAAAATTCCCAACACCTCAAAAATCATTGGCAATCACATTTGCACACATTGAACATGTACAAGCATGCCAAAAATACTGGATTCTTCAAAAAATATCAATTATAATAAACTCATCAAATCAATCCTAAAAATGACAAAAAACAAAAAACTCAATCAAAGAGGGAGCAAAAGTGTTACGAACCATGCCATGACCATGCATTCAAAATAGCTTGTCAAGATCATAAACTATCAAATTTCTTTAGGGAAGGTGGAGAGTCTTACCAAGAGACTTTGGTCTTGAAACTCAATTTCAAATTTGGATGGCTCTGCCTGCATTTACGCATAAGTAGCAAGCATCGTGTGACTCGTCTTCTCTGAGTCCAAGTGTCTTTGCAAATATTTTTTAGAGAGAAACATTGATGACCCTCCACCACCACTGTATGCAAAGTGAGTAATTGGAGGTAGGGGGGTTCCTCCAAGACTTCATCTCACAGGTGCAACGCGTTTCTCTCTCTCTCTCTCAACACACACACACACACACACACACACACACACACACACACACACACACACCCCACCCCAAGCATCCGTAGCTACCGTTGACCACCGAACATAAAAATAAAATAAAATAAAAAAATATAAAAACATATATACATTATGTACATAAGCCCCCCGTTTCCACCCACGCTCGTGCACACATACAAATACACATATGCACTCACGCACACACACCCATATACATATATATGCACATCCGTCCACATGCACATACGTACACACACACGCGTATACGCACCACAAATACAGAAAAAACAAAGGACTTCACAACTACGACAACCACAAAAAAAGAAGAAGTATCCAAAGCACGCGCCGCCAACAACAAAAAGAGGAAATGCACCGAAGGCATGCCCCGTCCGACCCCGAAAAGAAGTACGTTTGACACCGACGCACCGACAACACACCATTTGTCGGCAACACACAACCATGACGCCATTCCAGTAATTTATAGGTTATTTTCATCATTTTCTTCAGTTTTCACCCGAGCCATTGTAAAATTTTCTTTGTTTTGTAAATATCCTCTCTCTAGGTGATGGTCACAAAGGCCCACCTAGAGATTGCCATCTTTTAATAACCTCCCAAAACAAAGCAAGGGTCAACCACACCGGGCCCACCACTTGCTTTGTCTCCCGGATTAAGCTTACCCTAATCACACTAGGATTACCATAATCCAAGCAGCCAACACCTATAAATTGGCACTGAGAGGTCACTAACGGGGGGGCAGTTCATGAGGAGTCAAGCATTTGGTAGAGTGTAGTGGGAAGGATTGACACTATCACCATCACGGGGAGGGGGCTTGTGTGTTGGCTTTGCCTTGGGAATTGCACCATGCGAAGGGAACCACATCCATCTCTCGAATCCAATGGTCGATGCACACACGTATACACGCTCTTGGTAGCAAGTTTCACAATCATTGAGTCGTCTTAGAGAACGCACCAAGTAGGTTGCACCACCTCCTCTCCCTACCTCTCTACCACCATAGTGTGCCATTTGTAAATACTGCAGAAATAATTCTCCCTCACACCCCCGAGGGTTTTCATCATTTGCAAATCTCTCTTTCTCTCTCTCTCTCTCTCTCTCTCTCTCTCTCTCTCTCGCTCGCTCGTTGTGTAAGTTTGCGGTGTTCATATCATTGTGGTTTGCGTCCTAGCCGCTCAAAGCTAGGTGGTGCCACCTATTCGCTTTATCGTGGCAGGCTCGAGGCGCGCCATTTGGCCCCCGACGTTTTAGATGCCTTCGAGGTTCGGGGTCTGCTTTGCGTCCGTCATTTGGTGCCCCCACTGAGGACGGCTTTCTAAGACCCTTCAGTTTACAATGCTGAAAGTGACGCCCACTATCAATCATGGACGAATGACACAAGGAATTTTCTAACTGGAGGACGGAAGAAGAGGAGACGAAGGAGGCACTAGCCGCCTTCATTGAGGTGCTACTGCCAGGCTGCAGTGTCGTCAACATTCAAGAGGTAAATTCTCCATCTCGTGTTGCTCGTTCTAACTATAAATTGAGAGCATCAGGTGGGAGGTCGGTGAAGTGCCATCACTGTTGTCAACCAAGGCACACTGTCAATGAGTGCCAGTAACGAAGGCAGTGAAAGGGCTGAAGTCATCTACATCAACATTCATCGCGAAGAAGTCATTCACATCAAGGAAGGGAAGCGAACGGTGAGACCTCTTTTTTCCCTAAGGAAACTGCAGTCAAAGTTATAACTCCAAAGTGGCCTAAAGGGGTTGCTCGAACCAAAGGCAAGGAGAAGATAAGGCAGTCTGGAAACACATGACCCCGAAGGGAGAAGCATCTGGCCAAGCAAGTGCTTCAAGCTCAAAAAGCCGGGTTGTACCCAGTTTGCCAAAGAAGAAGTCATCCGAAGCTAAGCGGCGGAAGGTCGCCAACCGATTTGCACAACGCATGCGAGTGCTACCAATCCACTTCGACAATCCGGAAGAAGAAGTGGTAAGAAGATTCCCATGTCCTAGAGAAGAGAGGTTCGGCTACTACTCTCGCTGTTTTGGAAAGCGAGTGGAGGATCTTCCTCCTCTCCCTGTACAACTTATCCTGAAGAAGCTCTCTACCACGGGAGAAACCCAGTGGGCTGGGGACGAGTTGCAACTAAATGGAGTAGAATTCATGCAACACGCCGACTACGGAAATTACCTGCAATTGCTGCTAGCCAAGAGGCTGGGAGTGGTCAGACGCATCGCCATCACCCTGTACGTGCTGAGCAACGAAGGAAAGGTAGAGCCCATGAAAGGCGACGACCTCTTGTGGATGTGCCGACTCATCAACACTGGCACGATAATTATAGTATAAGTAAGTATTCCACCCTCTGTGCATGATGGAAAACGGGCCGACGGCATTCCCGTTCAGATTCCTGCAGCATATGCATGTGAATATCTATGTAGATAGGAAAGTCTTCTACCAACAGAAGATCGTACACCTATTCGGTGCGGTGGTACTAGGAGAAATCCTCAATTCCCCGAACCCTATCATTCTCCCCATATTAGATTACCATCATTCCTTTAATGTTTCTATCTTTATCCTGTTTTAACCTATACACCCACCCCTGTAAAAAGCCGCTATGAGCTGCTACTATTAATGTAATGTAAAAAAAAGAAAAAAAAGAAAAAGAGGTTTGTAATTTCCTGAGTCACTACCATGGCAAGTGTTTCTTTCCCCACGTTCAGTGGAAAGAAGGGAGAGGATCTCACCACTGACTTTTTGGATGATTTCGACATTGCTTGTGTCGTCTACAACAAAGATGACGACGTTTCACGACTTAGAATTTTTCCTCTACTGATGAAAGTAGAGGCCAAGTCCTAGTATAATGGATTGCCCCAGGCCACCAAGAATGCATGGGATGTGTTAAGGGATGCTTTTGTAAAGAGGTTTGGTGGAGGCACAACCTCGGAGAAGCTATGGCAACTACTGACAGAATTAAAGCAGGGAGGCTTGCTGGAGTATGCCACCTACGAGTCCAAATTTGTGGACTTATGGGAGAGATGGGTTGCCTCACTGGAGGAAGGTGAAGGAGCGCCTAATTTCCTAAAGAAGGACCGTTTCATTGTTGGTCTATGGTCGCCGCTTAGAGAGAAGGTGAAGGGAAGGTTTCCTGCAACATATGAGTTGGCAGTCGAAGTAGCCCGCCTTAAAGACAAGAAGCTGCGCATGCAAGCAAGAGTAAATGAGTCAGGGGAAACAAGCTCGGCCCGACCAACCCCAGTGACTTCAACAGCCAATCATAGAGTCCAACCGCAGGGGGCATCAGAAGAGCAGCAAGACCTATTGAGTCACATCACCACCCAACTAGAGAGTTTATATGTGCATCTGGTGTAGCAAGGGCATGCACGTGGCAGGAACCCAGAACAAGGAAGAGGACAACGAAGGCAAAACCCGGAGTACCATTGTTACAACTGCGGGAAAGATGGCCATGGAATGTACTACTGCCCACACCCGAGGAGGCAAAATTTCAATAGAGGGGGGAGACAGAATCAGATCTCTCCGCCAAGAGCAAGACCACCACCACCTAGGCAACCAAGACCAATCCCACCGGTCCAAATCCTTCGACCACCTCTACAACAGCAACCAGCACCCCAACCTCTCATTCCGCCACTACCCCCACCACCTGTTGTGAACCAAGCGATGAGTGTTATTAGCTTGGAGGCTAAAGGGAAGGCGAAGGTAGAAGAATCAGCTCGAGAGAAGCACAAAGGAAAAGCGAAGGTAGAAGAAGTGGATGCTATGGGAGTGAAGCGTGCGAGGCACGAGGAAGCATCTCAAAGAGAAGAGAATATGAAAGGAAAGGCCGAGTCTAGCAAGCAAGCAGCTAAACCGCGGCGGAAGATAGACATCGCGGACTTCTCACTAGGTGAGTATGCAAAACCCTATGACTTAGTTCAGGATGTGTTAATGCAGGGCCCGAAGATAACTTGGCCCCAATTACTCCACCTTGCACCTAGAATGAGGAGGCAATGGACAAAAATGGTAAGTACCAGGAAATCAAGGCCCAGGATAGCTGGGGCTATCTCTGGAAGGGATCTCAATGACATCCTGCCAACCATGGACGCTCACATCAAGGGGCAACAAATTTCAAACGTCTACATAGATGGTGGCGCGCAAATATGCGTCATGAGTGAAAAGATGATGCACCATCTAGGTCTAGAGGTAAGTAGGCCGGCACCCTGCCGAGCCAAGACGGAAAACAATGTAAGAGTGAAATGCGTGGGAATTGTAAATGCGGTCAAAGTAAAAGCTTTCAATACAGAAGTGGAGGTAGACATCTTCTTCATGCCACACAAAGGGGAGGGCTACCCCATCATTCTTGGGAGGCCTTGGCTTATGGCTACGGAAGCTAAACAAGACTGGAGCACCAGGATGATCCAGATGAAGGATGCTAAAGGGAAGTCCATATTCTACGACATGAGAACTGGAAAACAGCGCAACATGATCTTGGAGGCTTCAGAAGTTGAGTCCACGAGTGACTACTCGTCTACCTCAGGAGAAGAGACGACCACCACCGACGGAAGTGACAATAGCATCGAAGTAATGGGGGTCATTCTTAAAGACCCAAAAAAATTGACACAATCTGAAACAACCTCGACAAACCAAGAGGGATCATCAGGTATGCAGTCCTTGGAGGATGTAGGTAAGCTACAAAAAATGCTCTCAAATGAGTTAACCAATGAAGAAAGGAAGGAGTACGTCTCCATGCTGGGTAACTTCACTACTTTTTTCATTGATGGCTATGATAAGATCATAGGAATTACAATAGTACAACACCACATAAAGCTCAAGGAAGGCAATAAACCTGTAGTACAAAAGCTCAGAAGACTTGGAGTAATCCAACAAGAGGCATTGCTTAAAGAAGTGAGAAGCTACAAGCAGGTTTCATCTACCCTGTCGAAGACTCAGAATGGGTCTCCCCAATAGTAGTCACAAAAAAAAAATGGTAAGTGGAGAGTCTGTGTGGATTATAAACCTCTCAATGCAGCCACGAAGAGGGACCACTTTCCCCTCCCATTCCAGATGAAATACTCAATGAAGTGGCAGGTCACGAGCGATACACAGTATGTGATGGCTACTCAGGATACTTCCAGATTAGCATTGTGGAGGAGGATAAGAAGAAGACAACCTTCATCACACCTTGGGGGTGTTTACACAGTGATGCTGTTTGGCCTCACTAACACCCCGGCCACATTTCAATGCTATGTGACTTTTGTTTTCCAACCCTACTTTAGAACATCAATACGGGTTCTCATAGATGATTTTTGCATTTATAGCTCACGAGCCCTTTGTTTAAGCAAAGTCTATGATGGATTAACTAGGCTGCAAAACTTGGGTGGCCAACTCAACGTGGACAAGTGTCACATTGGTGAAAGAAAAGTCACTCTCCTTGTTCATGTAATTTCAGCAAAAGGGATCGAGGCTGACCCTAACAAGATTCAGGCCCTGGTGTCTTTATTGTCACCCACCACCGCCAAGCAGCTGGTTTCTTTCCTTCACAAGGTAAGATACTTAAGCAGGTTCATTCACCTGCTATCTCAAGTGGTCCTTCCCCTACAACAGCTCACCCAAAGGGATGTCTTCTCATGGATTGAAGAGAATGAGCAACAGTTTACTGAGGTAAAGAAAATCCTAGCTAAGCTTCCCACTATTTCACCTCCTAAGTGGGACGAGCCATTTTATGTGAACCCTAGTGTGGGAAGTGATACACTCAGAGCAGTGCTAATGAAAAAGGATCCCAAAACTTCTTTCATGCGTCCTATTTACTTCTCTAGTCGTGTCATGACCCCATCAGAAAAGGGATTTAGCCAACAGAACACATGGTTCTGGCACTAATGTTTGCTACCACAAAGTTCTGCTCCTATCTCCTGCCTAGACCCTTTGTAATCATGACAATGGAGGAGTTTTTCCCATATATAATGTGACACATGGATGTCTCATCTAGGATCTCAAAGTGGTTAATTAGACTACAAGAGTTTGACTACACCATGCAAGTAGAAAACTCCACCAGGGCTAATTTAGCGGGAATTCTCACTCATCGCCATTATGAGAAGAAGCTGAAGGTCAACATGGAAGCAAAGGAAGAAACACCAATGGTAGAAATTCCTAAGCTAGAAAGAGCTCACTCTCTTTTCTTTGACGGAGCATACAAGAGAACAATGGATCAGTCTGCAGCAGGCATAGTCATTTTCAATGAACGACAAGAAAGAGTATTCTCCATTGGGCAGTTATTACACTCCCACTCCAACAATGAAGCAGAATATGCAGCCCTAATTCTTGGGTAGGAACAATGTATTTCACAAAGAGTTCAATGCCTAGATGTGTTCGGCAATGCTTTGCTTTTGATAAGGCAGATAAATGGCACCTGGGATTGTAAAAATCAGGTTTTACTTAGTCAACTTCGCCAAGTTAAGGACCTTCTAAAGAAGTTTGAAGCAGTGAAACTATTCCATGTTCCCAAAGCAAAAAATCAAGAGACAGATGCTCTAGCTAAAGAAAGAATACAAGACGTTCCCGTAGGGGCGATCAAATTAAAGCTACCCCTCTTCCAAGTTAGTGATGCTATGCCTGATGTCATCAACTTTCTAGATACAGGAGAATGTCCAGGAGGACACACCAAAGGCCAAAAACAGTGGCTGGTAAGGAAGGCTACTAGGTACCGCCTTGTAAACGACCACTTGTATTGTAAGGGAAAGGATCAAATTCTCAGGCGGGTGCCAACCTCCAATGAAATCACAGAGGTAATTTCAAGTTGCCATGATGGCGTCTGCAGCGGTCATTTTGCTCTAGATATCACCAGTAGGAAGATTCTACAAGCAGGATACTTTTGGCCTAGTTTGAACAGGGATGTACACCATTGGTGTAAAACATGCAAGGCTTGTCAAGTGGCCAGTGATCGTACGTTAACCTACGAGCCACAAACTCATATCATCTCATATGGTCCTTTTGAGAAATGGGGAATAGATGTGATCGGTCCTTTACCAAGGGCCCAATCAGGTAAACTGTACATCATAGTGGGTGTAGACTACATGACTCGATGGGCAAAAGCAACATCCACCACCCGCATTACAGCCCAAGAGGTGGCAAAGTTCATTTTTGAGCATATCGTTTGCCGTTTTGGCACTCCTCTTGAGATAATATCAGATAGAGGACCAAGATTGAGAGGTGATTTGGTGGGAGAACTGATGAAGAAGTTAGGCATCACACGTTGGAATTCCACACCATACTATCCACAATGCAATGGTTTGGTAGAGAAGGTAAATGGAATGATTTGCAAAATCATCACAAAACAGGTGAACAATAACATAGGGGACTGGGATAAACATCTCATGGCAGATCTTTGGGCCTACAGAACAACGTTCCGAACATCACTAGGTTTCACCCCTTTCCATCTAGTTTATGGGAAGGAGGCAATTCTACCCATTGAGGTACAGATAGCCAGCTTACGAGTTTTGGCTAGCCAGATACATCGTCTGATTGTAAACCTCCAAAACCACATCTTGGATCTGGAGAGACTCCAACTGGATAGGGAAGAAGCAATCAATCACTATGCAACACAGGTAGAATGACGCCGGCTCACTTTCAACCAAGGGCTTAAAGAAAAGGGATTGAAAAAAGGCATGTTAGTACTGCGATACAACAACAGATTTGACACTAGGAAGGATAAAAAATTTCAACCCAGATGGAAAGGGACATTCATCATCAAGAAACGCAATGACAACGGCATCTATAAGCTGATGGAAGCAGATGGAAGAATTCACAAGACTAGGGTCAATGGATGGAACTGAAAAGGTATTTTCTTAGGTTTGACCCAGAATTCATGCTAGACATTCCAGAGGAGGGAGAACCCTCTAACTCTACAACTGAAGAAGCAGAAGAAGGGCTGGAAGCATGAATGCCTCTAGCCAAAGGGAGAGGGCTAATGATATCCGATTTTTGAAAATCAAAGAAAAAGAAGAAAAACAAACTTATTTTTCCTCTGTTGGAGCCTTGGCGACACTGTTGGAAGGCTCAGCACCGCCTGGTCAATCCTCCTAACACCTCTACGGGCATGGCACCCCCCCCCCCCCCCCCCCCCCCCTTCGATCGACCGGCCTTATCACCCTCAGGCCCCGTTGGTCTATACCCCAGCCTAGCCGACCGCCCTCGGCTTCAAATACCCTTTCTCTCTTCCCCCGTAGTATATTCCCCCCCGCCCGATGGGCATTGGATGAAATAGCACCCCCCCCTCTCTCTCTCATTTTCCCTACATACCTCTCTCTTATATCCTCTCTCCCTCTCTCCCAAATTTACCACCCCCCCGGCCAGGCGCAAGCCTTGAGCACTCACCCCGACCCCTCTCTCGTGCTCCCTCTGTGTTGAGCCGCATGTAACCCCCCCCCCCCGGATCTCTCGTATTCTTACACTCACCCGCTCCCCCACCCTCACACTCTTTTCCCCCCACTCTCATTACCGCCCCCCCCCCCCCGCCCGCCCCCCCCTCCTCTTCCCCACCCGCTCGCCTCACCCTCCCCTCAACTTCACTCACCCTTCCCTTGGCCCGCTATCCCCACTATCCCCCCCCCCCCCCCCCCCCCCCCCCCCCCCCCCCCCCCCCCCAACCATTGACTTCTACCCACCCCTCTCATCCTTGAGACAATATGCAAAACGGAGGATAAGACAACACCCCCCCCCCCCTTCTCACGCACTCTCTTCCCCCTCCCCCACGGTGGGCACCCACCCTATGAGATTCCCCCTCCCTCTAGCGCCACCTCATCCTCTCTCTCTCTCTCTCTCTCTCTCTCTCTCTCTCTCTCTCTCTCTCTCTCTCTCTCTCTCTCTCTCTCTCTCTCTTTCGTTTCAGCCCGAAGGCGCAGCGCGCGGAGCCATGGAGCCCACGCTTTCCCACACCACACACTCACCCTCATCCTCATCCTCTCCCTCATCCTCACACTCACACACACACCCCAATCCCCTCTCCCTCTCTCGCGCTCTATTTCGGCAGCAGCCGCCCACCATCTCCCTCTCTCTCCCTCTCGGCCTGTACAGGTGCAACGCATTTCTCCCTCTCTCAACACACACACACACACCCCACTCACACACACACACACACACACACACACACACACATCACCCCCCCCACCCCAAGCATGCGTAGCTGCCGCTGGCCACCGAACAGAAAAAATAAAAATAAAAAAAATAAATATAAAAACATATATACATTATGTACATAAGCCCCCCGTTGCCACCGCAGGCTCGCGCACACATACAAATACACACATGCACTCACGCACGCACACCCATATACATATATATATACACATCCGCCCACATGCACATATGTACACACACACACACGCGTATACGCACCACAAATACAGAAAAAACAAAGGACTTCACAACTACGACAACCACAGAAAAAGAAGAAGGATCCAAAGCACGCGCCGCCAACAACAAAAAGAGGAAATGCGCCGAAGGCATGCCCCGTCCGACCCCGAAAAGAAATACGCTCGACACTGACACATCGACAATACACCATTCGCCGGCAGCACGCAACCATGATGCCATTCCATTAATTTATAGGTTATTTTCATCATTTTCTTCAGTTTTCACCCGAGCCATTGTAAAATTCCCTTCTTTTTTTTTGTAAATATCCTCTCTCTAGGTGATGGTCACAAAGGCCCACCTAGAGATTCCCATCTTTTAATAACCTCCGAAAACAAAGCAAGGGTCAACCAAACTGGGCCCACCACTTGCTTTGTCTCCCCGATTAAGCTTACCCTAATCACACTGGGATTACCATAATCCAAGCAGCAAACACCTATAAATTGGCACTGAGAGGTCACTAATGGGGGGGCAGTTCATGAGGAGTCAAGCATTTGGTAGAGTGTAGTGGGAAGGATTGACACTATCACCATCACGGGGAGGGGGCTTGTGTGTTGGGTTTTCCTTGGGAATTGCACCATGCGAAGGGAACCACATCCATCTCTCAACTCCAATGGTCGATGCAGACACGTATAAATGCTCTTGGTAGCAAGTTTCACAATCATTGAGTCGTCTTAGAGAACGCACCAAGTAGGTTGCACCACCTCCTCTCCCTACCTCTCTACCACCACACTGTGCCATTTGTAAATACTGCAGAAATAATTCTCCCTCACACCCCCGAGGGTTTTCATCATTTGCAAATCTCTCTTTCTCTCTCTCTCTCTCTCTCTCTCTCTCTCTCTCTCTCTCTCTCTCTCTCTCTCTCTCTCTCTCTCTCTCTCTCTCTCTCTCTCGGTGTGCAAGTTTGCGGTGTTCATACCATCGTGGTTTGCATCCTAGCCGCTCAAAGTAAATAAACCGTGCAATACTAGGAGAATTGTACGCTGATTTATTATGTTTCTAGAGTCTGATTTCACAGTGGTGGTCAAAAAGGGTAAAACTCATCTACGGGCGGATCATCTTTCAAGGATACAAAACAGGGAAGCTCCTGAAGGAGTAGATGATGACATACCAGATGCGTATCTTTTCAATAATGATACCCAAATGGTCTCAGGAAATTGTTAGCATTCTTTCCTTTGGAAGTAGGTTTGATGACAAGGAAGTAGGTTTGATGACAAGGAAGACATACCCAAACAACAAACAATTCGACAAACAAAAAACTTCCAGTTAATTGCAGGACGGCTGTATCATCTAGGATCGGACCAAATTCTACGATTGTGTATAAATCCGGAGGAATTCGAGTGTTATCTTGAAGAAGCACATGTCCAAGTTTGTGTAGTTCATTGTTCAACAATGAAAACACACCAGAAACTAAAACAATTGAGGGTATATTGGCCAGCTATGTACGCTGACACACACTTATGTTAACAATTGTACTATATGTAGTGCCAAACGACCAGTGGATCACGTGATATTATTTCAGGTAAACATTGCACCTGCATGGAGTCAATATATCATTGATTTCTTAACCACAAGGATGTTTCCCGAATACATAACAAGAGCACGGACAAGGGCTATAGAGCTGGAGGCTCGCGACTTTAGTTTAATTGGGAACCAACTCTATAAGCGAGGAAAGGACAATCAACTTAGAATCTGTGCAAGTGAAAGTGAATACCTGCTGATTCTAGAACACGCTCATGGCGGAATAAGTGGAGGCCATTTTTCAGGCGATAAGACGATAAAAATTGTCTTAACCGTAGGAATATGGTGGCCTACATTGCATATGGATACTGAAGAGTTTGTAAAGCATTGTGATGCTTGTCAACGCACCAAGGTGCCGATAAAGAGAGATGAGATGCCACTACGGCCAATGATGGGAGCAAGGGCATTTGCAAAATGCGGCATTGATTTTGTGGGACCTATTTCACCCCCTGCATATTGCACCCATACCCAGTATATCATTGTGGCTACGGACTATCTCACAAAATGAGCAGAAGCCAAGGCAACACAAAAAGCAGATACACGAACCACTGCACAATTTTTGTATGAGAATGTCTTTGTACGATACGGATTACCAATAGAAATTGTCAGTGATCAAGGGACACATTTTCATAATGAAGTCATTGAATATCTGCTAGAGGAATTCATGGTCATACATAGAAAATCTGCTCCATATCATCCACACGCTAATGGACAAGCTGAGGCCACAAATAAAACACTATGCACGATTCTCACTAAAATTGTATCAGAGTCAAGAACAGACTGGGATCAGCAGTTACACTCAACACTATGGGCATACAGGGTAGCTTACAAAACATCAATAGGAACAACACCGTACAACATGGTGTTTGGCCTAAATGCTATATTACCCATAGAGTTTTTAATTCCAATTCTACGAGTATCGAAAAGCTTAGAATGGACACGGCATGAGATCTCTTCAAGAATAGATGATCTTGAAAAGCTAGATGAACTTCGCTTACGAGTTGTAGCCTCGATCTATGCTAAAAAGAGAAGACAAAAAGAGTTTTTTGACAAGCATGTGCGCACGAAAGAGTTCAAAACAAGTGATTATGTACTTGTTTATACCTTGAAAAAACATGCCAAGAAACTTAAAAAGTGAGGGATGGGACCCTTTGTGATTAGTGACCTATCACAAAGCGGAGCTGTCAAGCTTGCTACATTAGCAGGGGAAGAAATGCCAAATTGGATTAGTGGGTGTCGATTAAAGAAATATCATTTACCACTAACATAGGATATGCTTCAACAAATCCATCAAGAAAAACAATGGATGAAGGAGAAACAGAGGGTACGAGAAGAAGCTCAAGTAGAAGCAAAAGAACGCATTGCAAAAAGACGGCTTCTACGACAACAACAATAGTGTGGATCACCATTGTGAATAAATGCTATTTGACTAATGAATTTTGATGAAGACACAGTGGAGCCAATAATTGCAGTGAAAGTGGGTAGCAATCAAGCTGAATCGACGGCATTTCTTGATTCTGGAGCTCAAGAAAATCTAATCTCTTACAAATTATACAAGTAGATCAAGCCCAAAGGTCAACTACATCCTACTCCACAAGTGCTAGAAAGTAGTACATCACATTCGCTGAAATCATTGGGCTAGATTATATTGCATGTACAAATACATCAATATATTTACCCACACAAGTTTTATGTGGTCGAGGATGAAAGCACACAACACCCCATGTCGTTGGGACAACCTTGGCAAAAAGAGTATAATGTGCAGATAAATTGGAATGCGGATGCAGTCAAAATTCAACATGCACAAGAACAACAGGTGATAGCCTTTGATCAACAACCACAGAAGAATCAGCTGCTAGCAATGCAATCACTGGATAAAGAGCCAAAAGGAAGGGTGCCACTAAAGAAGCACATGATACCCAAGGCTAACAAACAAGGAACTGACAACCATGTTTACTACAAGCAAAAAAATTCACCAAACACAGTGAAAAGATCAAGGTCACCAAAACGCGACAAACAAGTATGGGTGCGGAAGGATAGAGGTGACAGGGCAGACAAACAACAATACAATAGAAGAAGTCACCGGAGGCAGACAGTTCAACCAAAAACCAAGGGAATAAAAAAGATATGGATCCCAAAGAAAATTCTCAGCAACAACGTAAATTCGACTCGCATTTGGATCCCAAAACCAAAACAAAAGGAACTTCCTTCAGTACAAGCAACATCGGAAAGCAGAGACACACAATATACGAAACCGGTAAACCGATATATGTGGGTGCCAATCAGCAGCAAAAGAATGACAACCGTGGAAGTAGCAATAAACCTACAAAAATCGGCAAGGTAAAGCTACAAATGGAAAGCAAAAGAGATAGTCTATGGCCAATTCCACCACGAAAAATCTCTCCAAGGAGACGACTACGGCCATATCGACAATAGCGGCAAACCTCGCGACTGTTGCAAGGAAAACGATCAAGCAAAGAGCAGTAGAGTTACAACTTTTTCTTGCAAAGAAAATCTACCGACCAAATCAAGAACAAACAGGAAACCTCGACGGTGAATGCCAATAAGCATCTTGCTATACCCTTCTCTTGCACAACATTAATTTTTCCATGCATTGACCGAGTATGCATAATATAGGGCCACATTACACGGCCAAGAATTAGCACGAGTTTTCACCCATGCACAGCACATACACCGCGGCGATACCTTGTCGTCTGGGAGGACTCCAACTAGGAGGGGTGGAGGCATTCTCAAATGCGGACCCAATGGCAAAAAGAGCAAAAAAGGGCATGTTTTTTGACTATTTTAAGGGTTGTCGTTTGATTGCAAAATTTTCTGGACTAACCCAAGTACATATGCCCTTATACAGCATGAATCTACAAGTATATGGGGCCAAACGCCAAATCAAGCCCCTAGGTGCATATATATAAGTAAAAATAGCTATTTTTCGGGCAAAATATTGGTAAAACGGAGAAATCCGGCCATAAAATTTGCATGTGAGAGTATATAATGTTTTGTGGTTGATTTTTTTGATTTATTATGATTTTTGGGGTTTTTTTGGGTTTGATTTTCTATTTTTCTTTTAATTTTACTAATTTTTGGCAGAAAAACTTCAAAAATACAAAAAGCAGGTGAAAAACGGTCGTAATGAAAAACAAAAAATATGGGGATGATCAGTGACTATAGGACAAGTATGGTATAGTGGGGGTGCAATTATGTGAATGGAGCGGAAAGCGTGATTTGGCTAGATTTTGACCGAAACGTCAAATTTCTCGTAAACTACGCAAATGGAGTCCAAATTAAGAAATTTTGAGCCTAAACTGCATCTCACAAGAAGTTGGGAGCACATGTCAAATTTCATGAAAAGTGGTTCGGGGACCCACATTATAAGAAATTCTCACTTCATTTTCAACTCATTTCCACTATTGACTTTTGAGAGAGAGCTTCTGCCACCTAGAGCGAATGGAACTTCCAGCAAATTCTACGATGCGCATGACTACCCGACAGGCTCTATACATGAGAGGTATGCTCACCACCATGAGATTTTTGTGCATGTTTGTCGTTTTGTCGCGAAAACTAGCGTAGGGTTCACACAGAAAGCGTGCAGTAGAGACCTACAAGTAGAAGTGTCCACCTAACGGCTAACCCAAAAGTAATGAGACTTCATCGGTAGCTTACCCTAGCATAGGAGACCAGTCTTGGATGCCCAAAGGAAGTAGAAAACCATCGGAAAAAACCCTAATTCCTAGAGCTCCGCAAGAGGCCACCAAATGGGAAATCTGCAGAAAGGCACCCAAATGCTACCAAAATTCATGGGTAGGAGCATCTCAACATGCTCGACAAGTCTATATAGCCCACATGGCCAAAAGGTGACCCAAAGCGACACTAAACTTCAAAAACGGCATCAGACACACAAAGCGTGAAATAGCTATTGCCCAACCCGACACGGATCTGCAATTGCCACCAAACTTCACGAGTAGCTTTCCTAGACCATCAACAACCAAGTCCTATGGTGGTAGACTACCACAAGTCATCAACGACATGTAAACGCAACCATGGGTGCTTCTGGAGCGACAAATTGCCAAACGAAGCTCCGGTGAAGCCAAAGTCGACAAAAACCATATGGCAAGGATCCCCAAGGGATCGGGAAGCTATGGAGACCAACATCAAGAAATTTCATCGCCAAAAAGCACTCCAAAAGTCAGAAAACGGCTGGGAGTCTTTGAAATCCACACAGGGAATTACTTTCTATCTATTTGACTTTTTTACTGAAATAGGGCTTAAAAGGGACCCAGGGGCACTAAGGGCAGGCACTAGTAGCAGTCTCCATAAAAATTTCATCAGGAGACATCCTACGCGTAGGATGTCTCAAGGACATTTATGGGCACCAACCCCAACATCACTCATCACACAAAGTTTCTGAATAGCCTTTACATGCTAGCCACCAAGTTTCATCACATATGGACAAAAATTGACCTCATATGCATGAAAAAACGCAAAGTAAGGGAATAGAGGCAATAATGGGGCATAGACCTACCAAAACTTGTCCAAATCACATGAAACTTGCACAATACATTCATGGGCACATTGCCAAGCTATCTGTGTGGTCACATGCAAAAAAATGATGAAATAGACATCCTACGTGTAGGATGTCTAATGAAATTTTTGGCCCACAGATGGTGTTTTTCAATTCCAGATCTCTTCATATCACCTTCAAGAGTTCATATATCAAGTTTCAAGCCATTCCCATCACTTTTGGTCCCCAACACCTTCAAGATACACTATTTGAGCCCAAAAACACTACACATGGTCTTACCAACACCAAATCTTGTCCAAATCAAAATCCAAGAGCAGGGCCATCTTCCACATGCCAAGAGCTATCCACAAAACAAATCTCAAGCAATTTTGATGAAAAAGACATCCTACACGTAGGATGTCTCCAGCATGATTTTGAGTTATTGTGCAAAAACTGACTTCATAGGAGCAGTTACCATGGTGCAAGAAGCTCATATACCAAATTTCAACCCATTTGAATATCATTTGCCACCTGTTGTGGACATCCTACCAATTTGTGAGCCTAAAGCCTGAATCTGCCCAAAAATTCACTTTTTGATGCCCAAACCCAATTCCAATCACATAGCCATGTTGCACAGGCCTAGGACCACCAGCCTGTCAAGTTTCACCAAAAACTAATGAAAAAAAGACATCCTACGCGTAGGATGTCTAAATGATAAATTTTAGCCAGAATGATACTGTGAGCACATGTAGGGTTTCCCTAGTTCCTTTTAAGTTTTATTTTCAATTTTCAAGTCATTTGGATAGTTAAAACTCAGTTTCTCAGCTAATATGGAAAAAACGCTAACTTCGGACTATTGAGTGCAACAGGATCTATGGCAGCCGCAAAATCACCGGCAAAGAAGAAGAGGATGACCATAAAAGATTTCTTGGAAGAAGTAGAGCCGTTTTTCATCCTAAAAGGAACTCTGAAGCCAACCAACACATGGATTCAGGAGGACTTGCTAGAGTCTAATGACTTGAAGATCTACCAAGGCGTGTTCAAAGATACTGAGGGAAATGCAATAGAGCTACCCATGTTACCTCGGGAGCTCAATGAGTTTGTCAGAAGCAAGATGGTAGAGTACTTGGAGAAGATAGATCTCCATAACTATTTTGAAGCTTTGCCGCCAGGAGGAATCGACATCAAAAGAGTTTGGGAGTTTGTAACTACAATCAAAGAAGATGGAGTGGCCAGAGTCACTGATCTGCAGGGCAAGCCAGACACTCCGATTGCAATCACAGAGAGAGTGGTAGCAGCAACACTAGACCTCTCCAACGAAGGGGATAGTGAAACCAAAAGAAGAGATGAAGTCAAGGTATACTCTGAAAAGAAGAGCAACTACACCTTTGAAGATATAGCAAACCCTAAAGTCGATATCATGAGCCAACTTTATAACCAGTACTTCCACGGGTGTACAAAGCGCCCACAAAAGTACAGAATGCCGCCTGGAGCCATTGACACCACCACCTTCACCTGGGCGATGCAAAAGAGCAAGACAAAGGTGATCAACTATGCTGCCTATATCCATGACAATCTAGTGAAGATGGGCAACAGAACCCCACCTACATTGTGTTGGGTGAGCTGATAATGAAATTGGTTTATGGGGCATTGCACGCCAAGGGAAGATGGCCTGACCCTCCATCACAGAATGACTGGCTAAGGCTCAAAGAAGATAAAGAAGAGGAACCGCCCAAAGCACCCAGAGCTTCCACAAGATTGAAGCGTCGGTTAGAGACTGTGCAAGAGGAGCAGCCAGAGTTGAAGAAAGGAAAGAAGGAAACTATAAAGGTGCCGGTCAAAGAGACCAAATCATAGAAAGCGGCACGGCTCAAAAGATTAATGGAAAGATTTAGAGCCGAAAGAGCACGCAAGGGAGATTTGAGCGAGCTATGGAAGCCGTCCCTGGAAGCCATGTCGGGGTCATCCCGAAGGGTACACAGAGATAGGTTTGAAGATTATATCAAAAATTTTGAGATCCTAGATGCTACGACAAAAAACATCCCTAACATCCCATTTATAGAAGAAGAAGTGGATGAAGTACGACGGAAACTACTAGAAGAGCAGGAAGGCCAGGAAAGAGAGCGGAAGACCAAGGCGGACTAGGACTTCAAGAAGAAGCCACCAACTCCACCATCAAGCCCATAGTCCAGCCCACTGCCATCACCACCTCCTCGTAGCCCTTCACAAACCCAACAAAAGGAGGAGGAACAAGAAGATTTTCAGCAAGAAAAGAGCCAAGAGCAAGAGCAACAAGAAGAAGCTAAGCCCAAAAATGAGTAGCCAGAGCCAGAGGAAGCAAAGTTTAGCACATTCCTTGATCTACTAGCTGCTGGTTACTCAAGAGAAGAAGCAGCTACGGTAGCATTTGACTTGGCAATCACAAGGCCCAAAGAACAGATGCAGAGTCTGTGGTGTCGTGCAGCTCCGCTCCCATGCAAAGAAAGATGCCAGGAAAATGCACATTAATTTTGTTTGAAGATTATATGTTTAATGAACAGTGATTAAGGGCTGGTTGCAGGCCGAGTTCAATGTAGAATGTATGTCAAATGCGACTGAAAGAGCCAAAACATGCTTTAATGATGCTAAAACGTGTTATGCTAGAAGTGAACACGGATAGGGTATTGTGCCATAGAACTGCAGTGCTCGATGTGCTCTACCGACCTGTCTTTACGGCTCGTCGATTGGAGCTACGGTAAAGAAGTTATGGCAGTTCGAAGTTTAAGTCAATTGCAGATCCGTGTCGGGTTGGGCAATAGCAGCTGAGGGGATAAAAATGAAGTAAATGCATCAGGCTGAAGTGCTCACTTTGTGGAGCATGTCAGTCTTTTCAGATCAGAGATTGGACTTATGGTTACCAAATTATTAATTGTTTAAGATTTACCGGGGGCCGAGTCCACATTAGCCGGTCCACTCGGTTGGAGTGTCAACACTGCAATGGTTTTCTTGATATATTGAGCCTGACAAGAATTATTTACTGGAGTTTGCTTATAGCAGGAAATTTCCAACACAGCTATGGCTTAAGCAGATACGAAGTCAAGGGTTTTTGCATCCTGAGCAATAAAATTCATGATGAAATTGTCATTAAAAACCAGTTGTGTGCTTGGCAATGCGGTGCCTAGAAATGCTTAGCCAATATGTATGCTTAATGGGGTGTCAACCCAAAGCAAAGCCGCCCAATGAACGTGCTTGGCAATGCTTTAATTGGTAAGTATGCCAAATGTGATGCCCTTACGAAGTTCGGCCACCTTTGCCGATAAGTATGCCAAATGTGATGCCTTTACAAAGGTCGTCCGCCTTTGCCAATAATTATGCCAAAAGTGATGCCCTTACGAAGGTCGGCCGCCTTTGCCGATAAGTATGCCAAATGTGGTGCCCTACAAGGGCAATAAAACCCTCCAAGCCTAAGCTTTAAAACCGCCCGCCCAAGTCAACCAAAGAGTGGCCGCCCATTGTAAATTGGGGCTCACCTAAACCTTAAGGAGGTGTGAAAAACAAAGGATGAGACATGGCGGCAGTGCACAGAAGACGCAGTAGGAGGAAGAAACGCTCGTGCCGCGTTATACAAGCCGAGATTGAGGGCGCCGCAAACGGCGCTAGTCGAAAAACCATTTGCCATGTCACAAGGGGGAGGACCCATTAGCGACATCGCTAATGGGTGCCTCGCCTTTTTTAGGAAGAAGCGGGCCATGCAAAAAGGGGGAAGGACGTGTGGCTCAAAAGCGGGGAGGGGAAAAAGCTTTTCTCCTCCTCCTCCTCACAATCTTAGACTACTCTCATAAGCTCACAAGCTCTTAATCCGGAAGCTCTTGAGCTCTCTCCTCTTCATAAGCTAGGCTAATCCTCCTCATAATCTTATGCTACTCTTTTAAGCTCTACGCTCTTAAGCTCTTGAGAGGGATAAGCTCCATAGCCTTAAAAGCTTCATAATTGAGTTCTTCTTCTCTATATGCTTAAGCTCCATAGCCTTAAGCCTTCATAATCAAGTTCTTAGTCTATATGCTTAAGCTCCATAGCCTTAATCCTTCATAATCGAGATCAATTTAAGCTCTCTTCTTCCTCATGGGAAGAAAAATTGGGGAATACTCTTAAGCTCTTAATACATCCTCATAATCTCCATATCCGAGCCTCCATAGCCGGAACGAAGCCTAATCTCAAATTGTTAACAATGTCCATTCGAATCAGGAAGCAAAAGGCAGAGTAAGCAGGATTCCATCAATTTTCTGTTTAGCACCTGGTTTTAGCCAGGATTTCTTCTTGTAAAGAGCGTTTAAGTTCTATTAGTGATCGATTAATCATGGATTTTGTCAATTAACTGGGGATTAAATGGACTGCCTGTTTTAAATACTGATATCGGTAAATTGTTTCTACTACACCTTGTTTTCCGCACCTCTCACAGCCAGGGGCCCGGTGCCTTCCTCGCTCACCTTTCGCACAATTATTCCCCGACATTTTTTGGTGAACCCGACGCGAAACGAGCCGGGGCGAGCAGTGTGGTGAAGAAGGATGTCGACACCGCAAGAGGCTGCCATGCAGAAAATGATGCAGTAATTTGCTGCTTACATGCAACAATAGCAGGCTGCTCAACAACAATACAACTTGCAGGAGAGGATCCGTAAAGCTCGGCACACAGTTACCGAGAAATTACATCGATTTGAAGGCTGGGATATTAGCAAATTATGCAATATCTATGAACAGGCAATGGAAGAGAATGGAATTGATGATCAGAACGCAGTAGAAGGGTTCCATTTGATTGTTGAGCCGGAACTTAGGAGTCGAATTAAAGAAATTCAGGTGCTTCAAGGCGCAAATTGGAAGGATTTCAAGAAGGCGCTTCAGAAGGAGTACTTCCTGGAGGATTCTCAAAGAGTAAGCAGGCAAAGTTTCATGAAGTGGGTGCAAAAGAAGAACAAAAATCTATCTCCACGAGAGTTAATGCGGGAATTTGAGAAGAAATTTGAGCAACTGTCTTCGACAGAGCAACGTTCAATGAGGGATCAGAAGGTTGACTTGTTCATTTAGGCTGCTGATCCTCGACTTCAAAAGAGTTTAGTGCAGTTTCTAGAGGATCCAAGTGGATAATTGGGCTTAACATCCGACTGGAAGGTAGTCACCGAAGCAGTCAACATGATTGTGAAACGACAGATGAGAGTTGACAAGATGATCGTGGCTGACATCATGGATGTTGCGGAGGAGGAACCTAAAGAGAAAACAACCTCAGCAATACCCAGAGTGGAGGAGCCAGTTCTTGACGAATTGGTGAAAGGTATTCAAGAATTGAATTTGAATTTAAAAGATGTTAAATTTGATGGTCTAGCTACAAAAGGGTCTACATCGGAGGCTAGGCAGCAGCCACCACGCAAAGGCTGGGACCGATGCATGTGGTGTGACAGTGAAGACCACAAGTATGTTAAGGAATGTGATGAGTTTGACAAAGCATATAAAAAGAATGTGGTGTTCTGGAAGGACAAGAAGATACACCTTAATACAACAGGTGAGATGCTTCGCCTGAACTTCGGTAGGGGCGGCATGAAGAAGATAGTTGATGAGATTCAGCATAATGTTGCTCTTGTGGAGGTAGCTACTTATGGGCTGCAAGTCTGCGGGAAGGGTGATGAAGATGGTGCAGGTACCAAGGGTCAATTATGGCCTTATGCTTTGAAGACAACAGAAACTGGACAGGTAACTTATGGGAGCTGCGGCAAGTAGGGAACTCAATTCGAGAAACCACAGGGTGGACTGATCCAGTGGATTCCCTCTCAGTATATGCATTCATTGCAAAGTCTCAAGATAATGAGGCTATGGTGGAGGAGAAGCGGAAAAGAGATGAAGAAGCTCCTGGGACATCGAAGAGGACAACGAGGTTCAATAGCAAGAAAGAAGAAAGTCCTGCTCCAAAGCCCGCTCCTGAAGTGGTGATGGAGGAAGCACCTAAGGACAAAAAACAAGGTAAACCCAAGGGACCCTCTTATAAGCTCAAGTCTGACATTGAATTAGCTATAGATTTAAAGAAAGTCTTTGAAGAGCGAATTCTGAATAGCAAGGTGGAGCTCACATGGGGTGATATATTGGGGATTTCCAAACGTGAGTTTCATGAGGAGATAATAGATATCATCAAAAGGAAGCGGAAGATACCAAGTGAACAGGAGCCAGGGTCAGTGAAAAGCCAGGCGGTACGCCACATTGAAGCAATTCTAGATGATTATGAAGAGTATTTGGCGAATCTTGAAGAAGAAGAAGAGTCGAGGTCTGTGGTGGTGTCAAATCCAACCGTACCTGAGGTAAGGCATGTTCATTTCAACGAAGATGAAGATAGTGAAACCATACCAAGGAGTGACTTTTCAAGGACTCATTGGGCGAGAGCAACAACAGAAACTGTTGTAAAGCTTGGCGACATCGAAGAACTGGTCTTAGCACTCATAGATCATGGATCGGAGATCAATTTGATGGCTAAAAGCTTGCACAGAAAGGGTAAATGGCCTATTGATGTGGACCATGGTTGGCGGATTCGAGTTGCCAATATGCTTCCAGGCGACCTCTATGGTGCATGTGTCAATGTTAAGGTAATTTTAGGGGGTGTCTGTGATGAGCAAAATTTCTTTATATAGGAGCATTCCTCTTATCCTTTAATTTTGGGGCAACCATACATTACGGCTGTGCGAATGGAAACCAAAGTGCTGGATGGTGGCTCGGCCTATGCCAGGGTTCGTCGGACCCGTGATGGTAAGAAAGCAGTGCAATTCTTGACTGTATGTGTTGACCATGCTAGGAATAAGGACAGTCTACGGGATCATCCAATGCCGAAGATACGCAAGGAGTTTAGAGAACACAGGTTTGCACAGGATTTTCTCAGAGTGCCATTATAAAGCGGGACTATGGTGGTACAAATGAGGAGAAGTTCTTGCAAAGAGAAGATCTCTCTTCGGGGTTTTTGGGGTTAACATCTGAAGGTTCAATCTCTTTCAAAAAATTTAATGATTTGCCGAAGTGGGAAAAACAGTATGTCTCAGGTATTCAAAGTGAATTGCAGGGTTGTGATGTGCTTGAATCTGATGATGTGATTTCAAGAGTCTTTGAAGAGGTATCTTATGAAGATACTATGTCAGTGCTTGAAGAGATCAGGCAAAACAGGTTACAAAGTGTAACTGAAGTAGTCAAGGTTCATTCAATGGACATGTATGATGAGTTAAGTTCATATGAAGCACTTATGCATATTGAAGATGAATCAAGTGACACTGTTGAAGCACAGGTAGAGACCAAATACAAATCTGTTGCAAAGAAAGTGAGGACAGTGGCTACACCGCTGCCAGAAGGAAGTGATGGGATGATCAAGGAGGCTTCTCGACAGCCTATACTCAGAGATCCGAAGAACATAGGGCATAAATTTACTAAGGAGACACTGCAGCAGCTGAAGGTTGGTGAAGACAGTAACCATTCAGGTGCATCTTCTTGTTCACATAGTTGATGAGGTGGAAATAGCTGGCACAGCTCATTCCAGATGGATGTTCTTCTTAGAACGTTTCATGAAAACGCTTAAGGGATATGTGCGTCAAAAGGCACGTCCAGAGGGTAGCATGGCAGAAGGTTGGTTGGTATCAGAGTCCCTAGTGTACATTGGAGAGTGGCTAGACGGATGTGATAAAGCCCGGGACACGCTATGGCGAACCATAGATGATGAGCGCATATCTGGGATTGTCATGTGCAATCTCGGTGTTGAGAAGAAGATGACAGAAGATCTAGAGGCTAAAATCAACTGATTTTGCATGCTTCACAATCCGGTGATGCAAAAGTGGATTTCACAATATGAGGATGCAAAGCAAGAGCGACAAAGGGCACGAATGGAGTGGAGACGGGGAAGACGACCACCGATGCACTATCCGACGGGTCTGGAGAGCCTACCAACATTCATGAGCTTAAGATGGTTGCACAACCAATTGAAAAGCGCACAATAATGCGGTGACGAAGTGACTGAGGAAGAGTGGGAGTACTCTCGGGGTTGCGCGACCAAGGTAAGTTTGCAATGTACGACTAGCTAGTGACTTTATTTCTAAACGTTTGAACGGCCACTCATAATCTTTGTTCGTTGTAGTATAAGTCATACACAGCAGCATGGTGTAAAGGTCGACATTTTAGGGTGGAACGGATCGACAAAAAGCGTTTTACTCAGGACTGTGGAATCATGGCAAAATTTGAACAGTCTAGTCGACGACGTTCCTCTGATGCAGATCCTGTGGTGGCGGAACTCACTTACTTCGGCACGCTACAAGAGATTTTGAGGATCGATTACAGAGGATTTTTTGCGACTTGTTCGACGTGCAATGGTTCAAGATAATCATGGAGGGTCGCAACGCTACTGTGCGTAGAGGAGAGTCTGGTTTTCTTGAGGTGGATTCTACTAAGAAATGGACTGACCTAAGAGACACTTTCGTACTACCCGAGCATTGTGAACAAGTAAGTATGTAAATAGTTAACATCCCCCGTTTACAAGTTATGTGCTTGAAAGCTCTCATGTAAGTTATGTGGCTCTGGCAGGTAATATTTCATCCTTCAAAGTCTACATCAAACTGGTGGTACGTCATAGAAGTAGCCCCTCGTAGTGCAAGGACGTATGAAGGCTACCATGTGCCAATCACAATGGCATCAATGGAGGAGATCAGAGAAGATGCTCAATCAGAACCCGCTGCGGTGGTGCCAGACGAGCATCAAGATGCTACTACTCTATATGGGGTGCATGCAGAGGAGCTACAAAATGAAACAGAGGATATGTGTTTAAACGGAGAGCTCTATATAGATATAGGAAGTTATGCTGAGTTATGCGAGGATGAGAGAGAGATCTCTTAAAGCCACAAATATTGTATTTGAACAATTTTGCTCCGTGTTGTAAAAGCTCTTTCTCTCTAAGTACCTTCCATGGTGTATAACGCTCTTTTCTACTCGCGCTCACATCTTTTGATTGAAAATTCTGAGTTTTCGACTTGCCTCTTCTATCACTCAATTCATTGCGTCATTGTATTTATATGCGTCATTACGTCATTGTATTTAATGGTCTTTGCATCATTTTCTACTCTATTCATTCAATATTAAGTTTAAATATTCGTGTGTTTAATGTAGGTATGGATGATGAGGAGTTTCTTTCTTCTTTGTCACCGCAGCAGAGACAGTGGTACGTGGAGCGTCATCGCTCTGGCGCATCATCGCGCATTCCTACTCCATCCGCATCTCCCTCTCTTTCGGAGCATTCGGCGCGCTCCGAAACTTCGGTGTCGACGAGACGATCTTCACACTCGTCTAGACACCGGCGCTCTAGTGGTGGCGGTGGCGGTTGTTGTGGGGGTTCCGCCGCCGATGCCTCCACACCGCCTCGTGTTCGACGAGGCTCTTTACCCTCCCCTTCTTTGCCCGCCCCCACACCAGCCACAACATCGCCATCTACGCCAGGTTTTGCGCGGCTGACTGTTCCTAGCAGTTACACACCTCCACCTACTCCGCCAGGAGCCACCCCACTTGACAGTCCTCGCTTCGGAGCCCAGACGCCGGTGGAGACACCTGACGTCCGTACCCCCATCGACACGCCGCTAGAGACCCCTGCCGGGACACCCAGGTTCACGCGTCACCGGCCAGAGGGCTTGCCTTACTCCGTCGACTTTAGCGGCGGCATCATCATGGATGATGACGGCAAGAAGGTGATCTCGCACATGCGTGGTCTTTGCTCTCAGCTGTTTAGACACTACATACTAAACAAATGGAGTGAAGTACCAAGTGATTTAAAAGCCAGAGTCATCAGCATACTTCATGATGAGTTTCCCGTTCCAACACGGGATCAGCACTTCAATGAAGACCTGATGAAGATTCGAATGCGCGAATACTGCAAACACAAGCGTTCTGAAGTGCAAAAAGCAATCAAGCATGGGTGGAACAGGCCAGATTGGCTGGCCAAAGAAGATTGGAAGAATGCGAAGAAAGCAGCTTGCAAGAATCCCGACAAGTGGAAGCAACAAAAGGATGCAGCCAGAGCGCGAGTAGAGGCAGGCAGCTCGCACCACTTGGGGAGCGGTGGATGGGCATCATTTGAGGCCTATTTTGTAAGTGTTTTCACATTGCTCTTTATGTTCGATAGTTTAGGGTTTATGAGTTTTTTAATTCTAACATAATGAAATCTTTGTATGCTTTGACAGTGGTCGATGACAGGACGTGATCCCACACCGTACGAGCGCGAGTACGCAGGCAGGAAGGGCTTAAACGCCCTGATGGACATTCTCAGTTCTCGCGGCGGCATGGTTAGTATTAGGGTTTACTCTTTTCTATTTTTTGTATTGTTTATAAATGTCGTTATATGTTTATACTTACTGAAAGCTATCTTATTGTCTTTTTTTGCAGAATCCGACAGATACGCCGCTTGGACGCGATGAGACGTCTGACTAGACGATGTCAGTTTAGCCGTAGCTAGATAGCATTAGTTTAGGGTTTCTCATAGCTTATGTATCATGAGACGACATCAATACGTCTTTTTGAACCATGTATATTATTACATTTGTCACCGCAGTTCATTTTGCCAATCAATTCTTTATGCCTATGATGTTGTACAATTGTCATTATTACATTTGCCAATCAATTCATTTTGCCTATGATGTGTACAATTGTCAATTTTACGCTTGTCAATTTTACAAACAATGCGTCTTGTGGGTGACTATTTTGGGTCTATTATCTACCCTTGCACTTTTTAAAAAAAGTGAATCAAGTACAATATGGTTGATGGGTGGCAGGGCATTCAATGCCCTGTCACCAAAAAAAATTTCTCTCGGGCGTCGCTATAACCGTCACTATTTATGGCTCTGTAGCGTCGCTATGAGCGTCGCTATAGACTTCTATGTAAACGTCGCTATGAGCGTCGCTATATAGCGACGCTCATAACGACGCTCTCTTAGCGACGCTATTAGCGACGCCTTTAGCGACGCCGGGGGTTATAAAAACCCAGTGTATTTCTGTCGCTAACAGCGTCACAAGAGCACACAACCTCTTGTAGTGGGGTGCAGACAGTTTGTTGCTCGACATATTGCTGACTGTGATGCTATATTATCAAGGCTTGAAGAAGTTAACTTAACACTTTCAGGTCAAAAATCGACTTTTGGAGCTAAGGAGGTCTTAATTGTGGGACACATGTGCAATTCTGAAGGAAGAAGGCCAAGTCCTGCAAAAGTTGAAGCAATCCAAAAGATGAAGGACACATGTGCTTCAGTTACTGAGGTTCGTCGATTCTTAGGCGCATGTGTGTTCTATCGTATTTGGCTGCCACACTTGGCCCATGTTGCAGAGGTGCCGTATCAATTGCTACGAAAAGGTAAGAGGTTTGTTTGGGAAGAAGTCACACACAAGCTATTAAGAAATTAAAGAAGATGCTTCTTGAGGCTCTGACCTTGAGGAAAGTTGATTATAAATGCGACAGGCTAGTTATTTTAACAGTTGACACTAGCCCGACAGGAATTGGATGGGCTATAGGTCAAGATGATGATGAAGGACACAGGTATGCAGTGAGATTTGGAGCCAAGGTGCTCAACGCTCGTCAACGAGGATATCCACAGGTTAAGAGGGAACTTTGGGGCGTTGCTACTTCTCTAAGGACCGATAAAGAATACTTTATTGGAGCTACCGTTGTGGTAGAGACAGAATGCTTGCCACTAATAGGAATGATTGCAAATTGCTCTACTCCGGACATTGCCATGCTACGATGGATAGCGTATATTAAGTCTCTTAACCCTGAATTTTGTCATATTGCAGGTAGAGATAACCCTGTTGCAGATATGTTATCAAGAGCCAGACTTGAAAATGAAGAAGAGATGCTGACCACGAGTGATGATGTTGGCTTGAAGTTCTACACGTCTTCTTATCTACATGCCAACTGCGGTAGTATTGCTCATGTTTTTGAAGTCTTTTCTGAAGAGTTTTATGATGGAGAGTGGCTTATGATTGGCCGCTACCTAAGTACTCTCACTAGACAAGAAGGATGGAGTGATCAAGAATTCAGGAAGATCAGGAAAAAGGCCTATGGCTATTTCCTGAAAGACGGACATTTATGGAAGCAATCAAAGCACCCAGGAGGGGTACCACAACGAGTTATTTGCGACAAAGCAACCCAACAGCAAGTGATTAAAGATTTTCATGAAAGTCTATGGGCTGGACACAGAGGAGTCTGGGCAACCTTTGTCAAAATTAAAGACCGATATTGCTGGAGAGGTATGTATAAAGATGTGGTTCAATTTGTGGAATCATGCTTAATATGTCAACAGTACTCTAATGTGCGACATAGAGATGGGTTGCATCCCACCTATCCATTGGCTATGCACTACAAGTGGGTGGTGGACCTTATTACAATGCCAGTAGGAGTGTGGTAGATGATATATATTGTTCTTGCCAGGGAAGATCTTACTAATCAAGTGGAAGGAAGAGCTTTGCGTACCAAAGCTACTAGTTCAGTATGCAAGTTCTTGCTTGAAGATGTTATCTCTAGGTATGGATGTGTTGGAAGAATTAATGCAGATAGAGGAGAACTGGATGCAGATGAAGCTCTAGAGTTTTTTGCTCGTATGGGCATTAAACTCGCCCTCACCACAACATATAATCCAGAAGGTAATGGGAAGAGTGAAAGGGGACATCCGCCTATTGTTAAAGCTTTAGCAAAGGCGTGTGAAGGACATATTGGTGATTGGCCTAAACTCTTGCCATTTGCTTTGTGGGTTGATCGCACTAATCACAGTTCAGTTACAGGATTTATGCCATTCGAATTGATGCATGGGCAGAAACCCATCATGCCTACGGAGGAAGCAGTTACAACTTGGAACATAATGCCATGGGAAGAAGGTCATGAGTCTCCTGTTTTGAGCTTTTGTGAAATCTAATGGAAACTCACCCTCCAAAATGTAGCCAATAATGGTAGCCAATGACTCCAACCCTGGTATCTCGGTTGCTTGACAGATGCTACCATCATGATGACCTACACTTCTTTCTCAACACATGTAATTACTTGTTGTGCAAGTAAATCTTCATCTTCATTTTGTTTCCTAGGGATATGATATAGTTGCACCTCTTCAAACTGATTAAAAAACCTACAAATGGCATGAGATTTTGTCCTTAGGCTTTCATTCTTACATGCCCAGATGCCTAAAATCTGCTTCACAATGAGAAGTGCATCCCTAACAACCATTGTCAACTAGGAAGTTCTCAGCGCTCGCTACTGCTGCACGCTCCCCCCCTGCTACGCCATTGCTGCCCCTCCCTCCCCCCCTTCCGCCCTCGCACTGCCTCCCTCTCCCTTGCGCTGCCCAGCCCAGCCCGCCCCCCCTTGTGTGATGATGCCTGTCGTCCTCGCCCTGTGCTGCCCCCCAGCCCGTCCGCTGCCCCCCCCCCCCCCCCCCTCCCCCACAGCCTCTTGAATTCTTGCTCGTCGCTTTTTCCATCCCCCCCCTCTCCCCCTCCCGTCCTCATTGTTCTGGAAGGTCTTCTGTACCTAGCTCTACAACATTTCTTCTTTGGACCAGGGCTCGGTGTACTCGGTTGCAAATTTTCTTCACCATCCGCTTCTTCGACTCAGTAGTAGACTCAGATGGAGGCTCCAGCTCCGCCACAGAGGGACTCACCCGAAGCCCCCTCGCCCGACCTCGCTGAGCCCACCATTAGACTTTCTCTTTCGCCGACAGAGCAAGCGAGCCTAGCCGCAGAGGTAGAGCGCTTGCAGGAGACTTCTATCATCTGGAAGATCCTCGGCACCCGACCTAGCAGAGGAGAGCTACGTGACCTTCTCCAGGCCCGCCTTCTTGCAGAGGTGGGCAGGATCTTGGACGTACAAATACTTAGACGCGGTTACTACCAGATCGATTTTGAGACTTCCGACATGGCGTCCAAGGTCATCGCCATGAGTCCACTGACCATCCGAGCAGCACGTGCCCACTTTCGACAGTGGAGACATGGTTTTGACCTTGCTTCGGATGTTCTAGTAGAGGAGGCAAACATCGCCATCTTTGTCTGCTTTCCGGGTTTGCGGAGGGAGTACTTAGAACTTCTATCCAGGACAGACTTAGCTATTGGGACTGTCCTGGAGACACCTCGTACGACAGCCTTAGCAGTTGCCAAGGCGGTTGGCATTCCCTCAGTTCGCGTTTTGGTCAGAGACACTCACACGCTCCCGAAGGTTATCCTTCTCCTTGGGTGAGTGGGGGTTGGTTCAGACAGAGTGTGGAGTATTCGGGCCTCCCGCACCAATGCTTTATTTGTCGATAGATGGGCCATCTAGCGAAGGCCTGTCCACGGAGGAGGCCTCCACCTACACCACAGCCTCAGCCCCAGCCTGCAAGGTCTGGCCAGCAGACACAGCGAGAGACACAACACTCACAGGCAGATCCACCCTCTGAGTCTGGGGCTCCAGTGGAGGAGGGATGGCAGGAGGTCCGTGGTAGACATCGACAAGGGCCACAGCATCAGACTGGCACTCAGAGTGGTCCTCAAGCACCTACTCAGCAGTACTGGGTTCCCACGAGGAACCGTTTTGGTCCTCTAGAGCAGGACGAGGTCCCTACCCCAGCCCCTTCCCCAATTTCACCTTCGATAGCCCCTCCCCCCCCAGAGTTCCCTCCATCTTCCTCATCCTCCCCCCCGCCTCCTGCTCCCGCCACCCTTCCTCTTCCCCATGCCCTTCTTCCTGTGTCGCTCCTCCCCTCCCCTCTTCTCCACCACTCTCCCCATATCCTTCTCCCCCCCCTCCTACTACAGTTCCACATTCGACCCAGGGGGCAGGGCCTTCTCCTGTGGCTAGGAGATCTCTTGGTAGCACCTTTTCCATGAGTCGCTTAGCGAGAGAGGAACATCCTTTCCTACGGCCCCCTCTGCAGGCACAGACATCTTCCCTTGCAGCTATCCCTCGTGGTCTGACAAGCATTGACATCCGGAGCCGATGGGACTTCTTCGACTACGGCTTTACTCGTTTTCTTGGCGACCTCTAAGCAGACCATGAGGCAACCTGCTTCATGATCCATGTTCTGTTCCTTACCGCTAGGGGGACAGAGGCCTTGGACTTAGCAGTTGGCTTCTCCTTCCCCCTCTGCAGCACAGACCAGGCAGAGTGGACTCTTGGCTCAGTGTTGGGATGGTTGCACACACAGGTACTAGAGTTCTCTCACCACATGGGAGAACTAAGTTACAGATTTTCTCCAGACTTTGTGGCCATTGGCCAGTTTGCGGTGACACCTCCAAACTGAACAAGATGTAGAAACATTGTGGTTTACTTCTTTGCAGATACATAGTGCTTGTCATGCTATGTATACATTCATGAGGACTCCTGGACAGAGGAGGTTGCTTTACGTATGGCTCGCTCTACTTGGGCTTGGGCCAGGCACTCGTTGCAGTCATGCCTATCTAAAGGAATCTCAGATGTGGATTACTCCCCATCCAAGCCAGCCTCGAAGATAGCCCATCTAGCTCCTGCGGCAGCATCTATTCTCTCTCGTTCTCCATGAGGATAGTCTCATGAAATGTACAGGGACTAGGTGGGGCCTAGTTTCAGCGCCAGCGGGGCCGACTGCGTCAAGAGCTCCAACGTTGTCTTGTGGGAGGAGGTATTGATCTCCTTATGCTTCATGAGCACCATCTGTGTGAGATCCGCATCAGACATTGTGGTCAGCTCTTGCATGGATGATATGATACTTTTTGGTCAGCTGCTTTTGGACCTGGAGGCATCCAGGGTGGGATATGTATGACTATTGTGGAATCATTGCAGCAATCCATAGTGGGCAGAGGGATCATTGTGCCAGGCACGGCTCAATGGATTACTATGCAGGTTCAGGGTAGCCTTGTGGGTTTCCTGAACATCTATGCGTCCAATGTGGTGAGTGCTCGTGCAACGTTTTGGTCACAGATAGTTGAGTCTCTACCGCAGGTAGAGCATTGGTGCATGGAGGGGACTTCAACATGCTGGAGGACCCTTCTGACAGGATTGGTGGTAGCCATGCTACTGTGCATGGAGTTGAGTTGGCAGCTTGGGAGAGGCTTTGTATGACTTTGAGGGTCTTGGATGCATGGTAGCACTCTAGTTTTGTGAGTCCCCCAAACAGCTTTGCCTTCTCTCGATCGGACCGCAGAGTGGGAGGAGTGAATCTATCGTGGATAGATCGCTTCTACACTAGTGACCACTTCAGTGACTTGGGAGGGACAGTGGGCATCCTGGCAGGGACCTCCTTCTCGGACCATGCACCAGTGATCCTCACAGTAGAAGATAAGTAGAGGAGTGGGAGCACGATGATTCTCATCCCAGAGAGGGTCTTGTTGGACTCAACACTTAGAGAGAGAGCATAGGCTTTCTAGACAGAGGGCTTGGATAGGCAGGACTCTCTTGCTGACAAAGTGGCCGCAGGCCTACCACAGATTAGTCATTTTTTTCTCCAGGAGTCTTTGACTTGCCGGGCTGCAGCGCGAGAGGAGGAGCAGCGTCTCAAACGGGGCATTGCTTTGTTACAGAGGATGCAAGAGCAGCATCCAGACAGCCCTTGGTTAGAGTAGTAGTTACAGTAGGCTCGATAGGAGCTTGCTAGCACAGAGAAGAGGCGACATGAGTTTGCTTCCACCGACAGGCATCTCAGTGGACCCAAGTGGGCAACAAAGTGACTGGTTCTTTCTTTGAGGCAGTGGGACCTCGGCACTCGCATGCCAAGGTCAGTCAGTTAGGGAGGCCCGATGGGTTAGTTGCTTGTGATTCCGAAGATATGCGTGCAATTGCTACTAACTTTTACCATGAGTTACTGTCTGCAGAGTCCTAGTCAGCACGTCAAGATGCATGCAGGGAGCAGGTTTGGGGACAGATGCCTTGTCTTGTGACTGAGGAGATGCGTCAGAGGCTTGAGCTGCCACTTTATCTTGAGGAGCTGCACACGGCTCTTAGGGCCCTCCCCCGTGGTAGTTGTCCACGTGAGGATGGGCTCTCCCAGTTTTTTCTTGGAGTACTAGGACCTACTTGGCCTAGATCTCTGTAGTGCTTTTCAGTACATTTTGCACACAGGAGAGATGCCTGACAGCATGAGTGACGGCTTGATCTACCTCATTCCCAAGGAGGGTGGCTCCTTGGATGAGATTCGACAGTGGCACCCCATCACCATCCTCAACTCAGCCTACAAAATTCTTGACAAGGCTCTGAGTGTGAGGATTCAACCACTTCTGGAGAGTCTGATACATGGGACTCAGATAGGTTTTGTCAAGGAACGTAGTATCCTTGACAACATCTTTACCTTTTGGGAGGCCTCTGCCCTGGCATGACTCCGTGGTGAGGACCTCGTGATCCTTCTTCTCAATTTTGAGAAGGCATACGACAAAGTTGTCTGGGACTTTCTAGAGGGCACTCTACGTAGGATGGGCTTCTCAGATGCTTGGATCAGAGGGGTGTTAGCTTCGTACATACAGGCTCATAGTCAGGTACTCTTGGCAGGAGGGAGAGGTGATTGCTTCATGCTTACACGTTCAGTCAAACAAGGCTGTCCTCTTGCCCCTTTCCTCTTTTTGTTCTATGCCGAGGTGATGAACAGGTTTTTGGTGTCACAGCAGGTTGGTCTACGGGGCTTAGCACTCCCTATTCGGGGAGATGAGCTACTGGACACTGAGTTTGCCGATGACTCAGCCTTGTACTTAGATGGCCAGGAGGCCAACCTCCACAGGTGTGAGCAGGCTCTGGAGACCTTTTGTTGTGCATTGGGCGCATTGATCAACTAGAGAAAGATAGTGGATTTCTCGGTTGGTAGTGCTCCTGTGCCAGATTGGATGCCAGGAGAGGGTTTCAGGTGGATTCCCCCAAGGACTGCAGTTCCGTACTTGGGTTGTTAGGTTGGTCTAGACTTGTCTCCCGAGCAACAAATTTCTCCCCTTCTCTTGTCTATCAGGAGAAAGTTGTTACACTGGAGCTCAACACGACTTTCTTTGGCTCACGGAGTAGTAGTTGCCAACCAGGTGTTGTTGGCGACTATGTGGTACATCACTTCCTGCTGGATCTTCTCGAGTTCTTGTATCAGCCAGGTAGAGAGGCTGATCAGGAACTTCCTTTGGTCAAGACGTGACACTCAGATAGCCCGAGCCAAGGTGGCTTGGCAGGTCATCACTCGTCCTTATTCACAGGGAGGGCTTGAGATCATTGATCGAGCACAACAGAGCAGAGCCCTTCTTGGGAAGTTTTATTGTTAGAGGACTTCTTCCAGGTGAGGATCCCTAGAAGGAGTTCTTGCTACAACGGCTACGTGCTAGGGTGCCTCAGGCAGGAGGCCCTTGGCAGCCTTCGACCAGATGGATCTTTACAGAGATGCGCAAAGTTGGTCTGAGCAGGAGATTGGAGGACTGTTTCACTGTGAGTCTGCTTCGATCTTGGGAGCACTTGCGGCGCGGCCTAGAGCAGAGACAACCTACGTGCACGAAGGAGAACCTACAGCATCCCCTCATCTGGAACCCCATGGTTAGCACTCGGAGAGGCCACTTGGTTGGTAGTCGGCCTCATGTTTCCTGGGGTCCCATGGCAGCAGGTCCAGTGTGCTCTTTAGGTGACTGGCTAGAGTTCACAGGTTTGTGAGAGGAGGTCTAGGGCCTTCTGTACAGGGCATGAGAGGGGTGCAGAGCATGTGCCAGGACATCACAGAGTCAGTTCCAGTTGAGTGGCTCATGCCCCTCGAGCCAGTAGCACCCCGGTGGATGGGAGCCTTCACACGACTGGAGGTTCTCATCTCAGTCAGGGCCTGCTCAGAGATTGTCCCAGCTCATTTCTTCAAGCTTCAGGGTGTGGGACACCTTCATCGAGTTGCAGTAGAGGCCCCACAGGTAGCAGAGTGCTTTTTTTAGAGGATCCGAGTAGTGGGCATCTCTGGGAGGACCGTTGTCATAGACCCTGACCCAGCAGCTCTTGAGACTGGACACTGGAGGCTGTGGGCTTTGGAGTGTTGTCCACTTTCACGAGTACAGTGGGACCTCGTGAGTGGTTATGGAGAGATCCTTCTCTTCTGCAGACTACCCAGGAGTCCTGTTCTTTCAGTACACTGTTCGACTGGGACGTCATATACTAGAAGCACAGAGAGAGGCCCGCCCTGCTACAACACCTCATTGGTAGGAGGAGGGGCTCACAGATGAGTTCTTGGCAGTTTTTTAGGAGAGGTTGTGGGACTCCAGACAGCCAAGGCGAGTCACCTTGTTTCGGTGGCTGGTCACACACAGAGCTACAACAGCTGGGAGTTGGCTAGTGCATAGTGGTCTCTCGGCCGCATGTGCAGCTTGTGACCACCTTATGGAGAGTCAGCGTCACTGTCTTTGGGACTGTCCCTCGGCCTAGCACGTGTGGCTACAAAGTTATGTGGCTCATGCCTGCTCTCTCCACGGCTCGACAGTACACTTGGGGAGCAGCGGCTTGGTCCACCCTCTCAGGCCCGACACTTTAGTTTGAGCTATCTTCCACCAGCAGGATGATAGTGATGCAGGAGGGGCGACCTACACTCCAACCTGCTACAGAGCTTACTCCATAGGAGTGGTGTAGTGAGAGAGAGGAGTGTTGGGAGCTCATCAGTGGCCTGGCACTCTGGTTCATCTGGCGGGCCCACTGCTTCCGAATCTGGCTCACCCTGTGCCACCAGCAGAGACTATTTGTGACTTCTGGCTAGAGCTGATCCACACTCTCAGAGGACAGTTCGAGGGACTATAGGGCAGCTCCGACCGCATGCGGGAGCGCAAAGAGGCTTTCCTTTGACTCTACCGTCCTGGGCCTTTCTACTCCATGGTCTAGGGTGTACTCCGATGGCACTACCGACCACCTGTGTGGCTTTTCCCTCCCCCCCATTTCTTGATTTAGCCCCATTGTATATATGATGGGTTTTTCATTGGGAGAGTCTCCCACCATGGTTGTTGTATCCCTCTCTTGAAGAGGTGGTTGTAGCCCTATGGGCAGTTTTAGTAACTAATAGAAGGATCTTTCACTCGGAAAAAAAAAAGAGAAGTGCATCCCCCTTTACCATGAGACGTTGTATACCTTGGCCAATGCACATCTTTAAATCATGAAGTAGTGTGTCATACTCTGCTTCATTGTTGCTAGCTGATCTCGGTAGATCGATCTTCTCTTTCATGTCCTTCTTAATTTTCTTGGCAAAAGTTTTATTGTACGTGTAAGGACATTGTCTACGTGGTCTCGTATCACTCTTAAGGGAAATTGTGTGTTGATAGATCTCAGGATCTATCCCCTTTAGATCTTTGTATGACCATGTAAATACATTTTTGTATCGTTTGAGCGTATCTATGAGAACTTGCTTTCCTTCATCAGTAAGGTTCGTGGCAATGTATGTCAATTTTGGTTCCTCGATAGCTCTACTAAGTTGATGCATTTAGCGTTTTCAAGACCATCATATGAAGTTCCTGGTTCCTTGGGATTTTATTTGGATTTTTGCACCACAATTTTCCTATCTTGAATGATATACTTCTCATAGTGGGAAGGTGCATCGAATTTATCATCATTTGATTCCTCATCAGTTTCCATCTTTGTTGTCCCGGCCTACTTACCTCTAGACCTAGATGGTGCATCATCTTTTCACTCATGATGCATATTTGCGCGCCACCATCTATGTAGACGTTTGAGATTTGTTGCCCCTTGATGTGGCAGACTTCCTTGAAGGCTCGTTTCAGTTCATTGTGTTTGATTTTGCGCTCTATTTTGGACAACTTAATGGATTTTTTTGTTTTTCTTTCTTTTTTTGGTTTTTTTGTGTTTGCCTTCTTCAATTTTGTTTTGGTTAGGTTTCATGTATCTCTTTGATATCCTGTCCTTGAGGCAGTCAATTGCTTCTACTAACCTTAAGTACTACATTGTTTCAGTTAACAGAAGTAATGAGTCCTTGTTGTGCTTGTCTCGGTTGTTTTTGCGTTTATCTTGATATCTACATTATCTTCGAGGATTTTGGTTTGGGAAATCATAGTAGATTACTCGTCGATCCTTTTGTTTGATGCTTTGACTTGAGCTACTAGACAGCTCGTCATCCATGTTAGCCTCTAGCATCTTATCAGTCGAGTCTTGGAAATCTTCTTCATCCGTTTGGTCAAGATCTCTTACAGAGATTTCATCCACTATGTGTCGGCACTCTGCAACCCCGTCGTTGTCAGGGACTTCCCCCTTTGACTTTGGAGTTAGGCTGACACCCGTCATCTGGAATGGAATGATATCATACCCTTCCTCATCACAGAATTTGGTGAGGGTCACCTTGTTTACACAAACATCAAGAGTGGCTAGTATTTGTTGCCATCCAAAAGGTTCAAACATCTCTTCTGGGAAAGGCATGCCTCGTCTTGTCCAATCCTATCAAAAGTGCAATTTTCCCTTTTTAGACTTCCACCTTTTGAAGCTTCTCTTGCCCACTAGTGATCTTTGTTCTGTAGCCAAGCTAGTATTCCTCCTTCCTGGTCAGTTGTGGAATGCAAGTCTTCTCCTGGGGTTATTTCTATGTCTCATAACTATGATCTGTGACACTAATTTTCGTAGTGACATCCTTCTTTCTTAGATAGATATAGTCGTAACCCCAATCTTGCACCATTTTGAGTTGGTGCATAAATGGTCTTCCCAATATGATGTCAAAGTTGCTGCTCTCATCGAAATTCATAATAGAAAAAGTGTGTTCATATGCAATGCCACAAGAGGTTACCACAATCTGCTCCAAGATGCCAATGGGTCTCTGTAGATACCCCTCTGCCAATTGAAGTTTTATTCTTGGCTTTTGAAGATCAGGTTTTTCCCATTTTTTCCACATTGCTTTGGTAGCTATGGCTATTCCAGCACCACTATCCAATATTGCTATCGACTTGACCTCTTTGTACTCCATCGGCAGGGTAGTATTTCCTTCTTTACCTTCACAATAATCCCCTACCTTGTTTACCGGTACTACCTCATGTTTAGTTTGTTTCAAGGGTTGTGTCTTTAGGAATTACCGGCCCTATTTTTTCCAAAATTTTCCCGACCTCATCCCAAAGATGCGATATGACATGCAATAGTTGTGATAGAGTCAATGTAAATGGATAGGGAATGACATCAGCTCGTGAAGAGCTTTAGTATCCATCATCTTAGGATTGGCTTTCCATTGAGATGGTACTTTCCTTACCTCCGATCGAGTTTCATGGTTACCAGTAAATCAAGGTAAAGTCTTCAATGACTGCACTTTACTGTCTTCCAGTATCATTGTACCTGCATCGCCATACAATGATCTAATGTCGTTTGGGTAGAGCTCATGCTCCAGGTGGATTTTTGGAATGGGAGCTAACACAAGTGTGGCATTTACATCTTTCCTATTCTTGATCTATTTCCATAGCTCTTGAAGCCATTGTTCTTCTACTTGTGGAACTGGCAGTGGTACTTGAGAATACGTTTGATCAGTTGTATTGGCTATCACCCTCGTATCCAATGGTGTTTTGTCTACAGGATCTGGTAGGTTATTCTTTTCAATTCCTTGCCCCTCTAGCTCTTGAATCTTTTCTCAGATTATTACCTCAATTTTTGGATCCATAGGAACTGATGGTTCCATAAGCGCTTGAGCGGCTTGGATGAGCTCCTTGCACATCTTTAGCCTCTCTTTCTCATAGATTGGATGAGGGTACGTTAACCACCTATCCTCTTGGGTTTAGTTAGGTTTTAGTCTTGCCTCGTAAGCTTTTAAAAATGCATCCAAAGGTTCGAACACCTTGTCTACCAAGATCGACCCTCCTGATGGTAGATCCGATGGTTTTTTTATCTCGTTGTTTCCCTTAAGGTCTCTTTCCCTTTAAAGTTTTTCCTCTATTTTCAGTAATTTGGTTTCCAATGCCGTTCTTTCCTTTTCTCTTTTGGCTTTCATCTTGTCTCATTTTTCCTGCTAGGATTTCCTAGGGGTTCGGACAGACAAGTTTTTTATCTATGTTTGGCTGGCTGAGACATCCTTGCTGCCTCATGTGCTTGACCTCTAGTGTCTGCATTTATCGTAATGTTCAGTTCTATTTCTGATCCACGTGAGCTTGGCACAATCCCCTTTTTGTTCATGGTTGCTTTTCCTTTGTTTTCAGGGTTTTTGACACAATGTGGAATGAGATGGTCGAGCGTGCATCCATCACAGAATCCAAAAAGTTTCAGCCATTCTCCTTTGTTTGGACAAACTCTTGCCCAATGATCACCACCACATTCATAGTATGGTTCTACAGGTGGTGGAGAGGTTGTGCTATGTATGAGGGTTTGGACATATCTCAAGAATTATCCAGGGACTATGTCCCTTTGGAGCATATGCATTCCCATCAAATCCCCTCTCATAAGTATTGTCTGATTCTTCCTGGTATGAGACTACTTGGCCATACTCTAATCAGAAGTTGGTTCTATTGGTTGAGAAATCCTTACCATAGCCCTATTTTCTTGGGGTAAGAGAGGTTGATGTTCCAACACATGTTGAGCTTTTTTATGCCCTAAGATTGCGTTATTTGGCCCTACTTGGTACCTTGGAGGGGGCGAAAGTTGTTGTCCTCCATGTGGTCCATATTGTCTCTCTCTAACATAGTTCCAATTATAGAAACATCCGTGAGTTTCATGGTTTGCCCATTTTTGTTCGCTAGCACACCACTTCAGTATTCGCTGTGCATTTACTCCTAGCCTTTGTTGAAGGTTGCACCACTTGGTTGGATGATCTCCTCCACAAGTGTGGCATTTTTGGGTGGGCGGTTGTCATGTGTTTGGGTTCGTCCTGTTTCCTTTGTTTATCCTCTTGATCACTTCATCGATCATTTGATCAACGTCCGGCACAGTTGGGTTTTGCCCTCCCAATTTTGTCGTGGACTCACTAGTGGTTGAAGAGGTGCTACTTGTCCCCTGATCTATGTCTTCAATCACCTCCCCATATGCCTTACAGTTATCTACCAGATACAACGCCTCTTTTGTGTCTTGCTCAAAAGTTACACATGCCTTCAAGTGCACGTCCTTTTTGAGCGTGTCATTTTGCAATCCTTCTATGAAAAGGAATGATAGTCTTTCATCCTGAGGTAGTTCTCAAGGAGGGCATCTTTATATGTACTGCCTGAAACAAAGTGATGCTTCCTTCACTTTCTCTTTTTCCTTTTGCCTACATGCATAGATCTAGGAGAGTGTTATGCTTGATCCCCCTTTTTGAAAATTCCTCAGCAAATTATTGGAGAAGTTTCTCAATACTTGGGAATTTCAAGTTGTTTAACGGTTGGAACCAAGTCAAGGCGGTACCTTCTAATGTCAACCCAAAACCTTCATATTGAGTGTGGAAATTAGTTACCTGTTCTGCTCTTAACACTTCTTTGATGATTGACACATGGGCATACGGATCTCCAAATCCATTATACTTTTTGGGTACGCATTTTTCCACCTGAGATGGTGTCATACGTCTGGCCTTTGCAACCATTTTAACAACACCTAGTCCACGTGGTGTGACTTCTCTAGGTTTATAATCTCTTCTTGGTACTACAAGTGGTATCCTATCCACTATACATTTGTCAAGTCGATCTCATGTAATAGTCGGAGGGATTCTAGTGGTGTAAGTGATGGCAGGAATAATACTGCCCCATGTGTGTTCATGGAAGCCCCAGACGCAGTTGATCCTAAAGGTTTTGTTTTTGGGACTCGTTCATGTCCATAAGAATCCTCCACCCTGGTTCTCAAGGGGCTCACATGTACAGTCTCGGGTCTGGTGTGAGTAGTCGTGGTTTTTACCTCTTCAGGATTTACATAGTATCGGTGGAGTGGTCCTCCAAAATATGTATATCTCTCTAATTCCTTACGAAACATTTGATAGTAGTTTCGGCCATACTTGTCTATTATGACCACTTGAATACTTCTCCCCTCCGTGTATGTATAAAAATACAAGTTTTTTTGGTCTGTCGGTTCTTTGATGCGGGGCTCGTCACATCTATAATAGAGTGTTTGTTCTCCATTATTGAACTTATAAATCCCCACATACCTGTTGTCTGTATTAAGGCGCTCTGACTCATTGGTGCGTCTGAGTACCGGGTTTTGTTTCTCCATTTTGGGTGGTTCATCAGCCAGCTCATTATCTACCTTGTCCTTGGTGCCAGTCATTCCCCATTTATCCAAAATAAAAGGGTTATGAACCACCAGGTACATTATTCCCTCTCGATCTAAATATCTATCTCCGTCATAGTCAACATCTATAAGGTCTCTGAACTTGCTCGGCTTCTTTTCCAACTGAACCTAGTAGCGGTCCATTCCATCCGTATAGATTTTGGCCTTAAGCACATTTTCAAATTGAAACTTCATATACAATAATTTTACATCAAATGCACGCTAAGAAGGACCTGCACCCATCGAAGTTGTTCCCTTAGGGTTTGACTTATTAGAATCTTCAGTCATGAGGTTGTATGATCTCTCAGACGAAGTGTCAGAGAAACTCTCCTCTAAAATGGGTTCCAAAGGTGGCAGTGGTCTCTAATTCACGCATTCTTTTTTCCAGTCATTACTCTTTTGATCAAAGATGCTGGGATTCCTATTCTGGTACAATCTTCTTGATCACAAATTCATGAAGAATTGGTAGTACAAAATCCAAACCGAGTTACCTAATTCAATAGTTTGAATCTCCCGTTTGATCTTGCTTGTTGGGTAGTATCCTCTAGTACGTGCAACCTGTCAAGAATTTTCTTGATACCTGTGAGCTTACAACTGTTCTTGTTCATTCTTGCTTTTAATCGACAAAACTTAGCTAGGTTTTTTTTTCAGTAGCACACAATTCCTTACACAATCTCAACAATTCGGGTCCAAATTCAATTTTGAAAGAACCACCAGGTTACTGTGGACTAGCTCTTTGTGTGGTACAATTTTGTCTCTGTTCTGACTCAGAGGTACATGGATCGCGATCCATGTTGAGAAGCCAAACAAACTTTTGTTGCTGCCATCAGGTTTAGCATGATTAAGAGGTCTTATGGTATCAATATTTTTAGAAAGAACCTCTGGACAATTACAATCCTGCTGTCCATGATGCATGATTGTCAGTTGCTGCAGACTCACATGTGTGGTATTTCGACAGTGGTGCTACAAAGCACATTACCTCACATCGTGAGTTGTTTAGCTCTCTCGAGTCTGTCCCTCATGCGAATTCTATCACTTGTGCCAACAATGCCTCTTATCCAGTTCAGGGAGTTGGAAAGATTGTGCTTACTACTGCAAATGCCAGTTCCTTCCCACTTGTTGATGCACTTTATGTACCTGGGATCAAGAAGAATCTCTTGTCTGTATCCGCACTTGCTAGACTTGGACTTGTACTCAAATTTGTGGATGACAGATGTACAATTCATGATCTCATTGGCATGCACGTTTTGGTCATCTGAATTTTGCCAGTTTGCTGCGTTTGCAGAAATCTGATATGGTTGCTTCTTTGCCGCCTCTTGAAGCACTTGTCAAACATGTTTGTGAAGGTTGTATTTTCGGTAAGATGCAGCGTTCTAGGTTTCCAAAGGATGGCTCAGTTTGGGCCACATGCAGGTTGCAGCTTGTGCTAGTGATGTTTGTGGGTCCATGAAAACTCCGTCCTTGGGCAATTACCTGTACTTTGTGACTTTCATTGATGATTACTCCAGGCATGCATGGGTATTTTCGCTTAAAGCGAAGTCCGAAGTTTTTATGTGCTTCAAACAATTTTTGGCTATGGTTGAAAATGTCTCGAAATGTACTATGGGCACCCTCCGTTCCGATCGAGGGGGGGAGTATATGTCTCATGAATTTAATGCATTTTTGGCTAGTCGTGGGATAAAACACCAATGTACAGTGCCTTATACACCTCAGCAAAATGGTGTTGCTGAGAGGAAAAACAGGTCACTTACAAAAATGGCACGATGTATGGTCAAAAGTCAAGCTTTGCCGCATTCTTTTTGGCTTGAGGCCATCATGTGTGCCACTTGTACTTAACAGGTGTCCTACAAAATCTTTGCAATCTATTACTCCATTATGAAGAATGACAATAGAAAGCCTTCTATTGAGCACATGCGTGTTTTTGGCTGTTTGGCATATGCTTTGGTGCCACAAGTGCAGCGCAGAAAATTGGATGATAAGGCTGTCAAATGTATTTTTGTTGGTTATAGTGCTGAAAGCAAAGGTTACAGGTTGTATCATCCGCAAACAAAACGTATTCTAGTTTCACGGGATGTAGTGTTTGTGGAAGATTCTGTTCAGCCCTTTCTGTCATGTACTAGAGACAGTAATGTAAGATCACAGGACATTTATGACACTTTTTTGCCTCTTTTCAGTGGTGGAAATACGAATGTAAGTTCCAATGAGGCAAATGTACAGCCTATGGGGGTTTCTGAAAATGTTATAGATCAGCCTATTACTGATGCATATGTACATGATGTACTTGATGAGGAAAGGGCTGAAAATGAGCAGGCTAGAGGTATGCCAAAATGGCTGGTGCACACTTTGCGTGACAGTAAATTGGATGCACCTTTGTCTAGTCGTACTTGTTCAGGCTCTTGCCATGCATCTTATGCATCAGATTGTTATGCTTTGGATGTGTCTAGTTTACATGATGTTGAGGAACCTCTATCTTTTGATGAAGCACAGAATTCAGAAAATTGGATGGCTGCTATGCAATCGGAATATGATGCAATTATAGAAAATGACACATGGACTTTATGTGATTTGCCTCCTAACAAAAAGGCCATTGGTACGAAGTGGGTTTACAAGTTGAAACGCAACCGGATGGTGAGATCGATCGCCATAAGGCTCGACTTGTTGCAAAGGGTTATGCACAGCAAAAAGGCATAGATTATGAAGAGATTTTTTCTCCCACTTGTCGTATGACTATTATGGGTTTTCTATGTGCATTGGCAGCTCATTTTGGTTGGGATGTACATCAATCAGACATTGTTACTGCTTTCTTGAATGGTGACATATTTGAGGAAGTTTATGTAACGCAGCCTCGCGGTTTTGTCATAAAAGGACAAGAGCACAAAGTCTGCAGATGTAAGAAGGCTTTTTATGGGTTGAAGCAATCTCCTCGTGCTTGGTATGAGAAAGATGACACTCATTTGGTTAAATGAGGCTTTCGTAACAGTCGAACAGAAAGTACATTGTATGTAAAGCGTGAGGGTGATGTACTTCTCATTGTGGTTCTTTATGTTGATGATTTGATGATCACTGGACCAAACGAGAGACATATTGCTGAATTTAAGGCTGATTTGAATGCTACTTTCAAGGTGAAAGATTTGGGGCTGTTGCATCATTACTTGGGTATACAGTTTAAGCAGTGTGATGGTGGTATTGCCTTGTGTCAGAAAAGTTACATAGAGAGATTGCTATGTAAGTTTGGACTTGAGGATTGCATACCTATTGCCTCTCCCATGGAAATAGGTTTGAAGTTAAGTCTACATGATGCTGGCGATCCTGCTGATGTCACTCTTTAACAAATTGCTGTTGGCTGCCTCATTTATGTATGCAACACGAGGCCAGATATTCAGTTTGCAGTCTCACAGGTCAGCAGATTTATGCATAGCCCAAGGTCTAAGCATTGGCAGGCTGTCAAGAGGATTTTCCGCTACCTTAGTGGCACTTTACAGCTTGGCTTGTTTTATCCCAAGGGGGGATCATTGCCACCAGACTTACATGCTTTTTCGGACTCAGATTGGGCTCGTTGTTTTGACACGCGAGTGTCCACAAGTGGTTTTTGTTTCATGCTTGGCAGTTCATGTATATCATATTTCAGCAAGAAACAACCTACTGTGGCCACTTCGAGTTGTGAGGCTGAGTACAGGGTAGTTTTCACAGCTACGGTTGAGTGTGTATGGCTCAGACGCCTTATGGCTGATTTGGGTGTTGGACAGGACACTGCCAACACTATCTACACTGACAGTCAGAGTGCATTGGCAGTTGCGAGGAACCCAGTTTTTCATGCTCGCACAAAGCACATTGAGGTCCATTACCACTATGTCAGGGAGGCTCTCAGCAGGAGAGATCAGCTTGGCTTATATGCCAACACAGGACAACCTTGCAGATCTTTTAACAAAGGCATTGTCTCGTGAGAAGCTTGAAGCTTTCCGCAAAGCGTTGGCCTTACTCCCCTTTGTGGACTGATCATGTCCTCACGACATGGCACTTCCCTTTACTCATGTGCCAACTCTCATTCACCGCATCACTTCAAGGGGGATTCGTTAGCATATACATGTGGTAGTGATGTGTGTGAACACACTAGGACCGCCAGGGCATTTTTTTCCTCTTTAGGAGTTTTTTTCCCCCGTGAATTGTATATACGCCCATCACTCTAGGGCTATCTATCTTTCCATTGCACACTAAGTAACACTCTCTATTGTGTGCCTTGAGCTTCCTTCGTCTTCTCCAAGATGTGTGCATTTCTCTGCAACCCTAATTCCAACATGCATAAGCGTGTGTAGATACCGTCTATGTAGACAGAATCAGTCTTTGAAGTAAAAGTGTATCAGGTATGTGAAGGTGTTTGTGCCAATCGAGCTGTGCTGAAATGGAATGAGACGATAAAGGTGAGGAAAGCATGATCTGCTGCTACCCCAACATGCATGGGCCAAACTGTAAATTCTTGAATAGAGGGTATAAAACTGGGCTTCCAAAACATAATCCACTCTGTCGGCCCCATGTGTATGAGGAAAACAAGTGAACCCACTCAATGATGGAAATCTCTATGAGAGAGAGAGAGAGAGAGAGAGAGAGACATGGCAAAACATTTAACTCATAGAAATTTCATAAGAAAACACATTTTTCTATATCTATCGATCTATTTGCACTAAATTACTAGATAGAAAATTTGTAGCTATGAGTTACTATATACTAATCACTTACATTAAATTACTAGAGAGCAAATGTGTAGCAATTATTACTATGCAGGAAATGTTGCACCGGCCATGGGATGATATTTACTAGGTGGCAATTGGTCTAAAACTCCTTGTGCTAGCTAAAGCTACTCTCACTAGAAGGGCCACAGATGCTACAAAGTTGGGATTAGAAGTTGGAAAGATGTTTGCAAAGATGAAAAATGGCTAACTAAGGCTGAATTTCTCGGACGATACCAAATTTCAAAAGGATATGGAGATTACATTTTCGGGATAATGTTTACAACTCAACAGGGTCTCAAACGAGTATGGACCTCTCTGCGGTAGCAAAATTAAACTCCAAACGGAATATTTATGGGAATTCCCACCAAGATTCAAATGCTTGTGGGCTTACCCTTTATCAAGCAGAGTTGTCTCATGTGGTTAATCCTTCATTAGGGGTTATGGGCATGTGCTAAGGTCAAAAAGTTTGGTATTTCTGGGGGGCTTTACTGCAGGTGTCATTTAATTGAGTTATTTTTTCAAAAAGAAAAATAAAAGAATAGCTTGATTAATTACGCATTAAATTAGTGAATATGGTAACAAAAGTTTCTACTGGTACGTTAATTCATAATGTTCATTATAGGCAAAAACAGACGTTAAAGATATCAGCAACAATGTTATTATAGGCATGCCAACAATGTTTCCTCTGGATCTGCTTCTAACAGTTGTGTGTGTGTGTGTGTGTGTGTGTGTGAGAGAGAGAGAGAGAGAGAGAGAGAGAGAGAGAGAGCTGAGAGCTTATGTAAACTGTTGTCGTTTGCAGGTGTTGTCTCAATTAACCAGCTGGAATGAAAAAATGGATGACATTAAATGATAATGAGCTAGTGCAAACAAAAGGAGATTAAAGCTAGTGCTAATCTTCACATGTAAATTTCTAATATGTCAAATCAATGTTCAGGTCTTAACTCTATCCTCATTTCCTAAAAGTTGATGTTCTTGAGACCGCGAAGATCTAGATGTCCACAAAACGTTACGATACTCGATACTCGTACATCTCTGATCTGCAAATCTCTGTTCTTCGTTTATAAGTCTCCGCCTCCGCATGCTCTTCATGTCCTAAATTGATCATATCCGTTGTGACAACAGAGGTGCCATACCAGCAAGTCATGGCAGTAATTGGAAGTGAATATTGCGAAGGGAGGGACGTGCGCCTGAGTCAATATATGGAATTCGAGGGTCAAAATTAGGCGAAGATGATCAAATTCCAAGAAGGAAATTAAAGCTGGCTCCTAAGAAAAATGCAGCATGTAACTGACCTGCCATCGAACTAGCTGTGCCTGGCCGGGTATATGGATTCGCAGCTGGTCGCAGAGGGCGCTGTACACGCGAACGCTGAGCAAAATACTTGGTGCGAAGAGCCGCGCTCAACTTCCGAACCTGCAGTTCTAATCAGTCGGTAATTGTAAGGAAGGGGGAAAACGATGCCAATCAAAAGCGACCTTGATCAAATAATTAACAAGCGCTGCTGGCAATTAGCCTAAATTATAATATAATAGGTTGCATCACAGGATAGCAGCTTGTAAGGACCTGTCCGTCAGATAATTTTTGATTGATCACCCTTCGATAGTCGGCATCATAGTTCGAGGAGATGCCTGCACCGTCGAATTCACTTTCCGTCAGTGGGAGATTGTAGGCCTTGTAAAAACGAAAACGTATCTGCCATCATTACAGCGAATGTGAGATGAGATTCAGACGTGGTCAACAACATGAATACTAATTTTCAGTACCTGAACTGGATATTGGCCGCCAAAGGGCTGATTGTAAGCTGGTCGCGGATTTAAGTAACCATCTGATATTGCTTCATATATTCCTTCCACAGTCTTCAGATCATGGTTAAACAAGAAAAGTTTCGCCCCTTCCTTCACTCTTTTTGCGAGTTCCTGCTTGGTCTTATGAAGACCGAAGACCTTCTCCCTAAAGCATTCGTGCTTGGTTTGATTATTGCAGATAAGGATGAAGCCAGCAACGGGACGATATAGATATTGAGCCTGCATTTGGAGCGCCATGTTGTCCCTGTTCTGGTGATCAGTGACGGCCTCGAGCTTGCACCAACTTAGCTAGGCCTCTCCTAGTTTACCTTTTTCGTGGATTTCTTCCTCGCCAGACCTTTTCGCTGCAGATCTTTCTGAGCCAGATTATCCTGCTTTGATGATTCCTCAGAATCACGAGTTTTAATAAAGAGGAGAGCTGACCAGGTTAATGTGATCTAGATTAATCAACATGCATTCATGGATTTGCAATTCTTCAATGCAATATGCAAGGCTATAAAACTATATATACGCTAGCTGGAAGAGAGCGAATAAATCGTAGAAGAAGAACTATATTGCATGCTAGCATTACATTAACGCTAAGAAGTCGGAATCGTAGCAGACGATCAAAATAACCAAGGGCTTATTTAAATCGCTGAGAAGCAGGCTATGCTCTAACGAAACAGGAGAATGGCTAGGATCGTTTAAAGCTGCCTGGCACAATTGCAGAGAAGTAAATACACAGAAACAGTATGGCTATGGCAGACAAGCTCGCACAGAACTAAGTAGAGCCACTGCTTAGAAGTGATCAGCTATGTTTGCTTTAATTTGAGTTTGAACGGAAGGGCAACACTTCATTATTGCGATAGGTTGAAAATAGGCAGCTATGGCAGACTTGCTGGCACGACAGGAGATCAGCATCTGCAAGTCATGCAGCTATATATGGAAAGGCATGAATAAGAAGACGGTGGATATACCTGCTGATCGGCGATGGCGAAGACGTGAAATTGGCGGCACCACGAAGAAGAGAGTCAAATTGGCAAACCAACAAAGGCCCGCTCGATTTTAAAGAGGAGCAACGAAGACCCAGCTGGGGCAGGTCCGTCGTCCTTCGTGGCAGCCACAATGCCAACACTCGTTTTAACTCGGGCGGACAATGTGTGTGGTCAATCGCCGTCTTAGACTTCTTCTTACCAATAAAAAGTGGGTATTAATTCCAGCTTTCACACCCTATGCTGTGAAACCCAATTTTTATAGCAAAAAAATATGAATTTTTATGTAGAAGCCATGTTTTCACTTCTATGTATTAACTTTTATGCTCGTATTTTACACTGATGTTCTTTTTAATCAATTAAAGTTCCAAAACTCCATGTAAATTTGATATTTTCACTCTCAAATATTATTCATACCCTTGTACTTTACATTAAGATTTTTTCTTTATGACTCATTTCTAACGGTACCTATAATTTTTGCAACATTGAAAACATTTCTATAGGTGATACAAGTATAAATCTTTTACAATCTAACATATTGTCAACATATAGCATGCAACTTCTAAATTTTCTGCTATAATTTTTTTGTCGAGAAATTTCTCCATACAAAAAGTAAAAGTCCTTTTCGATCATAATTTTTTTCACTTTAAAAATTTTCACACGTATAATGTCTATGATGGTAAGATATTACACGCAAACCAACGTACATGCGCGCACAACAAGTTCAAGAACCTTCTCCAATTGCAAAATTTAGTGGAAAAATCGAGATTCGCACCTAGTGAGTGAGAAAACGACATGTTCACACGTGCGACCTTGAGAATTTTGAGCGTAAAACGTAACTTTTCGAGTGAAAAAAATTATGTTTCTATCTCTTGGAACAGTACTCACAATGCCTTGACTGTTCCAAAACTTAGCGGAAAATTAGTCCACATTCAATACATTCCAAAAATGAAAAGCAACTTTTCTATTCAAAAACAATTATTTCTCACTCTTGGAACATTACGTATACTCACGGCATTGACGTGATTGTTCTAATACTTAGTCATAGCATTCACAACCCAAAGATCATTTTTTCTATGGATTTTAAAAAAAATTATTGTGAATTTTTTTTACCCGCTGCAAAATTCTGTGATGAAGTGTGAAAATGAGTTGGGAAAACGCCCTTTTTCTCAACTAGTGAAAAAGTCTGAAACTTGTAGTGTAAACGAATGTCTTCATTCGAATACTAAGGAATGTCGAATTGGCATCACTAATTATTAAAGAATATCAAATTTGTGCTTTTTAAAATTGTACTCTTCATGATGTGCAATATGTAAGAACTAAAAATCACAATAACCAACATAATCGATTCAGAGGAATCTCATTCTGTGATAGTCGCAAAAAATACAATAATATTGTGGTGTGTGGCCGGACGGCTCGAGTATGAACCTACTTGTAACTACCTCTCATGTTAACACTAGAATGGTAACCTAATAGGACATAAAAGTGTCCTTTCAGGGTTTTGGGAAAAAATTCCAAAACCACAGCAGATCCACTCATTTTGAAAAATCCTTTCATGAGCTTATAGTTCAATAACTACTACATATGGAAAAAATGAGAAACTTGTAATTTTTCTCATCCCTTGGTCACTACAAGCCTCCAAAGTTGATGGACTAGTGTATTTTGCCCAAAACAGCAATTTCTTACGGTTGATTGCATATAAATAAGAGTGGAGATTTTTGTAGGACATGAGATAAAATGCCCTGTTAACTTCAATGGGTTGGTGACCAAAACATATGGTTGCTTTTACCTCACTAAGTTTTTTTTGGCCAAAAAAATGGGTACAAAAAAGTTGCATTTTTGCCATTCTGCTGACCTATCATCAAAGTTTCTATAGTCATGTTCAATACAGATACTATATACATGTTTTCTTAGTTCCCTTTGGGCCTCTGGATTCAAAAGGAGCCATGGAGCATGTCAAAATGATAATGGATCTCTTACAATTGGAACCTTGGGGGCAATGATAAAGTGCTAAATACAGCAAACATGAAAAAACTGGGTTTAGCATTATGACCTCTAGAAACCCATAGAAACTACTCAATATCTAGCCAAGTTTGTAGTCTATGATTAGATATGATTACTACCTACAAAATACACACAATTGGCCTAAGAAACTAGCAATATTGAGAAAGTTATACTTGCTACTCTAAAATGTATCGCATTCTTTAGCAATCAAAAAACTCAACTATCATCATATACTATGCTATATAGCATATTAGGTCCCCCAAAACTCAAGGAAGATTAGCTTTATGTTATACATTACACTTGCACAATCAAAATTGAATTTGGATATCAAGAAAGCCACCAAAAAAATCATAAAAGTGCTAATTTTGGTTAAAAAACAGGATTATGCAATTCTTGTAAATTGGTCATAACTTTCAATTTTAACACTTAGCTCTCCCTACAAGCATCAAAACATGTTGATAACTATGAAGGCCTAACCTCTAGCCATCTAAACCTCACAAACATGAAGTTTAGAGTGGTATAGTTGCCAAAAATAAAAAAAAAACCAAAAACATGACCCTTTTTTTCACACAGTTTAGGTTCAAAAATGTTGTGCAAGAGTAAGGTTAATGGTGAGATCGATACTCAAAAAAAAATGCTAAGTTTTTTTTAGCTCATAAGGCAACTTTGTGGATATATAGCACCTAAAAATTCATTTTCATACTCTTCAAATAATTCAAGCAAAATGGTCACTTAACAGGACACAAAAGTGTCCAAGGACATAAAAGTGTCCTGTTACCATTCTAGTGTTAATATAAGGAGCTGCTCTCGGATGATGCAAGAGGCAAGCCGTGTTTGGTCATGTCCTCCCGTGCACTTTACATTGGTGGAGGAGACGAGCAAGGGTTAGTTTTAACAACCCTTTCTTGGTTTTCTTGGCGGATCTCTAGGGCAGCGATGGCTTTCCTGCTTGATATTGGGTAGAGAGAGAGAGAGAGAAAGAGAGAGAGAGAGGACTAAGTGGGGTATATTTTCATAGACCCCTACTCTCTCACCCATGTCGCCAGCCCTGATTCCTCCTGCTGATCGTTTTCACTTTGCTGGTGTGTGGAGCACCAATTCCTAACGGTGCGTATCAGCCCTTCTCTTTTGCTGATTCAATGTTGTGAACGGTGCATTTCGATGGCGGGCAAGAAAAGCAAGATAAAGCAGGTTCATGTGAAAACTCCATTCTCATCGCCAAAGCATTGTCCTTCACACACAGCATTAAACAGAACACTCCGTTATGAGTCGTGACTCCTCTTCTGCCTGAGGACGCCTGTGCGAGGCCTTGAAAGACATGAAGAGAAAAGTCGCCACACACACTGGCATGTCTCTAACCTTTGTGGAGCTTGTAGCCACTTCCCCTCCTGTGGTTTTGCTACCCGTCCTCCTATCCTCGCCTCGTAGCCCCTCTGCTCTCCTACATCGGCGGATGCACCAACACAGCTACACTTTGTCGCATCTTTTCTCTTCTTCAAAAACAAGGAGGTCTTCCATAGAGGCCGCAACCTCATGTTCAGATGCAGAGACGGTCATGGAAACCTCGACATTTGATGCGGCACACTCAATAGAGAATCCAATATGTTGCAATGTACCATTTCCATCATGCAGTATGTTGAATTAGCAACCATCACCGTACGCCCTATGCTCATGTCATGCAAACCTGTACCAGAACCCTTCTTGAACAAAGCAGTAGAATGAAGTTTTATGCAAAGAGGCAAAAAGTCAGATCAAAGGACTAGCACACATGTTGATGCATTTGGATTTTTGTGAGTGTTTTTTGCAACAACCTACACTCAACGGACTCTATGCAACCCATCCTCTGGGGATAATTTGTTCTCTTGGTTTACAAGTGGTTGTCAAAGGTCCTTGGTTCCAGCATAATCAAAGACACGGGAGTTGCTGCATCTTGGTTGTAGAGGTGCCCAGTCTTTTCGCTTCCATAGTCATGATGCAAAGTTGCAGCCTTGCAGTTCATCCTTTCTTTATGTGTTTAGTGATAGTCAGTTTTTCCCATCAATTCATCACACTCTAGTTTTGTTGAATAATCCTTTAACACCAAACCCGTTTTCGGAGAGATGACTTCTCAAAAAGATCACATACTTGTTGTTATGATGTAGTCCCTAGTCCCCAGTCCTCAGCTAGGTGTTCCTCGTCTTGCTCATTCACATTGGGATAGCGACCTAATGTCGATACGCAAGCGAGATGTACGAGTTCCATGCCTTGATGATGTTCGGCATGATGATGAGTCTAGACCCCAAATTCAGTCCCTAGCCCTTAAGCTGTTACATGATCACTCCCCCCGGATCAGGCGTTGGAGTTGATCCCTTCCCGTCGAGTCCATTCTCAGCCCAGATTGTAAAAAAGATGTCCATCTTTTTTCTCCCTAAGGGGGGAGGTTTGGTGTGTGTCTGGAAGGCTCGAGTATGAACCTACTTGTAACTACCTCTCATGTTAATATAAGGAGCTGCTCTCGGATGCAAGAGGCAAGCCGTGTTTGGTCCTGTCCTCCTGTGCACTTTATAATATTATTGAATAGAAAAAAATTGTCTTCAAACATTGTTCAAAAAGATCTAGAAGTTCTCTTAATAAGTCAATGTTTAATTTGTTGCTTTGAAGCAAGTAGGAATGCCATCTACAAGATTTGAATAATAGATCGGAGACCATCCTTGTTGTAAAATATCCAAACATGTGCTCCAATCTTGTCGTGTGCTTACTTCACCCTCTATGTTCCAGTGTTCACTCTCAGGATCTTGATGTAGAAAACCTATTTTGAAGGTATGTTGTTGCACATTAACATCAATTTCCACAACATTTCTAGTAGATGAATTAGATTCAACATCAGTGTGGCCTTGAAACCAGCACTATGTCTCCCTTTTCCATCTAAGGCCAAGCACATCCTGCAAATCCATACTTTAATAAATGTGTACGAAAGTGAATGTCACTCATTTCTTAAAACACTTTATCGCCGGCGCTATTCAAAGGTAGGAAGAAGCATTTGTGTAGAATTGTGTATGTTGGCAATAAACACCACCTCTTATTCAAAAACTCTGTGTGCTTGATTAATTTTATTCCTGTCACTTTATCATCTTGGAGATCATCTATTGCACAACCTGCATTCATAAACTCTCCGAGAAAGAAGAGCTCAATGTTCCTTTTATGCTCATGTGATAAGATTTTGTGAATGTTACATACACCCCTTGATATACATTTAAGACTTGTATTGGCACCAGGAGAGAGATTGGCAATTACATTATCATTTACTTCGTACCGTTCGCATGCATATGGACCCTTGAATAAGAAATGTCTTCAAGATAAAGGTTTCCTAGATTCCAATAGTTTTTCAAGCTCAAAAACTCCCAACTCTGTAAAGCTCTTCTTTTCCTTTTGCGAGGACTAAGAGAAAGGCCTTTTCTATCAATCATTTGAAGGCAAGGACAAGGACTAAGTCTATGTGCACTCTCATACAATTCCTTTGCCGATTTTTGTGAGGTGGAGAGAACTAAGCATGATGTATGCCAATTTGCACAAGATGAAAGATCCACATCAGCTCTAGCTAATCCTTGTGGCAACAAAAGATTCATATGTATGCTTCAGATTATCCTTACAGAAGAAGAAAAAACATCCTTCTCCACATCTAATTGTTTCAATGTTCATGAAAGTAGCAATCGATTGTGATAATTTGTGTATGTCAACTCATTGAACCTATTATTTGTCGATATTTCCACAATTCCCTAAACATTTTGTTCAAATTGATAGCACCAACTTCCATCATGACTACAAATGGCGTATAATATCGTCAAGAATCTGTTCACAACCTGCAAAATGAAATTATTTCTATATGGAATAAAGAGTATGCAAAATGGTAAGAAAAGATATGGTAATGGTGAGTCAGTATACATGGCATAAATAACGCACACCTAAGTATTAATATTTAAATAGATACCAAAATAATTATGAAAAATTCTTATATTTAGGCTCTATATACAATGAAATATTTACACATAGAGGCTATAATATGCTTTAATTTTTTATTTTTTATTTTTTTTGGCTCAACTAGCCCAGTGACTAGCTAATTGAGGGTTTTTAAGAAGATATGGGGAAAGTCCCCTAATTCACACACATCTATGTACAGTGGAATGGTAGTGATAACCACAATGTTTGAGTGATTTGATAGAGTGAAGTAGCTCACTATGGTAATTTTGAATAGCCGAAAAACATCTATCATTAGCCCTCCCCCATGATGATGGTATATTCATGCACCATCATAAAACATCTTTTCCAAAGAGAGTGCTTCAGAGTCCTTGACAAGATCTTCATTGTTTGGCCCCTTGGTATTTTGGATCGAGTTACACTCATGCTTTATGGAACAATACTTACATGAGAGAGCTGCCTTTTGACAAATCTTTGGTAGATCCTTCGGTAAAAGGCAAATCAAATAGGGTTTCAAGCGATACCCGTTTACCTTCCTGGAGTGCTCTTTCCCATTCAAGTCCATAAGTTGGTAGTAACTTGAATTGAAAGCCTTATTGACTATGTATGGCCCTTGCCATCTAGTTTTAAACTTGGCATCAAAACAATTATCAAGTCGATTTTCATACCTTAGCACAAGATCTCCTTGATTGATGCCTTTGTTCTTCAGTTTCTTGTCAAGCTTCTCCTTTGCCTGTGTAGCTTTCCTCTTGTAGCACTAGTATGCTACTTCTCTTTTCCACTCAAGCTCAACTAAGGTACGAAGTCGATCCATCCATGATTCTTGATCATCTTGAGCTGCTTTGCCATGAAGTCGCATTGTTGGAACATTGAGCTCAATTGGTTGTAAAGCCTCTTGACCATAGACCAAGTGAAACGTTGTGAACTCCGTGGCTTCCCTATAAGTGCTTCGATACGCCCACAAGGAACCATCCAAGAAGTCATCCCACAACTTTGTCTTGTTTTTCACCATCTTTCTAATGATACCTGCAATGTCACCATTAGCTTTTTCTACCAAACCATTTGACTGGGGATAGTAGGGTGTACTGTGACAATGCAGAATGTGAAGTTCTTCACAAAATTCTGTGAGCAATCCCTTCCTAAACCCTGTGCCATTATCAGAAACAATCTCCAAAGGTGTGCCAAATCTACAACAAATGTGAGTGTAGACGAATTTGCTCACTGTCTTCCCATTTACCTTTGCCACACTTTGTGCTTCCACCCACCTAGTCATATAGTCTACAGCCACTAGAATATAGAGTTTACCATTTTTTGTCCTAGGGAGAGGACCCATAGCATCAATGCCCCACTTTTCAAAGGGTCCATTTGCAAGCATGATTTGCCTTGGAGCATAAAACAATCTTCTATTCCCATTTACCTGACAATTGTGACAACTTTTATACCAATGTTGGACATCCACATGCAAACTTGGCCAAACATACCCCGCAAGAAAAATCTTTTTCACAGTTAACTCTTGGGCAAAATGACCATCACATGCCTCTTCATGCAAACCTTTTAGAATGGATGGAATCTCCTCAACATTTGTACTCTTCTGCACACTTGATCCTTCCCTCTTTGATAGAGGGATCCTTCTATGAAGAGATACACACTTGCCATCTTCATGAGTCTTGTCTTCCGATCCTTTGTGAAGTCTTGTGGAAACTCACCCTCCAAAATGTAGCCAATAATGGGAGTAAATGACTCCAATCCCTGGTACCTCGGTTTCTTGATAGTTGCTGCCACCATGATGACTTGTACTTCTTTCTCAACACATATAACTGCTTGTTGTGCAAGTAAATCGACATCTTCATTTTGTTTCCTAGGAATATGATATAGTTGCACTTCTTAAACAATCTACGAATGGCATGAACTTTTGTCTTTAGGCTTTCATCCTTGCATGCCCAAATGGCTAAAATCTGCTTCACAATGAGAAGTGCATCTCCTTTTATCATGAGACATTGTATACCTTGGACAATGCATATCTTTAAACCATGAAGTATTGTATCGTATTCTGCTTCATTGTTGCTAGTTGAACCTGGTAGATTGACCTTGTCTTTCATGACCACCTCTCCACTTGGGTTGATCAACACTAGCCCTCCCCCTGCTTTTCCCGTGGCTCGTCGAAAAGCTCCATCAAAGAACAAGGTAAAGGCATTAGGAATACCTTTTGGTGGTGTCAATGGTAGGGTTTTTATTTCAAGCACCTTAATTTCCTTCTCATGTACCCTATAAGTGAGAATCCCTGCCAATTGTGCACACACACTATCTTCTTCCTTGAAAGAGTATTGGAACTCTTGCAACTCCATAATCCACTTTGAGATCCTAGTACTAAGATTCATTTGAGATGACACCCAAGGAAACAAAATTTATGCAGTGACAATTACAAAAGGTTTTGGTAGCAAGTAGGATCTAAACTTTCTCACCGCAAACATGAGAGAAAGCATCATGAGTTACGTCTCTGTGTAGCCTCTCTCCAAAGCATTCATGACCCTACTAGCAAAGTAGATGGGTCGCATCCGGGTACTATGGGGAGCTTGTTGTAGAAAAACCGCACCAATTGTTTCTTTCCCAACACTAGAGCTAACAAAGAATGTGTACTCCCAATAAGAGGCATGAGTGTTGGTAGCTCTGACAGGATGACTTTAATGTTCCAAAAGTACTCTTCAAGCTCATTAGACCATGCAAATTCTACTTGTTGTGTCAACTTTTGCAAAGGGTGAAGCAACTCCAAAGCTAAGTGAATGAAGCGTGACATATACTTCACCTTTTGAATGAATGAGATGACCTCTTTGAGATTCTTGGGTGATGGGAGCTCAATAAGAGTCTTTGCCTTTGAAGGATCCACCTCAATGCCTTTATAGAAAACCTTGTGACCGAGCAAGATCACTTCATCCTCACTTATGTGAAATTTGTCGGGATTGAGCTGACCTCCCATGTCGTAAATTTTTTTTAGACCTTCTTCTACCTTTTGTAGATGCAATGATTTCGAGCTATAAATGTAGAAATCATCAATGAACACCCTAATTGACTTTCCAAAGAATGCTTGAAAATCCATGTTCATGAAACGTTGCAAAGCTGCAGGAGCATTTGTCAGGCCAAATGGCATGACTCTAAAAGAAAAGTGATCTCTTTTTGTTGCCTCATTGAGTGGACGGTAATCCACACACACCCTCCACTTTCCGTTTTTCTTAGGAGTGACAACAACGTGAGAGACCCACTCTGAATTCTCCACTGGATAAATGAAACCTGCTACTAGAAGCTTTCTTACCTCCTTGAGTAAAGCCTGCTCCTTGATGACTCCTAGCCTTCTTAGCTTTTGAGCCTTAGGTGTGACCTCTGGCTTCAACTCAATCTTGTGTTGAACAACATCTACTGTACGCACATTGGTGTAGTCTTTAGAAAAAATCCTAGGAAATTTCCTTAACACACCTTTGAACTCCTCTCTTTCATCCTTTGTAAGTGTTGTAGACAACATACCTTCTAGCATTCCTTCATCTTCCACATTTTGGTTCTCTCGGGAACCTACCTCTTCCAAACCTGGGCAAGAGGTCTCTTGGTTGTTTGGATTAAACCTTACCCCCATGACTTTGATGCCGCTTCTTTCTTCTTCTAAAGTGCTATCGGTCCATCCTTCCTCCGTCTCACTTTGTGATGATTCTTCATGGAGCTCCTCTTGGTGTTGCTCCTTCATGTCAAAGACAACCTTCTTATGATTTTCATTCCTGCAAATTAATTTTCCACACTCCCAATCTGGCAAAGCTTGCATTTTCATTAGCCATGGTCTTCCTAGGATAAATGGGTAACTGTTTCCTTTGCTAGACATAGCATAGAAATCCACTACCTTCTTAATACCAAAGGCCTCCACAAAAATATTTTTACAAATGCCTACGTACCTAGCCTTGCTATTGTTTGCCATTTTTACTTTGATTTCAGGTGTCTCATGGATGTGCATGCCTAGTCTTTGCATGAGTCCCTCTGTCATGATGCAAATTTGTGCACCCCCATCCACTAGACCTTTCCTAACCAATCTTCCTTTGATGTAACAATCTAGCATAGGTGTAATATCCTCATTCATTTTATCTTATATGATTTTTACAATAGCCACACTCTCTTTTACCTTTGTCCTAGTACTAACTGCCTTTGTTAAATCCCTCCTAACTTGTGGGCATAATGCAAGAAATTGAGGCTTTGAGATATCAGGACCCTTACCTCTCATGTCTTCCAACAGGTTATATGGATCCATACCATGTCTAAGAGGGAAGTCTTGGAGGTTGATACGACGTCGATTCCTCTTAGATTCCTTGGTCTCCTTCGCCTTCTTTTCTCGTCCATTGTCACTTTATGACGTTACTCCTTCTTTCTCCTTACCTTTCCCTCGGCCACACTTAATGCCATTTACTTCCATGCTAACCTCATTTGAGTTCGTCACCTCTACCACATGCAAATTTGGATCTGGCAAAGGTGGAACTCCTTCTACCCCTTGTGAAGGTGGTCTTGGTCCATTTGGCCTTTGTAGAAGACTTGGTTGTTGACCAGTTCCTTCACCTGCATTCAACACTGGATAATTCAAGATAGGTCTCCCTGGCTTCCCATGAGGGCAAGGACAATTATACATCCCATGTCAAGACTCTCCACAATCACTACAAGAGGTTGTGTGCTCTTGTGACGCTCTTAGCGACGGAAATACACTGGGTTTTTATAACCCCCGGCGTCGCTATGACCGTCGCTAAAAGCGTCGCTACGAGAGCGTCGCTATCTGCGTCGCTATATAGCGACGCTCATAGCGACGCCTATAGCGACGCAGATAGCGACGCTCTCACAGAAGAGTATAGCGACGCATATAGCGACGCTACAGAGCCATAAATAGCGACGCTTATAGCGACGCCTGAGAGAATATTTTTTTGGTGGCAGGGCATTGAATGCCCTGCCACCCATCAACCATATTGTACTTGATTCACTTTTTAAAAAAAGTGCAAAGGTAAATAATAGACCCAAAATAGTCACCCACAAGACGCATTGTTTGCAAAATTGACAATTGTACACATCATAGACAAACTGAATTGATTGGCAAATGTAATAATGACAATTGTACAACATCATAGGCATAAAGAATTGATTGGCAAAAGAATTGCGGTGACAAATGTAATAATATACATGGTTCAAAAAGACGTATAAAATCCGTCTCATGATACATAAGCTATGAGAAACCCTAAACTAATGCTATCTAGCTACGGCTAAACTGACGTCGTTTAATCAGACGTCTCATCGCGTCCAAGCGGCGTATCTGTCGGATTCTGCAAAAAAAGACAATAAGACAGTTTTCAGTAAATATAAACATATAACGACATTTATAAAACAATACAAAAAATAAAAAAGAGTAAACCCTAATACTAACCATGCCGCCGCGAGAACTGAGAATGTCCATCAGGGCGTTTAAGCCCTTCCTGCCTGCGTACTCGCGCTCGTACGGTGTGGGATCACGTCCTGTCATCGACCACTGTCAAAACATACAAAGATTTCATTATGTTAGAACTAAAAAACTCATAAACCCTAAACTATCGAACATGCATAAAGAGCAATGTGAAAAGACTTACAAAATCGGCCTCAAATGATGCCCATCCACCGCTCCCCAAGTGGTGCGAGCTCCCTGCCTCTACTCGCGCTCTGGCTGCATCCTTTTGTTGCTTCCACTTGTCGGGATTCTCGCGCGCTGCTTTCTTCGCATTCTTCCAATCTTCTTTGGCCAGCCAATCTGGCCTATTCCACCCATTCTTGATTGCTTTTTGCACTTCGGAACGCTTGTGTTTGCAGTATTCGCGCATTCGAATCTTCATCAGGTCTTCATTGAAGCGCTGATCCCGTGTTGGAACGGGAAACTCATCATGAAGTATGCTGATGACTCTGTTTTTTAAATCACTTGGTACTTCACTCCATTTGTTTAGTATATAGTGTCTAAACAGCTGAGAGCAAAGACCACGCATGTGCGAGATCACCTTCTTGCCGTCATCATCCATGATGATGCCGCCGCTGATGTCGACGGAGTAAGGCAAGCCCTCTGGCCGGTGACGCGTGAACCTGGGTGTCCCGGCAGGGGTCTCTAGCGGCGTGTCGATGGGGGTACGGACGTCAGGTGTCTCCATCGGCGTCTGGGCGCCGAAGCGAGGAGTGTCGAGTGGGGTGGCTCCTGGCGGAGTAGGTAGAGGTGTGTAGCTTCTAGGAACAGTCAGCCGTGCAAAACCTGGCGTAGACGGCGATGCTGTGGCTGGTGTGGGGGCGGGCAAAGAAGGGGAGGGTAAAGAGCCTCGTCGAACACGAGGCGGTGTGGAGGCATCGGTGGCGGAATCCCCACAACAACCGCCACCGCCACCACTAGAGCGCCGGTGTCTAGACGAGTGTGACGCTCGTCTCGTCGACGCCGAAGCTTCGGAGCGTGCCGAATGCTCCGAAAGAGAGGGAGATGCGGATGGTGTAGGAACGCGCGATGATGCGCCAGAGCGATGACGCTCCACGTACCACTGTCTCTGCTGCGGTGACAAAGAAGAAAGAAACTCCTCATCATCCATACCTGCATTAAATACACGAATATTTAAACTTAATATTGAATGAATAGAGTAGACAATGACGCAAAGACCATTAAATACAATGACGTAATGACGCATATAAATACAATGACGCAATGAATCGAGTGATAGAAGAGGCAAGTCGAAAACTCAGAATTTTCAATCAAAAGATGTGAGCGCGAGTAGAAAAGAGCGTTACACACCATGGAAGCTACTTAGAGAGCTAGAGCTTTTACAGCACGGAGCAAAATTGTTCAAATACAGTACGAAAGTGTCTCTTAGGTCAGTCCATTTCTTAGTAGAATCCACCTCAAGAAAACCAGAGTCTCCTCTACGCACAGTGGCGTTTCGACCCTCCATGATTATCTTGAACCATTGCACGTCGAACAAGTCGACAAAAAATCCTCTGTAATCGATCCTCAAAATCTCTTGCAGCGTGCCGAAGTAAGTGAGTTCCGCCACCACGGGATCTGCATCAGAGGAACGTCGTCGACTAGACTGTTCAAATTTTGCCATGATTCCACAATCTTGAGTAAAACGCTTTTTGTCGATTCGTTCCACCCTAAAATGTCGACCTTTACACCATGCTGCTGTGTATGACTTATACTACAACGAACAAAGATTATGAGTGGCCGTTCAAACGTTTATAAATAAAGTCACTTGCTAGTCGTACATTGCAAACTTACCTTGGTCGCGCAACCCCGAGAGTACTCCCACTCTTCTTCAGTCACTTCGTCACCGCATTGTTGTGCGCTTTTCAATTGGTTGTGCAACCATCTTAAGCTCATGAAGGTTGGTAGGCTCTCCAGAACCGCTGGATAGTGCATCGGTGGTCGTCTTCCCCGTCTCCACTCGATTCGTGCCCTTTGTCGCTCTTGCTTTGCATCCTCATATTGTGAAATCCACTTTTGCATCACTGGATTGTGAAGCATGCAAAATCGGTTGATTTTAGCCTCTAGATCTTCCGTCATCTTCTTCTCAACACCGAGATTGCACATGACAATCCCAGATATGCGCTCATCATCTATGGTTCGCCATAGCGTGTCCCGGGATTTATCAAATCTGTCTAGCCACTCTCCAATGTACACTAGGGACTCTGATACCAACCAACCTTCTGCCATGCTACCCTCCGGACGTGCCTTTTGACGCACATATCCCTTAAGCGTTTTCATGAAACGCTCTAAGAAGAACATCCATCTGGAATGAACTGTGCCAGCTATTTCCACCTCATCAACTATGTGAATAAGAAGATGCACCTGAATGGTTAGTATTGTAGTAGGAAAATGTTTCTCAAACATGCACACAAGCTCCGCAGCATTTAGTTTGGCGAATGGTATGGAGTCTACGTCGATCTCCTTTTGTGAGATCCATTGCACCAGCTTTGCAAGTTTGTAGATTGTGTTACGGATGTCGAGAGACAAACATCCCTCAATGGCAACCGGTAAAATAAACTGTAAAGTATGTGCAGCAATGATATTAAAGTCCACATTTTATGCAATGATATTAAAGTCCACTATGAACGTACCTGACACATTTTATGCCAATCGTGTGACTTCAAACCGGTAAGCTTTCCTTCTTTAGTAAAACACGTTCGGAGCGAGTGCATTACGCCAGTGGGGGTCCGCAAAGATCGAATGGCCTCTTTTACTTTGCGTTCTTGGGCTCCTGTGAAAATCCATGGTGCTTTAGGAAGTTTTATCGATCCATCAGACGCTGTTTGCGGCCAATATTGCTCCATACGATCCACATTTCTAAGGTCAACTCTGGCTCCCAAAGTATCTTTCTTGCCGGTCAAATGGTCCCATAGTAGATTACCCACATTCTTGAATATGTGCATTGGATCGAGCAAGTGATTGATCACGAGCCGGGGCCAGTATGGTAACTCGTACCATAGAGATAGTCTCTTCATCCCTGGAGGCAATCCGTCATCGCACATCTCCTTCTGCTCTAACCATGCTTGTGCAGACATCCTTGGTGGCTCTCTTCCCAAAAAGCCGTCGCGTAACACATGATTCTCCGGAAGATACGCTTGATGACCTTCGTAGATTTGCTTCTTCAGTGAGGGTGCCTTACGTGCATTCAGTCTAGGTCCACATGTGACACATGCTCTGTATCCGCTTGTTTGAAGCCCTGCATGTATACACATGATAATAGATCAACTATGGGAAAAACAAGATTTACAGTGTCTGAGAGAGGAGTGTCAATAGATCACCTGAGCATTCTGTTAGCCCGGGATAGTCATGCATGGTCCACATTAGAATACCTCTGATCAAAGCATTCCGTCGTCCTGTGTGTCGGCTCATATCCACCACCTCTATGCCAATCCACAATTGTTGTAGCTCTTCCAATAGTGGACGAAGATACACATCCATATTCCCCACTTTATATCGCCCTGGCACAATCAAGCTTAGCCATAGGTGCCCCTTCTTCGTAGTCAACCACGGGGGAATGTTGTAGTTGACGATGACAACGGGCCATACACTGTAAGATGTTGATCTTTGACCAAATGGATTTACGCCATCCATAGCCAGGCCTAAGCGCAAATTTCGAGCTTCCCTGGCAAAATCCGACCATGTTCCATCTATATGTTTCCAGGCTGCGCAATCTGCAGGAATTCGTAGCACACCATCCGAAGATTTATTCTCCTCATGCCATGATGCTAGGGCGGCCATGGACTTACATTCGAAGAAATGCTTGATGCGAGGAAGCAAAGGAAAATGTCGCAAAACCTTTTGTGGAATTTTTGTCCCGTGGAGATCTACTCGATATCTTTCGGAATCACATTTCGGACACTTCTCCATGTCTGTGTATTCCCCTCTGAAAAGAATGCAGTCATTAGGACAAGCGTGGATAGAATTGTAATCCATCCCCAAGTTTCGCAAAATCTTTCTTGCTTCATCTCGGGAATCTGGCATCACATTGTCAGCTGGTAGAATGTGCTCTTTCAGCAATCTACACAACATAAAAATATGATACAGTCGTGTAAAAATCTATCAGATCATTATACATTTAGAGTTCTATTAAAGTAAACTAATTGTAATAGATCACCTGAAAAGCGCTGTGACGCTAGTGTCACTCCATCCAAACTTTGCCTGCATGTTGAGAAGAACCAGGAGTGCTTTCAATCTAGACATACGTGCTCCATTATACAATGATGTATCGGATTCACTTTTCATATCATCATAGATAAGCCTTTCTGAATCCATGATCGTCTCGATCATTTCATCAATCTCGGGCTCAAACATTGCCTCGTTGGGAATGTGCTCTGCATGATCATCCCCCGAGCTGTCAGAGGCTACATCTTGTGGCCTCACATATGCTGCTTGACCAAAGCGCCTGCGAATACGTCTATTGGGTTGCAAGATTGCTGCTTGTTGGCCAGCGTCAGAGTCCGACGAGTTATAATTGGCAACAACTCGATCTATAATAGATGGATCGAACTCGCCAAATTCGCGAACGTGCTGCAAAGAAACACGTCTTGTCCGTCGCACAGCATGCTTGCGTTGATTACAAGGACATAAGACCCTCGTTGAGAGATAGGTGTTTCGGTTGGACGGTCCCACATCCTCGTCGCTACTCATAATGAGGATAAAAAACTTATAACCTGGACAACAAATTTAATATTCTATTGGCATTCTTCGTCTTATCTCTCTCTCTCTCTCTCTCTCTCTCTCTCTCTCTTTACCTCACATTCTCTAGTCATGTCCAATCCCCGCACACCTCGGTCTAGAGGTGCACGGAGATCAGAACCACCGGGTTATAATCTCGTCTTTATTGGTCAATACCTATATTTGTGGGTACAAGAAATCTAGACACCCACGTCTACATGATACTGCATGTAGTGGACAAAATCCCTTTGCCTCTTCTCTAGCTGTAGCACTTCACTTCATCTTAACATCTTTTCACAGTAGATCTTTTCACTGTTCGTCTAACTCTAAACCCTAAACCGTAAGTAATTCTTGCGTGGACTCGATCTAACGTAAATAAGCGTAAATCTAAATAAACGTAAATCTAACTAAAAATAAAGCTAAATCTAATTTAACGTAAGTCTAATGACTAGAGGTTGTCTAGATGGTCATTGTGTCGGGGATGTAGTGACTCTTGCCGCCCTGAAGATCCACCTTCTTCCCTATCTTCTGAAGACATTTCACCAGTACTTTTGGATCGACGGAGCCCACCATGAGTGAAGGCAGCAATACCCTATATTCCATTGAGGGCTGTCTTCACCCGCTTCATGCAGGCATCGCAGTCTATGGAGACCCGCATCTAATCTAATATAACGTAAATCTAAATCTAGCTTAAATAAACGTAAATCTAGTTAAAAATAAACCTAAATCTAATTTAATGTAAGTCTACATATAACCTAATCTTTAACGTCTTTTAAGATAGTTTCCTACGACGTTATAACTCTCTTCTTCCTGTGTGTGTGCGCGTGTGTGGATGTGTGTGCCAATAAAAAGAGATAAATGGTATAACCTTTCTATCACCCATGCCAAGTATGATAGATTGATTATGCCATTTCTCTCTTGAATAATAGGTCTTCAGTTCAACTCCTCGTCGGCTAGATCTTTAGGTCTTTTAATTTTAATTAGTTTCCTACGACGCTCCCTTAGTTTCTCTTTCTTTCTCTCTCAATGTGTGTCCGTTTTTTTGGATCGTATGCATGTTTTCTTTCTCTTTTCCTCTCTCAATGTGTGCGTTTTTTGTTTATGCATGTTCTCTCTCTCTTTTCCTCTCTCAATGCGTGCGTTTTTTGTTTATGCATGCTCTCTCTCTCTCTTTTTCTCTCTCAATGTGTGTGTGCATTCTTTGTTTATGTATGTGTGTGCGTTTTTGCACTCTCTCTCGCTCTCTCTCTCTCTCTCTCTCTCTCTCTCAAAAACACTATGTGTGTGTGTGTATGTGTGTGTGTGTGAGAGAGAGAGAGGGAGAGAGAAAGAGGGGAAGGGAACATGAGAATGAGGAGAGGGAAGGAGCATACCTGGCTCTCCTTCCTCTCCTCGTGTGTGTGTGTGTGTGTGTGTGTGTGTGTGTATAAAAGAAAAAGAGAGAGAGAGAGAGAGAGAGAGAGAGTGAGGGAGAGCGTTACCTGCTCTTTGCTTGAGGGCGCCGAAAAACTCAGATCTGAGATCTGAGTTTTTGGGCACGCTCGGTTATTTTTTTTACCCCAGCTGGCGTCGCTATGAGCGTCGCTATAAGCGTCGCTATGAGCGTCGCAAATTTACAAAGAAATTTGCGACGCTCATAGCGACGCTTATAGCGACGCTCATAGCGACGCTGGGAATTTTTTTTTTTGAGCGTCGCTGTGTGAGCGTCGCTAATATGAAGAGCCTCTTGTAGTGAATTCCAACATTGCAAGACTCTCCCAGGTCATGGCTCTCTCTCCTCGACTTTCTTTGTTTGTCCCTTTGGACCTACAGCTTGTGCAAGGTGAATTGACAAGCTGCTTAAAGATTCATTTAACTTCTCAATCACTTCTGTCGTTACCTCAGGAAGCTCCCTAGATGTTGATGCTTGGGACTTACCTTTGGGTCTAAGACCTTCTATCTAAACCTCTCCCCTTAGGCACTTGAGTTTTCTATACTTCTCAACAACCCTAGTTTCAGCTGCATCATAAGTAGCAGGTACACCCGCCTCCACCTTTACCTTAAGATCAGGGAAGAGCCTAGCTATAAAGCTCTCCTTCTTTAGAAATTATGCACCATCACCAGGGTTAGCAACATTTCATATCCATAGATCCCAAAGATGTAGAAACTCTTGCTTGTACAAGTAGTAGTCATCTAAGTATTTTTTCTTATGAGAAACAATGTCTTGCCATAGTTTTTGAGTGTTTTGAGGATCAAAGAAGTATTGCTTGAAACGATTTACAACTTCCGTGTAATCCCCCATAACTTCCTCAAGCAAAGAGTTAAACCAAGTGCCACCTCAAACATTTCTACACGTTCTTGATCACTTACTATCCTCTTGATACGGCAAGTCATCTTGAAATTTGCTAAGAATAATTATGCATCCTCTTCCCGCTCTCCAAAGAAAAGAGGATATCCGGACATTTGGTGTTGGGCCTCCATTGAATCAATTTCAAAGTGACAACACGTTTTTCGTTTTCTTATTAAAAAAGATTTACACAATAATGTTTTCTAAATTGCAATCTGTTCTACAACAAAATAAAAATATGCACATCAAATGATCTATGATAATCAGAAGAGGCAAGATGACAGGGTTTGGTGATGCAAGAATTTCTCCTACTCTTTGGGCACCAAACATGAACACCATACGTCGTTGAAAATGGATCTTCCTACTAATTGCAACGTTTATTCTAATGTGTGGAGGGAAATGAAAGGGAAAAACCTCTATTCTTGGTCCATTATCCATGGTCTATGCATGACCTAGTACTTAAAACAAAACAAAAATATAAACGTTGTTAGGAGTTTTTTGGAACAAGGGATTTCACATATGTACATACACATGCATGGTGCATAAAATAAAGAATTGCCCATTTTCCAGAGCCAGGCGGTTACGTGGGACCCACATGTGTACAGGTAGGACAACATGTACATAGTGCATCTATTTTCACTATTACCAGTACCAGTGTGTTTTTCTATAATAATGAGGAGTTGGTAGCTTGTAAAAATTCTCAAGGAAGCTATCCACGAACCGATGACATGAGGTAAGCAAGTGCCTCAGATGGCATCTAGTGGCATCAGGAGGTCGAATGGGGTCAATATCTGCACGTGGATAAGTACGGACACAAAGTGGATGTTTTCTTGTGATAATTATGCAGAAAGGTCATCATGAGGACCATAATTTGGGGCCACTTCACGTGGTTGATGGATGCATTATTCAGAAAAGATAAGTGCCAGATGCGCGGATGACGCAAAAAGGTGACAACTATGCACTGCGAGGCTACTTTTTGGCCTGTTCGGGGTCCGTTTGAGGTCAACTAAACGGCCAAGGGTGACCAAGTAACAAAGCTAAGTGTGGGAAATGAAAAACCCGAGAGAAGACCATAAAAAAAGTGGAGAGAAGAGGAGGAACAACCGCAACTGTGTTTTTGCTGTTTTTGGAGCCTGTTTTGGCCATAAACTGCTCATCCGAGGTCGGATTTGAGCACTTTGACATTGTAGACTGGGGTTTTGGGTCGTTCAAGATGCGATGGAGCTGTCCATTTTGCCAAATTCCTCACTATTTTTTTGCTGTTTTGGCTGTGTAAGTTTCTCCTATGAGCGAAGCTTTTGCTCCTATTTGTGATTGTATTTGGCATATTTTACCAATTTTGTGTGAGCTATTTGCCCCATTGGTGTTGGCCCAAGCTCAATTGTATATAAACATCAGAAATTATACTCTTTTGAGTTGAGGTTTTTGGGTGTGTGTGTGTGTGTGTCCCTCTGTGTGGAGTGGGTAAATGGGTAGTCTCTCTCCTCTCACTCCATAGGTGTGTTCCCTGTCTCGGCCAGGTGGGTTGTGTAAGCTGAGTGGTGCCCCATAGTGTGTTTGTGTATATCATCCCAAGAGTGTGTTCTTCGAGTACCTTGTGCTTCGAGCTTCAAGCTTCGAGATTCGGGATTACAGGATGCAGACTACAGGTTACAGGTTATTGGGACAGGTACAGGTATAGGTGATTCACATAGGTACAGGTAGTTGGAGTAGAGTGATACACTGGCAAGTGGGAGTCACTTGCAGTTGCCGTGGGTATGCATCATTTGGCGCCTATTTGAGCGCATTGTCTGTTGGTATTGTACGTTACTTGTGGAAATTGCCATTGTACGCCTTTGTGGAGCCATACTTGGTTTTATTTGGCAGTCCCAACAATTTTTGAGACTTGGTCTGGAAGATAGTCATTTCTGAGACTTGACTATACGAGATTTGCATAAGCTTTCGTGAGAGGGTCGATAGCGTGATGTTTTATTGAGCTAGGGGATTCTCAAATGTGAGATCCTTTCGGTGATACAGGTAGCTGGAGCACCCTTTTCGTGACCTCGCCATAGGCTATATACTAGTGATTCCTACTTGATGCTCGGGTTTTATTGTTGGCAGTTTATGCATACATATACAATCTATATTTTGGATTCTTACTGTTCTACTTATGGGAAAACTCTGCCAAAATTTTTCCAAGTTGTGATGGCTGGTTTTTTGGTCTTTTGAGCCATTTATCCTGTTATGCTGCTGAAATTTTGGCAAAATCAGAGGATAAGATAGGTGTGCTTTCTTGGGAGCTGCATGGTTGACTTTATTGGATGATCAAAATGGCCCTCAATTCACTCCTTTCCATTTAACACAAAGAATCCAGATAAATGTTCATGTGTCCAAAAAGATTTTTTTCCAGCAACGCATAGTCTTTATGTTTGGGCCATGAAGATTAAGAGAGATATTGGAATATCCTTTGCTTGTTGTAATTCCGATGATCAACTATGAAAAGTCATTTGATGTGCATGTGTTTGTCCTCATCTAAAGACAAGATCCATTGAAGTTTCTAGGGATTGAGTCAATCAAAAGTTTTGGGTTCTTGCACATGTGTTCAAAGGGGTCTCAAAGCATTGAAAATTGGGTAGCCATGGATTTATCTTATCCAGAATCTCATGGAAGAAGTGATGAAGATGTGGAAGACTTTTTGGAAAAGATGGAGGTTTCTTGCATTAGCAACTAGATTCATGACCCTGCGCAAATGTTACGTGTTCTCCAAATTTGTTTGAAGAGTGATGCACGAGTTTGGTCCAAATCATTTGAAGAGGAGTTGCGTGCAGCTTATCCACCCGTAAGATTGAGTTGGGACAATCTAAGGCATGGAATAGAAGTGGAGTCTGTGAAGACAGAAGATCCTGACAAAGTGTGGCAAGAAGTCCAGGGTTTGGTGCAAAAGGAAGGTGACCCAGTAGATGCGTACATACCTAAGTTTTCATTGGCATGGGAGAGGATGTGCAAGGCCTTAGCACCACAAGTACCCCCGTCTGACATGATGAAGAAAGACACGTTCTTGGCTGGTCTTTGGGAGAATATACGTTGGAGAGTGGAGCTAAAGGAGCCTTGAACATATGAAGATGCATTAGAGGTAGCAAGGAACAAAGAGTGGAAGCTGAGGAAAATGAGCCAGTTAGGGGTGGAGTCTTTGCCCATGAGGTTTGAATTTCAGCCTGTGGAATCTTTACAAGGTCACATGGTAGGGGTTCATCATGAACCATTGGTTTCTGTTACTTCTCAGGTTATGCCAGCAGTGGTCACTACAACAGTTCAAGATGATGGGCTAAGGGAAGACATGAGGCAAGTGGTAGATTTAATGAATAATCTCAGCCTAAACATGCTAGGTCAAGTGGGAAATAATCGAGGTTGAGGGAAGTTTGCAAATCAGCCAGGAGGTGAAGAAAGACCTAGGAATGGTGTTTGACAAAGCAATGGTAGGTTCTGGAGGCAGACGCCCACATGTTATAATTGTGGAGAGTTGGGCCACATCAGCCCGCAATGTGATAAGCCACCAAGGATGGGGGGAGACATGTATCCATTGCCAAGACAGATGCTAACTAGGTCAAATGGTTATGGCATTGAAATTAAGGGGGAAGAAGGAACCAGTGGATTAACCCAGGAGGAAAAGGGAAAGAAAAAAGTGATAAGTGTAGTCACCTTGGAGAAGGCATCAAAGCTAGAGGATACATTAGTGATGCCTATTGGGAAGCGGACCACAGAGGACAAGGAAGGAAGTGGTACAATTAGCCTCTATGGAAAGACAGGTGCCAAGAAGCTATACAATATGGACACAAGGAAACGATTGGAGGAGCTTTATGAAGATGAAGATGAGTCTACTGATGAAGACTATTCTACAATGACTGATGAGGACAGTGATAGCACTACCAGCAGTGATGAGGATGCTGATGTTGCATTTCTTTTGATGGACAAAGAAATCCATGAGTCTGGTTTAGTCGCATTTTCAAATGAGGTTGAAGATGAAAGTGAAGGGCCTTATGAAGTGATTGAAAGGTTGATGCAAACCAAGGTTGAATTCTCAAAGAAGCAGGAATTGATGACACAAATGATCAGTGGAGACCTCAGCTGTGGAGGAGATATATTTGCACATGTTGGCTAGTCTCCCTGATTTGTTCATTACTTCATATGAAGAGATCAGAGTGTTCAAGGGCGAAGATATGCATATAGAGATGAAAGAAGGTGCTAAGCCAGTGTAGCAAAGGCTAAGAAGGATGGGTCATGAGCAGATGGAATCCTTGAGGGAAGAGGTGGACAAGTTATCGAAGGCAGGGTTCATAGTCCCAGTGGAGACCACATAATTGGTGAGTCCAGTATTAGTCAGTCCAAAGAAGGATGGGAAGTGGAGGATTTGTGTAGATTTTAAACCCTTATACGCAGCCACTAAGAAGAACCCATATCCTCTTCCATTCATTGATCAGATCTTGGATTCAGTGGCAGGTTATGAGAGGTACAGTGTGTGTGATGGTTTTTCAGTCTATTTTCAATTGAAGATTGCTCTTGAAGACCGCACAAAGACAACTTTTATTACGCCATGGGGTTGCTATTGCTACACAGTATTGCCATTTGGGTTTTCAAATGGACCATCCTTCTATCAAGAGAGAGCAAATTGGGTATTGGAACCATTCATTGGTAGTTGTGTTAAAGCTTTTATGGATGACTTCTGTGGCTACAACAGTAGGGCTGAACACCATGAGAAGTTGCAGATGGTATTGGCTCGATATGATGAATATGGAGGACAAGTAAATCCAAAGAAATGTCATCTAGCACAGCCAAGGGTGAAGTTATTGGGCCACATGGTGTCAGAAAATGGCATTGAGGCTGATCTAGACAAGGTTAAGTCTATTTTTCTTCTTCCATCACCTACAAGTACAAAGAAATTGGCAACCTTTATACACAAAGTAAAGTACATGGCACGATTTATTCCATTGTCTTCACAGCTCCTTTATCCATTACAACAAGTGGCAAAGCATGATCCATTGCTATGGGATGACAAGTGTGAAGACGTGTTTCAAGAGGTGAAAGAGGTGTTAGGGGGGCTGTCAACCATGCAGGCTCCTGATTGGGAGAATTTTTTTTATGTAAATCCATCAGTAGGGGATGATGCCATTGGAGCCATGCTATTGAAAAAGGGGAAGGGCATCCATTATATGAGGCCAGTGTATTGTGCAAGCCGAGTGAAGTTGGTGGCAGAGAGAAAGTTCTCGGAAGTAGAGCTAGTGATGGCCAGTGTAATATTTGCTTGTCAATGATTTCGTCATTACTTGTTACCATGACCTTTTGTTTTCTTGACGAGCTATGATTTTTTTCCACAATTAATTAATGGCACTAACATGTCAAATGTGGTCAAGAAATGGGTAATTGAGCTGCAAGAGTTTGAGTTCTCTTTCCTAGTGGAAGTCAGTACAAGAGCTACCCTAGCTGATTTGTTGACTTACAAGGAGAATCCCCTTCTTGTTAAAGAAGAGGTGGTGAGAAAGGTAGTTGAAGAAGTGCCACATATCATCAATGCACATGTGTTGTTCTTTGATGGTTCATACAAAAAGAGCCATGATGCGGCTTCAGGGGGTATAACACTTTATGATCCAGAGGGGAAGCTAGTATGTAAGGGAGGCTTCAAATTGGATGCGCATAGTAACAATGAGACTGAATATGCTACTTTGGAAGTTGGATTACACATTTGTTTCAAGCATGGGATTAGAGGGATGAGCATAAAAGGTGATGCCTTTTTAGTTGTGAAGCAAGTGCTGGGTGTGTGGAAAAGCAAGAACACCTCATTGAAGGAAATGTGTTTCAGAATTAAAGGCCTATTAAAAAAGTTCGAAGCATGGAGAATCAGACACATTGAACGTGTTCTAAATGGCGAGGCACATGAAGCAGCTCAAAGCATGATTGGGGAGCTACTTGTGTTGAGGACCACTTTACCTCTTTATTATGGCCGAGAACGTTTGGCTCAAGAAGAGGAGTTTTTGCTAACAGGAATCATCCCAAAGGACATTCAGAAGTCTAAGAAGTATAGTTTTGTGCGTAGAGCATCCATGTACAAATTGATTGGTGATGTCTTGTACATGAAAAGGTCTGATCTCATGTTGAGACGTGTACCTTGGCGGGAGGAGCTTTATAGTGCTAGAAGAGAATGATGAAGGTGCATGTGGCGGACATTTTGATCTAAAGATCACCTTGCAGAAGATCTTGCAAGAGGGGTATGTATGGCCTAGTACTTTGCATAAGGATGTTCACCATTGGTGTAGGTCTTGCAATAGGTTTGAAGCATTTGGGAAGAGAGTGTTGAAGCCAGAGCTACGAAAAACCATTCTGGCATTTGATATGTTTGAAAAGTGGGGGATTGGTGCAATAGGCTCGTTACCTATCACAAGCAGGGGCAAAAGCTATATTTTGACTGCACTGGACTATCTCTCTAGATGGGCAGAGGCTATAGTAGTAAAACAGATCACTGCAAAGGATATGGAAAAAATTGTGTATGATGAAATATGTTGCAAGTTTGGGGTGCCACTGGAGCTACTTTCGGACAAGGGGCCAGGATTTAGAGATAAACTGCTAGAATTTTTATGCGCAAAGATGAAGATTAGGCACCAGCATACCACTCCTTATTATCCACAATGTAATGGCTTGAATGAAAGATTCAATGGTCAGTTGGTACAAATTCTTTCGAAAGTGACAGAGCACCAAGGAAAGAATTGGGATTTGGAATTGCCTAGTGCGTTATGGGCTTACGGTACTTCGGTGAAGACAAGTACAGGTTTTACTCCATTTCATTTGGTATATGGAAAGGAAGCACTATTGCCTATGGAGGTAGAGTTTCCTGCAGTAAGATGCTAGAGAAGTTGCTTGGGCCGCCTATTGATGCATTCAAAGAGAGGCTCTTACAATTACAAGACGTTCAGCTGGATAGGATGAGTGCATTGGAACATTGTGGGCAGATGAAGGATAGGGATTTAGGAAAGATAAATCAAAAGGTCAAAAGTAAGGGTATCAAGAAGCATGACTTGGTTTTGCACTACAACAGTAAGCTGGACAACACCTTCCAAAATAAGTTTCAAATTAAGTGGGAAGGCGCTTTTTAGGTGATTGAGTGTTTTCCAAATGGTACATATCAGTTGGCTAACCTGGATGGAATCCTACATAAGTCAAGGGAAAATGGATTGCATCTTAAATTATATCAGGCTAGATTGATGATGGTGAAGCAAGATGAGCTCTCTCCAGAGCAAGTAATGTATGTGAAGGATGAGGAGATCTGTGTCGCGGCGAGTCTCATATCTGTTTTTGTTGCTGCTGATCTTGAATGATCTAGCAGGCTAGGGGATGGGCAAATTATGTTAGGAGTTTCTTGGACCAAGGGATTGCGCATATGTACATACACATCCATGGTGCGTAAAATAAAGAATTGCCCATTTTCCAGAGCGAGGTGGTTACGTGGGGCCCACATGTGTACAGGTAGGACAGCATGCACATAGTGCATCGATTTTCACTACTACCAGTACTAGTGTGTTTTTTATATAATAATGAGGAGTTGGTAGCACGTAAAATTCTCGAGGAAGCTATTCGCGTGCCGACGACATGAGGTAAGCAGGTGCGTTAGATGGCATCTTGTGGCATCAGGAGGTCGAATGGGGTCAATATGTGCACGTGGATAAGTACGGGAACAACGTGGATGTTTTCTTGTGATAATTATGCATAAAGGTCATCATAAGGACCATATTTTGGGGCCACTTTATGTGGTTGCGGGATGCATTATTGAGAAAATCTAAGTGCCACGTATGCGGATGATGCAAAAAGGTGACAGCTATGCACTACGAGGCTAGTCCGTTTGAGGTCAACTAAAAGACCAAGGGTGCCCAAGTAATAAAGCTAAGTGTGGTAACTGAAAAACCTGAGAGAAGACCAGAAAAAACGTGGAGAGAAGACCATAAAGTGTGTTTTTGATGTTTTTGGAGCCTGTTTTGGCCATGAACTGCTCATCCAAGGTCGGATTTGAGCAATTTGACATTGTAGACTGGGGTTTTGAGCCGTTCCGGACGCAATGGTGATGTTAATTTTGCCAAATTACTCAATGTTTTTTTTATGTTTTGGCTTGTAAGTTTCTCCTATGTGAGCGAAGCTTCCGCTCCTATTTGTGATTGTATCTAGCATATTTTACCCATTTTGTGTGAGCTATTTGCCCCATTGGTGTTGGCCCAAGCTCAATTGTATCTAAATATAAAAAATTCTCCTCTTTTGATCTGAGATTTTGGGATGTGTGTGTGTGTGTCCCTCTGTGGAGTGGGTAAATGGGTAGTCTCTCTCCTCTCACTCCATAGGTGTGTTCCCTGTCTTGGCCAGGTGGGTTGTGTAAGCCGAGTGGTTCCCCATAGTATGTGTGTATATCATCCCAAGATTGTGTGTCGGGTCATTATAGAGGTGTTGTATGTGTGTTTATCTTGCTCACAACATCCAAACTAAGGTCGTACCTAATGAGAGGCAAATTAAAAGGATTTACTGATGCGTTTATCTTGGCCAGCCTAAGAGGGTCCAAAATTCTACAAATTACTCGTTGAAATTGCAAGTTAGTACTAACAATTATGTGCACCTTTTGCCTTGCAATGGGAATGAAAGGATCATACAAATTCTCGTGATTCATGTAAACTACTTGACTATGCTAAAGGTTGAACCTACACAAAAAGATACACAAGCAGTCCTCAGTGGGGGCACCAATTTGTGGTAGTCCGGGGTGGGCAACAAGAAGAGTGGGCTCTAAGCACACTTCTAGGCTCCCATGCTTCTCAATTGGGTTGAGGTTGGAAAAAAAAAACAAACACACACACAAACCCGCAACCTAACCCTACACAAATTTGGGGCACCACTTAGTTTTGGATGCGAACTAGGATGCACACACACACACATAGAGAGAGAGAGAGAGAGAGAGAGAGAGAGAGAGAGAGAGAGAGAGAGAGAGAGAGAGAGAGAGAGAGAGAGAGAGAGACCCCTCCGGACAGTAGACCCCTCTTGACACAGTGCTTGCACAACAGGATGATGAGATACTAGATTCCAAATTTCTTGCTTGTATTCTATATTAATTCCTTCAGTCCTCCTCTTGAACAATGACATAATCTCAGGGAAAATTTTCTTCTTCTTTTCCTCCTCAAAGGAAAGCTCTCAAACTTGAACCAGCATAACTTTTATCTTCTCTCATCATTTCCTCTTTCTTTGTCTCTCATAATCCCTAAGGACAGTAGAAGTTGGGTCCTCCAAGTTCGGATTCATTGTTTGTAAAGGATTCCTTCTATTACCTTCATTTGCTTCCATTGAATGTGCAAGTAAATCTACCAGATTAGATTGTAAGGTATAGTTTCCCATAACTATATGAGATGGGGAGGAAGTGGGCTACACAGAGAGAATGCAAGGCAGGGTGAGACTGTTTGAGAGAGAGAGAGAGAGAGAGAGAGAGAGAGAGAGAGAGAGAGAGAGAGAGAGAGAGAGAGAGAGAGAGAGAGAGAGCTTGGCTTACATAGAGCATGGAGAATGTTGGGAGAGCGAGAGGGACACACACACACACACACACACACACACACAGGTCATCCACAAGCCATGACTTCAGTAAGTGAAAAAGATGCCACGTTTGAACTTGGCACCGAGCAAATTTAACATTAATTATGGAACGTTTGTTCCAAAATGGGCATATTCTAGGCTCTCAAATGTATGCTAGCAAGCACTACTAACTAGCATTTTTCAGGACAACATTTTTTGTGTACATTAATATGCTTCTACAAGCATGTTATTTCACTTTATGGACCTATATGTAGGGTTTAGAGTTTGGGACTGACACAGATGCATGTTATTTCAATTATGTGTCGCAAAAAAGTCCCTAGGTGCTGGTCAAATGCGTTTTCTAGACCATTTTTAGCACGTCATATTAAGAATTATTTTAGTGACCAGGAATCGTTCGGTACTTAGAACAACTTGTTAGGGTTGCAAGTGTTGCTGAACAAAATTAATGGATGGTTGTTTATGAATATATCAAGGCTATGTGTTGTTAATGAAAAAGTTTCATTGTTTGTACCTATATGTTTCTCATTCTATTATGGTTGAAACATTTTAGCAAGACTTGCAAATGATTATAGTATCCCTTTATTTAGTTTCTTTTAAGAACTATTTACACTCCTATTTCATGTGTGCTATGAGAATCACATTTGCCATAAGCATTGGAAATTATGACCATGGATATGTAGGTTCATATCTATTTTTGCTAAGCACATTAGGTGTTATGGATCCTACTATTTAGCAAATGTTGATTTGGAGCGGCATGCACATTTGTGACATAGATTAACAATCACCAAAAGAGGTCATGGCTCGGTTTGGGTGCAGTGTCCAAAATAGACCTCATCATCATATTTTACCCTAAAGTAGCGCTCCTGTGTATGTGACATAGTGCATCAAAGTCCCTATCCTCTACAATTGGAGTGGTACAATCCAAAAGAGGTTAACTCTGTTGCCACTACCAACATAGGGATCCCAACAATAGCACCCCCCCCCCCCCCCCCCCCCCGCGCCCCCCCCTACTTTACTTGTCACCATGCTCACTATGTTGAGAGGATTGCCTATGTATGGTGGTGGTAGATATTTGTCCAACCACCCATGGACTCTGGATGAGGCTTGAGCAAAGCAGGAGTAGAAAGCAATGGACTGGGTCCCTCTCATGGAAGGGGGGTGGGTTCGTAAGAAGACGTGGTAGAAGGGGGTGTGGCTAGCCTAGTGGAAATTCTACTCTTCAATTGACATAACATGTTGAAAAGGGTTACCTTATACTAGCATGATATGAGGGTAGTAGGAATCTCTAGCATAACTCATGAAGTGAATATATGTAGAGGATGGGTATTGTAATGTGTTTAGTGTCAATTGAATGGCACATAGGTAGAGTATAGGTATTGTAATGTGTTTAGTGTCAATTGAATGCCATGTGATTAGAAACTCAAAAAAGGATAGTTCTCCCAAGCATGGCTTCAAAATCGCGTTATGATCACTTGACCATAAGTTTCTAAGAGACACAAAATGGCCACATGGTATTCCTTTGAGTCTATTGAAAGGACACTATGACCATTAAAAGGCCATACAGATCTCCTCGGAGCATTTGAAGAGGACCACGTAGGCAAATGGTGCAGGGTACTCTCGCAAGACTTTGAATATTTATCCATGACCAATTTATTAACATATTCTCCTCTTTAGCATTTCCCTTATAGGGAACCCACATGGAGGTGTGGTAATTATTTTAAGCTACCCCCTCCATTAACTACATGTCCAAAGGGTGTAGTTAATTTTAAAGGTGTTACCCCCATACCACTTGGCATGTGCGTGAGCTGAAGTCTTTAGCATCTCCCTTATAGAGAACCCACATGGAGGTGTGGTAACTATTTTAATCTACCCCCTCCCACCTCCATTAACTACACGTCCAAAGGGTGCATTTAATTTTAAAGGTATTACCCCCATACCACTTGGCATATGTGCGTTCACACTACTGACTTATATAGAGGCATGATCCCCCAAATCAACTCTTTGGGTACCCCTGTCTCTTGCAATATGTACATCAATCCAGTTCTAGTCATTGTATGGAAGGCTTCACGGAAGTTCACAATTAAACAAACTCCTGAAACCCGCCTACCTACTTTCCGAAAACCCTCTCTCTCTGCCCATCTACTCAATTGTTGCTCAAGGATGGATATGTACAATTGTGTCAATGTGTGCCCAATCATGATAGTTCGGTCGTTACAAGGATCCATACGGTCCCCTGACTTGAAGATAGGTACGATCGTGGAAAAACTCCAAGTATCAGGTAGGCCCTCGCACATGGCACGGTTAAACATCACTGCTAGAAGCTCTGCAAGCAAGTATCTAACATGTATAAAATGCTCTTTTGCCAGGCCATGGTGATCCTATACTCTCCTAGTCTTCATCTTGTCAATGAATTTCTTTACCATCTCAACGGTAAAAGCACATGTGTGTGGGCATGGCTCTAGCGGATCTGGAAGAGGTGGCTACCCCGAGACTGTGTAGAGATTTGATGCATACTGACCCCCTACCTCCGTAGAAGTGATGAGCGGTGAGGGGGAGTGCTCATGTAAGAGTCGCCATGCCTCGCCTGAATCCTGGCTCAAAAAAAACTAACATAAGTCCTGCTCTAGTCGAGTTAGAAATGCCCTCTTCTTTTGTCGTACCAAATGCCGAGAAGCAATCTATGACTGCCTATGAGTAATGACTCCTAGAAACACCTCCCTTTGAAGGGATGCTGAGGTCTCTCTGCACTCCTCATCCTACCAACTATTTTGGGGTGTGCTCCCAGAACATTGTCACTTCCCAGGCTCAGTGTGTGGGTATGCCTCTATATCTTTGTCAATATATAAGTGATCTCCATGGCTAAAGGTTTCCTCGGATCATTTGTGCATAAGCGTGTGTAGATACCATCTATGTATATAGAATCAGTCTTTGAAGTAAAAGTGTATCAGGTATGTGTAGGTGTTTGTGCCAGTCGAGCTGTGCTGAAATGGAATGAGACGATAAAGGTGAGGAAAGCATGATCTACTGATATCCCAACAGGCATGGGCCAAATTGTAAATTCTTGAATAGAGGGTATGAAACTTGGCTTCCAAAACATAATCCACTCTGTCGGCCCCATGTGTATGAGGAAAACAAGTGAACCCACTCAATGACGGAAATCTCTATGTGAGAGAGAGAGAGAGAGAGAGAGAGAGAGAGAGAGAGAGAGAGAGAGAGAGAGAGAGAGAGAGAGAGAGAGAGAGAGAACAAAACATTTAACTCATAGAAATTTCATAAGAAAACACATTTTTCTATATCCATCGATCTATTTGCACTAAATTACTAGATAGAAAATTTGTAGCAACTATTACTATGTAGGAAATGTTACAACCTATGAGTTACTATATACTAATCACTTACACTAAATTACTAGAGAGCAATTGTGTAGCAACTATTACTATGTAGGAAATGTTGCACCCCATGCCTTACTATATATAAAGTAATCGCAAAGCAACTCCATTTTGCTTGATCCATCTAGCAAGAACATTACATTACTATATAGCGATCTTGTAGGAAGCATGTTTTTACTAGTTTTATCTAGCAAATACATAGCAAAGGCCTCACTTTTGCTAGTTGCATCTTCTATATTTTCTTTATATTTTCTAGTTCAATCTAGCAAAACAATAAAATGGGATGATATTTACTAGGTGGCAATTGGTCTAAAAGTCCTTGTGCTAGCTAAAGCTGCTCTCACTAGAAGGGCCACAGATGCTACAAAGTTGGGATTAGAAGTTGGAAAGACGTCTTCAAAGATGAAAAATGGCTAACTAAGGCTGAATTTCTCCAGCGATACCAAATTTCAGAAGGATATGGAGATTACATCTTCGAGATAATGTTTACAACTCAACAGGCTCTCAAACAAGTATGGACCTCTCTCCGATAGCAAAATCAAACTCCAGACGGAAGATTTATGGAAATTCCCACCAAGATTCAAATGCTTGTGGGCTTACCCTTTATCAAGCAGAGTTGTCTCATGTGGTTAGTCCTTCATTCATGTGCTAAGGTCAAAAAGTTTGGTATTTTTGGAGGGCTTTACTGCAGGTGTCATCTAATTGAGTTATATTTTCAAATAGAAAAATAAAAGAATAGCTTGATTAATTACACATTAAAGTGATGGTAACAAAAGTTTCTACTTGTATGTCAATTAAGAAACAAACATTAAATATATCAGCATGCCAACAATGTTCCCTCTGGATCTGCTTCTAGCAGTTCTAGAGAGAGAGAGAGAGAGAGAGAGAGAGAGAGAGAGAGATCTGAGACTCAAGATCTTATATAATTTGTTGTCGTTTGTAGGTGTTTGTCTCAATTAACCAGCTAGCACCTGCCACATCTTGCTCTCCATGCACAAGGGGCTTTGGACAGCTTACCATATAGTAAAAAATACATGATTGCTAGATGATTCACTAGTTTCAATACACACATCCAGTAAGAGTGCAAACTAGTAAAAAAGAGACAACTCCTAGATGCTGCATATAGTAATTTTATTACTATATGGAGAGTTGAATAGCCATATGGAAATTCAAGTCTCAATATGGTAAAAAAACTACTAGTTCAATGTAGGAGTTGACTCAATTACTAGTTTGACCTTACATATTGGTGTTTTCAAACCTGTAAGTCAACTAGAAATTTTTGTTTATGACGTAGCAAGTCATCTAGTAATATATAAGGACGGTTGCTTGCAAACTAGTAGTTCATCGAGCATCTTTTCTATAAACAACCTAGTAGTTCACCTACTAATTCATTAAGGAACATGTAGACACAAACTAGTAATTCATCTAGAAATTTTCCCATGAGCAAACAAATTAGGAGAGATTACTTCAACATTAGGAGACTAAAGTAGGCTTAATTCATAAAGATAGCTATGAGTACAACAAATGAAAGCTTACATAACGTGTGTTACATGCTACAGTTCTTAAATCATATGGTTGGATTATAAAACTACTTGTCATTTGTTACAATGATATCCTTCATGGATAAAGAGCCAACTTTATCAAAATAAAAAATTATCAGGCCTTCTAACAAAATCCATGTAACTAAATCTTCACACATAGTGGAAGTATTAGTATCCTCATTTGCTCTCTTCTTGAGGAAACTATTCGATTTATTCATAGAAAAATATGTTGGCTTGATCAAGTGATACAAGTCTTGTACTTTCTTGAGATTTAGTCACTTCATTAATATAGTTTCTTTGTCATCCCTGGACAAATTTCGTGCCTACATAATTGTCATAACAAAATAACATGGTTTAAAAAGTGTCACGTATTTTTTCTGTGAACATAAGTAAGGCAATATTTTTAGCTTTTATTGCAAACCTGAGATTCCAACACACATTGATGTTGATTCATTGAACATTCCCCATCAGATTTGTGCTCCTAAAACAATTAAAGTCCACTCTTTTATTTTATAGCCACATGCAAAAATATTTAAAGAATCTTATTATTGTGAAGAGACTTTTTCTTTTTAAGCTTCAAAAATTTTGAAGCTTGATCTTTCTCATTTAGTAGCTCTTCAATCTTAGAAGTAGCCTATAGAAGTGGGAAAACATGCCTTTTTTATATTATTAAAATTAAGTAGAGTAAGTATTTCATTAAATAAATATTCCATGTGAAGCATCTTTAAATAGTACCATGCACTGTCGTGTGCTTTTTCTTTTTTGTTCTTGGTTTGTACCACTTATAATTTGTGTCCTTCTATTGATTTTTTCCTTCACAAATACTTCAAGAAAAGAGTGCAATATTGATTGACACAACAAAAAGTTTTAGAGTGAAAAAAATACATGAATTAGAATTGTACTAGTTTTGTGATATGGTCTTCTCACTCATCTGATTCATTGTTTACTTCCATATCTTTTTCTTGATAGCATTGGACAAACTCTTCATCTTGTATGTAGTTTCTATATGCCTGCGCATTAAGCAATTGAATTTGGATATCTCACACACACATACACACACGCACACAAAAATAGCTAAATTTACCTCAATTATTTCAATTGATATCTTTGTGTGTGTGTGTGTGTGCGCACACGCTTGTGTGTGTGTGTGTGTGTGTGTGTGTGAGAGAGAGAGAGAGAGAGAGAGAGAGAGATAGAGAGAGAGGGGAGTAAACCACACATACCTCATAAACATCACTTTGTAAATCATGATTTTCCCATGGCATCTTAGGAACGTATGCTTTTATCTCTCTCTAAACACATAATAACAAATTTTATCATCATAGGTCATAAATTATTGTTATTTTAAGATAGAAGTGCTTACATGAGTAGCTTGTGGTTTCTCTTATTCTTCTTCAATAGATATACAAGTGGTTTCTTGTGCACAAGCATCCTTTAGCTATTCAATAACAACAAAAGAATTACTTTCTTGATCATTAGTTTTCATATAAATTTCCAATACCTTAGAGGATTACTCACAAGTTTTGTGAGTGAACCATATTCTCCTAGCTCACTTTCTCCTCCATCATTCTCATGAAATTCTCGGTTATCATCATCATCATCTTTTTCTTTTTCTATCTAATTTCATGAAAACATTTCGATTATACTTTGACATAATAGAAGTTCATTACTTAGAGAAAATCCTACAAAATGACACATATCATTGGGGTGCTAGAAGATAGTTCGTTGTTTGGTTTCTCTTTTCTCCATTTTCATTTTTCCGCAAGAGACTTGATGGCCCATGTATAAACGTCCTCTTCTTTTCAATGATAATTTTGTCCAGCTACTCTAATAGGCTTAATCTCACCTTTATTTTTTCTTATTACATCCAACACGGTATTCTTTCTCTCCATGTTATTTTTAAGGTCTCCAAATGGCTTGTGTTTGGCAAACCATCCTCTAACAAACCCATAGTTTGAATAAAGAACTCTATGTTGGTTATTACCCTCTTCTAAGAGGAAATCCCTACCATAGAGTTTATTGGGTTCTCTAAGCTTAGGAGGTGGAGGCCTAAACACCAGTTCATATATGGTTGGGTCATATTTCTCATTGCTAATAGTGTCAACACCTATAGAGATGCTAGATGGAGAAGAAACAACTCTCTTATTTCCAAGATGACTGGCCCTCCAAGAATCTAAAAATTTGAGGGCCTCTTCATTAGAGAAAGACAGCAGTTGCTCCACAAAGGACTGTGGATAACTCATATCTGAAAAGACAAACCATTGAAAACACACATGAGTAGCAAGACATTTAATTAGAAAAGTTTATCTCAAAAATTATACACACACTTGTCATTACTTTATGAGTAATGTTTTAGGAAGACATGTAAAAAAAACTGTGACAATGAATAAAAAAATTGTCATGTATAAAATAATATGCATTTTAACTACTTCCACAAGTATACTAGCCATGCTTCATACTCTTTGAGTGTAGTTATACAAAGGATATATAAATAATACCATAACAATAAGCACAATAATTTCCATCCATAAAGTAGGTCTCACAAAAGTTCTAGCATACTCTATGATGAGGTTCTAAGAAAGATATGCAAAGAACATCGTAACAATGAAGCTAGCAATTTGTCATTCTAAACTACTTCCAGAGGAATACTACTTGCATAACAATGAATACAAAATTGTCATCCATGAAGTAATAGTCATTCTAAACTACTTCCACAAGTATACTAGCATTCTAAACTACTTCCACAAATGTACTAGCCATGCTTGCATACCATATGAGTGAATTTATACAAAAGATATGTAAAGAGCACCATAACAATGAATACAACAATTGTCAATAGTATTTCTAAAATATTTCCACAAGGGGCTACCACAATTATATGTCTATGGACAATGCCAAACAATAGATATCCATCTAGCTGCCTGTCTAGGCTTTATAACCTTTTTTTGTTTTGTGACTGTCCAATCTTTAATTTGAATGGAACATGTATCCCAACTTCTCCATTGATGCTCCTCTCTGCAAACTTTATAAGTGTTTTGTTGATATGCATCACGCTCCAATAAAGAAATCTTTGCCCTTTTCCTTTCGTAATCAGTCTCTCTAACAACAGCATGTTGAATCTATATTGCATTCTCGCTATTCAAGCACACTTGAACTATATCATGGACCTCCACCCATAATGGAACATTTCCACAACCTCCTTCCATTAACACTAGGTTGGTACCAAAACAGGACTGTGATGGATGCTTTGAAGAAACCGCCTTTATAAGCTCAAGAAAAAATGAAGCGACCTTGTAGAAAGTTTAGGTGACTCTTCCACAATTTTTCTATAGATAATTAAAAGTTTCATGTGCAAAAAAATTGACATTGAAGTATATAAAATAATGGAAAGTTCCATATGTTTGATATCGTCATTTCAAGCATATCGTTGTATACAAAGAGAAATATGTTTTTGATGTATTTGTGAGCTTTAGAAAGTGATACATTGCTTGACATTTCCATTGAGCACTCAAGATGGCAAGTAGAAGGGCTTTAGTATGCAGCAATTATTGGATCTTTCTAAATATTCAAAACTGCAAAAGAGAAAACTTCATATTTTCATTCTTGAGACATAAGCATTCAAAACCTCAAATAATATCAATCTTGTGATGTAGATCAACTAAATGTATCAAAGTACATGGTACATACACAATTGGGGTGCCTAAAACCTTGGTTTCAATGTTATTATGGAGAACTCAAGATTTTCAAGAGTTTTTGCACGATAAAAATTTCATTATAGAGTTCAAGCAACGAGATTTAATTGAGTTAGGGAGCCCAAAAAATATGTATTTTCTTGGTCTAAACATATAAAGTCATTTGTAGTTGTCAAATTTCACTATAATAGTACCAATTTCATAAGGGGACCTTTGGAAGACCAAAATTATGCTCTTATTCAACACGTGCTCAAGTATGAAATTATGACTATAGCTTGCATGTGACTTGAAAACTTATCTTTGAAGTGCATTCCATTGTTTTATAACACTAAGTGCTAACACTTGGCTTTTATAAACATAAAAAAGGCCATCTCTACAAAAAGATATAATAATTTTATGATTTTTTGGGCAAAATAGCTTGAAATTTTACTAAAATTTATGTCTTAGAACCTACCAGAATTCTCTCCATACAGATTTTATTTTGATATGGAGAAAAAATCCATTGTTTTCTTTCCCTCATAATCAATCTATGGTAGAAGCAAGGTGTAAAAAAATTCTTTCTAGCTTGACAAAAAACTACCAAAACTTGGTAGAAAAACTAGACACTTTAGTGTCTCAGGACACTTAAGTGTCCAATTAAAGAACTAGTGTTAACAAGCTATCACGTTGCCTCAAATCCTTCACCTCATAAGCAATGAGCCTCTGCCTCCTTGGTATTGACAATGGAATAAATTTGTGAAGTATAGAGTAGATGGGCCAAACACAATCCCATGTGAAAGGAAAAGGGGCCTTCTCAAGCACACTAATTTGAATAATGGATCCATTAACAATTGTTCCGAGTCCCCGTTTTCCACAATGCATTGCTTGTAATACCGTCCACCAAAGAAAAGCATACACTTTCCATCAAACTGTGTTGAGAACAAGGATGTTATACAAGCCTTCCAGTGACCTCTGTGTTCCACCGTTGCATAATCGGTATCCACCTTCACTATGACATTGGTGCCCACATTAAATATATCCCCTTTAAAGAGGACCTTTTGGTATGTCTTTACTTCCACACATTGGAAGTACTGCTCTGGAATGTTCCAAAATGTCTTTAGATAAGTTTTCTCTTCAGTAGTAGGATCTCTATAAGTGCATCTCTTCTTTGATATTGCAATCCCCTTGAGGAGAAGATTTCTAGTGCATGGTGAATTGCTTCCATATTTTAATAGATCACTCCACATAGACTTATCCTTTTCAATTGAAGACACAACCAATAGCCCATCCATATGTGACGAAGAGAAATCATGTGATGGAGCATCTGCTAATAGCGAGCTGCTTTGAGAAAGAATCAATGCACAATGTAGGTCCTTCAAAAACCTTTCAGAAGGTAAGAGATTGTCACTATCACCACGGATAGCCTAAAAAGCTCTTGTGAAGAACCTTCTCAAATAGAACTTTGAAAATGAAGCTTCATCCTCCATGTTATTTGTTTTGATGGAGCTGTATGCCTTTACAAGACGCTCAAATATGTAACACCAAAAGTGGTCATGCAACCCATGGCGCAAGACATCATCGAGCATCTCACCATTACCTATAAACAAGTTATCAAGAGATTACTCTCCTAAACAAATATATCAAACTTATTGTTAACTAATCAAGATATACATACCAGCTACATGTTCTAGAGGTGATGAGTGCGCACCCATTATTTATTCATTTCAAACTCTCCATGATTGTAGCAATGTCTTCACAACTTCTATGTCTTTAATAGAACATCCATGATCTATACTATGGTTGTAGAAGCTGTGTGCAATGTCAATCAGCAAAAATCCCAAAACATGCATTTCAGGAGGAATGCAACTAACAACTCTCAAAACATATGGTAGACACCATTGGATGAACTTTTGGGTCTCCTCTGCCTTGAAGCTTGCAAAGTAGATTCTTGGGGAGTTAGGCCAACGTCCATATCGAATGGTGGAAGGTGCTACCTTTTTAACAACACACACAGCAACATCCTTTCTTTCTTCAGAGGAGCGTTAACACTTTCAAATAAATGTGAGATATATTTCCTGAATACATTCAATGATAAGATATGCATTGGGTTGTAGACTAAATCTAGAGAGAGATCAAATCCATATAGATCATATAATCTCCTTCTTTGTCTGTGCAACACAGTTTAGCTTCATGAAGAGATTTTGTCATCTCCTCAATGGTCCTCTTTGAAGGTAGATATCTAGCTTGTTGCTGATTTTCATTATAGATGTATCGCCCTCTTTTGATCCTATACCATGTCGTACTAGAGTTTCTTGAGGTTTATCATGCCTACAGAACTCTTGTCCTCCATTCTTGAAGAGGCCTATTTTGCACTGTGTCGGATGGTGTCTTGTAACCATCATGACCATAGCACATATCATACATAGATTTTAAAGACCTCGTTGATTGGCACCAAATATTTTCTCTATGGGATAGTCATACAACACCTCCACACCATTTAGGTATAGGCTTTCCAACTCATCTAGCAAAGGTTCCAAAAATGCCCCAAAAACTTCACCAGAAACCTTCATAATTTTCTTGTAGCTTTGAGGGATAAACAAAAGTGGCAAGATATCAATGGAAGACTTGATTCTTGGATTCAACACCATGACCTCTACTACCCCACAACACTTTTGGGTTGTCTGTGATGTCTGAAATCCATCCCAATGTAGCAGCAATGCTACATTTCGAGGATCACCCTATTGACATGGCCACCCAAAAATAAAGTTTGGTTTGAAATCATGAGATCTTTTAAAAAAAACAACATTGTGATGGTTCTATGTACCTTTTGTAGGCTTTATTTACACACAATGTCCTCTTTACACTCGATGCAGACAAAGTTGTACTCTTCTCCCTCAACATTTTGACGAGCTTTATAACGTCTACTGGTAGGAAAAGTAGTGTAAGAATTCTTGCAAAGAGGATTAGAGCAGACAATCTGTAGCTCATAAGATGCTAATGGATCCCAAAAGTCCTTGACTTCTTGGAATTTTTGTCCATCCCAAAAATCAACAATGCTTCTTTGGTTGCTAATTGCATCTCCCTTGAGCAATTTCTCTTTGTGCCTCCACAAACATAGTAGCTCGTGGCAATAAGTGCTAATATTTGTCTATAGCTTTAGTTGAGGCCCGTTGGGAATGTAGTCAAAGGAAAGCATTGATTTCCTTGATTTGGCACAAACTGGACACTTCTTGCAACATTCCAAGCAATCACGTTTAAGCCTCGATGACAATGATCCACATTCACATGTGCACTCAAGAACCTCTCCTAAAACATTTTCCTCATTGCTTGGTTGAAGAAACTTGGGTGGATGCTTGGCTACATCACTACGTGTGCAGATGTGATAGCGCAAGGAAGAAACCATGCCAAGACCTTTAAGCATGGTTTGCAATTGATCCCAACAAGCCAGAATTTGAATCCCTCCAAGATCACCTTCCCATGTAGGAGGAAGTTGAACTAATAGCCTAGCCATGCTTCTCTTGGAAGCATTTTTAATCACTCTAGCCCCCCCCAAGTCTCCAAATAGGATGCGAAGCATTCTATCTTGCACACCTATTGGTAGTTTATGTTCATCCCATAAATTTTGGAGCTCTAGTATCCTCTCAACTAGCTCCAAGTATAAAGGAGAAGAATGATTCTCTTCATTCTCACTAATAGACATTGGCTCATCAATGATTTCATTGCCATCACCATCAACCTCAGAGACTTGAGCTTGATGTTCATCATTATCTTCCATATTTCCTTCTGAATCTAGTGGAGAAGATAAACCAAAACTATTTTTGAAGCTTTCAAAGTTATGTGCCAAAGCTTGATGGCGATAATAGGTTGATGCATGAACTTGTCTACCACCTGCACAATACATGTTACATGTGCACCATGTATTTCTTTGAGAATTGTTGGTCTTCTTGCCTTGTCCCATGGCTCGGGTAGGTGTTGCATTATGGGGTCCATCAATGTGCTCGGCTAGATGGTTAATTGCTCTACTATCACTCATGTCATTGGCAAGATCTAGTCTTTACTCTGAATCGATTTTTTGTTTTTTGCTAATGGAAGGATGGAGATTTCCTAGAACATTTTGTTGTTTGTGGTGATAAAAGGTATGCTTGGTTACAAGGCACCAACCATTGTTGTAATGCTTGCAAAGATAATTGCAATCACACTTCCAAAATTGTGTTCTCTCCATTACTGTCAAATAAAAATAACTAGCCATGTTTGTAATATTCATCAAGCTACGACACAACATGCTCTAAGAGAAATACACTATGGCTTTCCAAGAGATACTAGCCCATTCATCAAACACAAATTCTCTCTCCATTTTAAAGTTAAGCACTTCAATGCTCTGAGAAATAAACAAACATGAAAATACATAAATTACTTTAACTTCACAAGAAGTAAATGATCTCACAAAAGCATTCTTCTATTAACTTATTTTGAATCTACCAGGGCTTTTCATAAGTACAAAGTCATTTTGCCGGAATGAGACGGATTATCATACTCACTCTATAGTGCATCAATGATAAAGGCATGTTTCCACCTCCATAGTGGGTCACTTTGTGATATTTGATTAGGCCTAACTTTTCTTTTGCCAACACTAAGTTTAAATTTCCATCCCAATCAACCAAATCGTCAATTCAGGGCCAACTTTTTATTCCTTTCGCCAAAATATTCCTTTTTGTTGGAATATCTTGGCTAGACGACGGCCAAAAGGCAATCCGAAAATGGTCGTCCGATGGTCGGCAGTCGATCGTCGGTGGTCTGTGGTCTTTGGCCGGTGGTCGGATTTCCTTGGCTGGTGGCCGAGCTCTAGGAAGACTTGTCTACCCAAACGTGGTTACACATGTGCGCATGGGAGAGTGCTACTTGGACTTGGCTATCTAAGGATGGCTGCACATGGGAGTTTAGAGGCTCCCTTACATCTATATAAAGAGGCCTTCTCATGAGTAATTCGGTAGAGTGGTGTGCACACTTGTGAGGTCCCCAACCCCGAGAAGATTGGGGTGACTTTATAGATGGCCTTCCTTTATTCTTCTTTTCCATTGAAGACACCCTACTTTGTTTCCACAAAGTAGACATACAAAAAATATAAGAGAGGAAGTCCTCTATCCATTGTCTACGTGGTTATAAGGGTCATACACCACAAGCCAGGTCGATAATCTAGGATTCTAATGAAGCTGTTTCCTAACATAAAGATGAAATCCCTTTGATATATTTAGAATATATAACAAAGGCCTTTTCCCCCACGTTTAAGAGGCACGGCCGCTATCCATAAACCATAAATATGATATGAGACTTAGTCTAAAATAAATAGTAACTTTTTCACGTAGATTTATGCCATCTCAACTCTTGGCACAATGAGTCTCTAAATTCACTTTTCTTAATAAAAAAGGAGTGGAGAGTTTCTCGACTAATCGAGACCACCCATCCTTGACTGGCAATCTGAGCCAGCCCCCACTTTCCACCCCACACTCACACTTTTTAACATATTCAAATAGAGTTCCTTAATTAATTCCAAACACAGGTTCTTTTATACAACCCTTCAAACAATACCAAAACAATTCAAACATAGCTCAGTGAAGACATCTCTATATTTCAACTGTGAAAAACAACTTTTCCAATTGCTCATGAGTTTGTTGCTACCCGTAGACTTCCTCTGTCTAACCAACAAAGCCTTTGCAAAGGATTTATTTACTAACCGCAAATTGCGCAACCTTCCCATCTCACTAACCGCGAGGCATCTTGCTAACCGCCAGGGATCCCGCTACCCGCGAGGCATCCCACTAACTGCGATGCATCTTGTTAACCGCTAGGCATCCCGCTATCCACGAGGCATCCCGCTAACCACGAGGCATCTTGCTAACCACCATGCATCCAGCTACCCGCGAGGCATCCCTACCCGCAAGGAACAAAAGAAATCCTTTTACAATTCTTCTCTTTAAATGATTCTTCAAACATGGTCAACCAATTCTTCATATCAATCAGAACTCACTTATCAAACAATAACAATTCAACAAATAGTGACAATTTATCAAACAGTTCTTTCACTAATCTATGAACACATATGCTTGTTTTTTGTGATAGGATCACGTTTCTCATACAGTTTAAGGGATTCCCTATGCTTAGCTTCCCAGGTCAAACATGAATAGTAATGCAGAATTATAAAATTGCCTTATCGGATTTGGAGCACGTGCGGCTAACTCCTCCGTTGGAGGTTCGACGGCTTCGACTTCCTCTTCGGTTGATACTGCCGCATGAGATACATTTGGAGTAGACACCTTTGTTCCCACCTCCCTTGGTGCTGCAATGGCATGGGTGTCCTTAGAACTTCGTGTTACACACTTTGGAGCCATAGCTTCAAAATAGAGAAAAGAAAAGTGCGTTGTTTGAGAGAGAGAGAGAGAGAGAGAGAGTGTGTGTGTTCACAAACCAGGAGACGGCACGTAGACAATTGGAGATGGAAATGGCTTGAAGGTGAGAGGTTAAGGGAGAGAGGCTTTCTCCGGCGCGTTGTTGCAAGAGAGCTTTCGCTTTTGTAGATGTGTGTGCTCAAAGTGAGAGGAGAATGGTCCTTTATATAGGCCCTAGAAGGGTGCTAAGAATACTGAGAAGGTTTCAAGAATAAGACAAGGAAAAGCTCGCATGTCCTTGTGTCTCTAAATTTCTTTTTGATTACTATTTTTTTTTTTGGGTCGTTCGCGAATCGTATGCGCGATTTCTAAAAAACTCTATACTTACAAGTTCCCATTCTATCTTGAGAGAGAGAAGAAAGAAGTATCCTAATTTTGACTCACCTCTCTTTCTTTCTTAAAAATACTATCTCTTGACACATAGATTATGTTCCCACATAAACCTATTGTTTCACATAAAGGAAGATCATAAATAAATAGATTCTGAACCCGATTTTCAATCCGATTACTCTAATAAACTCATGATGACTCCCAAAATTGAGATTCTCAATTGCTTTGCAAAAAAACTGAAATGACTTATATGGATAAATGTTGGGTACATTACAATCTCCCCAACTTAAGGATTCGATATGTCCGCATCTCAAGGAAAAGGGAGGATACTCCTACTCTAATTACTAGGGACCATCATTATGTCAAGCTGGGTGATTTAGAAACTTAGACTTATCTAGTTCATTGAAAGCTCAATCATATAACTTAATCAATCCTCCCTTATTCGATTCATTACAACTCAATCACATGATCTAACCAATCTTGACTTAACCAGTTCATCCAAACTTAGTCATATGACTTAACCAGTCATGCCTTATCCAATCTATTAAAACTCAATCATATGACTTAACCAGTCATGGGTCATCCAATCACATGACTTAACTAGTCATGGCTCATTCAATCCACACAAAAAACTCACTTACATGACGTAACCAGTCAAACAATTTCTTTGTAGAAAAACAACTCAATCTTCTAATCATAAAGTCATCAAAATGTCATATAGGGGTCTACAGAAGATCTCTCCATGAAGAAAGTATAATAGAGGTTTCAATCATAACTATGGTACACATCCATAGGCATAGCGTAGTATCTCTTCGAGTCAGATAATGGGTATAGTAACCATATACATGAGGAAGCTTGAAGTAGCAAACTAAATATTTTTAACCTAGGCTCTGATACAAATTGTGAGGTCCCAAACCCCGAGAAGATTGGGGCGACTTGATAGATGGCCTTCCTTTATTCTCCTTTCCCATCGACGACACCCTACTTTGTTTCCACAAAGTAGAGATACGAGCAACAGAAGAGAGGAAGTCCTCTATCCATCGTTTACGTGCTTATAAGGGCCATACGCCACAAGCTAGGTCAATAATCTAGGATTCTAATGAAACTGTTTCCTAACATAAAGATGAAATCCCATTGATATATTTAGAATCTATAAACAACGCCTTTTCCCCCACATTTAAGAGGCATGGCCGCTATCCATAAACCATAAATATGATATGAGACTTAGTCTAAAATAAATAGTAACTTTATGTCACGTAGATTTAGGACATCTACTGTTAAGCTGAGAGAATTTTGGATGTTTTACCTTAGTGGAATTTGGAATATCAATTTTTGCACTTTTGGGATTCCAAGGGGTGTTCTTGGGAAAGGGCGTTGCCCATTAGTATTCTCGAATTATGTAACTGTTGATTAGTGTCTTTTTGGGAATGTGAAGACGGAAGTTATGGCATAATTAGTCTGTTTTCAATTTTTGTGTTCTGTTCCAGTTCCAGTTCCATTCTGATTCCTGTGTTTGTCTGTCTGAATATTTGTGCCTAAATGGCAGAATTAGTCTGTTTTCAGTTTTTGTGTTCTGTTCCAGTTCCAGTTCCACTCTGATTCCTGTGTTTGTCTGTTCTGAATGTTTGTGCCTATAACACTTGGCGATCACGGTGTAGATGTGATGTAGCATGGATGAATTCAAGTTTCTCTTGTAGGAGTGAGTGCTGAAGTGTTGAAAGGTTTAGTTGAATGTAGGGAAGACGTTCATAATAGTGCGAGTTGGTATGGGTGGTTGGATGCACTCTGGAGGAAGCAGAAGAGGATACATTCCCGTATTGGACAAGGTCAATTTCTAGGCGGTTCCAGAAGTTTTATTGGCCAGATGGTCAAAGTTTGGGATTGCAGGGAATTTTAGATTGTAGTGGGATGCACCGAGTTTCTATAGGAGAAGATTCTAATGATACTGTGGAAGATTTGGATGGTGCACAAGATTATTTGAGTGATAGATATGAAGAAGAAGTAGAGAACAAAGAACCAGATATATTTCCGCGGCTGTTGGCGGTTGCAGTTTTTCAACATGCATTAGCGGCAAGAAGAAGATTGATTTTTGATCCGTTGGGAAGTACCAGTGTAGAAAATCTTGTACAACTAGGTGGACTTACAAATATGGCGGCGGCTAGGCAGGATATGTGCGTCAAATTTCGGACCTTTTCAGGAAAGTCGAAGGAAGACCCCAATTGCCACATATCTCAATACGAGACAAGATGGCAAGCGAGAGGATTTGCCGGAGTGTACGATGCCCAGGCTAAGATGCGCCAGTTTGAGGCTACATTGGATGGGAAGGCTATGCAATGGTTTAGTAATTTTTTAGAAGGTCATTTTGCTGATTATGATGGCTTGAAAGCAGCATTTTTGAATAGGTTCAGAAGGGAAAAGACTCCACATGATGTGTTGACCAAGCTTAGGGAAGTGAAACAAAGGGAAATTTTTGTTGAGGATTATTCACAAAAGTTTAACCAATATGTGAGAAGGCTAACTTCTCAAGAAAGGCCAACTAATGAAATGCTTGTTGGGTATTTTTTGAACGTATTAAAGAAGGAATTGAAGAATGTGTTACTGGAGTTGATGTTGCGGGTGGATTACAAGCATTAGTGGAAACAACTCAAAGAGCAGAGAAAAGGTTTGGGGTCTCTCATGGGAAAGCAACCAAGAGGTCATCTAAAGAAAAGAAGAAAAGCAGGTCGAAGAAAAAGAAGAGGTCAGATGATTCGGATTTGGACATCGATTCGGATTCCGAAACTGATACTGATTCAGATACGGAAACAGATTCTGATAGTGAAGAGGGTTCCAGTGATTATTTAGATTCAGAAGGAGATGAGGATAAGAAGAAGAAAAGCAAGAAGAAGTGGAAGAAAAAGTCTAAGGATAAAGGGAAAGATGATAGAGTGGAAAAATTGGTGGAGAAGAAATTGAAGAAGTTGGGAGTGCAGAAAGTTGTGGAATCAAAATCCCCTCATTGTGAAACTTGTGTTAAGGATGGGCATTGGACAAAGGAATGTTGGTTTAATCCAAGTTTCAGGGGTGTTGTACCAGAAAGGATTCAGCAGAAGATTCAACAACAAGGACCTCAAACTCATGGGGTGTTTCCAGAGACATTAGGAAGGTAGAGGATGTTCAACAATCAAGGTTGGCAAAGGCAACAACCGTATTCTCGGTGGAGACTATAGTTTAATCAAGGGGGACCATCATTCAGAGGAAATTTCAATTCTGGAGGAGGACCGAGATATGGAGGATGGCAGAATTCAAGACCCCCATGGGGGGAAAATTGGGATCAGCAGCAGTGTTGGCAGAATTGACAGCCACAACCACAAGGATGAAATCAGCTAGTTTGGAATTATCGAGGGGGGAATTGGCAACCGCCAAGGGGGACAAGTTCCGCAGTTGCCAGCACCACCAACACAATTAGCCGAAGCAAACAAAGAACCAAAAAGTAGTTTGATAGTAGTAGAATCATTTCAGGATTAGGGGGTGAATGAAGTGGCTATGGATTGTTAGTTGGAATGTGATTTTTCTAAATGTTTTCAAGAGTAAGTAGATGTATTAGTGACCACAAGGTCAAAAGCAAGGTTGAAACCTCCACTGGATTGGGAGGAGCAGAAGGAGATTCGGGATGAGGTAGTTGAAGATCTGATGGAAAGGGGGCAACAACAGATCAAGCTAAAATCGAAGGAGAAAGGGGTAAAAAAGGAGGAGAAGGAAAGAGAAAGGACGGATGCCTTGTTTGAAGAGTTAACTAATTCTTCTATACATTTTACCTTGGATCAGTTGTTGTCATTAGTTTCAATTTTCAGGGATAAATTATATAGAGTGATGCGGAGGTCAAAGACTGCTCCGAGTATAAATGAGGTGCAGCAGACAATTTAGAGTTGCTAGATTAGCCCGGAGGATGTGGATTTTTCAGTACCGACACTGTCGTTGGAATTTAATAACCACAAATTTTTCGATGTTCTATTGGATGGTGGATCAGGTGTCAACATACTTTCGGAATCGGAATTTCTAAGGATGCAAGATGCTAGGTTGGAACCAGCTCCATTTCAAGTGCACATGGCTGATCAGAGCAGAGTTCAACCAATGGGGATGTTAAGGAGGCAAGGTATTATCACTCATGGATTGCAGTTTATGGTAAACTTTGTAGTCATCAGGATGAAGGATTCAAAAAATACTTATTCCATGTTGTTGGGGAATCCATGGTTTTGCACGACTAAGCTAAAACAGGATTGGGGAAAAAATGAAGTGATGGTTAAGAAAGAAAGGAGAGAAGTTACATTACCAATGGGGACCGAAGAAGGAATTGTCAGAATCGACGAAGCCGATGTTGGCACAAGAAATTAACATGTCTGAAGGATTGGAGAATGATAAAGAGGCATATTTCCTAGCAGCAAATCCAACAATTGTTCCGGTATTCGAGGTTGATGTGGAGCGGATCATTGACAATATGTAGTGAAAGAGAACAGTTTGGGAATTGATCATTTGGAGAGGAATACAAATGGTGTGGAACAGGAAAATTCAGAAGAGAGGTAAATCCAAGAAGAAACTGTGATGGAGGATTCGGAGTTGGAGCCAAAGGAGGCAATTCAGAGAGCGGAGTCTCTGTATGATAAGCTGATAAAGAAAGTTTCTCGAGTTAAGGAGGATGATTTACAGGATCTAAATTTGCGGACAAAGGATCATCCAAAGATGGTAAGAGTTAGTGTTCATTTTCAGGATGGTTTCAAGAAGGACTTGAAGGAATTACTAATGGAGTATATTGATGTCTTTGCATTGGATTATTCTGATTTGAAAGGCATGGATCCTCAAGTTTACAAGCATCATATAAATCTGAGAACGGATGTTTTTCCAGTGATTCAGCAAAGATATAGGATAAATCCAAATTACGCAAAGCAGGTGAAAGAGGAATTGGAAAAATTGTTGAATCCATGATTCATTGTGCCAGTGGGTTAGGCAGAATGGTTGTCACCAATTGTGGTGGTACCTAAGAAGTCTGGGAAGTTAAGGGTTTGTGTGGATTATAGAAAATTGAATGCAGCAACAGTTTCAGATCCACTTCCATTACCTTTTATTGATTTAGTTCTGGATGATGTAGCGGGACATGAGATGTACACTTTCCTTGATGGATTTTCAGGGTACAATCAAATACCAATGGTTGAGGAGAATATTGAAAAAACTGCTTTTATCACAGAATGGGGAGATTTTACATATACAATGATGAGCTTTGGTTTGAAGAATGGACCACCATCGTTCTTGAGAGAAGCATTTAAAACCTTTGAGCCACATTTGATAGATTTTATGAGGATTTTTATGGATGATTTTTCAATTTTTGGGAAAAAGGTCAGACATTTGGAATATTTGCGAAAGTGTTTTGAAAGATGTAAGCTGTTTCGGATGTCACGTAATCCTCAAAAGTATGCAATAGCAGTGCATAAGGGAAATTTGTTGGGACATATCATCTCTCAAGAAGGAATGTCGATTGATGGGAAGAAGATTAGTGCAATTCAGAAAGCTATAGCTGTAGACAATTTAAAGGCAGTGATGTGGTTTGTTGGACAGATCAAATGGCATGGTAGGTATTTGCGGTATTTGGCGGATGTAAGCACACCACTTAGTCATTTGACCAAGAAGGAATTGGAATTTCTTTGGGGAGAAGCGCAAGAAAAGGCTTTTCACATTATCAAAAAGATGTTGGTGGTTTCACCTATACTTCAACCACCAAATTGGGAATTGCCATTTCATGTGTATGTAGATGCTTTTGACATGGCAGTAGGAGCTGTTTTAATGCAAGAGAAGATTAAGGGATGGTTTAGACCAGTTTATTATACTAGTAGAATGTTGAGAGCACTGGAGAAGAATTACACAGTTATGGAAAGGGAAGCTCTTGGAATGATTTTTGGTTTGGAAAAATTCCGACATTATTTGCTGGGGAATAAAGTGGTTTTCTATGTGGATCATCAGGCTTTATTGTCTCTAGTAAAGAAGCCAAAATTGAAAGGCAGATTAGCAAGGTGGATGCTCATGTTGCAAGAATTTGATTATATAGTTGTCCATACTCCAGGAACTCAGCATGCAGTTGCGGATTACCTCAGCAGATTGGAACATAAGGAGGAATTACCAGGAGTATCGGATAAAATGCCTGATGTGGATTTATTCCGTGTAGAAGGACACTTTTTTTATAATTGGTATGATCAGATGGTTCAGTTTCTGGTGGATGGAGTTTTACCTTCGACAATGTCTCCGGATCAGAGGAAGAAGTTTGCATTGAGGAGCAAACCATTTATGATTATAACTAGAGCATTATATAGAAGAGGAGTAGAAGCCGTGGTGCCAATGTAATATGTAATTCCAAGCTTGAGGTTGTCAGTTCAGCATAAGTTAAGTTCGGAGGAATCAATTTCCTATAGACAGAAGGAGGTGCTGAAATTGGAAGAGGATAGAATTCAAAGTGCCTACTTGGTGGAAGTTGGACAGAAGAGGATACAAGCATGGATGTCAGGCAGGTGAAATTCAAAAATTTTCAGGAGGGAGATTGGGTGATGTTATATAATTCTAAGTTGGGACCACATCCGGGTAAGTTGAAGCTGAGATATTTGGGACCTTATCAGATTGAATCAGAACAGGGCCAAAGAACATTTTTGTTGAAAGATGTCTTCGGAACCAAGATTTTGAAACCTGTGAATGGGTTCAGGATGAAGAAATTTTATGGAAAGGTTCCTGAGGTTCCCAAGTGGATGGTCAATAAGGCTGAGAATATTGGCAGTAAATTGTTAACAGTTAGTGTTTTGCGGGTTGCAGCGGAATTTTCGGAGGTAGCATTGGCAACTTGTTGTTGCAATTCAAAACCTGTAAAGGGATATGGAATTTGGAATTCGGATTGTGGACTGGAAGTTGGAATTCGAACTGTGGGATTGGAAGTCCAGAAAGAGGAAAGTCGGAGGAATGGAATTGGGCAAAAGGGTCACGGGGTACTCATTACTGGGGGTACTCATTTTAAGGCTAAAAGCTCGCTTAGTGCTGATGTGACTCACTTAAGGACGAATATTTTTTGGATGAATCTTGCATGGCGTGCCCGAATCGAGGAAAAAAATCATCATTATAAGATTAAGGTGGTGAGAAGAGTTGGAGATCACATCCAAGTGTGTGAAAGTCGTAGTTCATTAACATTCCAAACACAGGTTCTTTTATACAGCCCTTCAAACAATACCAAAACAATTGAAACAAGGCCTAATGAAGACAGCCCTATATTTCAACAAAAACAACTTTTCCAATTGCTCATGAGTTTGCCGCTACCCGGGGACTTTCTCTGTCTAACCAACAAAGCCTTTGCAAAGGATTTATTCGCTAACCGCAAATTGCACAACCTTTCCATCTCGCTAACCGCGAGGCATCCCGCTACCCGCGAGGCATCTTGCTAACCGCCAGGCATCCCGCTACTAGCGAGGCATCTTGCTAACCGCCAGGCATCTCGCTACCCTCCAGGCATCCCGCTACTGACGAGGAACAAAAGATTTTTTTTCAACAATTCTTCTCTTTAAATGATTCTTCAAACATGGTCAACCAATTCTTCATATCAATCAGAACCCACTTATCAAACAATAACAATTTAAGCAATAACAATTCAACAAATAGTGACAATTTATCAAACAGTTCTTTCACTAATCTATGAAAACATATTCTTGTTTCTTGTGATAGGATCACGTTTCTTAGACATTTTAAGGGGTTCCCTATGCTTAGCTTCCCAAGTCAAACATGAATAGAAATGCAGAATTATAAATTTGTCTTACCGGATTTGGAGCGCGTGTGGCTAACTCCTGTGCTGGAGGTTGGACGGCTTCGACTTCCTCTTCGGTTGATAGTGCCGCATGAGATACATTCAGACTAGACACCTTTATTCCCATCTCCCTTGGTGGTGCAACGGCATGGGTGTCCTTAGAACTTTGTGTTACACGCTTTAGAGCCATAGCTTCGGAATAGAGAAAAGAAAAGCGCGTTGTTGGAGAAAGAGAGAGTGTGTGTTCAGAAACCGGGAGACGGCACATCGACGATTGGAGATGGAGATGGCTTGAAGGTGAGAGGTTAAGGGAGAGAGGCTTTCTCCGGTGCATCGTTGCAAGAGAGCTTCCACTTCTATAGATGTGTGTGTTCAAAGTGAGAGGAGAACGGTCCTTTATATAGACCCTAGGGGGGTGCTAAGAATGCTGAGAAGGTTTCAAGAATAGCAAAAGGAAAAGCTCGCACGTCCTCGCGGCTCTATATATATATTTTTTGGGACGTTCGCGAATCCTATGTGTGATTTCTTAAAATCTCTATACTTACAAGTTCCCATTCTATCTTGAGAGAGAGAAGAAAGAAGTATCCTAATTTTGACTCACCTCTCTCTCTTTCTTAAAAATACTATCTCTAAGCTTTTTCTTCACACATAAATTAGGTTGCCACATAAACCTATTGTTCCACATAAAGGAACATCATAATAAATAGATTCTGAGCCCGATTTTCAATTTGATTTCTCTGATAAGCTCATGATGACTCCCAAAATTGAGAATCTCAATTACTTTACAAAATAACAAAAATGACTTATATGGATAAATGTTGGGTACATTACAATAGTTGATGCACACAACACATCCTTGTGTAAGGATTGTTACTCCCTTGTATTCCTACTTGCTCTAGTTGTTTAAATTGCCATCTAAGATCCACCTTGCCAGCGCATGGGTGGATGACACCATCACTTTGTAATAGTGTGCTAATCTAAAGTTTTTGGTTTGCCACTAATCTAATTTGCATAATTTCTCTCTATGACTCTCCTTGCTACTAGATCATTACTGTATTCCGCATTTCTTATAGCTTGAAGCTTCGTTCTCATCATCCTTTCTACTATTATGCTCCTCAAATGGCTGCTCCATCTCATTTGTTGGCCATAAATTTCAATATAGTTTTAGAAAATACACCATATAATTAAAGTAAATTTGAGAAATTTATGAGATTTAAAATTATGACTTGACAAAATACAATTAAAATGGTATCCAAATACTCCAGGTTTTAAGAAACATGATAAAATTTTAACATAAAAGGGAATACAAGCATAAAAATATCATAACCAATAAAGGTTTCAAGATACAACTTGTGAACAATTTAAAAATACAATCATTTGTTGAGCTCTTGGTCAAATTGGTCTCCAACAAGATCAATGCTACACTCACGGCATTCATAATCTATCTCTATGCTGATACAATTGAGATGATCCATCTCCTCAAATGCTCGTGCCATATTGGCAACACCACCAAAGCAATCAATCACCACGTCTTCTTTTTGAGTGCACATCGAGATTAAAAAACTTCACCACAAAAAAGGTGTCATAAAGTAGAAATATAATGCAATTCTAATCATAAACCTCCAATGAGGGACAAATACTTCCAAAAGTTTTGGTGTCACTCAGCAGCCCCTCGAAGAGGTTCACCATGTGAATTTGATATCAAACTGCATTTCCCCCCTTGAGGTAGCTCTATTGTCTCCATGTAGATCAAATGAGCCTTTTATGACAATTTCTGTTGCGGATCCTTTGTCCAAATATCGCGTCCTTTCATGAAGGGAAAAGAAAGTGACTACAAGGGTAGAAACTTGCAAAAATAAACTAGAATAATAAAAGAACAATAAATTTGTAGCATACTACAGATCTTAAAAATGATTTAGAAGCTCTTTTACTTACATATTCAATGTCACAAAAAATAAGTTGTTTGTTCTGTTGTACGGTTTTCAAAACCAAAGTGTGGACTATTTGTAATTGTGATTGTCTTAAGACATCGGAAACAATAATTGGCTGATGTTGTATGCTATTCATTTTGACAAAGAACCCTTTGACTGCCAATAATTTCTGTACAATAGCAATAGATGCGTGAAGATTCTCCATTTTCCACTCATGCCATCCTGCTACTCACTTTCTGCAAAAATTAGATATTGCCCTATAGATAGAACCATCAAGGTCTCTAGTTATCTCTGCTTCTAATCACATATATTCTCATGTAAACAAAGATGTAATGGTGCAAAAGAATGGATCAAATCTTTTGGATACTCTTCAGATTCTTCAGCAACCTTTGAATCTTTCCTCTCGTCATTAACTCTTCACTAGGGCTTGAGGGAGCTTGTGAGTTCATAGGTGTAATAGGCAATAGCACAGACAAGGTAGTGCATCCTCTTACGTGCTTGTATGGGTATTACATTTATAGTCAGCCCCAAAACAACAATGGATCAGTCCCAAAGGTGAGAGTACTCACAAGCGTAAGAGGTCTGGAATGCGTTCATTGCTATAATGTTTCCACTAGATGTGAAGTGAGTGGTTTTTGACCAGAAAAAGTGTCAAGATTTTTCTTTTGCATCTAGGTCGGATGTGGTGCTCTCACAAAATCACGTAAATTTCTTAATGGTCATACTTTCCAGGATGATTTTTGATTGCAACCAATCATGGAGTGCTTGATGGGCTTCTTGTCTTTTAGAACATGTTGATTGCAGGACATGCCTAGCATGTCTCTAGCAATGGCTCACCTAGAGGTGACAACACATGTGAAAGCTCCACGATGTGCCTGACTCAATGACAAGCTCGGAGGGAAAATGGCTGAGCTGAGATATTGTGAGTTGGTGGGTAGACTTCTACAAGCGGCAAGGAAGCTCAGGGTTGTTCCTAGACCAGCTTTGGTCCAAAAGCTGGTCTCTTAGAATGGGTTGATTTTTGGATGGTCGTGACGAACTCTCGCATGGAAGAGGCGGCTCATGTGAGAACTTAATGGTCTGCCTAGTTCACGTGCGAGCTAAGAGGGAGATGGCTCAATAGGGAGCTTTTTTGGATCAAACCACGAGGGCTTACAGGAGCCTGTGAGCTCATAGGTACAAGCAAGCAGTGGCATCCGCAAGGTAGCAACCCCTTACAAGCTTGCTTTAGGCATTCAAAAATCTCACAATCACACTCCAGATCAGCCCCAAAATAGGAGCATTTTGGGCCCCAAAACCGCAATGGATCAGTCCTTAAATAGAACCATTCTTGGTCTCAAAATAGCACCATTTTTTGCCCAAAAAACACAGCAAATCAGACCCAATATATGGTAGAGTTCTTAACTCACATAGAAGCATTACATTATCCACAACAAAGATGAGAGAATTCACATTCCTCGTGAAAGTATTGAAACACGTTGATTGCTGCATTTTTTTCACTAGATGCGAAGGGAAGAGTAATTAGCTAACCTTACAATTAAAGTTGAGACCAGCCCCGAAACAATAGCGGATCAGTCCCAAAGATGACAGTACTCACAAGACTCGCAAGAGGTTTTGAATGCCTTCATTGCTATAGTTTTATCATTAGATGAGAAGTGAAGGGTTTTTGACTAGAAATAGTGTCAAGATTTTGCTTCTGCATGTATACCGGATGTGGTGCTCTCATAAAAGAACGTAAATTTCTTGATGGTCATACTTTCCAGGAAGTTGTGTCCGGATGCTTGTTGACTGCAGTGTTGATGGAGAGATTGATGGGCTTCTTGTGTAGAAGGTTGTAGGATATGCCTAGCATGTCCCTGGCAATGGCTCACCTAGAGGCGACAGCACATATGACAGCTCTGCAATGTGCTTGACTCAATGGCAAGCTCGGAGGGCGGATGACTGATACGAGGTCTTGTGAGTTGGTAGGTAGATGTCTACAAGCAGCAAGGAAGCTCACGGTTGTCCCAAGACCAGCTTTGGTCCAAAAGCTGGTCTCTTAGAATGGGTTGATTTTTGGATGGTTGTGATGATGGCTTGCATGAAACACGAGGCACGTAAAGTTCTAGATGGATTTCTAGGATTCTTTTTGTGATAGCTCCGTGATGCATAGTTACCTAGAATGGGGAATGGGAAACGACAACATGTGTGAAATGCCACTCCTTGTTTTGGATAATCATGTCTGAAACATGAAACTCGGATCCAAAATGAGAAATCAGAACAGAAACGGGGAAAAGAGACCTGAAAATGGCCATTCCCTGTAACTATGCCACAATGTGCCTGGCTCAATGGCGAGCTTAGAGGGTGGATGGATCATTTAGGAGCTTGTGAGTTGGTAGGTAGATGTCTATAGGTCGCAAGGATGCTGAGGGTTGTTCCTAAACCAGATTTGGTCCAAAAGCTAGTCTCTTAGAAAGGGTTGATTGCACAATATGCCCAACATGGATGTGCAAGGTTCCTTCAATATAATCTCAAGCTCATGATTGTCCCTAAACATGATTTGGTCTAGAATGTTCTCTCCTGGAGAATATTCATTGCAAGATATGCCCAATGTGGTTGTGGCAAGGAAGATGATGGACTTTTGCACACCTATAAGTGGTTGATATGTATGCTAAAGTGTTATATGGGCTTGTCCTCTAAAATTTAATCTCTTAGAATGCATTGATTGTAGGATATTCCAAACATGGCTTTGACAATGGCTTGCATGGAAGCGGCGGCACAGGTGAGAAAGAGAGCTTCCATTTTAAGGTCAAGTTGTAGAGGTAGTTGCAGGAGAGCATCCTCCTCAATGTTTTTGAAACAGCCAACCTGGCATTTTTAGCCAACAAGATCAACCAACATTTTTAGGGGTATCAACCAATGTTTTTAGATCCATGCCTAACACCACGCTCTAGTGCCACTTCTTGGCATCAGAGCAAGCTAGTGTTTTCAGTTTTCAACAGAGCAGACTTGTATTTTTCCCATCGTCGATGAGGTAGTGAGAGATTTTCTAATGCTACCTATCCTGGATGCGGTCTGGTACTTTGACAGTCCATTGAGCCCTCACCTAGGCCATTCCATCCATCATCGAGTGCTCCACTTCTCTCCATCATTGGCATCATTGCGATTTGCATTTTCAACCCTACTCTACGTGAGAGATCTACTGTGTTTTTTGTCACAAGTCTACGTTTTTGCAGCCAGATCTTAGTCCTTCACTCCCCTCACATTGGGAGTGCAAATCAGCCCTAGATCTACCCTCAATGGCCATCTGCAATTCCACGTCCAGAAGGATTCAAGGTGCATCAAATCAGCCGGTCATCATTCGAGTGAGTAGAGTCTCCACTTGAGGTATTGCATCACTTCAACATAATCTGAAGCTCATGATTGTCCCTAAACATACTTTGGTCTAGAATGTTTTCTCTTGGAGCATATTCATTGCAAGATATTTCCAATGTGGTAGTGGCAAGGAAGATGATGGACTTTTGCACACCTGCAAGTGGTTGATATGTATGCTAAAGTGTTATATGGGCTAGTCGTCTAGAAGTTCATGTTTTAGAATGCATTGATTGCAGGATATTCCAGACACGGATGTGACAATGGCTCACATGGAAGCAGCAGCACAGGTGAGCAAGAGAGCTTCCATTTTCAAGTCAAGTTACAGAGGTAGTTGCAGGAGAGCATCTTCCTCAGTATTTTGGAAACAGCCTAGATTTTCAGGCAGAAAGATCAATCGGCATTTTAAGGGGTATCAACCAGCATTTTTAGATCCATTCCTAATACCATGATCTAGTGCTACTTCTTGGCATCAAAGCAAGCTAGCATTTCAGTTTTCAGTGGAGTACGCCTGCATTTTTCCCATTGTCGATGAGGCAGTGCAAGATTTGCTAATGCTACCTATCCCAGATGTGGTTCGTTACTTTTGCAGCCCATTGAGCCCTCAACTTGGCCATTCCTTCACCGTCATCAGGAGATCCACTGCTGCCCATCATCGACATCATTGGGATCTGCGTTTTCAGCCCTACTCTACATGATATATTTGCTATTTTTTTCATCACAAATCTGCATTTTTGTAGCCATATCTTAGTACTTCATTCCTCTCACATCGAGAGCACAAATCAGCCTCAAACCTACCCTCGATGGCCATCAACAATCCCACATCAAGAAGGATCCAAGGTGCATCAAATCAGCCAGACTTCATTCCAGTCAGTAGAGTCTGCACCTGTGGTATTGCATTGTGTGTACATTCCATTTATGAAATCTAAAGAAAATACCACATCGGCAATGGTGTGGGAGCCCTTGAGAGGGTTGGTTGGGACCCCATCAGATTCCACTCTTCTCTTCTCTCTTTCTCTCTCCCTCTAACCATTTATGTTTCATTCTCTCAGCTCCTCTCTTCTGGGAAAGTAAAAGGAACCATCATCTAAGCAAAAAGGGATAACTAATTCAAGGAAAGAAGTAGAAGGATTTTTGGGAAATGTAAAACTAGATCTTCACCATTGCAATTCCATTGCACCCGATGTTTTGGCTGTAAAATAGGAGGAGGTCAACCCCAAAATAGCACCATTTTTGGCCCAAAAGACACAAAAAATCATCCCTAATACGGTAGAGTTCTCGGTCCACATGGAAGCAGCACACTATGCATGACAAAGGTGAGCGAATTCCCATTCCTTGCAAGAGGTTTGGAATGCGATGATTGTTGCGTTTTTACACTAGATGCGAAGTGAAGAGTAATTGACATGAAAAAGTGTTTTCACATGTGTGCTAGATGTGATGCGCTCAAGAAAGCACATAAAGGTCTTGATGGTCATGCTTTCCAAGATGTTGTTTCTTGGAGCTCATTGGTTGCAGCATACACATAACATGGCTCTGGCAAGGAAGTTCAGGGATTTTCTTAGCAACAACAAATGGTCATTATGTATGAAGAATGTGGTGCATATGAAAGCACACAAAATTCTTGATGGCATTCTTATCCAAACCGGTCGTCTCATAGAATATGCTGATTGTAGGATATGCCCAACATGGCTGTGGCAATGGTGCACATGGAGGAGGAAACACAAGTAAGAGCTTGGATCTATCAGTAGTGATGAGTCATGCCAATACAAATCAACCATGGAATTCCATGTCAGTCATCAAGTTAATACATGTACATATTCGCAACCATTGTTGGGCACATTTTCCTAAAAATGTTGCCCACGAGACTATATCTAGAGCTTTGAATTTACAAAAAAAAGGCCACTTTATCCCACGACCTACCCACGTTGAGAATATCTTGTACCCTAGACTCTAAGAGGTCACGAAGTACAACAAAATCAATTATGCCGAGGTTTTGAAACGGTAGAGACTTTGTCTTAGCTCTAACTTACATAATCCATTTGCAAAATATGAAGCTTAAACTACTCTGAGCTGAGATCTCTCTATATATCTTTCTCATCAATATCACATTGTTTTTATTAGTCGGCCTACTAGAGGCATCAAGCTACATAGAAAAATCTAAATGTTGATTGCCTTGGACCTAGCTTTGTTGGTTTCTAAGATGCGGCTCCATCCCAATATCTAAGAAAACTAGCAAGCCATGCTTAGATGCTTTTGATGAGCCATCAAATTATACTGCAAAGCCCTTGATGATGACAATATGTTAAAGCCAAAAATATTAGAAAATTCTCATCCAATCAAAGATACACGCTTATTCTGATGTATACCATTATGCCTTTTTTATTGCACGAAGACTAATTTAATGACCACATGTGAACACAACCGGGACGAGAAGTGGGCATTACTTGGAGAATTCACCGTTGCAAAATAATCCCTGCACGTAAGCTGCAAACTTTGCACAAAACCTTGCAATAGCCATATGAAGCATACGTCTTCTCTGCCACTCTTTTTGTTCTCACATTGGCTTCTCTTTCTCTAGTCTTCGATAGGGCATGAGCGGGACAAAGTTGTTAAGTGAAAGCTTCCATAGCTCAAAACAAAGGAACACTTCAAGTCTTGATAATATGAGCGTGAGTTCCCATGGTTGGAGGGGAAACAGGAGCAATAGTTCCTCAATTGATTTCCACCTATGCAAATGTCCGTTCCACAAAACTCTCCAAGTGGAGATACCTTTGTTGCTACATTGAAGTGCCATCCTTATTTGATTATTAGTGATTGGGGTTAAGGGGGAAGAGGCCACCAAATGGAGTCGTATTGTCGAGAAACATTAGACCTATTGTTAAGCCAGAATACCGATAGATTTTCCCTTGACCTATCCACGCTCCTCGTAATGAGGTAAGGAGTTCAGACCCTTTAGCCTTGATGGGGAATGGCCCCAAAAAAATAGCGATCGAGCTCAGGTTCTACCATGTCTTCGAGTTCTCCAATGAGAAGCTGTCAATTTTTATGAACAGGAGGAGGTCCCATTCTTGGTTAGTATCCTCAAGGGCTCGGATGAGCAATTTAACTGCAATTTTATCTCCCTACTTGTTACCATTTTTAACACCCAACCCCCCTTTCTCTACTGGTAGACATCAAATATCCCAACGGACTTTAGTTGCAGCTTTCTTAAACGGATCTCCCCCAAGAGAAAGCTCCTGCAGTATTTGTTAATGATGCCAAGGTGAGCACTACAAGAGCTCGCTTAAATTTTGACGTCAAATTACTAGCGTCAATGGTGGGCGTCGGTATATGTTTTTTAAAATTTTAATTTTTAAAATTCCAACACTTGCATACATACCAATTTTCATACTGACGCATATATCGGCATCTATACCAATAGACCCATCAGAAAATAGAACCGCGGGTCTTTCTTTGGCATTTCCCTCCTTTCTTCTCTTCTTCTCTTGCCCTCCTCCTTCTCACTTGCTGCAGCTCTGCTGCCTCACAACTTGTCAGAGGTGAGATTCTCACTCATGGAATACTCCCCATCAACAAGGTAAGATTCTTTTCAAGTTTCCTTGTAGATTTGTGCATTGTAGTGTATGTGTGTGTAACCTAGCATGTGTGTGTGAGTTTTTGTAGGTTTGAGGACATTTTTACAACTCTTTCTTGCTCAAATAGGCCACATGTGAGTGCTCTAGAACATTCTTTTTTATTGCATACACACATACACGTTCACATAAACATGCACGCAAGTATATAAAACCGCACACTAAACAATATAAACACACTATATACGATGCAAACACATATTTCTCAATTTAAAAAAATAAAATGTTATTTAATAAGTAGTATTAGTTAAAAATAATCATTAACTAAGAAAGATAATACATTTTTCATTAGAAGAAATATTTGTTTTGATCTATGTTACTTTCTAATTAGTTTTGTTGTTTTTGTGTAAATAAATTTAGAAATTTGAAAATATATTGTTATTTTTGTACTTGTGACTTATCATCCGGTTTAGGTAATAAGTGGTTTTATCGCTTAAGACTAATCCTTAGTTAGATTGGTGAAGGTTAGGTGTTGAATTAGAACATGTAGCTACTTACATATTGAATCGTTTAGCCGAACCTACTTAGTCTTACACGTGGCTTGGCTAGTTTTTTTATTTAGTCACTTGGAGACTTAGGACTACTCCTAAAGGTTTAATCAATATTCAAACGGTTTATTAGCATTTATCACCTATAGGTAACCAATTAGGTATTTAGTCGCTTACCTCTCAGGAAGGACTACTTTGTATTTAGACTGTTGAAGGTTACACGCTTAGGGCTAGCCACTTAGTGTTAGCCGCTCATTGTTAGTTACAAAATAGCTTTGACAAATGAAGTAAACTAACACAATGGAATTCAATAGCGTACACAGACTACAAAAACGTAAAAAGATTTCAAAAACAGACATATGTCATGGCTAGAGGATGTGAGGTTGTTAGAGCTAGCGACTAATAGTAAAAGTACCGCAAATGAACTTCAGAAATACAAAAGTCTTCAAAAATGACTTGTGTAATTCAAAAACGCAAACCCATTTTGACAAACAAAGTAAAATAATGTAGTCGGACTTCAATACTGCACAAAGAGTTCAGAAAAACCTAATATATAGTCATTGAACAATATAGACGAGATTATTACCCTATGGTCTTCATCTCCGTGCACCTTTAGGCCGAGGTGTGCATAGATCGGGCATGGCTAGAGAATGTGAGGTTGTTAGAGCTAGCAGCAAATAGTAGAAGAACTACAAATGGACTTTGGAAATGCAACAGTCTGTGACAATTGACTTGTGTACGTCAAAAATGCAAATGAACTTCGACAAACAAAGTAAAATAATGCAATTGGACTTCAATACCGCACATAGAGTTTAAAAAAACCTAATATATAGTCATTGATCAATAAACACGAGATTACTACCTTGTGGTCCTGATCTTCATTGTTGTGTACGTACATAGTGGAAATGAATGCTACAAGATCTATCTTGTGATTTTTTAGATACAAAAGTATATTTTCTGTAATATACATATGCATATCAAAGTATAATAATAAAGCTTTCTATCTCATCCTATTATTTATCTCAAGGGTAACATATTCTTACTTTACCATCAAAAAGTACTATGGGAAAAAGTGTCAATAGCTTCGCCTCTTTAACTTGGGGCAAAAATCATTGGTTCTTTCTTTCTACTATGTCATTATCATCTTACACCCTAGCTAGATCCTATATCTAGGGTAGCTTCCTATATATATATATTCTATGTATTTTTAAAATATTTCATATATTTCTTTTTAATATCTACTAGAAAGGAATCAAATCCTAGTGAGACACTAGCTTGCATGATTCTCAAAGATACACCTATTTTAATGCATTATTGCAAGCATGATTATAAAACTTTGTCAAGGAGAAATGTCATGCTTTCATATTTCATGAGGTTTCCATTGGAACCAAACAAAATTCTAGGCTAAGGGGACTACAAGAAGACTTTTACTGCCAAAACTTTACCCTATTTTGATGATTTTTTAACACAAGGTTCCAATTCAAATTGAAAAAAGTATATAAAATGGGAGTTGTAGCTAATGAGCTGAAATTTTTGCTCCTATTTCTTTTTTTATTTGGAGTCATGGTTGATGAGATATGATGAAAATACGGGACCCTGGTCTGCCCACATCATGTAGGGACAGCTCATTTCAAACTTTGCCAGTTCCTGTTACACTGGTTCTTCTCTTTCTTCTGTAACCCTTGGGGGTTCCCTTCACCTATAAAAGGGGACCTCTTCTTCCTTGTAAACAGTTTATGAGATGAATTCATGAGGGAGTGAGAGTAGTAATGCCTAATTGTACTTAGCCATAAACATGAGCCTAAGCCTACACTTACTCCGAGAGGAAGACTAGCCAATCTTGTAAGCTATCCTTGGAATATAATCTCTAATCAAAGAAGGACTTGAACTTGGTGTATCAATCAAGGCTTGAAGTCTTCCCTCTTCTTCTCTCTCCATCAAAAATGGTGAATAACTCCCAAAGGGTTTGTCAAGTAAGATGTGTTCTACTTTGAAACCTATCTCTCTCACTCTAGAAATTCATTCTCTCTACAAATTCTTTGTTCTCCTTGCTACAGGTACATCTCTCCCCGCAGTATCCTTCATTACAAAGAGTATGGGGTCTAGGAGGGCCTCTTTATTTTCCATTAGCTTATGGAGGTGATTAAAATTTTGACCAATAGGTATATTCCATGTGTGCAAGAATGGTGGGTGTATAAGAGATGTGTAAGAGTGGTCAAAGCATACACTTTTCCCCCAAAACAGGAGGTGGATAATTTTATGATTTTCGGCCTTCCATAACTCCCATGTATGATCTCCAATTTGAGTGGAGATTATAGATTTTAAATCTACACCTTGAGCTCTTTTCATAGATATGCTACATGATATGGTTTTACCTGCTAGATTTTAAATTTCATTTTGGGGGGGAATTTTGATTTCAAATAAACTAGCCGTTTTTTTTGTTTGAATTGAAAAGCTGTCCTTTGATTACTTTCTTAATACTAAAGGTTTAACTTTCTTAAACTGCCAAATAAAGAGGCCCTCCTAGACCCCATTCTCTTCCTAATGATTGCCTATGGACAAGAATAGGGCTTGGGAGGGAAGCTTCCCATCTCTTCACTTCTCTCATATCTACATTTCTCACATACTATTCTAGATGAATAATCCAAATGATGTAAATATCTATCGCTTCCACTATGTGCCATCTGTTGCAATTAACGTATGGATTAGCCATAAAATACACTTTCAACAATGTATATTGTTTCTCTTTGGCCCAGAAAGGCTCAATGAAATACTTTTTTCACCGGATCCCATTATACTACCCCTTATAGACTATAACTTTTCTTTTGACATAAGTGTAGTGATCTTGCTATGAACCAAGAGGATTTGTACACACAATTAATCCCAATCACTAGATAAAGCATATATATTATGATAAGCAAAAAATTACAATTCCAAAGAACAATTTGTAGCCTGTTTGGTCAGCAAAGATTGAAAGTCATTAACTCATCTATTAACCCTTTCATATTACCCATGATACGATATGACCATAGCCTTGATGTTTTCATCTTTGTGCTGTTTTGATATTCTCTTTTGTGTTCTTTCTTTATATGTGTGAGTATAAGAGAGAAAGAGTAGGGCTTATTTGATTGTACTTTCTTACAAACCCTAGACTTCATGGCATCTATGGCTTAACTACTTCACATAGTTTTTGGAGTTCTCTCACAAACTCTCACAGCCAAAATCTCGGTGCTTTCCTCACAAGACTGCAAATTTCTCAACATATTTTGGTGAACCCGACATGAATCTGCCACGGTGAGAGTTTTTGGGTAGCCATGGGCGATCATGTTGAGAACTAGGTTATGCATTTTGACCTAGCAACAATGTAAATGTTTCAAGCATTTGCAATTTTCATGTAACAACAACATGCCATTGAAAGAAGGGAGATTTTAGCAACAAAATCCATACAAGTGGTTGTCAAGAGAATGGATCAATTCAATGGCAAATATGTAACCAAGTATTTGTGTGAGTATGTGTTGGAGATGGAGCTACACTGCGTGTTAGAAGGTGAGATGATTCAAAGCTTTGATCTAGTTGCTGCTCCAAACATTATGGAACATGTTAGGGGAATTAAAGATGGGCATGGGAGAAACTGGGAAGAACTTAAAGTAGCTTTAAAGGAGGAATATTTAATGGAAACTTTTGAGAGAGTGACCAAAAGGACATTCTTAGAATGGGTAGTCAAGCCAAAACAAGGATTATCTTAGGGAATTTGAGCGGCGCTATGCACAACTCACCAGGATAGAAAGGGCCACACTAGATGCAGAGAAGACAAATTTTTTCTTACAAGCTGCGGCTAAAGAGTTTCAAGAAAATTTGGAGCTTTTTCTTGAAGATAAAGATGTTGTGCAAGGACTAAAGACCGACTGGAATGAAGTTGAAGGTGCTGCTTCACTGCTGGCTAAATGACAAAGAAGAAGGGACAAGATGGTGGTAAACACTACAAGTCCTTCCACCTCATCTTCTCACAAAATGGTAAAACCTACTTTTATAGCTCCTAAGTTTGATGAGTCTATGAAGGGAATGCGTGACTTGAAGGTCAAGCTTGCAAAGGTTGAAGAAAAAGACCAACCGTCAGGGCCACTTCCTAGGCAAAGACAATATCCCAAAGAAGGTTTTGTTAATAGATATATTTGGTGTGATAGTACAGACCATTTAAGAAGGGATTGTGATAGTTTCAATGATTCTTTGACAAAAGATGATGTTTTTTAAAGGATGGTAAAATCCACTTAAGAGAGACAGGTTTACCCTTGGAACTAACTTTGGGAAGGGGGGAAGGGCAAACATTGGTTGAAGATATGGCAACCATGCCACCTATTCAGTTGAAGCAACTACTTATGGAATAAAATTGACCATCCGAGTTGATGAAGAGGCGAGTGACCATCAAGGTCAAATTTGGCCAAATTTCATGCAATTAGCTAAAAAGGGAAATCTTACAAAAGAGATTCTACATGAAGCAGGTGATTGCATACATCTAGAAACATGATGGAATGATCCACTGGACTCATTGATTGTCAGCGCATGCCTCCATTACAAAATGCCAACAAAATGAGGCTATTGTAAAGGAGAAGCGCAGACGTGAGAATGCTGATGAAGGACCGTCAAAAATAGCTTCTAGAAGTGGGGGAAGAAGTGACTCAATGCCGTCCCAAACAACCCAGACACAAGGAGCATCTCCACCTAAAGTACTCATGGAGGCAGGAAAGAAGAAAGATCCAACAAAAGGTAAGACAAAAGGCCCAAATTATAAACGACAATTTGATATTGAGGTTGCTATAGATTTGCAGAAAGTCTTGGAGGATAGGATTTTGAATAGATAGAAGTATTGAGTTTACTCTGGGAAAAGTCCTTGGCATTGCAAAGTGTGAATTCCATAAGGAGATCATTGACATCATCAAGAGAAGAGGCAGACTCTTGCTGAGGTTTCTCATCGACAGGTTGAAGGAGAAACCTTGAAGACACAAGGGATGCAGTTGCAAAATAAGGAGGATGATGGAGGAGTGGTTGGATGCTACCAATAAAATGGGAGAGTGAAGGAAGTGCATTTCTCAAATGATGATGAAGAAGTTGAAGCTATTCCTAGGAGCTACTATTCACGAAGTCATTGGGCAATGGCTACTACAAGAACTTTGGTCAAGGTAGGTGATCTTGAAGAGCCATTTGTTGCCTTGATTGACCATAATTCAGAAATAAACACAATGTCAAAGAGTCTCTACAGCAAGTGCAAATGGCCGATGGACAGAGATCATGGTTGGATGGTGAACGTAGCAAACAATTCATCCGGTGAATTGTATGCACATGTCTAGGTGTCAAGGTGACAATAGGTGATGTAAAAAATTGACCAAAACGTCTTTGTACAGGATACATCTTCATATCATCTCATCCTTGGACAGCCCTACATTGTGGGAGTTTGAATGGAAACAAAGGTAATGGATGATGGATGAGCTTATGCCAAGATACAAAGCAAATATGGTAAACATGTTGTTCAATTTCTCATAGTTTGTGTAAACCATGAAAGAAATCGTGACAACTTTAGAGAACATCCTCTACCAAAGTTGAGCAAAGAGTTTCATGATCATAGGGAAATGGTGGTTTTTGGCCAAGTCCCATTGTAAAGTAGGATTGCAATGGTACAGAAAGAAAAAGGGTCTCAATTGATCCTAAAATAGGTGAAACTTTCTCAACGGGCTCCTTGGTAACAAGGAGTGGTTCAATATGTTTTACAAAACTTAAAGATTTGAAGAGACGTGAGAGGAAATATGTACATAATGTACAAATGGGCATGAAAGAGAGTGGGTTGCTAAAGCCTACTAAAAATGTTTTGGGTTTGTGTGAACAAGTTTCTTTTGTAGATAATATGGGTGAGCTTGATGCTATAATGGTGTCTAATTTGCATCTTAAAAATAAAATTATGGAAATATGCTAATGGAAATGTATCAAGTCATAAAAGCCTTTAAAGAAAACCAAATAGTTGGCCCAAAAGTCCATGTTGAAACTAAATACAAGAGTGTAGCAAAGAGGTAAAACCAGTAGCTTCACCCTTACCACCCAACAACTAGGAGAACACTGAACAAGCTTCTTTGCAACCAAGTTTGCGGAATCCTAAAAATATTGGGCATACCTTCACAAAGGAGTCTTTCTAAGAGTTGCAAATTGGCTGCAAGGAGTTTCTAGTTTGCATGATTCTCAAAGATACCCCTATTTTAATGCATTATTGCAAGTATAGTTATAAAACTTTTCCAAGGAGCAATGTCATGCTTTCATATGGCATGAGGTGTCCATTGCAATAATCAAACAAAAATCTAGGCTAAGAGGACCACAAGAAGACTTTTGCTGCGAAAACTATACCCTATTTTGATGATTTTTTACACAAGGTTCCAATCCAAATTGGAAAAAGTATACAAACTAGGGGTCGTAGCTAATGAGCTGAATTTTTTGATCCTATTTGTTTCTTTATTTGGAGCCATGGTTGATGAGATATGATGAAAATACTTGATCCCAGTCTGCCCACATCATGCAGGGACAACTCATTTCAAACTGTGCCAGTTCCTGTTCACACTGGCTCTTCTCTTTCTTGTGTAACCCTTGGGGGTTCCCTTTGCCTATAAAAGGGAACCTCTTCTTCCTTGTTTACAATTCATGAGATGAATTCATGAGGGAGGGAGAGTAGTAATGCCTAATTGTACTTAGCCATAAACATAAACCTAAGCCTACATTTACTCCTATGAGAATACTAGCCAATCGTGTAAGCTATCCTTAGATTATAATCTCGAATCAAAGAAGGACTTGAACTTGGTGCGTCAATCAAGGCTTGAAGTCTTCCCTCTTCTTCTCTCTCCATCAAAAATGGTGAATAACTCCTGAAGGGTTTGTCAAGTAAGATGTGGTTTACTTTGATATTTTGTTGATTTCTTCTTATTTTCTTTTTCATGTCTAATCCAATATATATCTCTAATTTCATCTATCTCTCTAAATAAACCTATCTCTCCCACTCTAGAAATTGATTCTCTTTATAAATTCTAGGTTCTCCTTGCTACAGGTACATCTCTCCCCACAGTATCCTTATTGCCTACGAGCAAGAATAGGGCTTGGGAGGGAAACTTCTCATCTCTTCACTTCTCTCATATCGATGTTTATCACCTACTATCCTAGATGAATAATCCAAATGATGTAAATTTTTATCACTTACACTTTTTACCATCTATTAGAATTAACATATGGATTATCTGTAAAATACACTTCCAACAACGTATAGTGTTTCTCTTTGCCCTAGAAAGGCTCAATGAAATACTTCTTTCACCGAACCCCATCATACTACCCCTTATAGACTATAAATTTTCTTTTGACGTAAGTGTAGTTATTTTGCTATGAACCAAGAGGGTTTATACACACAATTAATCCCAATCACTAGACAAAACATGTATATTATGGTAAGCACAAAATTACAATTCCAAATAACAACTTTGTAGCCTGTTTGAACGCCATTAACTCATCTATCAACCCTTTCATATTACCCATGATACGATATGACCATAGCCTTGATGTTTTCATCTTTGTGCTATTTTGATATTCTCTTTTGTGTCCTTTCTTTGTGTATGTGAGTGCAAGAGAGAAAGGGTAGGTCTTCTTTGATTGTACTTTCTTTCCAACCCTAGCTTTCATGGCATCCATGGTTTAACTCCTTTATTTAGTTTTTGGAGTTCTCTCACAAACTCTCACAGCCAAAAGCTTGATGCTTTCTTGGGGCAAGACTGCAAATTTCTTGACACCGTGTAGATCTAGACCAAGTTGTACGGAGATTGGGCATGGCTAGAGAATGTGAGGTTGTTAGAGCTACCAGAAAATAAAAGAAAAAATGAAAACGGACTTTGAAAATGACTTGTGTACTTCAAAAACACAATCGAACATTAGTAGCATACGTAAACTTCAAAAACCTTAATATATAGTAATTGACCAATATAGACGAGATTATTACTCTGTGGTCTTGATCTTTGTGCACTAGATCGAGGTGTGTGGAGATCGGGAATGACTAGAGAATATGAGGTTGCTAGAGGTAGTGGCAAATAGCAGAAGAACCACAAACAGACTTTAAAAACGCAAAATTCTACAACAATTGACTTGTGTACTTCAAAAACACAAAGGAAGTAAAATAAGGCAATTGGACTTCAACAGCGCACACAAACTTCAAAAACCCTAATATATAGTCATTGACCAATAAAGACAAGATTATTACCCTGTGGTCCTGATCTCCATGCACCTCTAGACCGAGGTGTGTGGATATCGGGCATGGCTAGAGAATGTAAGGTTGTTAGAGTTAGTGGCAAATAGTAGAAAGAAAGAAAATGTACTTTGGAAATGACTTGTGAGCTTCAAAAACGCAAACGGACTTTGACAAACGAACACTGTAAGAGGAGTATTCTATAATCGCTACTATTGCCACTGAAAAAGAAAGAAAAATGGAGAGAAAAAAAATTGTGTACGCGGCAAGAGCAGTGGCAACAGACGCGGTAATGGTTTAGCGGCAATAAGCACGGTAATATACCCACAAATATTACCGTGTCTTTTGTCGATGTTGTTATCGCGGGTATTATTGCTAAACGACCATTCAAAAATAAAGGTACTCATTTGGGCCACCCAAAATTGGGTGGCCCAAATGAGCATCTTTATTTTTGACGAGCATAAAACAATGAAACATCAATTGTCTTTTAGAAGAGTATACAAAAAAACCAAAGAATCGAAATTGAATTTACTTTACATTGAAAATTTAATATAAAGAAGATTAACCATTTGAAAAAGTTACAATAAAATGTAAATAGCTGTGTATACATTGTCCCACATTGGGACTTTGCGAGAGTTTGGACGAGTATGTTTCTATCTAATCCTTCTCGATCTTGTGGACTCCAGAGGCACGTACATTTGATCACCTTGACTCTACATAAACCCAAACCAAATTAAACAATTATCAACAGCTCAAAACAGCTGATACAAAATGGGACAAGTTGAGAGACTTGAAGCAGGAGGGTCTTTTAGAATATGCCACCTATGAGTCCAAATTTGTGGATTTGTGGGAACGGTGGGTTGAGTCACTGGCAAGGGGGGAAGCCGCACCCGATTTCCTAAAAAAAGATCGGTTCATGCATGGCTTATGGCCGCTTCTCAAGGAGAAGGTGAAAGGTAGATTCCCGGCTACGTACGAGTTAGCCGTTGAGATTGCTCGCCTTAAGGACAAGAAGCTGCGAATGAAAGCCAAAGAAACCGAGTCAGCAGCAGCAGGAACATCGCGTCGACCAGCAACTACAACAACCACCATACCACCACCACCGGCTCTTGGGGTAAGAGATGACCAACAAGATATGTTGGCCCATATTACTGACCAACTGCAGAATTTGTCTGTCCACTTAATATAGCAAGGGAGGCGTCAAGAAAGAGATTAAGACCCTGGAAGAGTACGACGACAAAACAGGAAGTATCATTGCTACAACTACGGAGAAGACGGTCACGGTATGTACTACTGTCCCAAACCACGACAAAACTATAATAGAGGAGGTAGGAGGAACCAATTGTCACCCCCTAGAGAAAGAACACCCCCACCCTGAGCACCGCCCCCACCAACACAAATTCTACGTCCACCCCAAACACCACTACAAGCGTCCATCCCACCTCTCCCACCAGCCCCACCACGTGATCGCCCTGTTAACATCATAAGGCTAGAAGAGAAAGGAAAAGCCGTAGTAGTGGATCCACCCAGAGCAAAGGAGAGGGACAAGGGTAAGGAGAAGATAACCTTTTTAGAACCACTTGAAGCCATGACTGTGAAAAGAGCTAGGAGGGAGAAAGCTACACAATCAGATGATGAGAGAAGCATGAGAGGAGAAACTAGCAAGAGGCCATCCAGGCCACGACGGAAATTGGGCATCACCGACTTCCATCTAGGGGAAAGTTCTAAGCCCTATGATCTAACATTGGATGTGGCAGAGCAAGGACCGAAGATTACATGGCCACAGCTGTTAGATCTTGCACCAAAAGTAAGGCGACAATGGTCAAAAATGGTAAGTACAAGACGCTCCAAAACAAAGGTAGCCGGAGAAATTTCGGGATGCAACATGGATGACATCCTTCCAATTGTCGACGTAAACATAAAAGGAAAGAGGGTTGGAAACACCTACATTGATAAGGCTGCACAAATCTGTGTAATGAGCGAAGCTATGATGCTTCGATTAGGGCTCGAGGTTGACAGGCCTTCTCCATGCAAGGCAAAGATGGCAAACAACGCAAAAGTAAAGTGTGTGGGTGTGGTAAGTGCCGTGAAAATAAAAGCTTCCAACACTAAGGTAGAGGTAAATGTTTTTGTAATGCCTACTAAGGGGGAGGGCTATCCACTAATTTTGGGAAGGCCATGGTTGATGGCCATGAAGGCAAAACAGGACTGGGGTACTGGCCTTCTACGCATGACTGGTAAGAAAAGGGAGACAATCTACTACGACATGAGGATTGGCAAGCAGAAGCAAATGAATCTGGAAACATCCGCAGATGAAACCACTAGCGAATCTTCCAGTTCTGAGGAGGAGACCACATCCACCGACGAAAGTGACAGTTCCATTGATGTGATGGGTATCATTATGAAGGATCCACAAAGGGTAAGCACAACTGGTGATCCATCACCAAAAGGGAAACCCAATGAAGAGGAGAGAAAATCACCTGGCTTAGGAGGAAGTAGGTTGAAGGGTATGTTGTCTATGGAATTAACACTTGAGGAGAAAGATAGTTTTTTGCAAATGTTGATGGGATTTCCTAACTTGTTCATTGACAACTATGAAATAATCATAGGCATTACAGTGGTGGAACATCATATTAAGCTGAAGGAAGGGGTAAAACCAGTTGTGCAAAAGCTACGACGACTGGGGGTCATACAAGAAAAGGCACTCTTGGCCGAGGTAAGGAAACTGTCGGAGGCAGGATTCATCTATCCTGTAGAAAACTCAGAATGGGTGTCACCCATAGTGGTGACGCCTAAAAAGAATGGTAAGTGGAGGGTCTGTGTTGACTACAAACCACTAAATGCAACTACAAAGAGAGACCACTTTCCTCTCCCTTTCTTGTATGAAATTCTGAATGAAGTAGCGGGTTTTGAATGCTATACCGTCTGTGATGGTTATTCTGGATACTTTCAAATACGCATAGCCTTGGAAGATCAGCTAAAAACCACTTTTATCACGCCATGGGGTTGTTTTGCATACAGGGTTATGCCATTTGGTCTCACAAACGCACCTGTCACATTCCAAAGATATGTCACATATGTTTTTCAACCGTTCTTTGGAACATCCATAAGAGTGTTCATTGATGATTTTTGTATATATAGCTCCTGTATTTCACATTTAGAAAAGGTAACTGAAGGCTTGGCCAGGTTGCAGAGCCTAGGTGGGCAATTAAATGTGGATAAATGTCACATTGGGGAGAGTAAAGTCATTCTACTAGGCCATGAAATTTCAGCAAGAGGTATCAACGCCGACCCAAGTAAGGTGTCCACACTCATAGCCCTACCTTCACCAACGACCGCACGTCGACTGGTCTCTTTTCTACAGAAGGTGAGGTACTTAAGTAGATTCATACATCTACTATCACAACTTGGGACGAGGAAAGAGAACATCACTACAACGAGGTAAAGGAGGTCTTAGCCACTCTTCCAACTATCTCACCACCTAAGTGGGATGAAAAATTCTATGTCACCTCAAGTGCTGGTGATGACTCATTGGGGGCTGTGCTACTCCAAAAGGATACGACAACATCTTTCATGAGGCCAATCTACTTCTCTAGTCGAATGATGATAGCAGGAGAGAAAGGTTTCACCCATGTGGAACACTTAGTCCTAGCTCTTAGATTTGCAACCACAAAGTTTAGGTCATACTTGCTGCCTAAGCAATTTGTGATTCTAAACACAAATGAAATATTTCCCTATGTTGTACAACACATGGATGTGTCTGCTAGAATTACTAAATGGCTAGTTCGTCTGCAAGAGTTTGACTACACGGTACAGGTAGAAAGCACGACAAGGGCAAGTTTGGGGGGACTCATGACCTACCAAGTCTTTGAAGGGAAGGAGAAGCAATCTAAGGAAGGAGAAGTCTGATTACCTCCAGTACCACCGATGGTAGAAGGAGCATACTCTCTCTACTTTGATGGAGCCTACAAGTGAGCGTCCGACAAAGCAGCTGCAGGCATAGTGGTCTTTGATGACAAAGGGACAAAGGTATTTTCATTGGGCCAATTGTTAGATTCACATTCTAACAATGAAGCTGAGTATGCAGCACTAACCAAGGTTCTACAATGGTGCATCTCACAAGGTGTAAAACGCCTTAATGTATTTGGGGATGCTCTACTTCTGGTAAGGCAAGTAAATGGAGCATGGACATGCAAGAATCCTAGTTTAAGGACTCACTTAAGTGGTGTAAAAACCTTGTTGGGTAAGTTTGAAGAAGTTCAAATACACCATATCCCAAGGGCTCAAAACCAAGAAGCAGATGCCCTAGCAAGTGAAAGACTACAGGAAGTGGTGGTTGGAGCAATAAAACTAAAGCTCCCTCTATTTCAAGGAAGTGATGCCTTGCCTGACATCATGCATTTTTTGGAAACAGGGGAATGCCCATCAGATTTAACAAAGGGACAGAAGCAATGGCTGACGCGGAAGGCCACAAGGTATCGACTCATCAATGACGGTTTGTACTGTAAGGGTAAGGACCAAATACTCAGGAAGGTCCCTCTCTCTCAGGAAATCACGAGAGTAATTGCTAGTTGTCACGACGGGGTTTGTGGTGGTCACTTCGCCCTAGACATAACAAGTAGGAAAATCTTGCAGGCAGGCTTCATATGGCCTAGCCTCAACCGTGATGTACACCACTGGTGCAAAACGTGTAAGTTGTGTCAAAAGGCCGGCACTAGGTCACTTATGCCTGAACCACAAACACCTATTCTCTCATATGGCCCATTTGAAAAATGGGGTATCGATGCCATTGGCCCATTAACTAGGGCCAACTCAGGAAAATTCTACATTATCATGGGGGTCAACTACATGACTAGATGGGCAGAGGCTACAACCACCACTAGAATCACAGCGGTAGAGGTAGCTAAATTTATCTACGAGCACATATGCTATAGGTTTGGAACACCTTTAGAGATCATCTCTGATAGAGGGCCAGGTTTGAGAGCAGACTTGGTAGGAGAATTAATGCAGAAACTGGGCATCACAAGGAGGCACTCTTCACCATATTACCCTCAATGTAATGGCCTAGTTGAAAAGGTAAATGGAATGGTTTCTAAAATTATTACCAAGCAGGTAAAAAATCATCCTGGAGACTGGGATAAGTATCTACTACCAGCTTTATGGGCCTACATAACATCATTTCGTACATCCTTGGGATTCACACTGTATCATCTAGTATTTGGTAAGGAAGCAATCTTGCCCATTGAAGTGCAACTACAAAGTCTCAGAGTAATGGCAAGCCAGCTTCAACATCCCAACATGCATTTGAGAGATCACATCATCAACTTGGAAAGACTACAGCTGGACAGAGAAGAAGCAATAAATTATTATGCAGCACAAGCAGAGCATAGATGGCTTAGCTTTAACGAGCATCTCCGGAAAAAACAATTGAAGAAAGGAATGTTGGTGCTCCGCTATGACAATCGCTTCGACACGCACAAGGATAAGAAACTCCTACTCTGATGGGAAGGTCCTTTCATTGTCAGGAAAAAGTATGCCAATGGAAGCTACCAGCTTATGGAGGCTGATGGAAAACTTCATAAAACCAGGGTAAATGGTTGGCGACTTAAACCTTATTTTCTTCGATTTGACCACGTTCCACCAATTGACATTCTAGATGAGGACACACCATCAGCCGCCACCTCCAACGATAATGATCAAACAAATGAGCTAGAGACATGAATGTCTCTAACCAAAAGGGGAGGGCTAATGATGGGGGCTTTTCACAAGCCAAGCTCCCATACCCCTTTTCTCTCGTCCCCACCCCATGAAAACCCCCTCTTAGGGAGGGAGTGATAAAAGGCATTGGAAAAAAGTAAGAAAAAAATAAAGTATGATTATGTAAATATATAAGAAAGGTAAAATAGGCCACCTCATGCCTGCGGGGTAGCCCATCCCCACCTTGCCTCCTTTTTCTTCACTGTTGCCCCGCCGTGTGTCCCTTTTCCTCTCCTCCACTCAAAAGGTCAACCCCCTCTCTCTTCCCCTTGTCCTTTCTCCTTTCTCTCTCCCCTCAAGCTACCCCACCTCTCACCAATAATGCACCCTAACTCACATGCAACTTACCCTATCTTCCAAAATAGTATACCCCACCCCCTCTTTCTCTCTCCTATCATATCCCATGACCCAAATACCCCCCCCTCTCTCTAAATGGCGCCATATCTCTTGTCTTGTAGCTAAATAACCTTCCCCACACTCACACACACTCAGTTTCACTGAAAAAGGTGCCCACAGACCCATCCCCATCCAGTGGTTACCTGTTTTTTATTGTGTTCACACACATTTGCATACAGATTCACCTCTGAACACACTCCCCTCTCTCCCCTCTTGTAATTACTTTATTCTCCATGTCACCTCTCACTTTTTTTCATCAACCCATCTCTCTCTCTTAGTCTCTCTCTCATGAGACTTCTGTTCTGGCACATATACACACAGCCAGACAAGTGGGCCCCACGATCACATGGCCTATGTAGATAATGATTTCTTCATTTCTAAATTCAAGAATTCCTTCCCCCTCCTCCCCTATATAAAGAGGGGTCACCATCACACTAAAGACACACACAACATCACCAAAGAACACACTATGCACTGTGTGTGACTAGTGCACACACACACACACACCCACACCATCACCATCACCGCAATCACCATGCTTGTCTTGAGCATGACCTCTACACCCTTGGCTATGGAAGATGAAGGGCAACTAAATGAAGGATGATGGCCATAACCCTCATGCAAGTCTTTGCCATCAACTCCCAGCTATCCGCCATGTGCTCTACCACTCTCTCCCTTCTCATTCCCCTACTGTATGCTCCCCATTTCATCGCCTTATTCTCTAAATAAAGCTTGAGGTTTTGTGAGTATGTTTTCTTGCAATGTTTTGCCCATGTGAGGTGTGCGGAATCACCACCTAGTCTTGTGTTTGGAGTGAGCTTGTGTATGTGTGAAGGGTGTGCGGATTCTCCATCCTTTTGTGGTGCCTAAGTACTATGCCGCTATACCCCCTCCCTCACTCTCTCTCTCTCTCTCTCTCTCTCTCTCTCTCTCTCTCTCTCACTCACTTAATCTCATTCCCTTTCCTCTTCATCATTACTCTCAAGCATCCATCTCTCTTGGATGAAAAATTTGTTATGGTGGTGTGTTGTTTGCGTCCTAGCCGTTGAAGCTAGGTGGTGCCCCTGTTTGCTTTACCATGACAGGCTCGAGGCGCGCCATTCGGTCCCCGGTGTTTTAGAGGCCGTCGGGGTTTTTGGTTCGCTTTGCTCCCGTCACCTTCAACGGATCTCATGAGATTCTTGGATACAGGGAATGCTAAACAACCGACCTTATCGCAAATGGAGACTCCCTCAGTAAGTCCAATGGATCCCCCATATGTTGTTTCTCTAGGGGTCTCAGTGAAATCTGAGCCCACAAGTGATAGCTTCACCTTTCCAAGTCTAGCTCATCTTTCCCTTGATGACACCACGGCTACCATGCCTACCCCAATGATGGGCATTCTGAGAAACATGCCATGGACCTCATTTGTTAGTAAAGCACCACTACATGGTAGCTCAATGCCTGCCACAGTACCTACAAGTGTGTACCAATCGTATGCACCTATGGGTCATCACACTCATGTAGTCCCTACCCCTCCCATTGTTTCAAATACCTATACTCCACAACCACAATACACAAGTTCTTATTTCCATGGGACTATACCGGCTAGCATTAGCATGTCACATCCGACGTCTGCTATGCCTAGGGCCACCCATATGAACTATGGACCACCACATGTCACAACATCGTACCCAATGTGGAACCCAAGGGCTTCCTATGCGCCAAGCCCAATGCTAATACCTACTCCACATGTAGTCTCTGGAGCGCCTTCACCCATGGTGCCTGCTCATTTAGGTGACTTGGCAACATTTGCTCAAGCTATCGATCGATCTATTGCTGAGAATATGTGTAACACGCCTGATAGAGAGCCTAGAAGTAAGGCAGTACAAATAGCCAAGCTCACACAAAAATTTAGTGGAGACGGGGATGTGAGAAAGCATATCAAAGTGTTTGAACAAATATGCGATTCTCTACGAGAACACAATGACCTACATAAGAGCAATGCTTTAAGCCCAACCTTAAGTGGAAAGGCTGGGGATTGGTATAGAACCCTAAGGGTGGAAGACAAAACGATTTACCCTACTCTTAGGAGACTGTTCTTGAAAGAATATATACTAGAGGGAGTACTTTGGGGTGTAGCCTCTCAGCTCCAGAAAGCCCAACGAGAGGAAGGAGAGTCGGTGAGAGACTTTATAAGTCGCTTGAAGCATCGTTGTAATCCAAATGACCGCTTCAACAATAACCAATTTCTTGGTAGATTCATTAGGGGATTACTACATGAGGATATCTACAATGGCCTAGTCATTAGAGGTATCACCACTTGGGAAGCAGTCACCACCAATGCGATCCAATTGGAGGATAATTTAATGATTCAAGGAGAAAGAGTGTCTGTTGAGACTAAATCTATTAGCTCGCATGCATCAGGGCATCATCCAATGACCCTAAAGCCTATTGCTAAGGAGCCAAAGATATCTGAGATGACTTTAGCAAATCTCACCAAGGCTATTCAAGAGAGTCTTAGAGAAAATCGTGCTCCGCAAAAAAATCATATGTATCCAAGAAGGGAGCAGCAATGGTGCTCAGTATGCTATGGACCGCATAGTACCAGTGAATGCCCTACTTTTAGAGTAAAATTCAATGGGAACTGCAATGCATGTGGAAGGTATGGTCATCAAGCTAAGGATTGCATAGTATTTAAGCGCGCGATGGCCAATAGACCAACCTTAGCATGGACAGACACACCTCGAGTGCCTGCATTGATGTCGGCCCCACCTCTTGAACAAAAAACACAACACATGGTCCCTAGGGCCCAAAATGTTGTTCAAACAACACCCTTACCACCTCCAGTGCTAGGACCGCAACCACCGCATCCGAGAATCACTTCTGTGAATCAAGTGGGTTGTGAGTCATCTATTTCTTGTTTGGAAGGCTGTGAGGAAGATATAGATCCTAATATCGCCTATGGAATGGATGTGCTTGAAGAATGTCTACAATACTACATGGAGGACTATTGGGGACAAGTCAAACCTGTATATCAAGTAGCTGCTCTTGCGGCAAGAGGCCAAAATATCAATTACACTGCTAAGAGACCACCTCTTCAATGCTATGAGTGTGGAGGTCCACATCGTGTAGCTGAGTGTCCTATTAGGCTACAAAAGAACGCCACACTAATGCAAACCAATCAAGCGAGCACGTCTACAATGCAGATACTCATGTGGAATCGATGTGGCATAGATCATTTGATTGCCCAATGTCCAAATAATCGAAATGCACCAAAGATCATGCCATTAAACTTGATTGAAGTTATCGAGGAGACATCACCAAGTACACCCGTGGTACCAGTAAACGTACTCACACGATCGATGCTCCAAAAACAAAATTATATTCTTGAGGAAAGAGACACGGCATCAATTGCCCAATCTCAAAAAAAGAAGAAAACACAAAGAAAGAGATCGCAAAAAGCAGCGACGTCAGACCCCAGTTCAAAGAACAACATAGGGACTGGTGACGACCCCGTATATATGAACGACGCTGAAGAAGATTCTGATTCAGGTGAAACCATGGAGACCAAAACGACCACTAACATAGAAACCAACAAGGAAGATCTTCATGAGCCACAATGGCTAGGATCCAAAAAGAAGATAGGACCTTATCCAAACCCTACAGAGGAGATTGAGCGAGTCAAGCAATTAAGGAGTTTGGTAGAAGATACCCAAAGGGATCTAGAACCAGCACCTAGGAAGATCCAGATTACAGACATCGTGTTCCCTACGCAACAACAACCTCACCAAGTCCAAAGACCCTTAGACATACCTAGTGTCATCCACGAAGAAAGTGACTTAAAGTCATGGGAAAGTGGGCGTACTCACTTCTTAATGGAAAGAATGTTTATAGAGGGACTACCTGATCCTATCGAAGAAATGAAGATTCCATCTTCCCCACGTCAAGGGACTCAAGGCCAAAAGGTGCCGTTAAACATTGCCAAATTGATGGATTTCATGTCTTCATAAGTTAGAACCACCATCATGTCCAAACTATATAAACACTACAAGAGGTTGTGTGCTCTTGTGACGCTGTTAGCGACGGAAATACACTGGGTTTTTATAACCCCCGGCGTTGCTAAAACCGTCGCTATATGCGTCGCTATATAGAGACGCTCATAGCGACGCTCATAGCGACGGTTATAGCGACGTTTACACAGAAGTCTATAGTGACGCTCATAGCGACGCTATAGAGCCATAAATAGCGACGGTTATAGCGACGCCCGAGATATTTTTTTTTGGGTGACAGGGCATTGAATGCCCTGCCACCCATCAACCATATTGTACTTGATTCACTTTTTAAAAAAAGTGCAAGGGTAGATAATAGACCCAAAATAGTCACCCACAAGACGCATTGTTTGCAAAATTGACAAGCGTAAAATTGAAAATTGTACACATCATAGGCAAAATGAATTGATTGGCAAATGTAATAATGACAATTGTACAACATCATAGGCATAAAGAATTGATTGGCAAAATGAACTGCGGTGACAAATGTAATAATATACATGGTTCAAAAAGACGTATAAAATCCGTCTCATGATACATAAGCTATGAGAAACCCTAAACTAATGCTATCTAGCTACGGCTAAACTAACGTCGTCTAGTCAGACGTCTCATCGCGTCCAAGCGGCGTATCTATCGGATTCTGCAAAAAAAGACAATAAGACAGCTTTCAGTAAGTATAAACATATAACGACATTTATAAAACAATACAAAAAATAGAAAAGAGTAAACCCTAATACTAACCATGCCGCCGTGAGAACTGAGAATGTCCATCAAGGCGTTTAAGCCCTTCCTGCCTGCGTACTCGCGCTCGTACGGTGTGGGATCACGTCCTGTCATCGACCACTGTCAAAACATACAAAGATTTCATTATGTTAGAATTAAAAAACTCATAAACCCTAAACTATCGAACATAAAGAGCAATGCGAAAACACTTACAAAATCGGCCTCAAATGATGCCCATCCACCGCTCCCCAAGTGGTGCGAGATCCCTGCCTCTACTCGCGCTCTGGCTGCATCCTTTTGTTGCTTCCACTTGTCGGGATTCTCGCGCGCTGCTTTCTTCGCATTCTTCCAATCTTCTTTGGCCAGCCAATCTGGCCTGTTCCACCCATGCTTGATTGCTTTTTGCACTTCGGAACGCTTGTGTTTGCAGTATTCGCGCATTCGAATCTTCATCAGGTCTTCATTGAAGCGCTGATCCCATGTTGGAACGGAAAACTCATCATGAAGTATGCTGATGACTCTGTTTTTTAAATCACTTGGTACTTCACTCCATTTGTTTAGTATGTAGTGTCTAAACAGCTGAGAGCAAAGACCACGCATGCGTGAGATCACCTTCTTGCCGTCATCATCCATGATGATGCCGACGCTGAAGTCGACGGAGTAAGGCAAGCCCTCTGGCCGGTGACGCGTGAACCTGGGTGTCTCGACAGGGGTCTCTAGCAGCGTGTCGATGGGGGTATGGACGTCAGGTGTCTCCACCGGCGTCTGGGCCCTGAAGCGAGGAGTGTCGAGTGGGGTGGCTCCTGGCGGAGTAGGTAGAGGTGTGTAGCTGCTAGGAACAGTTAGCCGTGCAAAACTTGGCGTAGATGGCGATGCTGTGGCTGGTGTGGGGGCGAGCAAAGAAGGGGAGGGTAAAGAGCCTCGTCGAATACGAGGCGGTGTGGAGGCATCGGCGGAGGAATCCGCACAACAACCGCCACCGCCACCACTAGAGCGCCGGTGTCTAGACGAGTGTGAAGATTGTCTCGTCGACACCGAAGCTTCGGAGCGCGCTGAATGCTCCGAAAGAGAGGGAGATGCGGATGGAGTAGGAACGCGCGATGATGCGGCAGAGTGATGACGCTCCACGTACCACTGTCTCTGCTGCGGTGACAAAGAAGAAAGAAACTCCTCATCATCCATACCTGCATTAAACACACGAATATTTAAACTTAATATTGAATGAATAGAGTAGACAATGACGCAAAGACCATTAAATACAATGACGTAATGACGCATATAAATACAATGACGCAATGAATTGAGTGATGAATCAATCAAAAGATGTGAGCGCGAGTAGAAAAGAGCGTTATACACCATGGAAGGTACTTAGAGAGCCAGAGCTTTTACAATACGGAGCAAAATTGTTCAAATACAATATTTGTGGCTTTAAGAGATCTCTCTCTCATCCTCGCATAACTCAGCATAACTTTCTATATCTATATAGAGCTCTCCGTTTAAACACATATCCTCTGTTTCATTTTGTAGCTCCTCTGCATGCACCCCATATAGAGTAGTAGCATCTTGATGCTCGTCTGGCACCACCGCAGCGGCTTTTGATTGAGCATATTCTCTGATCTCCTCCATTGATGCCGTTGTGATTGGCACATGGTAGCCTTCATACGTCCTTGCACTACGAGAGCTACCTCTATGACGTACCACCAGTTTGATGTAGACTTTGTAGGATGAAATATTACCTGCCAGAGCCACATAACTTACATGAGAGCTTTCAAGCACATAACTTGTAAAAGGGGGATGTTAACTATTTACATACTTACTTGTTCACAATGCTCAGGTACTACGAACGTGTCTCTTAGGTCAGTCCATTTCTTAGTAGAATCCACCTCAAGAAAACCAGACTCTCCTCTACGCACAGTAGTGTTGCAACCCTCCATGATTATCTTGAACCATTTCACGTCGAACAAGTCGACAAAAAATCCTCTGTAATCGATCCTCAAAATCTCTTGTAGCGTGCCGAAGTAAGTGAGTTCCGCCACCACAGGATCTGCATCAGAGGAACGTCGTCGACTAGACTGTTCAAATTTTGCCATGATTCCACAATCTTGAGTAAGTCGATCCGTTCCACCCTAAAATGTCGACCTTTACACCATGCTGCTGTGTATGACTTATACTACAACGAACAAAGATTATGAGTGGCCGTTCAAATGTTTAGAAATAAAGTCACTAGCTAGTTGTACATTGCAAACTTACCTTGGTCGCGCAACCCCGAGAGTACTCCCACTCTTCCTCAGTCACTTCGTCACCGCATTGTTGTGCGCTTTTCAATTGGTTGTGCAACCATCTTAAGCTCATGAATGTTGGTAGGCTCTCCAGAACCGTCGGATAGTGCATCGGTGGTTGTCTTCCCCGTCTCCACTCGATTCGTGCCCTTTGTCGCTCTTGCTTTGCATCCTCATATTGTGAAATCCACTTTTGCATCACTGGATTGTGAAGCATGCAAAATCGGTTGATTTTAGCCTCTAGATCTTCCGTCATCTTCTTCTCAACACCGAGATTGCACATGACAATCCCATATATGCGCTCATCATCTATGGTTCGCCATAGCGTGTCCCGGGCTTTATCAAATCCGTCTAGCCACTCTCCAATGTACACTAGGGACTCTGATACCAACCAACCTTCTGCCATGCTACCCTCCGGACGTGACTTTTGACGCACATATCCCTTAAGCGTTTTCATGAAACGTTCTAAGAAGAACATCCATCTGGAATGAACTGTGCCAGCTATTTCCACCTCATCAACTATGTGAACAAGAAGATGCACCTGAATGGTTAGCATGGTAGTAGGAAAATGTTTCTCAAACATGCACACAAGCTCCGCAGCATTTAGTTTGGCGAATGGTATGGAGTCTATGTTGATCTCCTTTTGTGAGATCCATTGCACTAGCTTTGCAAGTTTGTAGACATCCCTCAATGGCAACCGGTAAAATAAACTGTAAAGTATGTGCAACAATGATATTAAAGTCCACATTTTATGCAATGATATTAAAGTCCACTATGAACGTACCTGACACATTTTATGCCAATCGTGTGACTTCAAACCGGTAAGCTTTCCTTCTTTAGTAAAACACGTTCGGAGCGAGTGCATTATGCCAGTGGGGGTCCGCAAAGATCGAATGGTCTCTTTTACTTTGCGTTCTTCGGCTCCTGTGAAAATCCATGGTGCTTTAGGGAGTTTTATCGATCCATCAGACGCTGTTTGCGGCCAATATTGCTCCATACGATCCACATTTCTAAGGTCAACTCTGGCTCCCAAAGTATCTTTCTTGCCGGTCAGATGGTCCCATAGTAGATTACCCACATTCTTGAATATGTGCATTGGATCGAGCAAGTGATTGATCATGAGTCGGGGCCAGTATGGTAACTCGTACCATAGAGATAGTCTCTTCATCCCTGGAGGCAATCCGTCATCGCACATCTCCTTCTGCTCTAACCATGCTTGTGCAGACATCCTTGGTGGCTCTCTTCCCAAAAAGCCGTCGTGTAACACATGATTCTCTGGAAGATACGATTGATGACCTTCGTAGATTTGCTTCTTCAGTGAGGGCGCCCTACATGCATTCAGTCTAGGTCCACATGTAACACATGCTCTGTATCCGCTTGTTTGAAGCCCTGCATGTATACACATGATAATAGATCAACTATGTGAAAAAACAAGATTTACAGTGTCTGAGTGAGGAGTGTTAATAGATCACCTGAGCATTCTGTTAGCTCGGGATAGTCATGCATGGTCCACATTAGAATGCGTCTGATCAAAGCATTCCGTCGTCCTGTGTGTTGGCTCATATCCACCACCTCTATGCCAATCCACAATTGTTGTAGCTCTTCCAATAGTGGACGAAGATACACATCCATATTCTCCACTTTATATCGCCCTAGCACAATCAAGCTTAGCCATAGGTGCCCCTTCTTCGTAGTCAACCACGGGGGAATGTTGTAGTTGACGATGACAACGGGCCATACACTGTAAGATGTTGATCTTTGACCAAATGGATTTACGCCATCCATAGCCAGGCCTAAGCGCAAATTTCGAGCTTCCCTAGCAAAATCCGACCATGTTCCATCTATATGTTTCCAGGCTGCGCAATCTGCAGGAATTCATAGCACACCATCCGAAGATTTATTCTCCTCATGCCATGATGCTAGGGCGGCCATGGACTTACATTTGAAGAAATGCTTGATGCGAGGAAGCAGAGGAAAATGTCGCAAAACCTTTTGTGGATTTTTTGTCCCATGGAGATCTACTCGATATCTTTCGGAATCACATTTCGGACACTTCTCCATGTCTATGTATTCCCCTCTGAAAAGAATGCAGTCATTAGGACAAGCGTGGATAGAATTGTAATCCATCCCCAAGTTTCGCAAAATCTTTCTTGCTTCATCTCGGGAATCTGGCATCACATTGTCAACTGGTAGTATGTGCTCTTTAAGCAATCTACACAACATAAAAATACGATACAGTCGTGTAAAAATCTATCAGATCATTATACATTTAGAGTTTTATTAAAGTAAACTAATTGTAATAGATCACCTGAAAAGCGCTGTGACGCTAGTGTCACTCCATCCAAACTTTGCTTGCATGTTGAGACGAGCCAGGAGTGCTTTCAATCTAGACATACGTGCTCCATTATACAATGGCGTATCGGCTTCACTTTTCATATCATCATAGATAAGCCTTTCTGAATCCATGATGGTCTCGATCATTTCATCAATCTCGGGCTCAAACATTGCCTCGTTGGGAATGTGCTCTGCATGATCATCCCCCGAGATGTCAGAGGCTACATCTTGTGGCCTCACATATGTTGCTTGACCAAAGCGCCTGCGAACACGTCTATTGGGTTGCAAGATTGCTGCTTGTTGGCCAGCGTCAGAGTCCGACGAGTTATAATTGGCAACAACTCGATCTATAATAGATGGATCGAACTCGCCAAATGTTCGAACGTGCTGCAAAGAAACACGTCTTGTCCGTCGCACAACATGCTTGCATTGATTACAAGGACATAAGACCCTCGTTGAGAGATAGGTGTTTCGGTTGGACGGTCCCACATCCTCGTCACTACTCATAATGAGGATAAAAATATTATAACCTGGACAACAAATTTAATATTCTATTGGCATTCTTCGTCTTATCTCTCTCTCTCTCTCTCTCTCTCTCTCTCTCTCTCTCTACCTCACATTCTCTAGTCAAGTCCAATCCCCGCACACCTCGGTCTAGAGGTGCACAGAGATCAGAACCACCGGGTTATAATCTCGTCTTTATTGGTGAATACCTATATTTGTGGGTACAAGAAATCTACAGACCCACGTCTACATGATACTGCATGTAGTGGACAAAACCCCTTTGCCTCCAGCATCTTAACATCTTTTCACAGTAGATCTTTTCACTGTTTGTCTAACTCTAAACCCTAAACCGTAAGTAATTCTTGTGTGGACTCGATCTAACGTAAATAAGCATAAATCTAAATAAACGTAAATCTAACTAAAAATAAACCTAAATCTAATTTAACGTAAGTCTACATCTAACCTAATCTTTAACGTCTTTTGGGATAGTTTCCTACGACGTTAAAACTCTCTTCTTCTTCTCCGCAGCATTGAGGGCTTTCTTCACCCGCTTCATGCAGGCATCGCAGTCTATGGAGACCTAAATCTAATCTAATATAACGTAAATCTAAATCTAGCGTAAATAAACGTAAATCTAACTAAAAATAAACCTAAATCTAATCTAATTTAACTTAAATAAACCTAAATCTAATTTAACGTAATTCTACATCTAACCTAATCTTTAACGTCTTTTAGGATAGTTTCCTACGACGTTATAACTCTCTTCTTCTTGTGTGTGTGCGCGTGTGTGCCAATAAAAAGAGATAAATGGTATAACCTTTCTATCACCCATGCCAAGTATGATAGATTGGTTATGCCATTTCCCTCTTGAATAATAGGTCTTGAGTTCAACTCCTCGTCGGCTAGATCTTTAGGTCTTTTAATTTTAATTAGTTTCCTACGACGTTAAATTAGTTTCTCTCTCTTTCTCTCTCAATGTGTGTGAATTTTTTTGTTTATGCATGTTTTCTCTCTCTTTTCATCTCTCAATGTGTGCGTTTTTTGTTTTTGCATGTTCTCTCTCTCTTTTCCTCTCTCAATGTGTGCGTTTTTTGTTTATGCATGCTCTCTCTCTCTTTTCCTCTCTCAATGTGTGTGTGCATTCTTTGTTTATGTATGTGTGTGTGCGTTTTTGTTTATGTTTGTACTCTTCTCTCTCTCTCTCTCTCTCTCTCTCTCTCTCTCTCTCTCTCTCTCTCAAAAACACTATGTGTGTGTGTGTGTGTGTGTGTGTGTGTGTGAGAGAGAGAGAGAGAGAGAGAGAGAGAGAGAGAGAGAGAGAAAGAGGGGAAGGGAACATGAGAGTGAGGAGAGGGAAGGAGCATACCTGGCTCTCCTTCCTCTCCTCGTGTGTGTGTGTATGTGTGTGTGTGTGTCTGGAGAAGAAAGAGAGAGAGAGAGAGAGAGAGAGAGAGAGAGAGGGAGAGCGTTACCTGCTCCTTGCTTGAGGGCGCCGAAAAACTCAGACCTGAGATCTGAGTTTTTGGGCGCTCTCTGTTATTTTTTTTAGCCCAGCCGGCGTCGCTATGAGCGTCGCAAATTTACTTGTAAATTTGCGACGCTCATAGCGACGCCGGGAATTTTTTTTTTCAGCGTCGCTGTGTGAGCGTCGCTAATATGAATAGCCTCTTGTAGTGAAAGACCCTGAGCTGATCTCAGCTCTTCGAGCCTTCCTCAATGGAGAACTGAATTTTGGGCTACCACAATTTGCATAGATGGATGGAGCTAGAGAGATGCCAATAGAGGAGGAATACATAGATCCACAACCCAACCTAGATGAGAACCTTGTTATAGAGATACCTATTAACAAGTTGGGGCAATACTTTGAGGGTGATGAATCCAATGCGACCATACCAATCACTACTAAGGGATTAACTGTGAAGGGAACCCTTGATGGTGGCGCTGGGGTTAGCATTGTGACTAAAAATTGATGGGAAGCTATGGGAAGACCTCACCTTGCGACCACAACCATAGTAGTGAAGATGGAAAATGGGTTTATTGTTAAACCTATAGGGATGCTAGAAGATCTCAAGATCAAGGTCTTTGGACATAAAATAAGGATTACCTTTATTGTTATGGATTTCTCCAAACACACTCGCATCGGAGATGATCTTAGGACGTCCTTTCATGAGGGAAGCAAAAATGGTACATGACTGGTCTAAAAACCATGTCTACTTGCAGTTCCAAGATTCTTTCATTCGGGTGGATCTTGTAACTGGTCGAGTACATCCTCTAGGAAATAGGTTTATAATTGATCATAGATCTGACACCACAATTCACTTGGCCCCATTGCAGTATTGTTACACGTGTAAAGTGGACAATGATGTTGGGGAAGATTCTCCTTATATGGATGTACTACCTGGGATGACAGAGTCGGACAATGTGGATTGGGTCCACCTAGCAGCAACCATAGACACTTGGGGAAACTGGAGGACAACCTCGGTAACACCTGAGGGGGATGAATGCCCGTACCCTTAAATATGCTACAAGCAATGCATATAGCTTCTGTCAAGACTCATTCTCATATAACAAAGAAAACATACAAGTGGGTCCCTAAAGCTTCTTTAGCAACCATAGCTAGTGCTAAAAAACAGAGGCCTTGTAAGAAACGTCCCACTCGTCCTAAGAAATGTAAGGAAACGTGGCGGTGGATTCCCAAAAAACTATTGGAAGCCCAAGGCTACTATCAAGGAAATGATCAAATCTGGGTGCCAAAATGTAGATTGTGTTCTTACCTGTCACCTGACCCATGTGAGCTCAATCCTGTAGCTCCAAAACAAATTTCCGATCGTGGAAAGAAAAAAATCATAGAATGCTACACACCCGCTCCAGAGCTAGTTTGGGTACCAAAGAAAGAACGATTTGTTCCACCTAGCTCAGGAAGGGGGGAGTCCCATGAAGCTTCTAGCTCCTTATGTAATGCATCCATAGAGGTAAAAGCTTCTCCACAACCTCCACCTACAATAGTGGACATCCATGAAGCTACAAAGGCATCCACACCTCCCAATGTTCAAGAATCACCTGATGAACCACTTCAAGTTCGATCCTAGGAGAGTACCTTACCACCCTTGCAACTCGATGAGGCACCTAAGGTAATAGAAAACTACTGGAAAAAAATTCCCACCTATTACCAACTGGAACAACTGGTTTCAAAGGGTGACAAGCTCATTTCAAACGGTATGATCTACCCAAGGAAGGGGGGAGTGTTTGTTGCTGACAATCATCATTCACTTACTCCCCTCTCAACCTTCCTCCCTGACCTCTCAATCTCCCAATCTTAGGGAATGTATATATAAAGCCTTATACTCACAAAAAACAAAAAAAATAAAGAGCAAGAGCAATTAGCAAACGACTATGCACAACAGAAGTCAAAACATTGACCCAGACCTACACATTCATATCTGATACACTGAAACAGAAACCTATGCCATAAAACACCTTGATCCTCATCACTCAAGTGATGGAGGGTAGGTAGGATTAGTACGATAGGAGTGTCTCTGTTTTAGAGTTTACTAATTAGCAAAGTACCTTTTCCCACTGATGTGCCTCCTAGAGGTATTCTTTGTGTTTCATAGTGTGTACAGGAACATGTTGCTGTGGTTAGGATTTGGACCTTCATGGAATCTTTCTCTCATTCACACTTCAAATCAACCGCGACCATCAACACAAACAGGTGTTTCTTGTCCATTAGCATTGTCCCTTATTTTTTTGCATCTATGTTTGTCTACTTTAATTGTGATTGGTAGCATAATATTCAGCACATTTGCTTTGTACCAAACATTAAATTCAATGTAATTTTTTGTCATAATCACTTGTCTAGGTTTAAAAATCAAGCAGTCCGACTAAGCCAGTTTGACCAAGCTAGGTGTTAGAGATCTTCTCTTAATACCATGGGGAATGCCTTCCTAATAATCAATGGTTACTTAGGTTCTTAATCCGATTTAGGCAGCATTGTGTGAAATGTACTAGGGCTTTCTAGTGGGCTTGACCCTATTGACCTTTAGCTTAAGTATTATAAAGGGAGTTTACTTGTGTGATGAGCCTGGGGAGGTGTATCAGTGTTATATGACCCCCCAAAGTTACAAAGTTAAAATGCTGGAAATGAACAAACAAAAAATCTAAGTGCCACAATGTAAAATCTTAAGCTGGAAGAGAAATATCAGCTTTATTGGGTACTTCACTCACATGTATCGCCTATGGTACTAGAGCCCTAGAGGTTCCCAGTGTGGGCGCTTTTCCTTGAAAAGCATAAAACCCAAGGCATAAAAAATAAGCACACACATCAAAATTGAATCACTGTGAAAAGACTTTGGGGGGTCAAAGAAAAGGTAATCAGTCAGGCGATGATTTCATGAGAAATTCCTTTTATCGTAGCGTAACTACAAGGTCTTCTAGGTATAGCCTCTAGTCAACCCTCGAACATGAAATACTTGACTCTCGCGATTAAACAACTTAATTGACCAAAGAAAATTAAGAAGCTTACCAATGGTATTAATAGTCGATCTCTAGTGCCTTTCGATCGTTAAATTAGCGACCCCATACTTGTTTAATTTTTTACCTTTACATCTGTTTCTGCATTTGATTATATTGCAATTTAATGTTTATTGCTGACAAATTGTTTAAAATTATGTTACCAATCAATTTGTCTCCCTGAAACTGTATATGCTTTTTAATCGCTTACGAGAATGCAATTACTGTGCCAATGTTGTTTGATTTTGCAGTGACTGAAGAAGGCTAAGGACATTCATCTCAAATTCTCTTCCACCTCGACGAACGAGCTTCAACTCAATAGCTTCCGAGGACGGAATCTACATCAGGAAGGGGAGCATGTTGACCCTCACGGCTCACGGACACCCTATCACCTATGACAGATGTTGTAACCTACGGCGGACATTGTATTATTTATTTGGTAGAGTCAGGTACCAGGCTTGTCGGTCCAATAGGAAAAGGGTAAGAGTGATCGCCGATGAGAGGCGCACTCTAACTGGAATATTCAAGGGATTAGTTGGCTAAGCATGGGCGCCCAAGTGTGAATGGGGCGAGCTCATATAAAAGTCAACTAAACCTAAAATTCACTCATTCTCTCATTTGTGCAATAGAAGAGTGCTCTTGCTCCATATCCATCTTCTTCTTCTTCATCTCCTTGTGTGTGTGTGTATGTGTGTGTGAGAGAGAGAGAGAGAGTGCGATCGAGCATTGCGACGACGGCACGGCGGCGGCCAAGCGGTTGAGCGCGGCCAAGCGGCGGCTCCTTCTTCTTCGCGGCGAGGAATCCTCCACGAAGCAAGCGTAGAGCGGTGAGTGACACACCATCGCCTTCTTTGAGCTTACTAGTTTAGGATTGTTGTGTGCTTAGAGCCATTTGTGGCTTGCACATGGTGTATCAGCAAGTTCCTTGCATTGACACGTGCAACATACGCGCACAGTTCATCGACGTCAGGTAAAAAAGTTCTTTTTCATAGCACTCTACCAAAGTAGAAGCATACCCAGACTGCACACACCACAAAATGGTTGCTTGCCTACAACCATAGCTCTTTATCTCCCTATTTGTTTATCTTTCTTTCTCTACCTATCTCTTTGTCCCGATGGATATCCCTATTTATCTCTCTCCCTCTCTCCCTATTTCTCCCCATAGATATATCTATTTATCGTGGTCCCTCTCTTTCCCTCTCCCTCCCTCTTTCCCTATCTCTCTTTATCTCCCTCTTTCTCTATATCTATCTCTCCCTCTTTCCCTATCTCTCCTTCTCTATCTCTCTTTCTCTGTCTCTCCTCTCTCTCTCTCTCTCTCTCTCTCTCTCTCTCCCTCTTCCTCTTTCCTCTCTCTTTCTCTATCTCTCCCTCTCTTTTTCTCTTTTCTCTATCCCTCTCTTCCCTCTTCCATGTCTCCCTTTCTATCCCTATCTCTCTATCTCTACCTCTCTCTTTCTCTTTCTATATCTTTGTCTCCCTCTCTATCCCTATCCCGCTTTTTTCATATCTACCTCTCTATCTCTATCTTCTATCTCTCCCTCTCTATACCTATCTCTATCCCTCTTTCCCTTTCCCTCTCTCTTTCCCTATCTCCCTCTTTCCCTTTCCCTCTCTCTTCCCCTATCTCTCTCTATCTCCCTCTGTAACTCTCTCTCCCTCTCTCCCCCCTCCCTCTCTCTCTCTCTCTCTTCTCTCTCTCTCTCTCTCTCTCTCTCTCTCTCTCTGTCTCTCTCTCTCTCTCTCTCTCTCTCTCTCTCTCTCTCTCTCAAATCTAACAAATCTAACACAAAGATACCCTAATATTTCAAAACAAGCGGATATTTCCTACTACACACAAAGAGACATTTCAACAACGCAACCATTTCTCAAATGAATGAGGTATGCCATGATATCTCTATCTTTCTCATCAATTTTTAGAGTTTATGCATGTACGTGTGTGTGTATGTCTTTGTGTGTGTGCATGTTACTATGCGTGTGTTTGTGGAGTAAAAAACAATAGGGAAAGAGGGAGGGGAGCAATGTTTTGTGAATACCTTTGGTTGTACCACGGTTGCCGGTTAGGTTGATCTTCCAATGACGAGCGCGAAAAACCCCCTTCGACAAACTCCTCCTCGACCCGAACCTGCGTGTGTGTTTTTGTTGTTGTTTTGTTTGAGATGGAATAGGGAGAGATGGAGTAGGGGGAGAGGGAGGAGGAAGAGAGGGGGATTCTTTAGATGGAGGTGGAGAGGGGGAGCTTGTGATGTATCAATAATGGAGAGGAAGGAAGGCAAGGTATGCAGCCCAAACACGGAATATTGTGTCCTCCTTCTCTATTTTAGGCGCCACGCATTACCGTGTCTATTATCGTGCCTATTATCGCCAATATTACTGTGATAAGTCATTTCAAATGGATACAAACATATTCAAGGTTGCAGGGGGGGTACAAACCACCCCCTCTACCCTTAGATATCAATTATTTTATTTCTTATCCTTTTAAGTTTTTTAAAGAAGATCTTTTATTTTCTATGAGTATGTTATCTTGTAGTACTTTTAGGTGTTTATTAATTGCATTTTATAAGCACCTTTATTTAAAAATAATTTTAGCATTCATTGCTCTTTATTATCTTTGAATTTAACTTCATGTATTTTTTTAATTAGAATTTAGAACTTTCTCTAATTAATTATTTATGTTTTAAGGCACATGACTAAAAAAAACTTTATCGCGTGTGTAGGATATCGATTGCGATGATCGTGGCCCCCCTAGAGGCCCTGAGCATGACCGATTGCTCAAGGAAAAACTCCCTTGTCCTTGTGCTAAGTGGAAAAGGGCAATCCCTTGCTTGAGGTACGTTGCATTGGAGCACGTGGAGAATGAAGGTCTTTGGCATCCTCGAAAAAGCGCTCGGAGAGATGAGAGCGCCACTTACCCATCACTTGAGGATGTGCCCCATTGGTCTGTGTTTAGTGGTGGTGCACCAATGCGCAAGGCCGAACAGTAGAGGCAAGAGCCACTAGACCATTTTGGTGCACCGCATGGTGATCCTCCTGTTGCTCTACTTCCACAACTCCTATGGCATCTGAGTTGCACTTTGAGGTAGAGAATGAGTACATGTTCGACATGCGTAAAGAGTTACTAGCTCATGAGCATGATGTGTGCGAGGAGGATTGTCAGCCTTGCACTCAACAGGCAGCGGCAATGGAGGATAGATTGATGCAGTACTCGGTGCTTCAGGCATTGTTGGAAAACCTCAACATACAAGTGAAACTTGTTTGGAGCAATGCAAGTGTCGATGTACTCCTTGGGTAAGTATGAAATATGGATTTTTATATACTCTTCACTCGCTATTCCTTTTTCTCCTAGCAATTGTACTGATACGCGGTTTGTTGTAGTTTGATGGGCAAAACGTTTCCAAAAGATCACCACATGCCTCCAGATCGTCAACGAGCTAAATCATATGGCACTACACTAGGGATGGAGTATGAGCGCATCCATGCATGTGTCAATGATTGAATGCTATACCACAATGAGCACGCACATGCTACCTCATGTCCCGTGTGTGGGGAGGTAGGATACAAGACTGGAGTGAGCGCGGTGCACCTACCTCGCAAGGTATTGAGGCATTTTCCATTAATTCCTTGCATTCAACACATGTTTAAACGCAAGTCTATCGTGGAGCTTCTCACATGGCACGCCAACCACCGCTCAAATGATGCAAGCCCTTGCCAATTCACATGCATCAATTGCCAGAGTTTGGGTTGGAGCCACAACACCACTTGGGGCTTGTGCATATATTAAATTATGGACCTTGTAAGTATTCATGATACAATGGATATTAGGTTGGACACGTGGTAGGCCTTGTGGATCTCTATGCTTGAATATAGCTTAAGCTTGAACAAGTGATTGACATTCTGTCATTTCTCCATGCATAGCTTAAATTGAGGACTTTCTGTCACTCAATGCTTCAATAGAGATTATCTTGAATAAGTGATGAACATTATGGCTCCCTATTCTTCAATGAAGTGACTCTCAATGCTTCAATGGAAATTCACTTGAAGAAGTGGTGGATCTTGCATCAATTTTCCATGCATACCTTAGATTGTGGACATTCTAGCTATGTGTGCTCTGGTTGGACCTTGTGGCTCTATATGATGTAATGAAGATTATCTTGAACAAGTGGTGGACCTTGTGGATATCTATCCTTCAATAGATCTTAGCTTGGACGAGTGGTGTACCTTATGGATATCTATACTTCAATAGAGCATATGTTTGGACAAATGGTGGGCTTCACACCTACTTCCCAATTCTTAGCTTAAATGGCCAAGCGGTGGATCTAGGATCTACTCGTCATCCCACCAACATTGTGTAAAATTACAAGTGTTATGATGGCCAACTGTTGAATGCACCTAACTTCAACACATGGCTAGAATAGCCAAGTGGTGGATCTATGAGACACCAACAATTAAAAACACATTTCAAGCCTTTGTTATAATGGCCAAGTGGTGGATCTTTGATTCACCTACTTTATAATTCTTAATCTAAATGGCCAAGTGGTGGAACTAATATTTACTCATCCCACAAACATTGTGTAAAATTACAAGTGTTATGATGGCCAAGTGTTGAATGCACCTACATTTAAGAAATGGCTTGAATGACCAAGTGGTGGATCTAGGAGATACCAAATATTGGATCCACACTTCAAGCCTTTGTTTTAATGGCCAAGTGGTGGATCTTTGATGTATCTAATCCAAAATTTTAGTCTAAAAGGACAAGTGGTGGATCTAGGATCTACTCATTCCACAAACATTGTGTAAAATTACCAGAGTTATGATGGCCAAGTGCTGAATGCACCTAGCTTTAGAAAATGGTTAGAATGGCCAAGTGGTGGATCTTTGATGCACAAACTTACCAATTATTACTTTAAATGGAGAAGTAATGGATCTAGGATCTCCTCATCCCACAAACATTGTGTAAAATTACAAGTGTTGAATCCAACTAAGTGGCCAAGTGGTGGATCTTTGACCTACTTCCCAATTCTTAGTCTAACTGGCCAAGTGGTGGATCTACAATCTACTCATCCCACAAACATTGTGTAAATTTTTAAGTGTTATGATGGCCAAGTGTTGAATGCACCTACCTTTAAGACATGGCTAGAATGGTCAAGTGGTGGATCTAGAAGATACCAACAATTGGATCCACACTTTAAGACTTCATTCTAATGGCCAAGTGGTGGATCTTTGATGTATCTAATTCCCAAATTTTAGTTTAAATGGCGAACTGGTGGATCTAGGATCTACTCATCCCACAAACAATGTGTATAATTACTACAGTTATCATGGCCAAGTGCTGAATGCACCTACCTTTAAGACATGGCTAGAAGGGCCAAGTGGTGGAACTAGGTGAGACTAAAAATTCTATCTATGATTCAAGCCTTTCCTATAATTGCCAAGTGGTGGATCTTTGATGTATCTAATTCCCAAATTTTAGTCTAAATGGCCAAGTGGTTGAATTAGGATCTGCTCATCCCCCACACAATATGTAAAATTACAGGTGTTATCATCACCCCAGGGAGGTCACCTAATTAAAATGTAACCTATCAAGTGAGTTCAACAGAAGGGTATTTAAAGTTCTTGAAACTTAGAGAAATATATATACATAACGACATTATTTTTTCAAATTTGAAAAAAACTTATAGATTTTAAAAGAAAAGGGTACATTATATTCTTAACAAACTTCACAGATAAGGGGTTTTACAAACATGTCTTGAACGCACGTGATATGGTAGTTTTACAAATATTGAATCCCCCAAGATCATGGCCAAGTGTTGAATGCACCTATCTTTAAGATATGGTTAGAATGGCCAGCTGGTGGATCCAGGAGACACCAACAATTGGATCGACATTTCAAGCCTTTGTTATAATGGCCAAGTGGTAGATCTTTGATGCACCTACTTCCCAATTATTACTCTAAATGGCCTCCTATTGCATCTAGAATCTACGCATCCCACAAACATTGTGTAAAATTACAAGTGTTATCATGGCTAAGTGTTGAATCTACCTAGCTTTAAGACATGGTTAGAATGGCCAAGTGATGGATCTAGGAGACACCAACAATTGGATCCACATTTCAAGCCTTTGTCATAATGGTCAAGTGGTGGATCTTTCATGCACCTACTTCCCAATTCTTACTATAAATGGCCAAGCGGTGGATCTAGAATCTACTCATCCCACAAACATTGTGTAAAATTACAAGTGTTATGATTGCCAAGTGTTGAATGTACCTAACTTTAAAACATGGTTAGAATGGCCAAGTGGTGGATCTAGGAGACACCAGCAATTGGATCCACATTTCAAGCCTTTGTTACAATGGCCATGTAGTGGATCTTTAATGCACCTACTTTCCAATTCTTAGTCTAAATGGCCAAGTGGTGGATCTAGGAGACACCAAAAATTAAATCCACATTTCAAGCCGTTGTTATAATCACCAAGTGGTGTATCTTTGATGCACCTACTTCCCAATTCTTAGTCTAAATGGCCAAGTGCTGTATCTAGGAAACACCAAAAATTAAATCCACATTTTAAGCCGTTTTTATAATCGCTAAGTGGTGTATCTTTGATACACCTACTTCCCAATTCTTAGTCTACATGGCCAAGTGGTGGATCTAGGATCTACTCATACCACAGACATTGTGTAAAATTACAAGTGTTTTGATGGCCAAGTGCTGAATGCACCTAACTTATAATGGCCAAGTGCTGGGTTTAAGAAATACCCATATTTCGAGTCACACTTTAGGCCTTGTTTCTAATGTCCAAGTGGTGAATCTCTGATGTATCTAATTCCCAAATTGTACTCTAAATGGCCAAGTGGTGGATCTAGGATCTACTCATCCCACAGACATTATGTATAATTACCAGCGTTATGATGGCCAACGGTGAATGCACGTATCTTTACGACATGGTTAGAATGGCCAAGTGGTGGATCTAGGTGACATCAACATTTGGATCCACATCTCAAACCTTTTTTATAATGGCCAAGTGGTGGATCTTTAATGCACCTACTTCTCAATTCTTAGTTTAAATGGCCAAGTGGTGTACCTAGGATCTACTTATCCCACCAAAATTTTATAACATCACAAGTGTTATGATGGCCAAGTGTTGGATGCACCTAACTTTAAGACATGGTTAGAATGCCCAAGTGGTGGATCTAGGAGACACCAACAATTCGATCCACATTTCAAGCCTTTGTTATAATGACCAAGTGGTGGATGTTTGATGCACCTACTTCCCAGTTCTCAATATAAATGGCCAAGTTGTGGATCTAGAATCTACTCATCCCACAAACATTGTGTAAAATTACTAGTATTATGATGGCCAAGTGTTGAATGCACCTACCTTTAACACATGGCTAGAATGGCCAGCGGTGGATCTAGAAGATACCAACACTTAGATCCACACTTTAAGCCTGCATTCTAATGGCTAAGTGGTGGATCTTTGATGTATCTAATTCCCAAGTTTTAGTCTAAATGGCGAAGTGGTGGATCTAGGATCTACTCATCCCACAGACATTGTGTATAATTACCAGCGTTATGATGGCCATGTGCTGAATGCACTTAAATGTAGATGTTGAATGCACCTACCTTCAAGACATGCTTAGAATGGCCAAGTGTTGGATCTAGGATCTACTCATCCCAGAAACATTTTGTAAAAGTACAAATATTATGATGGCCAAGTGTTGAATGCACCTAACTTTAAGAAATGGTTCGAATGGCCAAGTAGTGGATCTAAGAGACACCAACAATTGGATCCACTATTCAAGACTTATTTATAATGGCCAAGGGGTGGATCTTTGATGCACGTACTTTCCAATTCCTAGTGTAACTGGCCAATTGGTGTATTTAGGCTCTAATACCACAAACATTGTGTAAAATTACAAGTGTTATGATGGCCACTGGCTGAATGCACACAACTTTAAGACATGGTTAGAATAGCCAAGTGGTGGATCTAGGAGACGCCAACAATTGGATCCACATTTCAAGTCTTTGTTATAGTGGCCAAGTGGTGGATCTAAACGACAGCAACAATTGGATCCACATTTCAAGCCTTTGTTATAAGGGCCAAGTGTGGATCTTTGACCTACTTTGCAATTCTTAGTCTAAATGGGCAAGTGGTGGATCTACAATGTACTCATCCCACAAACATTGTGTAAACTTACAAGTGTTATGATGGCCAAGTGTTTAATGCACCTACCTTTAAGACATGGCTAGAATGGTCAAGTGGTGGATCTAGGAGATACCAACAATTGGATCCACACTTTAAGACTTCATTCTAACGGCCAAGTGGTGGATCTTTGATGTATCTAATTTCCAAATTTTAGTCTAAATTGCCAAGTGGTGGATCTTTGATGTATCTAATTCCCAAATTTTAGTCTAAATGGCCAAGTGGTTGATTCAGGATCTACTCATCCCCCACACAATATGTAAAATTTTAGGTGTTATCATCACCCTAGGGAGGTCACCTAATAAAAATGTAACCTATCACGTCAGTTCAACAGAAGGGTATTTAAAGTTCTTGAAACTTAGAGAAATATATATACATAACGACATTATTTTTTCAAATTTGAAAAAAACTTATAGATTTTAAAAGAAAAGGGTACATTATATTCTTAACAAAATTCACAGATAAGGCATTTTACAAACATGTCTTGAACGCATGTGATATGGTAGTTTTACAAATACTGAACCCCCCAAGATCATGGCCAAGTGTTGAATCCACGTGACTTTAAGATATGGTTAGAATGGCCAACTGGTGGATCCAAGAGACACCAACAATTGGATCCACATTTCAAACCTTTGTTATAATGGCCAAACGATAGATCTTTGATGCACCTACTTCCCAATTATTACTCTAAATGGCCTCCTGATGCATCTTGAATCTACTCATCCCACAAACATTGTGTAAAATTACAAGTGTTATTATGGCTACGTGTTGAATCTACCTAGCTTTAAGACATGGTTAGAATGGCCAAGTGATGGATCTAGGAGACACCAACAATTGGATCCACATTTCAAGCCTTTGTCATAATGGTCAAGTGGTGGATCTTTCATGCACCTACTTCCCAATTCTTACTATAAATGGCCAAGCGGTGGATCTAGAATCTACTCATCCCACAGACATTGTGTAAAATTACAACTGTTATGATTGCCAAGTGTTTAATGTACCTAACTTTAAGACATGGTTAGAATGGCCAAGTGGTGGATCTAGGAGACACCAGCAATTGGATCCACATTTCAGGCCTTTGTTATAATGGCCATGTAGTGGATCTTTAATGCACCTACTTTCCATTTCTTAGTCCAGATGGCCAAGTGGTGGATCTAGGAGACACCAAAAATGAAATCCACATTTCAAGCCGTTGTTATAATCGCCAAGTGGTGTATCTTTGATGCACCTACTTCCCAATTCTTAGTCTACATGGCCAGGTGGTGGATCTAGGATCTACTCATACGATAGACATTGTGTAAAATTACAAGTGTTGTGATGGCCAAGTGTTGAATGTACCTATCTTATAATGGCCAAGTGGTGGGTTTAAGAAATACCAACATTTTGGTTCACACTTCAGGCCTTGTTTCTAATGTCCAAGTGGTGAATCTTTGATGTATCTGATTCCCAAATTGTACTCTAAATGGCCAAGTGGTGGATCTAGGATCTACTCATCCCACAGACATTCTGTATAATTACCAGCGTTATGATGGCCAATGGTGAATGCATGTATCTTTAAGACATGGTTAGAATGGCCAAGTGGTGGATCTAGGTGACATCAACATTTGGATCCACATCTCAAGCCTTTGTTATAATGGCCAAGTGGTGGATCTTTAATGCACCTGCTTCTCAATTCTTAGTTTAAATGGCCAAGTGGTGTACCTAGGATCTACTTATCCCACCAAAATTTTATAACATCACAAGTGTTATGATGGCCAAGTGTTGGATGCACCTAACTTTAAGACATGGTTAGAATGCCCAAGTGGTGGATCTAGGAGACACCAACAATTCGATCCACATTTCAAGCCTTTGTTATAATGACCAAGTGGTGGATGTTTGATGCACCTACTTCCCAGTTCTTAGTCTAAATGGCCAAGTTGTGGATCTAGAATCTACTCATCCCACAAAGATTGTGTAAAATTGCTAGTATTATGATGGCCAAGTGTTGAATGCACCTACCTTTAGGACGTGGCTAGAATAGCCGGTGGTGGATTTAGAAGATACCAACACTTAGATCCACACTTGAAGACTTCGTTCTAATGGCTAAGTGGTGGATCCTTGATGTATTTAATTCCCAAATGTTAGTCTAAATGGCCAAGTGGTGGATCTAGGATCTACTCATCCCACAGACATTGTGTATAATTACCAGCGTTATGATGGCCAAGTGCTGAATGCACTTAAATGTAGGTGTTGATTGCACCTACCTTTAAGAAATGCTTAGAATGGCCAAGTGCTGGATCTATTATCTACTCATCCCAGAAACATTTTGTAAAATTACAAGTATTATGATGGCCAAGTGTTGAATGCACCTAACTTTAAGACATTGTTCGAATGGGCAAGTAGTGGATGTAGGAGACACCAACAATTGGATCCACTACTCAAGACTTATTTATAATGGCCAAGGGGTGGATCTTTGATGCACGTACTTCCCAATTCCTAGTCTAAATGGCCAAGTGGTGTATTTAGGATCTAATACCACAAACATTGTGCAAAATTACAGGTGTTATGATGGCTACTTGCTGAATGCACACAACTTTAAGACATGGTTAGAAGAGCCAAGTGGTGGATCTAGGAGACGCCAACAATTGGATCCACATTTCAAGCCTTTGTTATAGTGGCCAAGTGGTGGATCTAAAAGACACCAACAATTGGATCCACATTTCAAGCCTTTGTTATAATGGCCAAGTGTGGATCTTTGACCTACTTTCCAATTCTTACTCTAAATGGGCAAGTGGTGGATCTACAGTCTACTCATCCCACAAACATTGTGTAAACTTGCAAGTGTTATGATGGCCAAGTGTTGAATGCACCTACCTTTACGACATGGCTAGAATGGTCAAGTGGTGGATATAGGAGATACCAACAATTGGATCCACACTTTAAGACCTCATTTTAATGGCCAAGTGGTGGATTTTTGATGTATCTAATTCCCAAATTTTAGTCTAAATTGCCAAGTGGTTGATTTAGGATCTACTCATCCCCCACACAATATGTAAAATTACAGCTGTTATCATCACCGCAGGGAGGTCACCTAATAAAAATGTAACATATCACGTGAGTTCAACAGAAGGGTACTTAAAGTTCTTGAAAATTAGAGAAATATATATACATAACGACATTATTTTTTCAAATTTGAAAAAAACTTATAGATTTTAAAAGAAAAGGGTACATTATATTCTTAACAAAATTCATAGATAAGGCGTTTTACAAACATGTCTTGAACGCACGTGATACGGTAGTTTTACAAATAGTGAACCCCCCAAGATCATGGCCAAGTGTTGAGTCCACCTAACTTTAAGATATGGTTAGAATGGCCAACTGGTGGATCCAGGAGACACCAACAATTGGATCCACATTTCAAACCTTTGTTATAATGGCCAAGTGGTAGATCTTTGATGCACCTACTTCCCAATTATTACTCTAAATGGTCTCCTGATGCATCTAGAATCTACTCATCCCACAAACATTGTGTAAAATTACAAGTGTTATCATGGCTACGTGTTGAATCTACCTAGCTTTAAGACATGGTTAGAATGGCCAAGTGGTGGATCTAGGAGACACCGACAATTGGATCCACATTTCAAGCCTTTGTCATAATGGTCAAGTGGTGGATCTTTGATGCACCTACTTCCCAATTCTTACTCTAAATGGCCAAGTGGTGGATCTAGAATCTACTCATCCCACAAACATTGTGTAAAATTACAAGTGTTATGATTGCCAAGTGTTGAATGTACCTAACTTTAAGACATGGTTAGGATGGCCAAGTGGTGGATCTAAGAGACACCAGCAATTGGATCCACATTTCAGGCCTTTGTTATAATGTCCATGTAGTGGATCTTTAATGCACCTACTTTCCAATTCTTAGTCTAAATGGCCAAGTGATGGATCTAGGAGACACCAAAAATTAAATCCACATTTCAAGCTGTTGTTATAATCGCCAAGTGGTGTATCTTTGATGCACCTACTTCCCAATTCTTAGTCTACATGGCCAAGTGGTGGATCTAGGATCTACTTATACCACACACATTGTGTAAAATTACAAGTGTTGTGATGGCCAACTGCTGAATGCACCTATTGATGGGGGCTTTTCACAAGCCAAGCTCCCATACCCCTCTTCTCTCGTCCCCACCCCATGAAAACCCCCTTTTAGGAAGGGAGCGATAAAAGGCATTGGAAAAGGTAAGAAAAAAAAAAAGTATGATTATGTAAATATATGAGAGAGATAAAATAGGCCACCTCGTGCCTGCGGGGCAGCCCATCCCCACCTTGCCTCCTTTTTCTTCATTGTTGCCCCGCCGTGTGTCCCTTTTCCTCTCTTTGATTCAAAAGGTCAACCCCCTCTCTCTTCCCCTTGTCCTTTCTCCTTTGTCTCTCCCCTCAAGCTACCCCACCTGTCACCAATAATGCATTCTAACTCCCTAATAATGCACCCTAACTCACATGCAACTTATCCTATTTCCCAAAATAGAATACCCCTACCCCCTTTTCTCTCTCCTATCATATCCCATGACCCAAATATCCCCCTCTCTCTCTAAAGGGCGCCATGTTTCTTGTCTTGTAGCTAAATAACCTCCCCCACACTCACACACACTAAGTTTCACTGAAAAAGGTGCCCACACACCCATCCCCACCCGGTGGTTACCTGATTTTTCTTGTGTTCACACACAGCTGCACACAGATTCACCTCTGAACACACTCCCCTCTCTCCCATCTTGTAATTACTTTTTTCTCCATGTCACATCTCACTTTTTTCCATTCACCCATATCTCTCTCTTAATCTCTCTCATGAGACTGCTGTTCTGGCACGTATACACACAGCCAGACAAGTGGGGCCTAGAGTCACATGGCCTATGTAGATAATGATTTCTTCATTGATGTGATGGGTATCATTATGAAGGATCCACAAAGGGTAAGCACGAATGGTGATCCATCACGAAAAGGGCAACCCAATGAAGAGGAGAGCAAATCACTTGGCCTAGGAGGAAGTAGGTTGAAGGGTATGTTGTCTACGGAAATAACACTTGAGGAGAAAGATAGTTTTTTGCAAATGTTGATGGGATTTCCTAACCTGTTCATTGACAACTATGAAAGAATCACAGGCATTACAGTGGTGGAACATCATATTAAGCTGAAGGAAGGGGTAAAACCAGTTGTGCAAAAGCTACGACGACTGGGGGTCATACAAGAAAAGGCACTCTTGGCCGAGGTAAGGAAACTGCTGGAGGCGGGATTCATCTATCCTGTAGAAAACTCAGAATGGGTGTCACCCGTAGTGGTGACGCCTAAAAAGAATGGTAAGTGGAGGGTCTGTGTTGACTACAAACCACTAAATGCAGCTACAAAGAGAGACCACTTTCCTCTCCCTTTCTTGGATGAAACTCTGAATGAAGTAGCGGGTTTTGAATGCTATACCGTCTGTGATGGTTATTCTGGATACTTTCAAATACGCATAGCCTTGGAAGATCAGCTAAAAACCACTTTTATCACGCCATGGGGTTGTTTTGCATACAGGGTTATGCCATTTGGTCTCACAAATGCACCTGCCACATTCCAAAGATATGTCACATATGTTTTTCAACCGTTCTTTGGAACATCCATAAGAGTGTTCATTGATGATTTTTGTATATATAGCTCCCGTATTTCACATTTAGAAAAGCTAACTGAAGGTTTGGCCAGGTTGCAGAGCCTAGGTGGGCAATTAAATGTGGATAAATGCCACATTGGGGAGAGTAAAGTCATTCTACTAGGCCATGAAATTTCAGCAAAAGGTATCAACGCCGACCCAAGTAAGGTGTCCGTACTCATAGCCCTACCTTAACCAACGATCGCACGTCAACTGGTCTCTTTTCTACAGAAGGTGAGGTACTTATGTAGATTCATACATCTACAATCACAACTTGTTCTACCACTGCAACAACTCACTCAAAGATCAACTTTCACTTGGGACGAGGAAAGCGAACATCACTACAACAAGGTAAAGGAGGTCTTAGCCACTCTGCCAACTATCTCACCACCTAAGTGGGATGAAAAATTCTATGTCACCTCAAGTGTTGGTGATGACTCATTGGGGGCTGTGCTACTCCAAAAGGATACGACGACATCTTTCATGAGGCCAATCTACTTCTCTAGTCGAATGATGACAGCAGGAGAGAAAGGTCTACAATGGTGCGTCTCGCAAGGTGTACAACGCCTTAATGTATTTGGGGATGCTTTACTTATGGTAAGTCAAGTAAATGGAGCATGGACATGCAAGAATCTTAGTTTAAGGACTCACTTAAGTGGTGTAAAAACCTTGTTGGGTAATTTTGAAGAAGTTCAAATACACCATATCCCAAGGGCTCAAAACCAAGAAGCAGATGCCCTAGCAAGTGGAAGACTACAGGAAGTGGTGGTTGGAGCAATAAAACTAAAGCTCCCTCTATTTCAAGGCAGTGATGCCTTGCTTGACATCATGCATTTTTTGGAAATAGGGGAATGCCCATCAGATTTAACAAAGGGACAGAAGCAATGGCTAACGCGGAAGGCCACAAGGTATCAACTCATCAATGACGGTTTGTACTGTAAGGGTAAGGAACAAATACTCAGGAAGGTCCCTCTCTCTCAGGAAATCATGCGAGTAATTGTTAGCTGTCACGATGGGGTTTGTGGTGGTCACTTTTCCCTAGACATAACAAGTAGGAAAATCTTGCAGGCACGCTTCATATGGCCTAGCCTCAACCGTGATGTACACCACTGGTGCAAAACGTATAAGTTGTGTCAAAAGGCCGGCACTAGGTCACTTATGCTTGAATTACAGACACCTATTCTCTCATATGGCCCATTTGGAAAATGGGGTATCGATGCCATTGGGCCATTACCTAGGGCCAGCTCAGGAAAATTCTACATTATCATGGGGGTCGACTACATGACTAGATGGGTAGAGGCTACAACCACCACTAGAATCACAACAGTAGAGGTAGCTAAATTTATCTACGAGCACATATATTGTAGATTTGGCACACCTTTAGAGATCATCTCTGATAGAGGGCCATGTTTCAAAGCAGACTTGGTAGGAGAATTAATGCAGAAACTGGGCATTACAAGGAGGCACTCTTCACCATATTACCCTTAATGTAATGGCCTAGTTGAAAAGGTAAATGGAATGGTTTCTCAAATTATTACCAAGCAGGTAAACAATCATCCTGGAGACTGGGATAAGTACCTACTACCAGCTTTATGGGCCTAAAGAACTTCATTCCGTACATCCTTGCGATTCACACCGTATCATCTAGTATTTGGTAAGGAAGCAATCTTGCCCATTGAAGTGCAACTACAAAGTCTTAGAATAATGGCAAGCCATCTTCAACAACCCAACATGCATTTGAGAGATCACATCATCAACTTGGAAAGACTACAGCTGGACAGAGAAGAAGCAATAAATTATTATGCAGCACAAGCAGAGTATAGACGGCTTAGCTTTAACGAGCATCTCTGGAAAAAAGAATTGAAGAAAGGAATGTTGGTGCTCCGCTACGACAGTCGCTTCGACACGCGCAAGGATAAGAAACTCCTGCTCCGATGGGAAGGCCCTTTCATCATCAGGAAAAAGTATGCCAATGGAAGCTACCAGCTTATGGAGGCTGATGGAAAACTTCATAAAACCAAGATAAATGGTTGGTGACTTAAACCTTATTTTCTTCGATTTGACCAGGCTCCACCTATTGACATTCGAGATGAGGACACACTATCAGCTGCAACCTCCGACGATAATGATCAAACAGATGAGCTAGAGACATGAATGCCTCTAGCCAAAAGGGGAGGGCTAATGATGGGGGCTTTTCACAAGCCAAGCTCCCATACCCCTCTTCTCTCGTCCCCACCCCATGAAAACCCCCTCTTAGGGAGGGAGTGATAAAAGGCATTGGAAAAAGTAAGAAAAAAATAAAGTATGATTATGTAAATATATGAGAAAGATAAAATATGCCACCTCATGCCTCCGGGGAAGCCCATCCCCACCTTGACTCCTTTTTCTTCACTGTTGCCCCGCCGTGTGTCCCTTTTCCTCTCCTCCACTAAAAAGGTCAACCCCCTCTTTGTTCTCCTTGTCCTTTCTCCTTTATCTCTCCCCTCAAGCTACCCCACATCTCACCAATAATGCATTCTAACTCACTAATAATGCACCCTACCTCACATGCAACTTATCCTATCTTCCAAAATAGTATACCCCACCCCCCTTTTCTCTCTCCTATCATATCCCATGACCCAAATATCTCCCTCTCTCTCTAAAGGGCGCCATGTCTCTTGTCTTGTAGCTAAATAACCTCCCCCACACTCACACACACTCAGTTTCACTAAAAAAGGTGCCCACAGACCCATCCCCACCCGGTGGTTACCTGATTTTTCTTGTGTTCACACACACTTGCACACAGATTCACCTCTGAACACACTCCCCTCTCTCCCCTCTTGTCATTACTTTATTCTCCATGTCACCTCTCACTTTTTTCCATTCACCCATCTCTCTCTCTTAGTCTCTCTCATGAGACTGTTGTTCTGGCACATATACACACAGCCAGACAAGTGGGGCCCACAGTCACATGGCCTATGTAGACAATGATTTCTTAATTTCTAAATTCTAGAATTTCTCCCCCATCCTCCCCTATATAAAGAGGGGTCACCATCACACTAAACACACACACAACATCACCAAAGAATACGCTATGCACTGTGTGTGCCTATTGCACACACACATATCCACACCATCACCATCATCGCAATCACCATGCTCGTCTTGAACATGACCTCTACACCCTTGGTCTATGGAAGATGAAGGGAAGCTAAATGAAGGATGATGGCCATAACCCTCGTGCGAGTCTTCTCCATCAACTCCCACCTATCCGCCATGTGCTCTACCACTCTCTCCCTTCTCATTCCCCTACCCTAAGCTCCCCATTTCATCGCCTTATTCTCTAAATAAAGCTTGACGTTTTGTGAGTATGTTTTCTTGCAATGTTTTGCCCATGTGAGGTGAGCGGAATCGCCACCTAGTCTTGTTTTTGGAGTGAGCTTGTGTATGTGTGAAGGGTGTGCGGATTCGCCATCCTTCTGTGGTGCCTAAGTACTAAATCACTATACCCCCTCCCTCACTCTCTCTCTCTCTCTCTCTCTCTCTCTCTCTCTCTCTCACTTGATCTCATTTCCCCTCCTCTTCATCATTACTCCCTAGCATCTATCTCTCTTGGATGAAAACTTTGTTATGGTGGTGTGTTGTTTGCGTCCTAGCCGCTGAAGCTAAGTGGTGCCCCCTGTTTGCTTTACCATGACAAGCTCGAGGCTCTCCATTCGGTCCCCGGTGTTTTAGAGGCCGTCGGGAGTTCGGGGTTCGCTTTACTCCCGTCACTATCTTATAATGGCCAAGTGGTGGGTTTAAGAAATACCGCCATTTCGGTTCACACTTCAGGCCTTGTTTCTAATGTCCAAGTGGTGAATCTTTGATGTATCTGATTCCCAAATTGTACTCTAAATGGCCAAGTGGTGGATCTAGGATCTACTCATCCCACAGACATTGTGTATAATTACCAGCGTTATGATGGCCAACGGTGAATGCACGTATCTTTACGACATGGTTAGAATGGCCAAGTGGTGGATCCAGGTGACATCAAGAGTTCGATCCACATTTCAAGCCTTTGTTATAATGGCCAAGTGGTGGATCTATAGTATTGCTACTTCTCAATTCTTAGTTTAAATGGCCAAGTGGTGGACCTAGGATCTACTTATACCACCAATATTTTATAACATCACAAGTGTTATGATGGTCAAGTGTTGGATGCACCTAACTTTAAGACATGGTTAGAATGCCCAAGTGGTGGATCTAGGAGACACCAACAATTGGATCCACATTTCAAGCCTTTGTTATAATGACCAAGTGGTGGATCTTTGATACACCTACTTCCCAGTTGTTAGTCTAAATGGCCAATTTGTGGATTTAGAATCTACTCATCCCACAAACATTGTGTAAAATTACTAGTATTATGATGGCCAAGTGTTGAATTCACCTACCTTTAAGACGTGGCTAGAATGGTGAGTGGTGGATCTAGAAGATACCAACACTTAGATCCACACTTGAAGCATTCGTTCTAATGGCTAAGTGGTGGATCTTTGATGTATCTAATTCCCACATTTTAGTCTAAATAACCAAGTGCTGGATCTAGGATCTACTCATCCCACAGACATTGTGTATAACTACCAGCGTTATGATGGCCATGTGCTGAATGCACTTAAATGTAGGTGTTGAATGCACCTACCTTTAAGACATGCTTAGAATGCCCAAGTGTTGGATCTAGGATCTACTCATCCCAGAAACATTTTGTAAAATTACAAGTATTATGATGGCCAAGTGTTGAATGCACCTAACTTTAAGACATGGTTCGAATGGCCAAGTAGTGGATCTAGGAGACACCAATAATTGGATCCACTGTTCAAGACTTATTTATAATGGCCAAGGGGTGGATCTTTGATGCACGTACTTCCCAATTCCTAGTGTAAATGGCCAAGTGGTGTATTTAGGATCTAATACCACAAACATTGTGTAAAATTACAAGTGTTATGATGGCCACTTGCTGAATGCACACAACTTTAAGACATGGTTAGAATAGCCAAGTGGTGGATCTAGGAGACGCCAACAATTGGATCCACATTTCAAGCTTTTGTTATAGTGGCCAAGTGGTGGATGTAAAAGACACCAACAATTGGATCCACATTTCAAGCCTTTGTTATAATGGCCAAGTGTGGATCTTTGACCTACTTTTCAATTCTTAGTCTAAATGAGCAAGTAGTGGATCTACAATCTACTCATCCCACAAACATTGTGTAAACTTACAAGTGTTATGATGGCCAAGTGTTGAATGCACCTACCTTTAAGACATGGCTAGAATGTTCAAGTGGTGGATCTAGGAGATACCAACAATTGCATCCACACTTTAAGACTTCATTCTAATGGCCAAGTGGTGGATCTTAGATATATCTCATTTCCAAGTTTTAGTATAAATGGCCAAGTGGTGGATCTAGGAGCTACTCATCCCACAGACATTGTGTATAATTACTAGTGTTATACTGTCCAAGTGTTGAATGCACCTACCTTTAAGACATGGCTAGAATGGCCAAGTGGTGGATTTAGGTGAGACCAAAAATTCTATCTACAATTCAAGCCTTTCTTATAATGGCCAAGTGGTGGATGTTTGATGTATCTAATTCCCAAATTTTAGTATAAATGGCCAAGTGGTTGATCTAGGATCTACTCATCCCACAGACAATATGTAAAGATACAAGTGTTATCATCACCACAGGGAGGTCACCTAATAGAAATGTAACCTATCACGTGAGTTCAACATAAGGGTATTTAAAGTTCTTGAAACTTAGAGAAATATATATACATAACAACATTATTTTTTCAAATTTGAAAAAAACTTATAGATTTTAAAAGAAAAGGGTACATTATATACTTAACAAAATTAACATACAAGGGGTTTTACAAACATGTCATGAACGCACATGATATGGTAGTTTTACAAATAGTGAACCCCCCAAGATCATGGCCAAGCGTTAAATCCACCTAGCTTTAAGATATGGTTAGAATGGCCAAGTGGTGGATCTAGGAGACACCAAAAATTGGATCCACATTTGCCAAGCTTTTGTTATAATGGCCAAGTGGTAGATCTTTGATGCACCTACTTTCCAATGCTTACTCTAAATTGCCACCTGATCAATCGAGAACCTACTCATCCCACAAACATTGTGTAAAATTAAAAGTGTTATCATGGCTACGTCTTGAATCCACCTACCTTTAAGACATGGTTAGAATGGCCAAGTGGTGGATCTACGTGACACCAACAATTGGATGCACATTTCAAGCCTTTGTTATAATGGTCAAGTGGTGGATCTTTGATGCACCTACTTCCCAATTCTTACTCTAAATGGCCAAGTGGTGGATTTAGAATCTACTCATCCCGCAAACATTGTGTAAAATTACAAGTGTTATGATGGTCAGGTGTTTAATGCACCTAACTTTAAGACATGGTTAGAATGGCCAAGTGGTGGATATAGGGGACACCAACAATTGGGTCCACATTTAAAGCCTTTGTTACAATGGCCATGTAGTGGATCTTTGATGCACCTACTTCCCAATTCTTAGTCTAAATGGTCAAGTGGTGGATCTAGGAGACACCAAAAATTAAATCCACATTTCACGCCTTTCTTATAATGGCCAAGTGGTGGATCTTTGATGCACCTACTTCCCAATTCTTAGTCTACATGGGCAAGTGCTGGATCTAGGATCTACTCATCCCACACACATTGTGTAAAATTACAAGTGTTATGATGCCCAAGTGCTCAATGTACCTATCTTTAAGACATGGCTATAATGGCCAAGTGGTGGGTCTAAGAGATACCAACAATTTGATCCACACTTCAAGCCTTGGTTCTAATATCCTAGTGGTGAATCTTTGATGTATCTAATTCCCAAATTGTAGTCTAAATGGCCAAGTGGTGGATCTAGGATCTACTCATCCCACAGACATTGTGTCTAATTACTAGCGTTATGATGGCCAATGGTGAATTCACGTACTTTTAAGACATGATTAGAATGGCCAAGTGGTGGATCTAGGTGATACCAACAACTGGATCCACATTTCAAGCCTTTGTTATAATGGCCAAGTGGTGGATCTTTGACGCATCTACTTCTCAATTCTTAGTCTAAATGGCTAAGTGGTTGATCTAGGATCTACTCATCCCACCAACATTGTGTAAAATTACAAGTGGTATGATGACCAAGTGTTGAATGCACCTAGGTCTAAGACATGCTTAGAATGGGCGATTGGTGGATCTAGGAGATACTATTGGATCCAAATTTCAAGCCTTTGTTATAATCCCCAAGTGGTGGATCTTTGATGCACCTACTTCCCAAATCTTAGTCTAAATGGCTAAGTGGTGGATCTAGGATCTACTCATCCCACACACTTTGTGTAAAATTACAAGTGTTGCATGCATCTACTTTTAAGACATGGCTAGAATGGCCAAGTGGTGGATCAAAAATTGGATCCACACTTGAAGCCTTCATACTAATGGCCAAGTGGTGGATCTTTGATGTATCTAATTCTTAAATTTTAGTATAAATGGCCAAGTGGTGGATCTAGGATCTACTCATCCCACATACATTGTGTATAATTACCAGTTTTATGATGGCCAAGTGTTGAATGCACCTACCTTTAAGACATGGCTAGAATGGCCAAGTGGTTGATCTAGGAGACACCAACAATTGTATCTACAATTCAAGCCTTTGTTATAATTTCCAAGTGGTGGATCTTTGATGTATCTAATTCCCAAATTTTAGTCTAAATGGCCAAGTGGTGGATCTAGAATCTACTCATTCCACATACATTGTGTAAAATTAAAAGTATTATCATGGCCAAGTGTTGAATCCTCCTAACTTTTAGATATGGTTAGAATTGCCAAGTGGTGTTTCTAGGAGACACTAGCAATTGGATCCACATTTCAAGCCCTTGGTATAATTGCCAAGTGGTGGATCTTTGATGCACCTACTTCCCAATTCTTACTCTAAAAAGCCAACCTGTGGATCTAGAATCTACTTATCCCACAAACATTGTGTAAAATTACAAGTGTTGATTCCACCTAATTGGCCAGGTGGAGGATCAAGGAGACACCAACTACTGGATGCAAATTTCAAGCCTTGGTTATAATGGCCAAGTGGTGGATCTTTGATGCACCTACTTCCCAATTCTTAGTCTAATGGCCAAGTGGTGGATCTAGAATCTTCTCATCGTAAAAAGATTGTGTAAACTTACAGGTGTTATGATGGCCAAGTGTCTGCAAAATACACCTATCTTTAAGACATGGCTAGAATGGCAAATTGCTTGATCTAAGAGATACCAACAATTGGATCCACACTTCAAGCCTTTAGTCTAATGGCCAAGTGGTGGATTTATGATGTATCTAATTCCCAAATTGTAGTCTAAGAAGCCAAGTGGTGGATCTAGGATCTGCTCATGGCACAGATATTGTGTATAATTAGAAGTGTTATGATGGCCAAGTGTTGACAAGTGGTGGATCTTTAATGCACCTGATTCCCAATTCTTACTCTAAATGGGCAAGTGGTGGATCTAAGATCTACTCATCACAACAACATTGTGTAAAACTACAAGTGTTATGATGGCCAAGTTTTGAATGCACCTAACTTTAATACATGGTTAGAATAGCCAAGTGGTCGATCTAGAAGACACAAACAATTGGATCCACATTTTAAGCCTTTTTTATAATGGCCAAGTGGTGGATCTTTGATGCACCTACTTCCCAATTCGTAGTCTAAATGGCGAAGTGATCGATCTAGAATCTACTCATCCCACACACTGGGTTTGACATGTATCGACTTACTACTCCCACTGCAAATGCAATGTCTGGGCGAGTAGCAATCATTGCATACATCAAACTACCCACTACAGAGGCATATGGAATCTTATCCATTTCAGCCTTTTCTTCCTCAGACATAGGACAATCTTTTTTTCTAAGTTTCACATATGGTGGCAATGGAACACTCAGTGCCTTTCCCTTCTCCATATTGAAACGTTGAAAAACCTTGTCAATATACTCTGTTTGAGATAACCAAATCAACTTCTTTGATCTGTCTCTCTGAATGCGCATACCAAGTATATGACTTGCCTCACCCATGTCTTTCATGTCAAACGATTTTTCCATCTTTGACTTCAAAGCTGAAATTTCTTCCAAGTGCTTGCCAGCAATCAACATGTCATCCACATACAAAATAAGGATCAGCCAACTACCATCCTTAGCCTTCTTTGTATATAGACAGTGATCGAACTCACTACGTTTGTAGCCTTGAGAAAGCATAAACTTGTGGAATTGATGGTACCATGCCCTCGGTGATTGTTTTAAGCCATAAAGACTCTTTAACAACTGGCATACCCAATCTTCCTTGCCTTTCTCAACAAACCCTTCTGGCTGCTGCATGTAAATTTCCACATCTAAATCACCATGCAAGAACGCTGTCTTGACATCCATTTGGTGCAACACCAAATCTAATATGGCAACCAATGCAAGAAAGCATCTCAATGTAGTCATCTTGACCACCGGAGAGAAGACTTCATCAAAGTCAATGCCTTGTTCTTGCTTAAAGCCCTTGGCAACAAGCCTTGCTTTGTACTTTGGCTGACTATATTCATGAGCGGTGATCTTATACCTATAAATCCATTTACAAGGTAGAGCCTTTTTGCCCCGTGGTAATTTAATTAGCTTCCATGTCTGGTTTTTATGCAGAGCTGTCATCTCTGACTGCATGGCCAATTGCCAATTCCCGGAGTCCTTCATTTGCACTGCTTCCTTGTAACATGAAGGCTCATTGCAATCAGTCAACATGACATAGTTCATAGATGGAACAAACCTATCAGGAGGTCGCGTAACACGTCCAGATCTACGCACAATAGGTGGCTTAGGCTCAGCCACAACCTATGGTTCCACTCTATCCTGTCCTTGCTCCTCTTGAGCCCTGACATTTTGTCTTGCACGTGCAGGTCCATCTTCTTGGAAGACAACTCTTCTAATCTCCTCAACCCTCTCTAGTTTAGAATAATATTTGGATTCATTAAAGTGAACATCATTGCTGCGGACAACCTTTCCAGATTCGGGATCCCAAAGTCTGTACCCCATCTCACCAGAATTACCATAGCCTAGAAAGATGCACTTTCTACTTTTTGGCTCAAGTTTGTTCCTAAATTCCTTTGGAACGTGAGTATATGCCTCACAGCCAAAGACTCTGAGATGCTTGTATGAGGGCATTTTGCCTGACCATACCATCTCTGGCACTGAATCCTTCTGCAAAACCTTGCTAGGAGATCTATTTACAAGATGAACAGCTGTTGATACAGCTTCAACCCAAAACCCATTTGGCAGCTGTGGATTAGACAACATACTTTTGAACTTCTCTTGTATGGTCCTATTCATCCTCTCAGCAACACCATTTTGAGGAGGATTGTAAGGAGTAGTAAGTTCACGTTTTATACCTTTTGACTCACAAAATTCCTGAAAGGCCTTTGAAACATACTCTCCACCATTGTCAGTGCGTAAGCATTTAAGCTTCTTGCCACTCTGATTCTCCACAAGTGTCACAAACGTTTTGAAAACACTCAATGCTTCATCCTTGTGCTTGAGAAAGTAAACCCATACTTTCCTCGAGTAATCATCTATAAATGTCATAAAGTAAGAAGCTCCCCCTAGAGATAGGTTAGGCATAGGTCCACACAAATCACTATGAACAAGTGCCAACTGTGTATCTCTTCTACTGCTTCTATGCTTATGTGGCTGCTGTGTTTGCTTACCATATAGAAAATTTTCACAGAATTCAAAATCATTAAATGAAAATCGAGGCAAATAACCAGAACGAGACAAGATTTCCATTCCCTTCTTGGACATATGTCCTAACCGGCTATGCCACAAAGAAACGTTCGGCTGCTCGGTTACATTGATTACATTTTTAGAGACATTTGATACATAAATCATGTAAAGTCCTCCAGACTTTACTCCATGTGCTACTGTCATAGAACCCTTGGATATCTTCCACATGTTCTGTCCAAAAGTGGTGACGTAGCCAGCATCATCAAGTAAACCTGTGCTGATCAAGCTCTTTGTAATTGCGGGAACATGTCTCACATTCTTCAGCGTGAAAGAAGAGCCATTCTGAAACTTCAATTGAACATCTCCAACACCTAAGATCTCACATGTCTACCCATTGCCTAGCCGAACATGATCTTTAGTGGTCACATAAGAAGTAAACCACTCCTTGTTTGGAGACACATGAAGTGATGCCCCTGAGTATATAATCCAGTCACTCAGTGCATTTCCATCAGATGCTGTAAGAAGAGCTGAGTCCATTGTATTCTTCAAGAAGTATATGTCTCCTGACACTAGACTGTCATCCTCTGCAACAGTGTTTGTCACATTTATTTCTTGAATCTTCACTGAGGACTTGTTCTTCTCACCATGATCTTCAGCTTTCTCTTTGCCTTTTTCTGCTTTCCATTCTCTGCAGTCTCTTTTCATGTGACCCTTCTTGCCACAATGGTAGCATTCTATGTCACTCTTACCTTTAGCACTGCGGGACTTGCTACGAGACTGATTCCTCTTTCCACCTTTGTACTTTTCTTTGGTCCTTCCCCTGACAACTAAGGCTGTTCCTTTGCCTTTGTCCATTTTCTTTCTATTGGTTTCTTCAGTAAGCAGACTTCCTTCTACACCTGCTATGTTCAAACCATCTGGAGGTGCAGAATTACTCAAAGCTGTGCGAAAAGTGTCCCAACTTTCCGGCAATGTGATTAACAGGAACATAGCTCTAACAGGTTCATCAAACTTGACACCTTGAGCTGACAACTGACTATAAATTGTGTTGAATTCATTCAGATGATTGGACATAGGTGTCCCTTCTTTCATCTTCAAGTCAACAAGCTTCTTAAGCCAGTATACCTGTGAAGTTGCACTCTGCTTCTCATAAAGATCACTCAGCTTTAACCGTGCTTGATAAGCCGACATCTCGTCTGCTACATTGAAGTAAACGCTTTCTGCCAAAGTCAGTATAATGGTAGAAAGTGCCAATTCATCCATTTTGCTCCATTCATCTTCATCCATATCTTCTGGTTTTATCCCCTTGAGATTTATAGGTTTTATCTGCTTCTTTTGTACCAACACGTGCCAAATCTGCTGCTTCCACAATGGGAAATTGGTTCCATCCAGCTTCTTGATATTGTAAAGAGAAGTGTCCTGTGATCCAGCCATAGCTACGCTTCACAGTAGTTTACTTTCCTGGGAAAAATTCGATAGAGTTTCCCCTGTAAACTGACCTTTCAACCAATATCAACCTGTCAAATGAACCAAGAAAGCTTCAGATTCTGCATAGATTTCGGCAGAGTCTGCTTTGTAAAATGGCTCTGGTGTACTAAAAAACAGACCAAAAAACAGCTCAAAAAACACTCTCTCTCTGACACTGTAAGCTGTGGGTAAACCTGTCCTGCACCTGTACTGTCTCTGACTGTCCTGTAAGCATAGACTGTGACAATGCCTCAACGGCAGTAAAGCAAAGATGCAATCCCAACTGTCTAACTCACAGTCAATACATCCTAGCTGCCTATCTAAGGGTGCTCGAGGGATCGCTCCAAGACCTGTATCACCGAAAGGATCTCAACATTCGAGAATCCCCCAGCTCAATAAAACCTCACTCGACCCTCAACAAAGGCTGCAGTAAATCTGACAGTACATAGACTTCCCACAAAGTCATACATCCACAAATTTCCCACTGTATGCTGTAACCGCTGCGGCGGTTGTTTGCTGCGTGACTCACAGCCAGCAAACCCTCAACAAACATACATCATCTCTGACAATACATCCCATGTGGAGGTACCTGCAATGTCAGGATGAAATCTGGAATATCAAGCAGCAAACACAAGCTACTTGATGAACTAGTGGATGTCGCCTAAAGTCTGTGTGTAGATGCGCCCGTGTCGTATGTGACACGCCTCCAAGAACTGTGAGCCGTCCTTTGATGTGTAGACAACCACAAATCAACACTCTGGGAGTGTCAATATCCTCAGCACCTGCAGTCGTAGGCCGAAAACCCCAAATATGCAGAGTCGGATCTGCACCCGCTGCAACCACGTAGTCGAAAATGTCCTGCGCAGAACTTTGTCGAATACCGAGATGACCTCAGAATGAAATTCTCAGCAGATCGAGCCCTTCGGGCCCACCCACGAGATTTGGGGCCGTGTCTTCGCCTGTCGAATTTCACTCCAATCTGAGTTGGTGACTCTAGCCTCCTGCAGTGCTTCCCCGAGCCTCGATCTGAGCTCTGATACCAGTTGAAGGAGTACGAGCGAGAGTGCGACGCGAGAGAGAGTGCGAGAAGAAGAGCATGACGATATGGTGAACTCGCTCTATTGTAATGTGTAGAGCATAGTGAGTTCTTATTAGGTTTTTACAAAAGAATATGTGTACATACCTGGCGGCCCGCCCACTTACCTGGGCGACCACATTGGGCTATATACCCCAACACATACATTGTGTAAACTTACAAGCATTATGATGGCCAAGTGCTGAATGCACCTACCTTTAAGAAATGGCTAGAATGTCCAATTTCTAGATCTAAGAGATACCAACAATTGGATCCATACTTCAAGCCTTTGTTCTAATAGCCAAGTGGTGGATCTTTGATGTATCTAATTCCCAAATTATAGTCTAAATGGCCAAGTGGTGGATCTAGGATCTACTCATCGCACTGACATTGTGTATAATTATCAGGGTTATGATGGCCAAGTATTGAATGCACGTACTTTTAAGACTTGGTTGGAATGTCTAAGTGGTGGATCTACGTGACAACAACAATTGGATCCACATTTCAAGCCTTTGTTATAATGGACAAGTGGTGCATCTTTGGTGCGCCTACTTCCCGATTCTTACTCTAATTGGGCAAGTGGTGGATCTAAGATCTACTCATCACAACAACATTGTGTAAAACTACAAGTGTTATGATGGTCAAGTGTGGAATGTTAAAGAATATGATGTTAAAGAATATGTCCATTGTGCTATGGGTGGCCGGACACTGACTATACTATGTTGTAAATATACTTTGGATAATAGTTCAAAAGAGAAGAAGAGAAGAGCAGCTCGTTGAATGGCTGCTGCAGGGTAACGATTGTGTGTGTGTGTCTCGATGTGTGTTGGTGTGTGTGTGTAGTCTTCTTTTCTACCTTCTCCATCACCTGCGCACTCTACAAAGTGGTATCAGAGCTCAGTTTGAGGAGCTACAGTCAATACACAGGTTTCCGCAGCTATGGAAAACAACAAAAAAGAGAGGTTTTTTGGTCATAACTCCCTCACCCGAACTCGGAATACAGTGATCCAGGAGTCTATCTTCATGTTTTTGGGCGTTCCGGACGCATTGGCATACTCAGATTTTCCAAAATTTGCAATTTTCTGTAGCAAACAGCCAGCTCACACAAGCAAAGGAGATGTCCAGTTTTGCACTCGGCAGTAGATTTACAGGTTACAGGTGAAGAATTCAGTATTTACACAGGTTTTGGAGAGCAACATAGAGCTTTTGCATCATGATATTGTGTTATCGAAGATTATGTTTGGTTGTTGTGGGTCCGTTATGGACAGCCGCCTATCTAAGAAAGGTTGTGGGAAGAAGTTGAGGCGGTTATATTGTCAGATTGAGTACTTTGTGGTTATGTATGGATATGCGGTCAATGTATTTTGGAAAACTGCAGCCTTTGTGAGGGTCGAGTGAGGTTTTTTGAAGCCTTGCCTTGGGAGCTTTGGTACCTTGGCAAGGTGGATTAGGTACTGGAGCGAACCCCAGACTAACCCCGCGAAAGACCTCATATGTCGTTTACGACTATGGGAAGAAGGTGGATGTATGGATATGTGGTACAGGACAGCGTATGGAAATACAGGTCCATGTGGATATTGTTTTAGAGTATTTATGCATAGTACTGAGTCAGTCTGTGGCAAAGTGAGTCAGTGGATTTTTCCTTGGCAGTGAGAGATTTTCTGTTAGTGTTTATGAGCACTTTGGTTAAGATTTTCACTTGAGATATTGTCCAAATACAAATGAAACTCTGCCAAAATTTTATCAAAATCCTTTGAAAGAAATTGAGAGAGTGAAGATGGCAGAAAGTTCAACTCAAGTCACACAGATTGTTGGAGAGAAGCTGACCAGAGAGAACTACAGCATATGGTCTTACAGGATGGAAAACTATATCATGGGCAAAGGTTTATGGGATTATATTATAAGTGAACAAGAGTGTCCCGAGGTTGGTTTGGAACCAAATAGAGAGAATGTTGAAGCACATAAAACATGGCAAGCAGGAGTAGAAGCTTACAAGAAGTGGATCGAGAATTCAAGGAAAGTGATGCATTGGATTTCACTATGCATTAGTGACTTCTTTATACCACATGTGAAGAAGGCTCAATCTCCAAAGGAAGCATGGGAGATACTAGCAAGAATGAACAGCTCCAATACAGAACCACGAAAAGTTCACTTGAAGCAAAGGTTACATTGTGTATGGCGAGGAAATAGATCCATATCAGATTATGTGACAGAGATAAAGCAAATACAGGAAGATCTTGCGAGCATTAATGTTGAAGTTCCAGATGATGACTTAGTTTCAGTGACATTGAATGGTTTGGGACCGGAATACAAGTCATTGGATACATCTATATCTGTTCGAGGACACATGCCTTATTTTGAAGAGTTAGTTAACCTTTGTTTGCAAGAAGAGGTGAAGTTAGGCAAGTCAGGTCCTTCTACATCAAATAACAATTCCAGAGATCAGGTTTTTTACTCTAGAGGTCGTGGAAACAGTAGAGGTGGAAGAGGAAACTATGGTCGTGGAAACAATGTTGGAAGAGGTCAATGGCAAAACCAACAAAGTCAAAGTTACAATGATTATAGCCAAAGAGGCAAGGGGAGAGCCTGAACTCGTGGACATGGAGGTGGATGATTTGTACATCCTCAAAGAGATGGATATTGTAACAGATGTGGCATTTATGGTCACTTTGAAAGAGAATGTTACACAAGGCTAAATCAAAACCGTGATCGTGGTGTAAGAGGCCGAGGTTATGGCAGACATGGAGGAAACTTTGTTGGATACAATCCTCATGATCAAAATATATATGTCAATAGGTCGAGTGGACATTTATTTCCTATGGAGCATGTTGTTGGAAGCATGGTGGAGCCACATCATACAGATGATTGGTATTTAGATAGTGGTGCCACAAATCATATGACATATCATGGTGAATGGTTTGACAGAAAAGAGAAATTAGAAGAGGATGAGTTTGTCGCTACAGGTGATGATACTATGCATCGGATTACACATGTTGGTTCAGTTCCATTGCTAGAAAAATACGGGACATACAACACACTGGGAGATATTCTATATGTGCCTTCAATCACAAAGAATTTAGCATCAGTTGGACAAATGACAGATCAAGGGTTGCAAGTCCGTTTTAATCGTTATGGCTGCTTCATAGAGGAGTTTCACAACGGCAGACCAGGCAAGACATTGGCACGTGGAAGAAAGAAAGGTCGCTTGTTCTCATTGGAAGCTGGAGATCCATGTTTACACAGTGGTATGTATGCAAACAAATCAGGCACTCAAGATGATTGGGAAAATTTATGGCATAAGAGAATTGGTCATGTCAATTTTAGAAGATTAAAGCATATGCAATCAAATCAAATTGTACGTGGATTACCAAAGTTTGGCAGATTGAATTTTGATCATGTTTGTGAAGCTTGTCAATTTGGAAAGCAATCTCGTTTACCATTTCCAAAGAGGGGGAGAATTAGCCAAAGTCCTTTGAAAATTGTTCATTCAGATATTTGGGGACCTTGTGATCATGCTACATCAAATGGTTGTCGATATTTTATCACATTTACGGATGATTACAGCAGAATGACGTGGGTTTACTTTCTAAAGGCAAAGTCAGAGTCATTTGAGGTATTTTTGGAGTTCAAAGTTATGGTTGAGAAAGAGAATGGTTGTCAAATTAAATGCCTACGTATAGATGGAGGGGGAGAGTACATGTCACACAGTTTTGATGATTACTTACGTGAACAAGGCATAAGAAGACAGATTACTTGCAGATACACACCACAACAAAATGGAGTTGTTGAGAGAAAGAATAGAGTCATAGCAGAGATTGCAAGAGCCATGATGAATGAGATGAATATGCCACTAACATACTGGGCTGAAGCAGTTCATACAGCTGTACACATTATGAATCGAACACCAACAGCTGCCATTCATGAAATTTCACCTTATGAGAGACTTTATGGGATCAAGCCAACAGTTTCCTACATGAAAGTTTTTGGATGTGTTTGCTATGTTCATGTGCCAAATGAAGCAAGAAAGAAGATGGAGCCAAAGGCAGTGAAGTGTATATTCTTGGGCTACCCAGTTGAAAAGAAAGGTTACAAGTGCTATGATCCTACGACAAGACAAGTTTATGTCAGTAGAGATGTCAGATTTTGTGAGCATGAACCATGGTATAAACCAAAGCTAGTGATGATAGAAGATGAGTATGAAGAGCAAGAGAATGTGCGTCATGTTGTTGATAAGCCAGGACCATCAACAAGAACTATTTCAGGACCACATATGGCAGAGGAGAGTACAGGAAGTGTCAACCCATGGAGCGATCATTTGTGAGATAAGAAGCAAAACGAGAAAGGCAAGAAGAAAGTGGTTGAAGAGAGTTCTGGAGATGAAAGCCTCGATGAAGAGCATGGTTTACCACATTTGAGGACACCTGGCAGTAAGCATATTGAGAAATATGTACCCCCATATGCAGGAGTTGAAGAGAAGAGTGCACCACAGTTGAGAAGATCAGAGAGGGTGCGTTATCCAGTTGATAGATTGACATACAACGGTTACATGCGTACACATTATGCATACATGGTTTCACGTGTGCAACATAAAGAGCCTACATGTTTTCAAGAGGCAATTGGAAAATCAGAATGGGAGTCAACTACGGATGATGAGATGGATGCTCTTGTGAAGAATGACACTTGGGATTTGGTTCGCTTGCCAAGTGGAAAGAAAGCAATCGGTTCAAAATGGGTATACAAAGTCAAGTGCAAGTCAGATGGTAGTGTGGAAAGATACAAAGCGAGGCTTGTTGCTAAAGGTTATGCACAAACAAAAGGTCTTGATTATGATGAGACATTTAGTCCAGTTGCAAAGATGACAACAGTCAGATTGGTGATAGCAATGGCAAGTATGTTCGGTTGGAAGTTACGGCAAATGGATGTGGATAATGCATTCTTGAATGGTGACTTGGAAGAAGAAGTTTATATGATACAACCAGAGGGTTATCAACATCCAGAGTTTCCATATTATGTGTGTAAGTTGAAGACATCATTGTATGGTTTGAAGCAAGCATCTAGAGCTTGGTGTGAAAAGATAACCAGATTCTTGAAGAAGATTGGATTTAAACAATCTACTGCTGATCACTCATTATTTTTGAAGCATGTTGATGGAGAGATCGTCGTCATTGTTATCTATGTTGATGACTTGATTCTCACTGGAAGTCATGCTGAGCAAATTTTGCATGTCAAGAAGAGTTTGTTGAGAGAATTCAACATGAAGGACCTTGGTGAGTTGAGATATTTCTTGGGAATTTAAATTGTCAATACTTTATCAGGAATTTGGATGATACAAAGACAATACGTGTTGGATATGCTTGAGAAGTATGGAATGACAGCGTGCAAACCGGTTGATACACCTCTTGATCAAAATGTGAAGTTGTTTGATGATGGACATTACATTGAGGATGTCACTACGTATCGCAAGATGGTTGGAAGCCTTATTTACTTGAAAATAACAAGGCCAGATTTGAGTTATGCAGTGGGTGTTGGGAGTCAATTCATGCAAAATCCATGTAAAAGTCATCTTGATGCAGTGAGACGGATTATGAGATATGTGAAATCCACTGTCAGTTATGGAATGTTTTATGAAAAGAATGGGAAGCTTTGTCTTTATGGTTACACAGATGCAGATTGGGCAGGAGATTTTATGGATAGAAGATCTACAAGTGGTTATGCATTTTCCATTGGCAATGGTATGATAAGTTGGAGTAGCAAGAAGCAATCAACTGTAGCATTATCAAGTACAGAAGCTGAATATCGTGGAGCAGCTTTGGCAGCATGTGAAGAGTCATGGTTGAGAGTACTTATGGTAGACTTTGGTTTTGACTATCTTGATAGTGTCATTATATATTGTGACAATATTAGCAGCATCATGTTGGCAAAGAATCCAGTCTACCATGCTCGCACTAAACACATTGAGGTACATTATCGCTTCATTAGAGAAAAAGTTTTGGCAAATGAGATTGATTTAGTGTATGTGAAGACAAATGATCAAGTTGCGGATATATTCACAAAAGCTCTTGGAAGAGAGAAGTTTTGCTACTTTCGTGAAGCATTGGGAATCCATCATATGCAAGCTCACTCTTAGCTTGAGGGGGAGTGTTAAAGAATATGATGTTAAAGAATATGTCCATTGTGCTATGGGCGGCCGGACACTGACTATACTATGTTGTAAATATACTTTGGATAATAGTTCAAAAGAGAAGAAGAGAAGAGCAGCTCGTTGAATGGCTGCTGCAGGGTAACGATTGTGTGTGTGTGTCTCGATGTGTGTTGGTGTGTGTGTGTAGTCTTCTTTTCTACCTTGTCCATCACCTGCGCACTCTACATGGAATGCCCATAACTTTAGGACATGGTTAGAATAGCCAAGTGGTGGATCTAGAAGACATAAACAGTTGGATCCACATTTCAAGCCTTTGTTATAATGGCAAGTGGTGGGTCTTTGATGCACCTACTTCCCAATTAGTAGTCTAAATGGCCAAGTGTTGAATGCAGCTACCTTTAAGACATGGCTAGAATGGTCATGTGGTGGATCTAAGAGATACGAACAATTGGATCCACACTTCAAGACTTAGTTATAATGTCCAAGTGGTGGATCCTTCATGTATCTAATTCCCAAATTTTAGTCTAAATGGCCAAGTGGTGGATCTAGGATCTACTCATCCCATAGACATTGTGTATAATTACCAGTGTTATGATGGCCAAGTGATGAATGCACTTAAATGTAGGTGTTGAATGCACCTACCGTTAAGACATGGTTAGAATGGCCAAGTGGTAGATCTAGGATCTACTTCTCCAAATGCTCTCAAGCTCTAGAATTCGCTTCTGCTGTCGGTTTTCCAAAATCTCTACCAGTTTTCCCACAAAAGAAATTGCCCAAAAGACCCCAAATTGATACAACAATGGTCTTTATAGGGAGGCTCTGCTCATTTTTAGAAACTTCACTTTCATTGGTTCAACTAGCTCTTCAATTTGGAAATTTTTTGACCCGCTTGCATTCTCTAGCTCCATTTGCTAGTGCTCATTTTCCACCCACCTTGATTTTCCTCACCTTTGATTCATCCTAGTCTTGAACTTTGAGCCCTTAACCACCTTTAGCTGCCTTGAATGGCCTTTGAAATTCCCATTTTGGACCCCCTTTAATGCCCACTTTGTTCGGCTTTGGCCTTGACTGTCCAACTGCTCCTTCTCTCTCCCATTGGGCTACCACGTTGTGAGCGGGATGAAAACACACACAGTGCCTCTATAACGACCCGACACACACTCTTGGGAAGATACACACACACACTATGGGGCACCACTCGGCTTACACAACACACCTGGCCGAGACAGGGAACACACCTCTGGAGTGAGAGGAGAGAAACTATCCACTTGCCCACTCCACACACACGCACACACACACCCAAAAAACTCAGCTCAAAAGAGGAGAATTTCTGATGTTTAGATACAAATGAGCTTGGGCCAACACCAATGGGGCAAACAGCTCACACAATATGGGTAAAAGATACCAGATACAATCACAAACTAGAGCAGAAACTTCGCTCATAGGAGAAACTTACACAGAAAAACAGCAGGAAAAGAGTGAGGAATTTGGCAAAATGGATAGTGCCATCGCGTCCGGAACGGCCCAAAACCCCAGTCTACAATGTCAAAGTGCTCAAATCCGACCTCGGATGAGCAGTTTACGGCCAAAACAGGCTCCAAAATGAGCAAAAACACAGCTGCGGCTGTTCCTCCTCTCTTCTCCACGTTTTTTCTGGTCTTCTCTCAGTTTTTTCAGTTCCCACACTTAGCTTTATTAGTTGGGCACCCTTGGCCTTTTAGATGACCTCAAACGGACCCCGAACAGGCCAAAAACTGACCTCGCAGTGCATAGTTGTCACCTTTTTGCATCATTCGCACACCTGGCACTCAGCTTTTTTCCAATAATGCATCTCGCCACCACGTGAAGTGGCCCCAAATAAAGGTCCTCATGATGACCTTTCTGCATAATTCTCACAAGCAAACACCCACGTTGTGTCCGTCCTCATCTGCGTGCAAATATTGACCTCGTTCGCCCTCCTGACGCCACTAGATGCCATCTGACGCACCTGCTGACCTCACGTCGTCGGCCCGCGGATAGCTTCCTCGAGAAGTTTTACGCGCTACCAACTCCTCCTTATTGTAGAAAAACACAATGGTACTAGTAACGATGAAAATCGATGCACTATGTACATGGTGTCCTACCTGTACACATGTGGGCCCCACGTAACCACCTGGCTCTGGAAAATGGGCAATACTTTATTTGATGCACCATGCATGGGTATGTACATATGCGCAATCCCTTGCTCCAAAAAACTCCTGACATAATTTGCCCATCCCCTAGCCTGCTAGATCATTCATGATCAGCAGCAGCAAAGAGAGATATGAGACTCGCCGCATCACAAGTCTCCTCATCCTTCACCAACATTTCTTGCTCCACCGACAACTCATCTTGTTCCACCATCATCAATCTAGCATGATACAATTTAAGACGCAATCCATTTACCCTTGACTTATGTAGAACACCATCCAGGTTAGCCAGCTGATATGTGCCATTTTGAAAACACTCTACTACCTTGAAAGGGCCTTCCCACTTAATTTGAAACTTCTTTTGGAAGGTGTTGTCCAGCTTACTGTTGTAGCGCAAAACCAAGTCATGTTGCTTGATACCCTTACTTTTGACCTTTTCATTTAGCTTTGTCAAAGCCTTATCCTGCCTCTGCCCCTAATGCTCCAAAGCGCTCATCCTATCCAACTGGACCTCTTGTAACTGCAAGAGCCTCTCTTTGAATGCATCACTAGGCGGCCCAAGCAACTTCTCTAACATCTTGACCGCAGGCAACTCTACCTCCACAGGCAATAGTGCTTCCTTTCCATACACCAAATGAAATGGAGTAAACCCTGTACCTGTCTTCACCGAAGTACGGTAAGCCAATAATGCACTAGGCAATTCCAAATCCCAATTCTTTCCTTGGTGCTCTGTCACTTTCGAAAGAATCTGTACCAACTCACCATTGAATCTTTCATTCAAGCCATTACACTGCGGGTAATAAGGAGTGGTATGCTGGTGCCTAATCTTCATCTTTGCACATAAAAAATCTAGCAGTTTAGCTCTAAAGCCAGGCCCCTTATCTGAGAGTAACTCCAGTGGCACCCCAAACTTGCAACATATTTCATCATACACAAATTTTGCCACATCCTTTGCAGTGATTTGTTTTACTGCTATAGCCTCTGCCCATCTAGAGAGATAGTCCACTGCCGTCAAGATATAGCTTTTGCCCCTGCTTGTGATAGGTAACGGGCCTATTGCATCAATCCCCCACTTTTCAAACACATCAAACGCCATAATGGTTTTTCGTAGCTCTGGCTTCAACACTCTCTTCCCAAATGCTTGACACCTATTGCAAGACCTACACCAATGGTGAACATCCTTGTGCAAACTAGGCCATACATACCCCTCTTGCAAAATCTTATGCAAGGTGATCTTTAGAGCAAAATGGCCACCACATGCGCCTTCGTGATTCTCTTCCAACACTCTGTAAAGCTCCTCCCGCCAAGGTACACGTCTCAACACGAGATCAGCCCCTTTCATGTATAAGACATCACCAATCAATTTGTACCTGTATGCTCTACGCACAAAGCCATACTTCTTAGACTTCTGAATCTCCTTTGGAATGATTCCTGTTAGCAAAAACTCCTCTTCTTGAGCCAAACTTTCCCGCCATGATAAAGAGGTAAAGTGGTCCTCAACACAAATAGCTCCCCAATCATGCCTTGAGCTGCTTCATGTGCCTCTCCATTTAGAGCACGTTCAATGTGTCTGATACTCCATGCTTCAAATTTTTTTAACAGGCCTTTAATTCTGAAGCACATTTCCTTCAATGAGGTGTTCTTGCTCTTCCACACACCCAACACTTGCTTCACCACTAACAAGGCATCACCTTTTATGCTCAACCTTCGAACCCCATGCTTCAAACAAATGTGTAATCCGGCTTCCAATGAAGCATATTCAGCCTCATTGTTACTATGAGCATCCAATTTGAACCCTCTCTTGCATACTAGCTTCCCCTCTGGATCATAAAGTGCTATACCCCCTGAAGCTGCATCATGGCTCTTTCTGTATGAACCATCAAAGAACAACACATGTGCATTGCTGATCTGTGGCACTTCTTCAACTACCTTTCTCACCACCTCCTCCTTAACAATAAGGGGATTCTCCTTGTAGGTCAACAAATCAGCTAGGGTAGCCCTTGTACTATCTTCCACTAGAAAAGAGAACTCAAACTCTTGCAGCTCAATTACCCATCCCCTAGTGGAAAATCTGAAACATGAAACTTTCGACGAGCTCTCCTTTTCCTCTTGGCCTTGACATCCTCGCCTTCATGGCTCTTTCCTTTCTTCTTACTAGGACCTGGGGCAGTTCTTCCTTCCTTTTCCTCTGTGGTCCTCTTCCCAATAGGCATCACTAATGTATCCTCTAGCTTTGATGCCTTCTCCAAGGTGACTACACTTAGCACTTTTGTCTTCCCTTTTTCCTCCTGGGTCAGTCCACTGGTTCCTTCGTCTCCCTTAATTTCGATGCCATAATCATTTGATCTAGTTAGCACCTGTCTTGGCAATGGATACATGTCTCCCCCCATCCTTGGTGGCTTATCACATTGCGGGCTGATGTGACCCAACTCTCCACAATTATAACATGTGGGCGTCTGCCTCCAAAACCTACTATTACTTTGTCCAGCACCATTCCTAGGTCTTTCTTCACCTCCTGGCTGATTTGCAAACCGCCCTCGACCTCGATTATTTCCCACTTGACCTAGCATGTTTAGGCTGAGATTCTTCATCAGATCAACCACTTGCCTCATGTCTTGCCTTAGGCCATCATCTTGCACTGCTGTAGTGACCACTGCTGGCATAACCTGAGTAGTAACAGGAACCACTGGTTCATGATGAACCCCTGACATGCGCCCTTGTAAAGACTCTATAGGCTGAAATTCAGACCTCATTGGCAAAGACTCCACCCCTAACTGGCTCATTTTTCTCAGCTTCCACTCTTTGTTCCTTGCTACCTCTAGTGCATCCTCATATGTCCTAGGCTTCTTTAGCTCCACTCTCCAACGTATATTCTCCCAAAGACCAGCCAAGAACCTGTCCTTCTTCATCATGTCAGGCGGGGGTACCTGTGGTGCTAAAGCCTTGCACATTCGCTCCCATGCCAATGAAAACTTACGTATGTACGCATCTACTGGCTCACCTTCCTTTTGCACCAAAGCCTGTACTTCTTGCCACACTTTGTCAGGGTCTTCTATCTTCACAAACTCCACTTCCAATCCATGCCTTAGATTGTCCCAACTCAATCTTATAGGTGGATCAGCCATACGCAACTCCTCTTCAAATGCTTTGGACCAAGCTCGTGCATCACTCTTCAAACAAATTTGGAGAAGGCGTAACATTTGCGTAGGGTCATGAATCTGGTTGCTAATGCAGGCAACCTCCATCTTTTCCAAAAATTCTTCCACATCTTCATCACTTCTTCCATGAAACTCGGGATAAGAGAAAGCCATGGCTACCCAAATTATGATGCTTTGAGAACCCCTTCGAACACACGTGCAAGAACCCAAAACTTTTCACTTCCCAATCCCCAGAAACTTCAATGGAGCTCAACTTTAGATAAGGACAAACACATGCACATCAAATGAGTTTTCATAGTTGATCATCGGAATGACAACAGGCAAAGGACATTCCAGGATCTCTCTCAATCTTCTTGGCCCAAACATAAAGACTATGCGCTGCTGGAAAAAGATCTTCCTGGACACATGAACATTAATCTGAATTCTTTGCGTTAAATGAAAAGGAGTGAACTGAGGGCCATTTTGATCATCCATTAAAGCCAACCATGAAGCTCCCAAGAAGGCACACCTGACTCAACCTCTGATTTTGCCAAAATTTCAGCAGCATAACAGCATAAATGGCTCAAAATACCAAAAAACCAGCCATCATAACTTGGGAAAATTTCGACAGAGTTTCCCCAGAAGTAGAGCAGTAGGAACCCAAAATATAGACTGTCTATGTATGCATAAACTGTCACCAATAGAACCCGAGCATCAAGTAGGACTCACTAGTACATAGCCTATGGCGAGGTCACGAAAAGGGTGCTCCAGCTACCTGTATCACCGAAAGGATCTCCACATTTGAGAATCCCCCAGCTCAATAAAAACCTCACGCTATCGACCCTCACACGAAAGCTAATGCAAATCGCGTATAGTCAAGTCTCAGAAATGACTATCTTCCAGACCAAGTCTCAGAAATGGCTGGGACTGCCAAATAAAACCATATATGGCTCCACAAAGGCATACAATGGCAGTTTCCACAAGTAACGTACAATCCAACAGACAATGCGCTCAAATAGGCGCCAAGTGATGCATTCCCACAACAACTGCAAGTGACATCACTGTACTCCAGCTACCTGTACCTGTGTGAATCACCTGTACCTATCCCTGTCCTTGTTCCTGTAACCTGTAACCTGTAACCTGTAATCTGCAACCTACAACCTGTAATCCCGAAGCTCGAAGCTTGAAGCTCGAAGCAGAAGGTACTCGAAGAAGATCCTCCGTGGGGGCGCCAAAAGAATGTGAGCGGGATGAAAACACACACAGTGCCTCTATAACGACCCGACACACACTCTTGGGAAGATACACACACACACTATGGGGCACCACTCGGCTTACACAACACACCTGGCCGAGACAGGGAACACACCTCTGGAGTGAGAGGAGAGAAACTATCCACTTGCCCACTCCACACACACGCACACACACACCCAAAAAACTCAGCTCAAAAGAGGAGAATTTCTGATGTTTAGATACAAATGAGCTTGGGCCAACACCAATGGGGCAAACAGCTCACACAATATGGGTAAAAGATACCAGATACAATCACAAACTAGAGCAGAAACTTCGCTCATAGGAGAAACTTACACAGAAAAACAGCAGGAAAAGAGTGAGGAATTTGGCAAAATGGATAGTGCCATCGCGTCCGGAACGGCCCAAAACCCCAGTCTACAATGTCAAAGTGCTCAAATCCGACCTCGGATGAGCAGTTTACGGCCAAAACAGGCTCCAAAATGAGCAAAAACACAGCTGCGGCTGTTCCTCCTCTCTTCTCCACGTTTTTTCTGGTCTTCTCTCAGTTTTTTCAGTTCCCACACTTAGCTTTATTAGTTGGGCACCCTTGGCCTTTTAGATGACCTCAAACGGACCCCGAACAGGCCAAAAACTGACCTCGCAGTGCATAGTTGTCACCTTTTTGCATCATTCGCACACCTGGCACTCAGCTTTTTTCCAATAATGCATCTCGCCACCACGTGAAGTGGCCCCAAATAAAGGTCCTCATGATGACCTTTCTGCATAATTCTCACAAGCAAACACCCACGTTGTGTCCGTCCTCATCTGCGTGCAAATATTGACCTCGTTCGCCCTCCTGACGCCACTAGATGCCATCTGACGCACCTGCTGACCTCACGTCGTCGGCCCGCGGATAGCTTCCTCGAGAAGTTTTACGCGCTACCAACTCCTCCTTATTGTAGAAAAACACAATGGTACTAGTAACGATGAAAATCGATGCACTATGTACATGGTGTCCTACCTGTACACATGTGGGCCCCACGTAACCACCTGGCTCTGGAAAATGGGCAATACTTTATTTGATGCACCATGCATGGGTATGTACATATGCGCAATCCCTTGCTCCAAAAAACTCCTGACAACGTCATTAGTTGTGCACCGCTACTACGACCCACCAACTACTGTTGCAGGCCGTCGGCCCTAGCAAAAACAGCATCAAGTGCGCCCAATGCGCCAACAACCTCAACAAATGTAGCACCTCAGTAGAACCACCATCGTCCACGATAGGAGGGAACTCCCCTCTCAGATCAACTCATTCAACTGGACCTTAGGTGTTGGGGTGTAGGCCAGGTGGCCGTGGGAAACCACCCTTGTACACTTGATTTTCCCTATTCAATATAGGGAGAGAAAGAGAAAGGGTTTCCCTGTCTTTCTTCTCCGCTAACCTACACAGTGGCTGCCTGTGCATCTCCCCCTTCCCCATTCTCTTCTTCCCTTCTCTTGCACACACACCGTACACGCACACACGTACTCATCAATTGGTATCAGAGCTACGGCGTTGAACCACCTGTGCAACCGCTCTCCGACGATCGACTCGAAAGCAACGGAGCTCGCCGGCTATGGCGAAGGTTGAAACTCGTACTTGAGCTGGGCGGTGGAAGATCTAGCAAGGCGGAGGCGCATCTGATCTTGGTGGTTCCCAGCTACCTGGCACACGCAGTCCCTCCTTGGCTTTGTGGAATCTTGGAGCTTTTGAAAAGCTCTACAGGGACAGAGTCAAGATCTTGAAGTTTGGAGTTGGCAGAGATTGTAGAGCTTCATAGCTTGGGGGCAACAAAGCAAGATCGGCACCTTGTGTGTGTACAAGAGAGCTTGATTGAAGCAATGCTTGGAAAGCAACGAGAGCATTGGGTGCAGTCAGGAAAATGTTAGGAAATAAGACGTAGCTAAATAGATAATTGAGTAGATTACTTAATGGAGAGAGACAAATTTATATGCACGAGATTATAGAGTAGAGAGAGAGAGAGAGAGAGAGAGAGAGAGAGAGTACACACGATATACGTGGTTCACCCAATGTGGGCTACGTCCACGGGAAAGCAGCCACTCAATGGCTTTAGTACTTCAAAACAAGAAGTAGTTTACAAAGGGATTATACCCTTAATGGAGCTCCCGCCTTGCTTCACTCTCACCACCTCACACTCACCTTGTTGCATCAACTTCACACTATGAAATGTGTGTAGAAATGCCTCCTTTTATAGGCCAAAAGGGCTGCCCTCTCTTATGAGAGACAGCCATGTGTAGCCGCCCTTGTGCGAATAAGTCCAAATCGGACCTTCCAATCCGCCCATGTGTGGCCGCCCTTGAGAAGACAAGTCCGCTTTTGAATTCGGCCACCGGCCATTGAATTCGGCCACCGGCCACCGGCCATTGACTTCCGACCACCAGCCACCGGCCATTGACTTCCGACCACCGGCCATCGGCCATTGACTACCGGCCACCGGCCAACCGACCGGTTGTTTTCCGACCACTTTCCAGCCGCCGTCCGGCCATAATATTCCGGTGAAAAAGAATATTCCAGCGAAGAAAAAGTCTCGGGGGCCTCCGCCCCCGAGGCCTTTAAAGTTGCCCCTGATTCTTGTCCGTGAAAATTTTGGTTTCCGGTGAGTGATTTTCCTTCACGCACGATGGCTTCTCCTCATAATGGGGGCCTTACAAATGTGCGCTTTTACCACAGAAAATTACAAGGGTAAATCAGGCTCCATACTTAACAATCTCCCACTTGGAGACTGATCTCCAAACCAAACCTGTGACTGCTTTCCATTCTGGCTTCTTATCCTTGAATGCCGATTGAAGATGAGCAAAAGCTCAACTTCTCCTTGTTGACCACCTTTGTAAACATGTCTGCAGGATTTTCACTTGTATGCACCTTTCCTAGCTTTAGTTGTCCCTCTTCCAAAAGAGTGCGTATGAAGTGATATCTCACCTCAATGTGCTTTGTCCTTGAATGAAAGGCTGAGTTCTTCGCAAGATGGATAGTGCTTTGGCTATCACTGTACAAAACACAATTGTCTTGTTTGAATCCAAGCTCTTCTAAGAATCTGTGAAGCCACAGAATTTCTTTGCTTGCCTCCATCATTGGTACATACTCTGCTTCCGTGGTAGAAAGTGAAACCACTTTTTGCAGCTTTGAAGCCCAGCTTACTGCTGTGCCTCCAACCGTGAACACATAGCCAGTAGTGCTCCTTCGAGTATCTTTGTCACCTGCCATATCTGCATCAGCATACCCTTCTAGAAAAATATCAGTTCCTCCAAAATACAAAGCATTTGTTGTTGTCCCTTTTAGATACCTAAGTATCCACTTCACAGCTTGCCAATGCTCTTTACCTGGGTTGTCCATGAACCTACTCACAACTCCCACTGCATGTGCAATGTCTGGCCTTGTCCAGACCATAGCATACATTAGAGAACCTACCGCTGCAACATATGGAACTTTAGACATATAGGCTATCTCCTCTTGTGTCTTTGGACACATGTCCTTCGTTAGTTTAAAATGACCAGCCAAAGGTGTAGAAACTGGTTTTGCATTTTGCATTGCAAACCTTTCTAGTACCTTCTTGATGTAATCTTCTTGAGATAGCTTTATTGTCTTCTTCGTCCTGTCCCTTGATATTTTCATACCAAGTATCCTCTTTGCAGCACCTAAATCTTTCATTGAAAAATATTTGGACAGCTCCTCTTTTAGGTCTTTGATGTCCTGCATGTTAGCACTTGCAATCAACATGTCATCAACATACAACATTAGGATGATGAATTTCCCATCTCCCAAATTCTCCGTGTAGACGCAGTGATCCGAGTTGCATCTTGTGAATCCATGATCCAACATCCATCGATCAAACTTCAAGTACCATTGTCTTGATGCTTGCTTTAAACCATACAAGCTCTTCTTTAATCTGCAAACCATTTTCTCCTTACCTTTTACTTCATACCCCTTTGGTTGAAGCATGTAGATTTCTTCCTCTAAGTCACCGTGAGGGAATGCCGTATTTACATCCATTTGCTCGAGATTTAGATCATGAGCAGCCACAAGGCTTAAGACAAGCCTAATTGAGTTCATTTTTACAACAGGAGAAAATATTTCATTGAAGTCAATACCTTTCTTTTGAGAAAAACCTTTTACCACAAGCTTAGACTTGTACCTTTTCTTCCCACCTTCTTCTTCCTTTAGCTTGTACACCATTTGTTTTGAAGTGCCCGCTTACCTTTAGGCAACTCAACCAACTCCCATGTTTGGTTGCGATGTAGTGAGTCCATCTCCACTTGCATGCTCTTCGTCCATTATTCTTTGGATTTATGTTGCATAGCTTCTTCATATGATTCCGGCTCTCCAGAATCTGAGATCAAGAGATGGTTGAAGGAAGGAATAAACCTTTCTGGAGGTCTACTTGCTCTTGTAGATCTTCGGGGAATAGGTTGAGGCTCCTCATTTGGTTGACGTTGTTGCACATTGTCACCGTTTGCAGTCCTTGAGTCTTCGCCGTCCTCAAGCTCCATGTACTCATCACCTGTTTCTTTTGTTTGTTTTCTTTCCAAGTAATCTTTGTACATATTTTGTTCGTTAAAAATTACATCCCTACTCCTTAAGATTTTACCATCTTTAGGATTCCATAGGCGATACCCAAAGTCTCCTTCTCCATAGCCAATGAAGAAACACTTTTTGGACTTTGCATCTAGCTTTGATCTTAGGCTTCTATCTATGTGCATGAAAGCCTCACACCCAAACACTTTGAGAAATGCATAATTCACCAGTTTACCTGTCCATGCCTCTTCTGGAACTCCCCCATCCAATGCCGTTGAGGGTGACCGATTGATTAAGTACACAGACGTACTTACAGCTTCCGCCCAAAGCTCAAGCGGTAGGCCTGCATGTAGCCGCATGCTTCGTGCTCGTTCCATGATTGTCATGTTCATCCTTTCCGAAATCCCATTTTGTTGAGGTGTCCTTGGGGTTGTCCTTTGCCTCCAAATGCCATTGCTAGCACAAAAGCTTTCAAAAGCTTGGCTGCAATATTCGCCTTTATTGTCGGATCTGAGGCATTTAACCTTGGTACCTGTTTCATTTTCCACAAAGGCTTTCCACCTTTGAAATATGGAAAATACATCGGATTTATTCTTCATGACATAAACCCATGTTTTTCTAGTCGCATCGTCTATGAATGTTACATAGTACAATGAGCCACCAAGTGATGGTGTACTTGCATGACCCCAAACATCAGAATGAACCAACTCAAGTTTTTTATTTTTTCTTTCATTTCCTAATTTTTGAAATTTTACCCTCTTTTGTTTACCATAAACACAATCTTCACAGAACTCTAAGTCCACTTCTTTCAAACCTGGTAGAAGCTTCTTTGTTTGAAGGATTTGCATTCCTTTGGCACTCATATGCCCAAGTCGGTAGTGCCACACCGCACTGTCAACTTCTGTAGTTGCTGCACAACCTGAAGGTTGTGTGCTAACAGTACACAAGTAAAGTGTACCGACTTTTTCACCCTTGGCAACCACCAAAGATCCCTTTGAGATCTTCCACCGTTTGTTTCCGAATGCAATGTTGTGACCTTCATCGTCCAATTGTCCTGTAGAGATCAAATTTTTGCGAAGAGAAGGAACATGCCTAACATCTTTAAGCTTCCATTCATTTCCGTTAGCAGTTTTGACAAAAACTGTACCTTTGCTGACAATCTCACAAGCTTCATCATCTCCCAAGTATACATACCCAAAATTACCTTTGGTGTAGTCTTGGAAATGTTGCTTGTGTGGTGTCGCATGGAATGAAGCCCCGGAATCTACTATCCAGGAATTAGACACATTGTCTAATGAGAGAATTAGAGCATCTTGCTCTACTTTACCTGCCACATTGGCCTCCAATGTTGGCTTGTTGTCTTGAGACTCTGTCTCCTTCTTCTTCTTGGACCAGCAATCCTTCTTGGCGTGGCCCTTCTTGCCACAGTTCCAACATTCAAGAACTGACTTTGTGCGTGACTTGCTCCGCCTTGAGCGATCACGAACCTTTTGGTTTTTGAACCTCTCCTTAAGCCTTCCTCTTGTTTCCACTGATAGTGCAGCACTTGATGATTCTCCTGTGCTTCTCCTTCGCATTTCCTCTCTTAGGAGAACACCCACAACATCATCAACCTTAAGAGTATTTGTGCCAGAGATAGAATTACTTACAGCCATCACAAGGCTGTCCCAACTATCCGGTAGAGATGATAGTATAAGGAGAGCTCGCACTTCGTCATCGAAATTGATTTTCACTGATCGAAGTTGACTTATGTTTGTGTTAAAGTCATTTAGGTGTTCTGCAACTGAACCATTCTCTGCCATCTTTACATTGAACAAGCGCTTCATAAGAAATACCTTATTGGATGCCAATGGTTTCTCATAGAAGTCGTCAAGTGACTTCATCTCCGAAACATTGAAGGCCACCGTTGACGCCAAGCTTAATCGGATTGTTCCCAGTGCCTTTCGATCAAGGACAATCCATGCTTCATCTGCCATTGTTGCGGGCTTCTTCGCAAGACCGCCTAGTGGCAAATAGAGGTCCTTCTGGTAGAGATAGTCTTCAATCTGCATCTTCCAATGTTGGTAGTTTTTACCGTTGAACTTCTCAATCTTGAGCTTCCCTTCCTCTGCCATAACTCCCACTCAATTCAAGGAATCCTTTCCTTGAGATAATTTAGCTACAAGCAAATCTTGCTCTGATACCAGTTGTTAGGAAATAAGACGTAGCTAAATAGATAATTGAGTAGATTACTTAATGGAGAGAGACAAATTTATATGCACGATATTATAGAGTAGAGAGAGAGAGAGAGAGAGAGAGAGAGAGTACACACGATATACGTGGTTCACCCAATGTGGGCTACGTCCACGGGAAAGCAGCCACTCAATGGCTTTAGTACTTCAAAACAAGAAGTAGTTTACAAAGGGATTATACCCTTAATGGAGCTCCCGCCTTGCTTCACTCTCACCACCTCACACTCACCTTGTTGCATCAACTTCACACTATGAAATATGTGTAGAAATGCCTCCTTTTATAGGCCAAAAGGGCTGCCCTCTCTTATGAGAGACAGCCATGTGTAGCCGCCCTTGTGCGAATAAGTCCAAATCGGACCCTCCAATCCGCCCATGTGTGGCCGCCCTTGAGAAGACAAGTCCGCTTTTGAATTCGGCCACCGGCCACCGGCCATTGACTTCCGACCACCAGCCACCGGCCATTGACTTCCGACCACCGGCCATCGGCCATTGACTACCGGCCACCGGCCAACCGACCGGTTGTTTTCCGACCACTTTCCGGCCGCCGTCCGGCCATAATATTCCGGTGAAAAAGAATATTCCAGCGAAGAAAAAGTCTCGGGGGCCTCCGCCCCCGAGGCCTTTAAAGTTGCCCCTGATTCTTGTCCGTGAAAATTTTGGTTTCCAGTGAGTGATTTTCCTTCACGCACGATGGCTTCTCCTCATAATGGGGGCCTTACAAATGTGCGCTTTTACCACAGAAAATTACAAGGGTAAATCAGGCTCCATACTTAACAGAAAAGAAGCAAGCCATTGAAAGGCTTGCAAACTTGAGAAATTGCGCAGCCATAGATTCAGGCAAATGAACCAAGGGGCAAAATTGGTTTGAAGCTTGGAGATATGGGAGCAGATCGGGCAGCGCTACTCCATTGAGGCAATTTGGACAGAGTATTGCCATTGAAGGAGGCAGACTCAGGATGTAACAAAAGTTGGGCAGCAGCTTTACATCGCAAGGAATTTTGGCAGTAGGTCATGAGAGTAGCAAGGGGCAGTCGATTAAACCGAGGGGCAAAAATTAAAGCTTAACATTGATTGCATGAGTAATGCAAATAGTGAACTGTGAGAGTTTGGGCTAGGAGCTCTGGAGTAGGAGCGCAGCAAATTGGGGCCGCCAGAGAGAACCGAGAACAGGAGTCCAAGGTTGTGTGTGCACTCACACACACACTCACACACACTGTGTGTGTAAGCACCAAAATCAAGCAGTGCTATCGAGCACATTCGGGGTGCTGCAGTGGGCAATCGAGCAAACGATTCGAGCAGGACATTGGCACTTGCTTGGTGTTGTGTATAGAACACACACACACACACTCACTATGTGTATGCTTGGCCTTAAACAAGCTGCAACACTAAATAGGAACCAGTGCGAGCAAACGACTGTAGGCAGCTTTCGACAGAGAGCATCGATTTTTTTTTAATTTCACACTCCCACAATAGTGTGTGTGCAAGGGCTCATTCCCATCGAGCCTACGACCGAATCCCCCGACTCCTCTCCTCAAGCTCGTGAAAAACAAAGTTTCTCAGAAATTTGCAGTTGTAAGAGAGAGAGATAGAGAGACAGCTTGATTAAGAGATTGGAAGATCCTTTCTCAAAAAAAAACCCAAAAAGGCGAACTTGACACCGAGCTTGCGAGCGAGCCCAAGCAACACACAGAGCAGAGTGAGTGAGTGAGAGACAAAGACCAGGGTCTCATCATCGACATCAGCGATTCTCCGATTTTGACATCAACTTCTTCAACATCGTCACACAGAGCAGAGTGAGTGAGTGAGAGACAAAGACCAGGGTCTCATCATCGACATCAGCGATTCTCCGATTTTGACATCAACTTCTTCAACATCGTCACCCGACTTCGACGTCTGCACACCGAGTCCGACAAGCTTGAGAGAGATCTTAACGGATCGAGCAAGATCTGCGATCGATACCAATCCGACTCGGTATTGATCGCTCGAGCATTGGCGTTTTATGGCTATCGGCTAGCCACTTCCGCCCGGCGGTGGAAGGCGACATCAACATCAACACCGCTCATGCGCACCAGCTTGACACTCCTCATTGCGGCGGATTTTCGACATCCGACCAACACCAGGCGCTTCCCCACACGAGAGCGTTCCCGCGATTGGCGATCGTGCTTGCGACATGCGCGGGTGAGGTACCTCTATCATAGAGGAGTGACACCCGGCATTGGAACCGAGCGCACCGATCGCCCTGTACTACACAGTTTACGAATACGACACCTTTGGCGGCTATTCGACTAGTATACTTCTGCCCGGCGGCAGAAATCGGCACATAGCGACACCGACACGCAGGTTATAGGCTACGGGGGAGTTTTTCGGCCCATTCACTCACAGATTCTCCAAGTTACCAGACACAGCGCTTTCATAGGCGATTTGGCAGTCATTTTGACAGCAGATTCTCTGCGGACACATGCGTTGACAGATGCATTTTGTTGTGAGCACACCTAGTGCTACTGAGCTCTTTTGAGAGCAGATATCCCCGCAGGTATCACTTTCATTGCATGCAGCAGTTCTTAGCGCCTGTTTGAGCGTGGTTTTACTCATGTACGTTGAGTTGCGGACACTGCCCACTATACTACGTGTGGAGCCATTTTTGGCTATTTTGGCAGTTTTTCCCGGCCGTTTCTGAGACTCGGACCGGAAGAGCCCTTTCTGAGACTGTGGCTTGTCCATTTATGTCTGCATTAACCTTTGGAGGGTCGATAGCGTGAGGTTTTCTTTGAGCTGGGGTGTGCTCGAATGTTGAGACACTTTCGGTGATACAGGTAGCTGGAGTTCCCCTTTACGGTACCCTCGCCATAGGAAATGTATCTGGACGGTTATTTATGCTTTTGACGCCGAGTTGGCACTCACATAGCAGTTGTTTTGTGCAGCAGATACCCAGTTAGTGCAGTTGGCACATTTATATGCATTTTGAGTTGAGTTTTGACTCCTCATACAAAGGAAACTCTGCCGGATTTACTTCCCGCGAGTTGTGACTTCCATTGTTGGAACTTTCGAGTCTATTTCATTTGAGATTTTACTCCCGATACAAAGGTTACGCTGTCCAAATTTCTACAGCGTCTCACCATAGTTTGGCACCTCTCAAACCCTCTTATCAGCGATGGCTTCTTCTTCAGAAAAGGAGGAGTATTTAATTCGGAAGTTCGATGGCAGGAACTTCACCATGTGGAAAGAGCGCATGAAAGATGTTTTGATAAACAAAGGCCTCTCAGAACCGTTGAAAGAGCGCGCAGAGGATGATGATTATACACAAGCTCAATGGGAGCTTTTGGATGCAAAAGCCATGGCTACGATACGTCTACATCTAGCCGAGTCAGTCTTCTTCACTATCATAGGGAAGAAAACAACCAAGGAACTTTGGGATAGCTTATGTTCCGCATGGGAGAGCAAAAGTGCATCCAACAAAGTGTTTCTCATGAAAAATCTTATGAAGCTCAACATGAAAGAAGGTAGCACAGTTTCCAGTCATTTAAATGAGTTCAACTCCTTGTTCAGTCAGCTGACATCTCAGGGCTTTAAGGATTTTGACGATGAAATCAAGTCTATCTTCTTATTATGCTCTCTACCCAGTTCATGGGATATCTTTTGCACAACCATTAGCAATTCGGCTCCGAATGGCAAGTTAGAATTCAATGCTGTCACAGATGTGTTGCTCACTGAAGAGATTCATCATAAATCTCTCGATAATGCTAGTCATGGAGATGCATACATGGCTGGCATTTCAACAAAGGCAAGAGGCCGTGACAGGAACAAATACAAAAGCAAAAGTAGAGAGCGGAATCCTCGTAGTCCTAGTAGACACAGGAACCAAAGTAGAGACCGCAATACCAGAAATGTCGAGTGTTACTTTTGCCACAAGAAGGGTCATTACAAAAAGGATTGTCGCAGTTTCCTAAGAGATCAAAAAAACATGCAAAAGGATAATTCTGGCAAAGGCAAAAGTACAGTAAAGATTGAAGAGCTCAATATTGTCGAGTCTCCCATGCCTACCACTGTAGTAGAGGATGCTCCTCCTCCAGTGATGCTCATTATGCCCATAGAGATTCATGCCGAGGTGACAACAGATGCCTCAGATGTTCTCATTTTCACTTCAGATCTCACCCCAGATGCTATGGTTGCACAGGATGAGGGTTATGCACAGAATTGGGTCCTTGATTCTGGTGCAAGTTTTCATGTCACACCGCATAGAGAGTGGTTTTCCTCTTATGCATCCATGCATGGAATAGTCAAGCTTGGTGATTTCTATGAGCTTAACATTATTGGCATTGGTGATGTGAAACTTCAGATGCATAATGGCACTACTTTTGTGCTGCAGAATGTTCGACATGTACCCAAGCTTACGAAAAGCTTGTTTTCTATAGGGAAATTGGATGATCTTGGCTACACTACAGTTGGTAATCGTTCTTGCATGATCCGCAAGAACAACCTTATCATGATGAAAGGCAATAAAAATGGATCCCTGTACTCTTTGTTTGTTTTGAGTGTCGACAAGCACTCCATCTATGTTGTCGAGCTACCGTCTCCTGAGTTGTGGCATAGCCGGCTAGGGCATATTAGCCAAAAGGGAATGAAAACACTTCAGCGTTTTGGCTACTTACCTGTGTTAGATTACACGGACTTCCATTGTGTGAGCATTGTCTGTATGGCAAACAGACTAGATTGACATCTTCGCCATTAAATAAGAAACTAGGCGAACCTCTAGGCTTGGTGCACAGTGATTTGTGTGGACCAATGCCACATAAAACTCTAGGGGGGCCAAAATACTTTCTCACGTTCGTAGATGATTCTACCAGAAAGGTGTGGGTGTATCTCCTTAAGCGTAAGGAAGAAGTTTTTTCAACATTCCAAAAATTCCTCGCCATGGTTGAGAACCAATCAGGAACAAAGCTCAAAGCTTTTCACACGGACAATGGTGGAGAATACGTCTCCACAGAGTTCAAGGATTTTTGCAATAGAAGAGGCATTCGGTGGCAGTTTACTGCTCCATACACACCTGCACAAAATGGGATAGCTGAAAGAATGAATCGTACGATTCAAGAGCGAGTTGTCTCTATGATGTCTATGGCGAAGCTTACTACCGAATTTTGGGGGGAAGCTGTTCTGACAGCAGTGCACATCATCAACAGGTCACCTAGTTCTCCTTTGAATTTCAAAATTCGAGAGGAATTATGGACTGGCAAAAGGCCAAGCTATGAGCATTTACGTGTATTTGGATGCAAGGCATATGCGCATGTGCCCAAAGAACTTCGTCGGAAGTTAGATCCCAGATCATACAAATGCATCTTTATTGGATATGGTGCAAACGGAGAGATGGGATATCGTCTCTGGCACCAGAATCAAACAAAGTCATTCGTAGCTCACATGTGATTTTCAATGAATCAAAAATGCACAAGAAGCCCATCAAAGATGTTGAGTACATACGTGTTTGTTTTGAGGATGTAGCCTCCGAACCAACTCAGTTCAGTAGTGTTGCACCCACTCCTCAAGTGCAAGACACTACTATTGCTTCGGAGAGAGCGGAGTCCAGCAGTCAGGCACTAAGACGCTCTGAGAGAGTATCACGTGCACCCGAGCGGTTTGAGCCGGGTAAACACCACATTTTGGTCACTGACAGTGGAGAGCCAACCTGCTACAAAGAAGCTATACAAATGGAGGATAGCGCTAAGTGGGAGCAGGCTATGCAATCAGAATACAATTCGATTGTGGCTAATGAGACATGGGATTTGGTTGAATTACCAAAAGGCAAAAATGCTTTACCTTGCAAGTGGGTATACAAGAAGAAGTATACAGCGGAAGATCCCAAGCCTAGATACAAGGCTCATCTAGTTGCCAAGGGTTTCAAGCAGCAAAAAGGTGTGGATTTTAACGAGATTTTCTCTCCAGTAATCAAGATGACTACACTTCCCACCGTGCTTGGCTTGGTTTCTATCCAGGACAGGGAACTTGTCCAAATGGATGTGAACACAACATTTCTTCACGGGGATCTAGATGAAGATGTCTACATGAAACAACCAGAGGGATTCGTATGTGAAACCCAAAAACCAACGAGGACAGAATTGGTTTGTAGACTTAAAAAGGCACTATATGGCCTCAAGCAAGGTTCCAGGCAATGGTATCAAAAATTCGACAAATTCATGCAGTCTTAGGGTTACATTAGAAGTCAAGAGGATCACGACTTATACACAAAAAGGTTGAACGATGGTTCTTTAATCATCTTGATCTTGTATGTAGATGATATGCTTATCGCAGGCAAATCAATTGATGAAATCAATCAGTTGAAAAAGATGCTAAACAATCAGTTTTCCATGAAGGATTTGGGAGATGCCAATCACTTTCTTGGTATGCACATCAAGAGAGACATGCAACGTGGAATTCTTGAATTATCTCAAGAAAAGTACATTCACAAAGTCTTGCAACGTTTTAGTATGCAGGGGGGGAAGTCATTGAGTACCCCAATGCAAGCATACTCCAAACTTAGCAAGGAAGACTCTCCCAAGACAGTGGCTGAGAAAGAGGAAATGGTGAAGGTACCATATTTTTCAGCAGTTGGCAGTTTGATGTACGCTATGGTAGCCACAAGACCAGACATTGCACATGCAGTGGGAGTGGTTAGTAGGTACATGGCAAACCCTGGCAAGAAGCATTGGAAAGCAGTGAAGAAAATCCTAAGATATTTGAAAGGTACAACTAGCAAGTGTTTACGCTTTGGAAAAAGTGATGCATCTATTGTAGGTTACACGGATGCGGATTACCAAGGATGCGTGGATCATAGAAGATCCACATCTGGCTATGTGTTCATGTTTGCTGGAGCAGCTATCTCTTGGAGATTGTGTCTCCAAGATTGCACATCTTCATCTACCACTGAGGCAGAATATGTTGCTGCGTTTGACGCCAGCAAGGAAGCCATATGGATTGCTCGTCTAGTGGGAGATTTGGGCATTCACGAGGTTCCAATACTACATTGTGATAGTCACACTGCCATTGCTTTGGCAAAGAATCCAGTGCTTCACTCAAAGTCAAAACACATAGAGGTCAGATACAATGTCATATGAGATGCATTGGCTGGCAAGCGTATCAAGCTTGTCAAGGTTCACACTAATGAAAACCCCGCAGATGCTCTCACAAAGAGCCTAGCCTCAGAGCGATTTACACATTGTATAGAACTTATGGGTGTAGGATGAAGCCTCAGCAATGCTTCATCAATTTTGTATAGACTAACTATACTAATGCCACTATTGGCCACCATGACCTTCAAGTGGGAGGTTGTTGGGGTGTAGGCCAGGTGGCCGTGGGAAACCACCCTTGTACACTTGATTTTCCCTATTCAATATAGGGAGAGAAAGAGAAAGGGTTTCCCTCTCTTTCTTATCCACTAACCTACACAGTGGCTTCCTGTGCATGTCCCCCTTCGCTTCCCGATTCAATATAGGGAGAGAAAGAGAAAGGGTTGCCCTCTCTTTCTTCTCCACTAACCTACACAGTGGCTGCCTGTGCATCTCCCCCTTCCCCATTCTCTTCTTCCCTTCTCTTGCACACACACCGTACACGCACATGCGTACTCATCATCAGGGACTAGCACAAATACCTCACCATGCGGCTCTTGAGAAGCACATGTGGTTTTTTTCTCCTACCATGTGGAGTCCCCCTTCAGTGTCCATCCTCCAAGCCCCAAAAAAAATCACAATTTCTTCTACAAAAACCCCCCTTTTGACTCTTTTTCTATGCTTGCTAAGTGCCACTAGGTTTTCTGCTTACTGATCCGCAAAGCCCTGTTGAGACTCCCTCTTTCCATCTTCACATCACTTTCTCTTTGCCACATTTTGAGATTTCTATGATCGCCATCCGAAGCCGCAGAAATGCTAAATTTCATATGCAACCAACCTCGAGCAACCGCACTCAATATTTGATCGCCCATAACTTGCAGTCCAAAACTCTATTTGATGAGCATTCAATTTATGTTAGCTCCATATACCGGATAGAATGCATATTATCCTTGGTGAAGCTCCAAAAGCATCAAATCGTATGTCTGCCGAAGCGACCAACCGAACAAAAACCTAGACTAGGCAAATCTTTGACTGCTAATAACTTGATACCCATAACTCAGATTAGCGATCTCAAAAGACAGGCATGCTTCATAATTTTAGCACTACAATTCTATGCACTGAAACCAGCTTCGCCAACATGGCATCACCTGGCCTGGACTGTCCATCGAGGATCTTCAATGAACCACAACTTCAAACTCAAATATCTTGGGCTCCCTAGCTCTACTAGATGAGCGGTTGGAGATGGGGAATAGGGAACACACCCAGCGCAAAAATTGTTTGCCTCTCTATAGCCCAGGGATTACACAACACCCTAACCTCTCTAACAACATTTTCAAATTGGCTAATTTTCACTAACAACTTCACTTTGGCATACAAAACAACTGTCTCACACCTTGCAAAAAACACCTTACAGCACAACAGCACCCATACTGATCAACTCACCCTTTACGACTCACAAGACACCCCAATTCTGCCCTCTTGGTAATACCCTTGAAGCTGCAGGCAAACCCTCTGCAAGCACTGGCAAGTACACAAAGAGCAAGAGAACAGGAGGGGGCTGGGGAGAAGCAACAGAAGAAGTAGGGGCAAATGTTTAATATTATTGCATAGGGAGAAAGTACAATCAAGTATGCAACTCCAATGGCAAGCTTGCAATACAGAGGCTTGAAAAACTCCAATCACTCTCTCTGGCAAAAAAGCCCCCAAAAAATCACTCATATGCCCTTTTATAAGGCTTGGCTAAGGCTAAAAAGTAAGAAAACAAGGAGCTATCTAGCTCGTACAATTAACTCGAGCTTCCTTTAGAAGTTTTCTTGCATGGCCACCACTTGGCACTTTCTTAGTGTTTGGTATCTGCATGGTGCCTCTATGCTTTTTCCGCTCAATTTTCCAACCTTGCATTTGCACTTATGGATACCTCTTGGATAGGCTCTCTCCTTCTTGCTTAACCTTGGCTCCTCTGACCTTTGTGGCGGGCTAAGCCCCTTGAACCTCTCAAACTCTTTATCTCCTAACGACTGTCCACCTGGCCGTGAGATTCTGTTGTGGGATCCTCCCCTTGATTAGCCTTTTGAACCTCCTTGGGCTTGCATTCTCTCTCTCTTGCACGGGATTGGTCCCTTTTGGAGGTTCCTCTCTCTCATTGCCTTCACTGCGGGACCCCACCCCTATGGAAGCAATAACGACCTCGCTAAGGGGGGGGGGGGGGGGGGGGGGGGGGGGTTCTCCCAAAACTTGGCCTCATGGTGTGTGGGGACAAGCCCTTAAGGACCGCCATGTCACTGCCTTGTTGAGCCACTGTCCACTGGCATCACGCAACTGGAGCAGGGTGCCAGCGCCCTTACTATCCAAAAGCCACCGCCAACTTGGCAGGGCCGTCGTGCAAGGAACCAACACAGCGCCTCCCTACGCACGCCATATCCAGAGAGCTCTCAAGCTCCAGGCATTCACATGCCAATAGAGCCTCACCATTTGGGTTAAATACCCTGTCATCCGGTGACCACCCTCCGCCATATGGAATAATACGTGTCCATGTGGGAGCCCTTGGCTCAAGCCACTCTTTGAACTCATTCTAGGCCTTCACAAATTCCTCCAAAAACATGAATCTTGGCACTAGCTTTAGTTGGTTTCTCAATTCTTACCTAATTGTTGGATCTTGAAGCCGCAAAGCCAGATCGCAACTCCATGATGTTGAATTCAAACCCATCCAACCTCATTGCATGTCACGGTTCCCTGAGTCCCCGAACCGAGGCCGCAAAACCCAAAAAAATCATCTGCAATCAGCTTCGGACAAAGGCACTCAATCTTCCGATTTCAGTATCTTTCCGCTCCGGACTCCGTTTGATGTGTAGTCAATTCCTGCTAGCTCCGTATGATGCATACCCTGCTCTAGAACCTTGGCAAGGCTCAAAAGACGTCAGATGGTACAAATCCCCATGTGGTCAGGTGGGCACCAATAGGTGGGCACCAACCTAGCCCCCGAAAAAACTTCAACTGGCCATAAAGTGCAAACCGTGGCTCTAATCTGCAATCTGAAAAGATGGGTGGGCTCCACAAGGATCTCCTTTGTGATGGCATCTTTCATGTGTTTGGCCTTTTCACAACCTATGATGTAAAGTATATCTTCCTTTGAGATGCATCCTAGGAGAAGATTGCAACGGTCCTCTTGTCTAAAACTTCCACACACATCTTGTATATATGTCCTATTTCAAAAGGTGAAACAAGTTACAAATTGATGGAAATTATTTGAGAGTTATGAACACTGTGAATTAAAAAAAATACCTGGTTGCCGTGATCCGCTTCTTACGTGCCCCTCCATTAGAGGCTAAGTTTTCAATGGAAGAGAACTCCCTCTTACGCTCACGCATGCCAAATGAAGTGACTTTTAGGTGCATCATTGCAATCTGTAGCTTAGTTACCTCTATTTCTGTAGCTTTCATCTCCTCTTTAAGATCTTTGAGTTGTTTCTCTGTGGAATGTAGTTGTTGTTGGAGATTTGTGGAAGGAATGTGTAACACTTGACATTGTTGTCGGAAATATGCCAACGCACCTGCATGATTGGAGTCCAATCTCTTACAATACCCAAGAAGACCACGTTCTCCTTCTCCCACATATTTGATTGAGCTTGGGAGTGTATGGAATGTCGGATGACATCCCGCGAGCGGATCCTTTGGATACAACCCTCCATCAAGCCACAAATCAACATTGGTTTCTCCTCAAAACCGTCGTACGGATGCCGGTTGAGATGCTTTCTCGTCATTTTTCTTTGTGGGAGCAAATTCAATCGGTAGACGCAGACTGACATTAGTTGACCTAGTAGATGACGACACAGGTGATTCATTGGTTATGTCGCGAAGAGACATGGTGGAAAGTTATGATGGGAAAAAATTTTGATAAGATATACTTTTTGGGATAAACAGACAATTTTTGGGATAAAAAGACTTAAAAATATATTTTTTCATATATAGGTTCAATTTTTGAGCTCAAAGGAGGGAAATTTTAAAATTTTAAAAATTTCAAGTTTTAGGCTTTATTAGATGGACGTTTTGATGATGTGGCATTATCTATTTATTCTTGGAATTAATGTAGAGAGAGACCCAAGGAGTTTTAGATTTGGAGCTTATGAAAGCTAGATTCTTCTAAAAAAATATTGTTATATATATATATATATATATATATATATATATATATATATAGGGACCTTTTTAAAGCTTAAAAGATCCATTTTGAAGATTTTATTGAAAAATGATTTTTTGGGGTGAATTGATGCATGATCTGAAAAGTGGAAGATGTCATAACTACTTACTCTCTTTGTGGAATTAATGTAGAGAGGGACCCAAGGAATTTTAGATTTGGACCTTATAAAATCTAGATTCTTCTAAAAAAATATTGTTATATACATATCTATATATATATATATATATATATATATATATATATATATATATATATATATATATATATATATATATATATATAGGGACCTTTTGAAAGCTTAAAAGATCCATTTTGAAGATTTTATAAAAATTTCATTTTTTTGGGGTGAATTGATGCACGAACTGAAAAGTGGATTTTGTCATAACTACTTACTCTCTTTGTTTGGTGATAGGTAGAGAGAGAATGGTTCTTCTCTCTACTTTTACTCCTCTCTCTATTTTTACCCCCCTCTCTCTCCTACTTTATCCCCCCTCTTCCTCCTACTTTACCACCCTCATTCCCTACTTTCCCCCCCCCTCCTATCTAGAGAGAAGTTAGAGAGAGAGCTACAAAAGTAGCCCTATTTATTGTCTTTGTTCCCTCCATCCCCTAAAAAATTAGCTTTAATCCCTTAAAATTAGGAATCCTTACATGGCCCCAAGGGGGTCCAATTTTTTCCTAATGTCCAAGTTGTAAGCTTTAGAAAAATGAATGTGATGTGCCGATCGTGAATGACCGTCCCTCCACCTACTCTTTGTGTTACCCTTTTGTAAGCTCCATCATACCACATAGTGAAGGCCCCTTTCTAGTCTGGTTCCTCCTTATCCTCCTCTCGCAATGCTCTTGGATAAATTGGTAATTTGACCTCCTTGTTGACTAGGATATCCGCCAAATGAGACCAACTCGTGTGATCTACTTTGAACTCAAACTCAATCTCTTGAACCTCTATCAACCATTTTCCTGCCTTCAAATGTAGCACCACTTCAGGCAAAACATTGTTAGCCGTCAACTAAAAAATTTGGGAACAATCAAATACGCTTTGAACTTTCTACACGGAAAGACTAAAGCCATCACCCACTGTTCTGCCTCAGTATAAGTAGTTTCCCCTGGACTAAAGACCCTGATTTTGAAGTAAATAGTCTTATGAATTGTCCCCACCTTTTGTAGCAATACTGGTCCAATAGCCACCGTACCCACTGATAGCCGAAAATGACATGCCATATGGGGTGGCCTCTACACCACACATAGCCTCAACATCCCCATGCATCATCTCAAGGTAGGATTAATTCTATAGGTAGAGAGGGGCACCACCTAGCGTAAGTGCGGCTAGGATGCATACATACATGACCTAGGGTAGCAAAAGGGAGATGCCCTCTAGGTAACCAACAAGAAATGGTGATACAACAAACGTCCACATGTAGAAAATTCCCAGTCAACAATCAAAAGTGTGTGTACGAGAGAGGTATGTGACAAGGTCAGAATGGAGCATACTAACTGACTTGAGAGGCCGCACGTGATGGAGCACAAGCAGAGTGATATATGAGAGATGAAACATCCCGCGAATTTGGGAAAACAAAACTAAGGAGAACAGAGAATGGGCCCCAAGGATCAAGAAAGTATAGCACACTTTTATTGGTGATGATGATACTTAAAAATGGTGGTCTTGACTATTACAAACCTGGCTCTTGGCACTAGGGATGCCTAGTGGAATGTGAGCACCATATGGTGCATGGAAAAGTTGAAGTTAGCGGGAAGGCTAGTTGAGCAAAAACATCAAGACGATGCAGCCACCGACGACATCAATCACCGACATCGAGAGCGGCCCAACGTAGCATGGTGTGGATGCATTCAATACTAGCGAGCTCATGCTGCCTTGCGGGGGAGTAGTGACTGCCTTATGTGCATGGAGTGGTCGTGACTAGTAACTCAACCATGGTGTGGTGGATAATGGGGAAAATGGTGATGTTTCCAATGCTAAAATTCCCAAGCTTGCAACCAAACATGATGCCATGAGCTCTCTAGCTTGGGGGTGCATTATGTGCTTAGTGGTGCTTAAACTGTGGAGTGCATGGAGCTAGTGTGTTCCTCCTTCAATTGTGCCTCCCTTTGTGCTTAGTGGAGGCCTTGTTATATAGGTTTGAGAGGTGGTCCTTGCCTAATGGTCCTTGCAAATATCGAGTGGTCACTGTAAAAGGTCTAAATGCCTCTCTAGTAAGAGAGATAGGGAGAGAGAAGGTAGAGATAGAGAGAGAGAGGAAAGAGTGGGGTGGGGAGAGTTTCTTTTTACATTCCACTGGCCACTTGCTAGGTTATTAGGAATAAGTGGAGTTATGGAATTTACAAGGGTTTTGTTGATGGTTCGCTTGGTTGGTGTGAGGTTTAAGGCTGCCAAAATTGGTAGTTGTTGCGGGCAGCCGAGATCCTACGTGTCGCTTCCTCTCGGTGCTGGTCGGGGCATGCCTTCGGTGCATCTCCTTGTTTTGGTGTTGGCAACGCGCGAGTTGACCATCTTCTTTTTGTTGTTGGTGTTGATTCCTTTGGTTTCTTATTACTCTCTAGTGTGTCCGTATATGCATGCGTGTATTGTGTGTAAGCGTGTCGATCGTAAGTGCTTATGCGTGTGTGTGTGTGTGTGTGTGTGTGTGTTCATATATGTGCATGTGAGTGTATGTGTGCATATGTACATGGTTGTGGGTGTGTAGGGGTGTGTGTGTGGGAACAAGAGAGATGGGGGGTAATTTTTATAAAACATGTGTATAATATATATATATATCTATATCTATATATATATATATATAGATATAGATATATATATAGATATATAGATATATATATATATATTATATATATATATAATATATATCTATCTTACGTGCTTCTGGTGCGCAGCGAGACAAGGCGAGAGACTGAGAGTGAGGGAGGGGAAGAGTGCGGGTGTTGGACGAGGGGAGGGGGGGGGTGTGTGTGTGTGTGTATGTAAGTGTGTAGTGGGTGTGTGTGTGTGTGTAGTTAGAGAGAGAGAGAGAGAGAGAGAGATTTCGGTCCTGCATACTACGTGCCTTTGGGCTTCACGACAAGAGAGCGAGGGAGAGACAGGGCGGCGGGGGGGGGGGGGGGGGGGGGTGAGATGGTGAGGGAGGGAGAAGGTGTGTAGGTATGGATAAGAGAGAGAGAAAGTGGCTTCATATCTACACCTACACAGGCCTGCAAGAGAGAGAGAGAGAGAGAGAGAGAGAGAGATAGATAGATAGATAGTTCTATTATCGTCCTGGGAGGTCAAATATGACCTATGGGACCAAATGAACATGTCACGTGGTGTGAGTGGAGTTCATAAGTGACTCTCGATGCTCAAAAATGGCTGAAATGAGCGTCGCAATAGAGAGTCCACATCGTGGTTGGGAGAGGAAGGTATGTAGGGAGAGCTCATGGCTGAATATATGGGGAAAAGAGGACCTAATGTGGTCAAAAGCTGAGCACTCAAGTAGTGTGTGGTACTCACTCTCTCGCACTTGACGAGGGCATAAGGTGCAAAGTCGATGACACTCCTCGCCAGTGCCCCAACGTCCTGTCTTGCAGCGTAGAGAATGGGAGCTAAGACGAATGGAGGCAATGGTGCGGATCGCACTCAACGGGATGGGCTCAAGGATGTAGGAATGGGTTCGGTTACCTCGTTCCGAGAAGAAGAGAGATTTGTAGTTTGGGGCAACGTGTGTGGTGTAATGGCTGAAGCGAGAACCTCCAGATTTCTCCCAAGCCATGATACATTGGCGTTGTAAGAAGGCCTCATTAACTTGGGAGTCGATCGACGCATCCTTGACCAAGTGACATGCATCCCATCTTCCAAACCATTTCTTAATATCAAGCATCCACCCCGAACTTAGTATTTTGCTCTTGCATGTCTTTTGAACCTTTTGACTTGCTTCATATGCGATTCTAGGAAGTCGATGCAAAGGGCTACGTTGTGTCTTACGCATGTACTCCACAACCCTTTCCATGCCCAAGACCTCAATGGGAAGCGATCCGGACTCAAGAAGTAAGAGCATGTAGGGTGTTTGTGTCTTGACTTGGAGAAAGTTGGTGAGAAAACGCTTTTGGACATTCTCAAACTCTTTCCAAGTAGACTTCCCGATGCTTCCACCCCACACCTCCACTCCATAAAGAAGCACCGGTGTCACCAATGTGTCAAAGAGGTACTTTTTGAGAGCCCAACACTTGATCTCTCCTGCATTGCACATGTTCTCAAATGCATAGTAAGCCCTCTTTCCGGCTTCCAAGCGACGCATTGCACAATCCTTCCATTTATGATTGGATGGAACCTCAAGGCCAAGGTACTTGAAGTGATCTACCACTTCAAGTTTCTCATTGTTGTATACAATGCATGGATTTTCATCATTGAGGGTCTTTACAAGCATAACCTTGGTTTTGGATCCATTCACGATCAGCCCGCTATGTAGGCAAAAGCGTTCCAAGACACTCATAAGCTTTTGTGCATCTTCTAAGGTATGTGCCAAGAGCACTACATCATCGGCATAGAGAGAGAGAGAGAGAGAGAGAGAGAGATGGAGATCAAGCCCCTCGATATGGAGTGTGTGAGGGTGTGTTTGTGTGTGTGTGGATAAGAGAGAGAGGAATGTACTCTATCTGGTGCCTTCGAGCTTGTTGACAGAGGGTGCGAGAGAGAGATAGAGTGCGGGCTCCTGGCTTGGCCGACAACGAGCGAGAGAGGGGGGGTTTTGTGTGTCAACGGGGTGGGGAAATGAGAGAGAGAGTGTATTATTATTCTAGCCTTTGGGTTGTTTACATAGAGAGAGAGAGAGAGAGAGAGAGAGAGAGAGAGAGAGAGAGAGAGAGAGATTGAGAGAGATTGAGAGAGAGTGAGAGAGTGAAGTTGGAGAGTGTGAGAGAATCAAACAAAGAGAGAGAGAATATGCTACGTGGCCCGCCGGTAGAAGGAAGACAGGAGGCGAGAGTGAGGTCGAGGGAACGAGGTAAGAGAGAGGAAATAAAAAAATTTGAAGGGTGTGTGTGTATAAATAATGCAAGAGAGAGACTGACTTCATGCATGGCATCCCACCAATGGAAAAGAACAATGTAGGCTTGTTTTATTGGTTAGATGGTAGAGAATTAGGGTAAGAGATAGAGAGATGGTGGTTTAAAAGGAAAAATGTGGTAGCCTATTGCACACGCGCGAGCAAGGAAGGGGAAATTGGTGGTGGAAGTAATTAGAGAAAAAAACGTTATTCTATTATGTTACCTCACGCTCTCGAATGTGGCTTATTTTTGCGGTTTGGGCTAAAACTGAGAACTTTAACTCTCAGGCCGGGCTAGAGGGCCGTGCGGCTAACCCGATATCATTAGCCCTCTCCCTAAGGTTAGGGGCGTTCATGCCTGTAACTCATCTATTTGATCATTGTCGTCGGAGGTGGAGGTTGATGGTGTATCCTCATCAGGAATGTCGTTAGGTGGAGTCTGATCAAATTGAAGAAAATAAGGTTTAAGCCGCCAACCATTTACTCTCGTCTTATGGAGCTTGCCATCAACTTCCATAAGCTCGTAACTGCCATAGGCATACTTTTTCCTGATCATGAAAGGGCCCTCCCATCGGAGTAGGAGCTTCTTATCTTTGCGTGTGTCGAAGCGATTGTTGTAGCAGAGCACCAACATTCCTTTCTATAAATCTTTGCACCGAAGATGCTGGTTGAAATTAAGCTGTATGTGCTCTACCTGTGCCGCATAATAACTGATTGCTTCTTCTCTATCCAGCTATAGTCTTTCCAAGTCAAGGATGTGATCTCTCAAATGCATGTTGGGCCATTGAAGATGGATTGCCATCACTCTGAGACTTGCTAGTTGCACCTCAACTGGTAAGATTGCCTCCTTGCCAAATACCAAATGATATGGGGTGAACCCCAAAGATGTACGGAATGAGGTTCTGTAGGCCCACAAAGCTAGGAGTAGATACTTATCCCAATCTCCAGGATGATTATTAACCTTCTTGGTGATAATTTTACAGACCATTCCATTCACTTTCTCAACTAGGCCATTACATTGAGGGTAATATGGTGATGAGTGCCTCCTTGTAATGCCAAGTTTTTGCATTAACTCTCCTACCAAGTCTGCTCTGAAAACTGGCCCTCTATCAGAGATGATTTCTAATGGTGTGCCAAAATTGCAGCATATGTGCTCATAGACAAACTTAGCTACCTCTACAGTTGTGATCCTAGTGGTAGTTGTAGCCTCCGTCCATCTAGTCATGTAGTTGACTCCCATGATAATGTAGAACTTCCCTGAGTTGGCCCTAGGCAATGTTCCTATGGCATCTATAACCCATTTTTCAAATGGTCCATATGAAAGGATAGGTGTCTGTGGTTTAGGCATAAGTGACCTGGTGCTGGCCTTTTGACATAACTTACATGTCTTACACTTGTGGTGTACATCACGGTTGAGGCTAGGCCATACAAAACCAGCCTGCAAGATCTTCCTACTTGTTATATCTAGGGCAAAGTGACCACCACAGATACCATCATGACAACTGGCAATTACCCCCATAATTTCATTAGAGAGAAGGACCTTCTTGAGTATTTGGTCCTTACCCTTAAAATACAAACCATCATTGACAAGCCGATACCTTGGGGCCTTCCGTGTAAGCCATTGCTTCTTTCCATTTGTTAAATCCGGTGTACATTCCCCCATTTCCAAAAAAATGCATGATGTCAGGTAAGGCATCACTACCTTGAAATAGAGGGAGCTTTAGCTTTATAGCCCCAACCACCATTTCTTGTATTCTTTTTCTTGCTAAGGCATCAACTTCATGGTTTTGAGCCCTTGGGATGTGGTGTAGTTGAACTGCTTCAAACTTACCCAACAGAGTTTTTACATAGCTTAAGTGAGTCCTCAAGCTAGGATTCCTCAAGCTTAAGTGAGCCCTTAGGATGTGGTGTAGTTGAAATGCTTCAAACTTACCCAACAGAGTTTTTACACAGCTTAATTGAGTCTTCAAGCTAGGATTCTTGCATGTCCATACTCCATTTACTTGGCTTACCAAAAGTAGAGCATCCCCAAATACGTTAAGGCGCTTTACCCCTTGCGAGACGCACCATTGTAAACCCTCGGTTAGTGCTGAATACTCAGCTTCATTGTTAGAATGTGATTCTAAAAAATGGCCAAGAGAAAATACCTTGATACCTTTGTCATCAAAGACCACTATGCCTACAGCTGCTTTGTCGGATGCTCGCTTGTAGGCTCCATCAAAGTAGAGAGAGTGTGCTCTTTCTACCACCGGTGGCTCTGGAAGTGATTGAATTCCTTCCCCTTTAGATTGCTTTACCTTTTTCTCAAAGTTTTTGTAGGTCATGAGTCCCCCCAATCTTGTGTTTGTCGTGCTTTCCACCTATACTATGTAGTCAAATTCTTGAAGACGAACTAGCCATTTAATAATCCTAGCAGAAACATCCATGTGTTGTACAACATAGGGAAACATCTCATCCATGGTTAAAATCACAAATTGCCTAGGAAGCAAATATCACCTAAACTTTGTAGTTGCAAATCTAAGATCTAGGACTAGGCTTTCCACATGGGTGAAACCTTTCTCTGCTGCTGCCATCATTTGATTGGAGAAGTAAATTGGACTCATGAAAGATGTTGTTGTATCCTTGTGGAGTAGCACAGTACCCCAAGGAGTCATCACCCACACTTGAGGTGACATAGAATTTATCATCCCACTTAGGTGGTGAGATAGTTGTTAGGGTGGCTAAGAACTCCTTTACCTTGTTGTAGTGATGTTCGCTCTCCTTGTCCCAAGTGAAAGTTGATCTTTGAGTGAGCTATTGCAGTGGTAGAACAAGTTGTGATAGTAGATGTAGGAATCTACTCAAGTACATCACCTTTTGTAAAAAAGAGACCAGTTGACTTGCGGTTGTTGGTGAAGGTAGGGCTATGAGGGCGGACACCTTACTTGGATCGGTGTTGATACCTTTTGCTGAACTACCATCACCTAATAGAATGACTCTACTTTCCCCAATGCCCGGGGGATTCACTCTATATACAAAATAGGACGCCACCTGCGAGCGAACAACTTTGATAAAACCGAGCTATATACAACTTATATTAGGGAATATGACCCCCCTTTGTACGCTTATACGACAATCAATGAAGAAAACTATCATACCCCTATCTTATATATAAAATTTAGGTCTCACATGATCTAGCTGAGTAAATCTAGTCAAAGAGTGTGTAGCATAGTGACTAGCAACGTACTAAGGAACCACTTATGTTGATAACTAGATGTACCCTCAATGTGTCTTAGTTTAACTTTCAAACTATGTTCCCGATCAGCCTGCACTCTAGCTACTCGTCCAATTTTGACCCATCCAAAGCTGGTGTAAATCAACTCTTGACCTGCTCCAAATCAGTCCGTATCTATGATCGGCTTGATGCAAACTTTGATGTGTGACCTGATAAAAAACTTCCCCTAAATTCATCCAAGTTCTAGTGCACATCGATGACCAATTGTTACAGGTAATCAACCCACATCGACCCCTCCCCCCCCACCCCAAAAGAAATGATACCCCCTCCGTAATTTTTAAGCTTGGGAGATAAATTATTGGGGACCTACCCCTAACTTATACTCTTATGTAACTTGTAAAAAAACCCCCTCCCCTGCACTTACGTGGTGCGGTAAGTTTTCCATGGTGAATCCCCCGGGCCCCAATGTGGCACTTGTCCACATTTAATTGCCCACCTAGGCTTTGCAACCTTGCCAAACCCTCAATTACCTTTTCTAAGTGTGAAGTGCGAGGGCTATGTATACAAAAATCATCAATGAACACTCTTATGGATGTTCCAAAGAACGGTTGAAAGAAAAATGGTCACATATCTTTGGAATGTGGCAGGTGCATTTGTCAGACCAAATGGTATAACTCTGTATGCAAAACAACCCCATGGCGTAATGAAAGTGGTTTTTTAGTGGATCTTCCAAGGCTATGTGTATTTGAAAATACCCAGAATAACCATCACACACGATGTAGCATTCAAAACCCGCCACTTCATTCAGATTTTTATCAAAGAAAGGGAAAGGAAAGCGGTCTCTCTTTGTAGCTGCATTTAGTGTTTTGTAGTCAACACAGACCCTCCACTTACCATTCTTCTTAGGCATCACTACTACGGGTGACGCCCACTCTGAGTTTTTTACAAGATAGATGAACCTTGCTTCTAGTAGCTTCCTTAACTCGGCTAGGAGTGTCTTTTCTTGTATGACCCCCATCCATCGTAGCTTTTGCAAACCTGGTTTTACCCCTTCCTTCAACTTAATATGATGTTCCACTACTGTAATACCTATGATTCTTTCATAGTTGTCAATAAAAAGGTCAGGAAATCCCATCAACATTTGAACAAATTTATCTTTCTCCTCGATTGTTAATCCCATAGCAAACATACCCTTCAACCTAGTTTCTCCTAGGCCAGGTGATTTACTTTCCTCTTCGTTGCTTTGCCCTTCTAGTGACGGGTCGCCAGTTGTGCTTACCCTTTGTAGATCCTTGATGATGATACCCATCATATCGATGGAACTGTCGCTTTCATCGGTCGATGTGGTCTCCTCCTCAAAAGTGAAAGAATCACTAGTGGTTTCATCTGCTGATGTCTCTAGGTTCATTTGCTTCTGCTTTCTAGTCTTCATGTCGTAGTAGATTGTCTCCCCTTTCTCACCAGTCATACGTAGAATGCAAGTGCCCCAGTCCCGTTTTGCCTTCATGGCCATCAACCATGGCCTTCCCAATATTAATGGATAGCCCTCCCCCTTAGTAGGCATCGCAAAAACGTCTACTTCTACCTCAGTGTTGAAATCTTCACAGCACTTACTACACCTGCACATTTCACTTTTGCGTTTTTTTCCATCTTTGCCTTTCATGCAGGAGGCCTATCAACCTCCACCCCCAGGTGAAGCATCATAGCTTCACTCATCACACAAATTTGTGCACCTCCATCAATGTAGGTGTTTCCAACCCTCTTACCTTTTATGTTGACGTCGACAATTGGAAGGATGTCATCCATGTTGCAACCCAAAATTTCCCCGGCTACCTTTGCTTTGGAGCACCTTGTACTTACCATTTTGGACCATTTCCGCCTTACCTTTGATGCAAGATGTAGCAACTGTGGCCATGTAATCTTTGGTCCTTGCGCTGCCACATCCAATGTTAGATAATGGGGTCTAGAACTTTCTGTAAAGAATGAGGATGCAAGAGAGCTACACAAGACAAGCACAAAGCACACAGAGATGGAAATCTTCTTCTTTTTCTTCACAAAAAAGAGAGTACAAAATGACTAAGTGCTAAAGCTGAAAAGTAGCACATATGTACATGCGGTCACTAAGTGTGAACTCGCTAGAAGCGTACTAGGATGGCACTATAAGTGTAGTCCAGCTGTAGAATCACTGGCAGAGATCCTCCGTGTTGGTCACCTAACGCGCCAGTGAGTAAATGCTGTAAGCGGCCAAGACCCGTAGTGGATGCCAGCTCAAGGTGTAGAGCTCAACATCTCAACACTCCCCCTCGAGCTGTGCATGTCGCAGAGTCCAAGCATAGTCCGGAAACGTCGAAGCTTCTCAGCTCCGGGGGCCTTGGTAAAGATATCCTCTATCTTCTCCTCTGTGCTGACGTAGACAAAGTCGATGTCGCCCGCCAACACTCGCTCTTGAACGTAGTGGTAATGGACCTCTATGTGTTTGGTCCTGGCATGGAACACTGGGTTCCTAGCCAACTGCATGCTACTGAGGTTGTCACAATGGATGAAAATCTGCTGCTCAACCTGCACTCCCAAGTCCTCAAGTAATGTGCATAGCCAAGCTACCTCGCACGCCGCAACTGCTGTACCTCTGTACTCGGCCTCTGTGCTCGATAAAGCAACCGTAGGCTGCTTTTTGCTGCTCCAAGTAACAACAGCACTCCTAAAAGAGAACATGAAGCCACTCGTAGATCTCCTATCAACAATGCTACCTACCCAATCTGCATTTGTATACCCATACAATGCTAATGGTGCATCTGCTGCATAGAACAATGCGTAGTCAAGAGTACCTTGCACATACCTAAGTGTGCGTCGTACTCCATCCAAATGTGGCTTCCTCGGAAGCTGCATGAACTGACTCTCCAAGCCTACTATGTAGCTCAAGTTTGGCCTCGTGATAGTCAAGTATATTAGACTACCCACAATCTTCCTGTACATGTTGACATCCTCAACAACATCACCCTTCTCTGCACTCAGCTTTGCATTCACATCCAAGGGAATAGAAATTGTCTTACAATCAGCCATACCATACTTTGACAACATGTCCAAAGGATATTGTCTCTGTGATAGCCATACACCCTCTGGAGTCCTGATCACCTCAATGCCAAGAAAGTAGCGCAACTCGCCTAAATCTTTCATTTCAAACTCCTGTTTGAGAAGACCCTTCACATGGTCAATCTCCATAGCATTGTCACCAACAATAATAAGGTCACCTACATATATGGTAATGACCACAATCCCCACATCACTCTCACATACATAGAGTGAATGATCAGCATGAGCTCTCCTAAAACCAATACTGACAAGATACTTGGCAATCCTGTCATACCATGCTCTAGAGCCCTACTTCAAACCATACAAAGCTTTGAGAAGTCTGCATACATAATCTGGGTAACGTGGATCGACATAACCAGGTGGCTGATCCATATACACTTCCTCTTGCAACTCACCATTCAAGAAGGCATTCTTTACATCCATTTGATGCATAATCCATCCTCTAGATGCAACCACTGCTATGACAGCTCTCACAGTCGTCATCTTTGCCACTGGAGAAAAGGTCTCCTCATAGTCTATGCCATACGTCTGTGCATAACCCTTTGCGACCAGCCTTGCCTTGTGACGCTCAATGTTACCATCAGCCTTATGCTTGGTTTTATACACCCATTTACAGCCAATAGCTTTCTTGCCACTTGGCAATGGCACCAACTCCCATGTGTCGTTTGCTTCCAATGCATCCATCTCTTCATTCATTGCATCATCCCAATGCACATTTCCAAATGCATCCTCAAAACATGTGGGCTCTGTAATGGAATTTGCCTATTCAATTTGAGAATAGCGGAATTTAATGAGAGTACTTTCAACAAATGATTTTGTGAGCATAGCGGGTAGACATAATTGAAGATAGCAACATAATCATAGCAATTTGTTAACTTGGCATAGACAATACTTTTGCAAGAGAGAGAGTTTAGAGAACATGACAACAATTGAGGACCGGATTTATGTGGAGCCGGTCCCCCCTCCAATAGGCATTTGTATTATGATTTCTCCCATAAAGAGAGACTTGTTACAATACAGTCTTTGTGTTCCTTGTGACCTAGGTGATGCCATGAAGATGGAAGGCTTCATGCACCACAAACATAACATAAACTTGAAGAAAGCTTTAACTATCCCAAGCCTCAGTCCCAAGACCTCAAACACCTTCGAAGGTGGAGAGAGCTAGCAGGGAATGAGGGTAGGGAAGAGGAAGAAGAAACATTTCGTAAGAGAAAGAATTAGTTCCTCACTTATCATACTCTTGTTGCTAGCATACATAATAGCATAGTAATGAAGAAGAAGGAGATGGCAAGCTTAAGCATTGAAGCATGGCTCTTGGTTGGATTTGCACTCCATAGCCAAGAGTGTTGTTGTAGGCTCTCAACCTCTACTTGCTTGGAGAGGGAGCTCTTGCACTTTGCATAGCACACAATGAGAGTGATTGTGAGTGTGTGTGGGTGAGTATACCCCCTAGGCACCCCCCTAGCTTGCTTGGGTCGACCCCCCCTTGTAGCTCATGCCTGAAGCTCATTGGACCCCTCCAGGCCTAGCCAATCACAAGCAGGAGCCATTACAAGCAACATGGGTAGCCTTGGGACAAGTGCCCCCCTTTCCCCTTTGAGAGAGAGGACTTGATAAATGCTAAAACAATTAGATAATTCATGTAATTTATCATTGGACCCCTTTGAAGCTTAGCCAATAGGCTTCAAGCAACACATGAAGGTAACATGGGTAGGGGCCTGACATGTGTCCTTGCTGCCTCTTCAAGTTGGGGCTTCCCTTGTGTGTGTGAGTGGGTGTTCTCTCTCTAGCTCCTAGGAAAAAAGCTCGCCCCCCCCTCTTGTAGGAATGATTTTGACTTTAGGTGATCAAGCACCTTACTCATCAAGCATGACAAAGCACTTGAACTAGGGGGTGTTCCCACAAGCATCTCAGGCAAGCTTTTCAAGGCACCTCAAGTACCTTAATCATGCAGCAAGTCAAGCACCTCAAGCATGGAGCCAGTCAAGCACCTCAAGCATCTTAATCAAGCACCTCAAGCATGAAAAACACCTCAAGCATGACAAGCACCTCAAGCAGGACAAGCACCTCGAGCTTGGGCCGGGTTCCCACCTCAAGCTCAGCCCTAGCTTACTTAAGGTCAAAAGGACTTTTACACACATTTATTGGAGGTGTTCAATGAAGATAACCCTAAGGTGTTATGCTCCATTGGTTAGCCTTGCTCTTTGATAGACCATCTCCCTTTTGGGCCCCTTTACATTGGCCCCGTGTTGAGATAGATCTAAAAGCACATACCTATATCTTAACACTTGTTCCCGTTTATTCTCCCACATTAAGTGATCAATTTAATATGAGAAAATCATTTGGGTTAGTTAGATATTAGATTTTATGACATTACCTCTCTCTTGAAATCATAGTCGTCCTCGACTATGAGGTAGAAGAGATAAAGTCTTAGTCATTAGTCAATCGTACTTAGCGGGTAAAGGATCCCTTTTTACCCTACGACATCTTTCCAAGATGGATGACTAATCCATTTGGTGCTTGGGAGACATAGCTGTCGCAAGCATGTCTGCTCTTTAGTCCATTTCATTCTCCCAAAGTAGAGTGACAAATTCTACTTGGTGTTTGAGAGACGTCGTCATCACAAACATGATTCTAAGCATGCATACTAGTTAAATTTGTGCACAATTAAAAAGAGGACTAGTCATATAAGACAAAAACATGAGTTATTTAAAAGAAATTTGTACATTTTCTTACTCTAATGTAGCATTGTAAGCATTGACAAGGTTCATACTATCCTTAAGTTGTACTCCTTGCATCCATTTAGCATCTTCAAAAGGATAATTTTTGAACTTAATAAGATACCGTCGGATAATCTTACCATGTCGTAGTACCTTGTCTTCATGCCGAAGGATAGCTTCGGGTTGTAGCACCTCTTCTTGGTCTTCAACTTCGGGAGGGTCTTCAATAATTGGTTCAATTGGTGGCTCTCCTTTGTAGGGCTTAAGTAAGCTTACATGAAAGGCATTGTGTATAAGCCAATGGTTGGGCAACTTGAGTTGATAAGCCGTCTCATTGATAGGCTTCAAGATTTGGAAAGGACCATAGTATCTTTTTGCTAGTTTAGCATAATACTTTTGATGGCCCGTAGGATTTTTGCCCGTCGTTTGCCTTAACCGAGCCTTAGGAAACATGAGTAAGACCCAATCATTTTCTTTGAACATTAAGGCTCTTCTGTGCTTATCAGCAGCAGCTTTTTGCCTTTGTTGAGAGATGGCTATAGCCTCCCTAATCTTTTGAAAAGATTCTTGTAGGTCACGGCTATACTCATCGGCGGCGAAGATCTTCCCATGTACTTTCAGTAGCAAGGGACTTTTAGGTCTTCCTTCTATGATCTCGAAAGGTGCTTTGCCCGTAGAAGTATGTACAGTATTATTGTAGGCATACTCTACTAGCGGTAAATACTTTTCCCATTGTGAGCGTTGATCTACTTCGGTAACATAAGTCTTGAGTAGATCGAGTATCGTAAGATTGGCTATCTCACTTTGGCCATCCGTTTGTGGGCGATAGGCCGAAGAGAAATTCAATCTTGTTCCTAGATTTTCAAAGAGACCTTTCCAGAAATTACTGGTCATTCTAGGATCTCTATCTGACACGATGGATGTGGGTAATCCATGGTGTTTGAAAATCTGAGATATGAAGAGAGTTGCCATTTGATGTGCCTTAATAGTCTTTTTGACAGGAATAAAATGTGCTTGCTTGCTAAACCTGTCGACTATTGTCCATATTCCTGTATTCCCATGGATAGACTTGGGTAATCCAAAGATGAAATCCATGGACATACTCTCCCATGGTGAATTTGGAATAGGCAATGGCTGGAGTAATCCAGGTTGCTTCCCTCTATCATACTTGGTCTTTTGGCATACTACACATTTTGAAACATACTCTTGTATGTCCACTTTCATGGTAGGCCAATAGAAATACGTCTCTACTCCTTGGAGAGTAGGTTGAATACCTCTATGCCCTGCATATGGAGGAGCATGGGATTCATACATAACCTTCTCACGAAGGGAATGGGTAACACATAGCCTATTGCCGTGGAGAAGATAACCATCCTGCAAGGTGAATGGTTCCTCTTTCTTCCCCAAAGCAAGGGCTGACATTATGTCTCTAAAGTCAGGGTCAGTAGCATACTCATCTATCATAGAGGATAGATCATTGTGAGTAGCTATAGACACCGCATTAACTTTTGGTCGTCGTGAAAGTGCATCGGCAACTTGATTGTGCTTACCAGCTATGTGAGCAATATGGAAATTAAATTGCGAAAGAAAATTTGCCCACCTCATTTGTTTGTCGGAAAGCTTGGTTTGCGTCATGAAATACTTGAGACTTTGGTGGTCGGTTCGTAGGATAAATGGAGTCCCCAATAGGTAGTGCTTCCATGTGTCTAGGGCATGTAGAACAGCTAAAAGCTCTTTCTCATAAATGCCCAAGACTCGTTCATCACCATTGAGCCTTCGGCTCTCATATGCTATGGCATGCCCTTCTTGAAGCAAAACTGCTCCAAGGCAATCACCACAAGCATCACATTGGACCTCAAATGGCTTTGAGAGATCCGGAAGCACGAGGACTGGTTGGGAAGTAAGCTTCTCTTTGAGTTTTTCAAAACATTTTGCTCCTTAGCAGACCATACAAACTTAACGTTCTTCTTGGTTAAGTCGTGTAGTGGTCCTGCTACTTGAGAGAATTTTGCTATGAAGCGTCTATAGTATGCACACATACCAATAAAGCTTCTTAGCTCATGTAGATTCCTTGGGTTAGGCCATGATTTTATTACCTCTAACTTTGATGGATCCATACGAATACCATCGTGAGAGATAATATGGCCTAGATATTGAATCTCTTGAAGGAAGAATTCACTTTTCTTTTGGTTGAGAAAAAGTTTGTTCTCCCTCAAGGCTTGAAAAATCACTTGGAGATGTTGCTTATGTTCCTCCAAAGACTTGGAGTAGATGATGATATCATCGAAGAACACTCCAGTGAATTTTCGATATGGTCTAAAAATTTTCTCCATCAAACGATTGAACGTAGCTGGTGCATTAATCAAGCCAAAAGGCATGACTAGATATTCATAAAGACCAAATGTTGTGCGAAACGCGGTCTTTAAGAAATCCTCATCCACTATCCTTATTTGATGATAGCCACTCTTAAGGTCAATCCTACTGAAGTAGGTAGAGCCTTGTAGCTTATCAAACAGATCTTCTACCCGAGGTACGGGAAATCTGTTTTTGATAGTGATATGGTTTAGTGCTCGATAGTCCACACACATACGGTATGTACCATCTTTCTTTTGCACTAAAAGGACTGGAGAACAAAAGGGAGAGGAACTAGGCCTCACCATCCCTTTGTCTACCAGCTCTTGTACTTGCCTCATGATCTCCTCTTGTTGAGCTTGTGAGACTCGATAAGGAGGTTTGTTAGGCGGTGAGCTTCCTGGAAGGAGCTCAATACGATGGTCATCATCCCCTCGTTTTGGAGGTAGGTCCATAGGGATATCATCGATGAACACATCTTGGAATCCTTTTAGAAAAGTAGACAAGTCTAACTCTTCTTGATTCCTATCATTTTCATTTGATGAAACATTATTAGCTTTTAGAGACTCTTTGACATAAATCATGTACGCAGAAACTGAGCTCTTCATTGATTTATCAAAAGAAAGAGGATTTACAAGTGGAATAGTGTGACCACGCTCACTAGCATCTATATACATGTTCTTTCCCCTGTAGGTGAAGTAAATTCTCCTTTCAGGGAACTTCATGTTGGCAGCCATGCGATCAAACCATGGTGCCCCTAGGATAACATCCTGATGTTGGAGGGGAGAGATGAAGAAGTCTTCTTTGTCGACATAGCTTTGGACATGAAGCCTCAACTTCCCAATCAAGGGAGTAACGGAGGCTTGTTGTCCCTTGAAAGCTGCATCAGCTGTTACTATATCTCCCATCTCAAAAGCTTGAATGCCCAACTTGGTGGCCAACTCTATTGATATGAAGTTGAGAGTAGAGCCAGGATCAAACAAGATGAAGGCATCATGCTCTCTTACCTTTCCCCAAGCATAGGAGAGTAATGATCCTTTGCAATGAGCATCCTCTTTTGGAGCTTCGATGGTGGAAGCCCTAGGAGTCTCATTGCGAGTATTCTTCTTGGGGCAAGAATGATAGCCATGTCCTTGCTCCCCACACTTGAAACACTTATGGTCCTTGCGAAAAGCTTCAAGCTCTTCAGGAGAGAGTTTGTTTTTACCTTTGTAAACTCCCTTCTCCTTGGACCGATTGTTGTTGTTGTTGTTGGAAGTGCCTTGGGAATTATTTTGAGCATTGGATTTCCCCTTTGCATCATTTTTATCTTTGTTTTCCATGGGCTTGACATTACGTCTAGCCCCTTGATGGAAATTGATGCGTGAAGCAACCATGGTGTGGTGGATTACTTCGGTAATAGTACCGGGCCGTTGAGAGTTGATATATTCGGCCATCTCTTCAGGTAATCCCACACAAGATTGTTGTCTTTGCTCGGCAAAGTCTATCTTTTGAAAGACAGTAGCTTTGAGATGTAAATCCCAAAACTTATCTACATACTTGTTGATAGACTCATGAGAGAGGAGCTTCAAGCTGCGCCATTCGGTAAGAACTTTATCTTTAGTATCGCTTGGAAGAAATTGCTTCATGATGGAAACTCGTAGAGTTTTCCATGTCTTTGGGGCTTCTCCATTGCCACGAAGGCTAGCCCACCATTGACGAGCTGATTTTTGGAAGTGCATAGCCACATGGCATAGCTTGGAGGACTCTGTGAAGCCCTCGTCCCCAAAGGCCGCATCAAATTGCTGGATGAAGGCCAACACTTTGTCGGTAGCACCAAAGGTGCCATCGTAGGTGAGAAAAGAGATACTCTTTCCTCCCTCCTTAATCTTCTTTAGCTTTTGTGACCTTCGCCATGCAGGAAATGATTTGCGATGTCCTCCCCTCTTGTATTCTCTAGGAGAATAGCCATAACTTTCATCGGAAGAGAAGGAAGGTGAAGAAGAAGGAGAAGAGGGTGACCTCTTCCTAGCCCTTTTCTTCCTTTGTTTCCTCTCTTGCCTTTGAGAGTGATGAGGAGAAGGACTATGGGTTGCTCTTTTCCTCTTGGGAGGAGTAGGCGATCGTCTAGACCGCCTTCTTCGTGGAGCCACATCTTCAAAAGAACTTAGACTTTCATTGCTTTCTTTCTCTTTGGATTCCTCCTCTCGAATGGGAGAGAGTCTTCTTTTGGGGGTCTCTTCAAGAGGCCTCCTAAGCTCTCTCTCCTCTTGGAGAGGAAGGGAAATTCCATAAGCACGAAGTTGTTGAGTAACTTCGGCTTGCAAGGTAGGGTTGCCCATAGCTTGTTGCAACCTAGTCACAAGATAATTCACAAACATGGGAGCATCATCATTAGCACCTTCATGTGCAAAATCAAAGCTATCAATGTTCATTCTACTCTCTTGATTATTGTCAGCCATGATAACAAAATTTTATGTATGTACTTAGTGTATGCTTTGGCAATTCAAAACCTTAGTTGCCACTCCTCTTAGCCTTTGAAAATCGGCTCTTAAGTATCTACACCCACGGCTCAAAGTGGTTAATTATAGAGAATAGAGGAGTAGGTCTAACATAGCAGAGTTTCCAAGGGCTAGCTCCTTTCGGACTTCTTATGGCTCAATAATGGTAAAGCCGTAGGCAAGTCTAAAAAGACTCCATTATTAAGTCCAAAGCTCCCGAGGTGTGCACCATCCCCCACATAGCGGGCTTAACAAAACCGGTATTAGATCCCAGTTCCACTTACTCTATTATAATTAACAACATCAACCATTTATAGGCTACTTAAGGACCTCTCTTCTTAAGCAAGAAAAGAGAAACCAAATGCTCTGATACCAATGTAATGGAATTTGCCTATTCAATTTGAGAAGCGGAATTTAATGAGAGTACTTTCAACGAATGATTTTGTGAGCATAGCGGGTAGACATAATTGAAGATAGCAACATAATCATAGCAATTTGTTAACTTGGCATAGACAATACTTTTGCAAGAGAGAGAGTTTAGAGAACATGACAACAATTGAGGACCGGATTTATGTGGAGCCGGTCCCCCCTCCAATAGGCATTTGTATTATGATTTCTCCCATAAAGAGAGACTTGTTACAATACAGTCTTTGTGTTCCTTGTGACCTAGGTGATGCCATGAAGATGGAAGGCTTCATGCACCACAAACATAACATAAACTTGAAGAAAGCTTTAACTATCCCAAGCCTCAGTCCCAAGACCTCAAACACCTTCGAAGGTGGAGAGAGCTAGCAGGGAATGAGGGTAGGGAAGAGGAAGAAGAAACATTTCGTAAGAGAAAGAATTAGTTCCTCACTTATCATACTCTTGTTGCTAGCATACATAATAGCATAGTAATGAAGAAGAAGGAGATGGCAAGCTTAAGCATTGAAGCATGGCTCTTGGTTGGATTTGCACTCCATAGCCAAGAGTGTTGTTGTAGGCTCTCAACCTCTACTTGCTTGGAGAGGGAGCTCTTGCACTTTGCATAGCACACAATGAGAGTGATTGTGAGTGTGTGTGGGTGAGTATACCCCCTAGGCACCCCCCTAGCTTGCTTGGGTCGACCCCCCCTTGTAGCTCATGCCTGAAGCTCATTGGACCCCTCCAGGCCTAGCCAATCACAAGCAGGAGCCATTACAAGCAACATGGGTAGCCTTGGGACAAGTGCCCCCCTTTCCCCTTTGAGAGAGAGGACTTGATAAATGCTAAAACAATTAGATAATTCATGTAATTTATCATTGGACCCCTTTGAAGCTTAGCCAATAGGCTTCAAGCAACACATGAAGGTAACATGGGTAGGGGCCTGACATGTGTCCTTGCTGCCTCTTCAAGTTGGGGCTTCCCTTGTGTGTGTGAGTGGGTGTTCTCTCTCTAGCTCCTAGGAAAAAAGCTCGCCCCCCCCTCTTGTAGGAATGATTTTGACTTTAGGTGATCAAGCACCTTACTCATCAAGCATGACAAAGCACTTGAACTAGGGGGTGTTCCCACAAGCATCTCAGGCAAGCTTTTCAAGGCACCTCAAGTACCTTAATCATGCAGCAAGTCAAGCACCTCAAGCATGGAGCCAGTCAAGCACCTCAAGCATCTTAATCAAGCACCTCAAGCATGAAAAACACCTCAAGCATGACAAGCACCTCAAGCAGGACAAGCACCTCGAGCTTGGGCCGGGTTCCCACCTCAAGCTCAGCCCTAGCTTACTTAAGGTCAAAAGGACTTTTACACACATTTATTGGAGGTGTTCAATGAAGATAACCCTAAGGTCTTATGCTCCATTGGTTAGCCTTGCTCTTTGATAGAACATATCCCTTTTGGGCCCCTTTACATTGGCCCCGTGTTGAGATAGATCTAAAAGCACATACCTATATCTGAACACTTGTTCCCGTTTATTCTCCCACATTAAGTGATCAATTTAATATGAGAAAATCATTTGGGTTAGTTAGATATTAGATTTTATGACAGGCTCCACATCCTGTATCACCTTAGCCATGTAGGCTTGGTGATGCGCTAGATACCCATCATAAGTCAATTTCTAAACCGGATTTCTGACTCTATTAGATCTGCGCGGTCTTGGGTCACTCCTTTGCCCTCTAGCATCTTCTTGTACTTTCCTTACACCAGGTGTCCTGACAGCCGGAATTCCAAATTCCTCATCAAGACTTTGTTCAGAACCATCTGAATCCATGTCTATATGTGAAAAACCTGATGATGCATCAGCCATAAAGGGAGGTTCATCAACCTTTTCCTTTCCTTTTTGTAATACATTCCCTGTACTTGTTGGTGGAGTAACCTGCGTACGTAGTCTACCATTCCATGGTTTCTCAATAGATCCACGAGAAGAGGAATCTTGTGGTCCACTCAAAACCTGTGACTGTGGCCTCACATTTTGTACAACCACATCATCTTTTACATCAGCCCCAATAGTGCCATGTGCATTACTGTACCAGCTGCTCATCTCATCAAAGACTACATCTCTGCTCACTCGTAATTCTCGTGTAGTAGGATTGTAGCACCTGTACCCCTTTTGTTCAAGGGAATATCCCACAAGAAACCATTTCTCTGCTTTAGGATCCAATTTCCTACGCAACTCATCTGGTACATGCACGTAAGCTATGCAGCCAAACACTTTCAAGTGTGCCAAATCAGGCTTTGTACCTGTAAACTTTTCCTCAGGTGTTACATCATGCACCGCAGCTGTAGGTGTCCTGTTCATAATGTACACAGCAGTATTTACGGCTTCAACCCAGAAATGATGAGGCATGTTCTTCTCATTCATCAATGCACGTGCAACCTCTGCAATGTGCCTGTTTTTCCTTTCTGCGACCCCATTCTGTTGTGGAGTATATCTGCATGTAAACTGCCTGCATATACCATGCATTCGCAGAAAATCTGAAAAATCATTGGAGAAGTACTCTCCCCCTCCATCTGACCTCAATGTCTTGATTTGCATATCTGTCTCCTTCTCAATCATGACTTTGAAGTCTTGAAAGTGACCAAACACTTCACTTTTGTTACGCATGAAGTAGACCCATACTTTCCTTGTATGGTCATCAATGAAAGAGACATAATACCTACAACCATGTATACTTGCAGTATCTGTTGGACCCCAAACATCTGTGTGCACCACCTCAAGTGGCTTTTTACATACATTGCGCTCATGTAGAAATGAGCCCTTTGACTGTTTTCCAAACTGGCATGCTGCACACACTTTATGCATACCATCCACCTTGAATTTGGGCAAACCTTTTACAATCTGTTTTGATTGCATGCTGCGCAATCTCTGCTCATTGACATGGCCAATGCGTTTGTGCCAAATGTCAACATCAGCCACAACACTTGTGCCCTGTGCAAATAATGCAGCTTTTACCTCAGGCATGTCTACATTTAGCGTAAACATTCTGCCCACACATTTTCCCTCTGTGATCAGCTTACAGCCATTCTGGAAATCTTCTACATAACAGCCATTTGGATTGAAGCGAACCTGCAAACCCTGCTCAACCATTTGTCCAACAGAAACAAGATTCTTTGTAATGTTTGGGACATGAATTACATCTGCTAAGTACTTTGATTTCCCACTCTTCGTATTTAGAGGTATGTCCCCTACATGAGCAATGGGGTGAGCTGTGTCATCTCCTGTTTGCACATAGCCTAACACATCTGGTTTGTGCATATCTCTAAACCACTCTCCACGAGACATCATGTGATTAGAGGCACCTGAATCCACATACCAAACATCATCTTGGGTGGAATTCTTTGGAGTCATTGTATTCATTACATGCTGCATAACAAACATGCGCTCATTTTTGCTGTCATCTGCATCTCTACTAGTAGATGCATAGCTGCCCTGTTCTCTCTTTCCACTTGCTTTTCCCTTTGGACAGTCACGTGACATGTGACCTCTTTCACCACAAGTCCAACATTCTCTTCTATCTGGAGTATGTTGCTGCCTGCTTTATTCTGCACCACGACCTCTTTCACTCCCCCTGCCTTGAGACTGGTTTCCCCTGCCACATGTATTGTTTTGATTTGATTGACCTTCCAGAAATTGGCCCCTACAACCCCTTGGGCCTCGACCACGACCTCTACCTCTACCTCTGTTGGAGTTAGAATAGAAGGCCTGTTCAGAATTATTTCTGCCATGAGGAGAAGATGTGTCAAGGTTCTTCTCCTCAAGAATAAGCATAGAAATCAAATCTTGGAACACAGGGATGTCGTCTCTTGTATTCATGGAAGACCTAAAATGTACATACTCATCTCCTAGACCATCCAAGCATGCACGGACAATGTCATCATCTTCCACTGAGACTTTAATAGATCCAAGAGCCTCAATGATACTCTTGATCTTCAAGGCATAATCATTGATTGAGAGGTTGTTCCTCTTAACCTGATCTAGCTCCGACTTTAGTTGAAGCTTCCTGGCCTTGGTGTTCACCTCGAATACTCTGCCTAAGTTTCTCCATGCAATGGCGGGGGTTTCAGCATCCTGTAGATAGCCCATCATTCCATCTGTGATGCTCATAGAAAGCCAATACATCACTTTGCTCTGGCCTTGTTGCCAGTCCCTCAAAGATTTCCTTTGTTCTGCTGTAGCATTTGCCTCAGGAATCTCTGGTTCCTTTTCATTGTCTCCTTCTACATAGTCCCAATAACCTTTTCTTTTTAGGAAATTTGTTATTCTGAACTTCCATGGAGGGTAGTTATTTTTCTCAAGCTTCTCAGTAACAATCTGACTGAAACCGTCAGACATCTTGAAGCACTAAGACAAAATAGCTACAATCTGCAAAAACCTGCAAATCTGTTGAACCTGCTATCGTGGTACCTGTAATGCTTTCTACACTCAATGAGTGTCCACAATCAAGCGTACATACAACCACTGTACTTGTACAGTAAATCTCTGTATACTGCACTTTGGAGACTTGTTCAGAAACTTGTGCGAAAAACCCCTAAAATTTTCGTGGATTGCGAACGAAGGGATTGTGATGCTCTTGCTCTCTTAGCCTCTCTTGCCTGCACCAGGCTCTGATACCATGTAAAGAATGAGGATGCAAGAGAGCTACACAAGACAAGCACAAAGCACACAGAGATGGAAAGCTTCTTCTTCTTCTTCACAGAAAAGAGAGTACAAAATGACTAAGTGCTAAAGCTGAAAAGTAGCACATATGTACATGCGGTCACTAAGTGTGAACTCGCTAGAAGCGTACTAGGCTGGCACTATAAGTGTAGTCCAGCTGTAGAATCACTGGCAGAGATCCTCTGTGTCGGTCACCTAACGCGCCAATTAGTAAATGCCGTAAGCGGCCAAGACCCGTAGTGGATGCCATCTCAAGGTGTAGAGCTAGACATCTCAACACTTTCCCCTAACTGAAAGTTGGTGATGCCTATTTTCCGTCGTGGCCTCGATGGACTCTTGCTTGTCTCTCCTTTGATGCTTCTTTCATCATCAGGTTGTGTAACTTTCTCCCTCCTAGCTCTCTTTACATTCATGGCTTCAAATGATTCTACAAAGGTTACCTTCTCCTTACCCTTATCCCTCTCCTTTACTCTGGGTGGATCCACTACTACGACATTTCTTTTCTCTTCTAACCTTATGATGTTTACAGGGTGATCAAGTGCTGGTGCCGGTGGAAGAGGTGGAATGGGTGCTTGTGTTGGTGCCTCGGGTGGACTTAGAATTTGTGTTGGTGGGGCTGGTGCTCGAGGTGGGGGTGGTCTGTCTCTAGGGGGTGACAGTTGGTTCCTCCTACCTCCTTTATTATAGCTTTGTTGCGGTTTGGGATAGTAGTACATACCATGACCATCTTATTTGCAGTTGTAATAGTGATACTCCCTGTTTTTTCATCGTGCTCTTCCCAGGTCTTGATCTCTTTCTTGATTCCTTCCTTGTTGTAGCAAGTGGACAAACAAAATCTGCAGTTGGTCAGTAATATGAGCCAACATATCTTGTTGGTCATATCTTACCCCAGAAGCCGATGGTGGTGGAGGAATGGTGATTGTCGTGGTTGCTGGTCGACGCAATGTTCTTGCTTCTATTGACTCAGTTTCTTTGGCTTTCATCCGCAGCTTCTTATCCTTAAGGCGAGAAATCTCGACGGCTAGCTCGTACGTAGCCAGGAATCTACCCTTCACCTTCTCCTTGAGAAGCGGCCATAAGCCATGCGTGAATAGGTCCTTTTTGAGAAAATTGGATGTATCTTCCCCTCTTGCCAGTGACTCAACCCACCGTTCCCACAAATCCACAAACTTGGACTCATAGGTGGCATATTCTAAAAGACCCTCCTGCTTCAAGTCCCATAGCTTCTCTGAAGTGGTACCTCCCACAAAGCGCCTCTTAAAAGCAGTTTTTAAGGATTCCCAATCATCCTTAGTTGCTTGTGGAGGTGTGTTGTACCATGACCTAGCTTCTAGATTCATGAGATGCTTAAAGATTCTAACCCAGGATTCATATGTATCTTTGTTGCTTACTACACATGCTACTTCAAAGTCATCTAGGAAATCTGTTACCGAATCCTCCCCCTTCTTTCCTTTAAATATTGAAAATGCTACACTTGCCATGATTAGTGAGAGAGATAGCTAGAAAGACACACTGCTTAGCTTGCAATCAAATTTTTTTTTTTCTCTTTACAAGGAGGCGTATATACCATTTCTACACTAGAACATAGGTTAAAATCTCAAAAGGTACATTGCCTTGTACCAAAGGTAAGACAAATGATTGATCTTACGCCAGTACCTCAAAGAAGCACTCCCCACCCAGCATGGTGTTGATAACGTCTTGGTAGTAAGCCTTCAAGTCCAGTATTACCTTGATTGAGCGTACTCGTATTGGAATGTGTGATCTTCCTTGAGGTAAGTTTTACTAATTCATGTGAAGCTTAGAGGTGCTTAGTCACTGTCCAGGCTTGTGGGGGAGGGTGGTGCTCTTTCCTGAAACAAGCTCAGTAGATCCCTAGTCTCTCTAGTGAGAGTGTGAGCATGTGCTTTCATTATTTGTGCTGCAGCATCAGGTGCAACTTGGAAACTGACTGGGATAATTACCTGGGTGACTTGAGTTACCCGATTTTTGAATTAGAATACTGTTGATTCTCTATTGTGTAGAGGTTCCTCCATCTTGTTGTTGCGGGTTGGTTGTAGGTTGTGGACAAGGTCTTGACTTTCTCTTCTTCTTCTTGGAACCCAGCCTATGTATATCCACTGAGTTTGGCGTGTTGGTTGACTCTCCCCCTGCAAATTGATTACTGTTACGCCTGGCACTCAAGCTTCAATGGAGATGCGGAGTTCCTCTAGCTGTGCTAGGAGCTCTTCTTCTTCTGTCGTCCAATTAGCAAACCCTGCTAACCATTCATCCATCCATAAAATTTTAGGGATTTCAGTCTTGTATATTGGAGTGTTTCATGAAAGGATTCTCGGTGGGGGCGCCAAGAAAATGATAGCCGGAAAGGACATGCCATATGGGGTGGCCTCTACACCACACATAGCTTGAACACCCCAAGCCTCATATCTAGGTAGAAGTAATCCTATAGGTAGAGAGGGGCACCACCTAGCATAAGTGCGGTTACAACGCATAAATACATGACCTAGGGTAGAAAAAGTGAGATGACCTCTAGGTAACCAACATGAAATGGTGATACAACAAACGTCCACATGTAGAAAATGCCTAGTCAACAATCAGGAGTATGTGTACAAGAGAGGTATGTGACAAGGTCGGAATGGAGCATACTGACTGACTAGACAGGCTGCACGTGATGAAGCACAAGGAGAGTGATATACAAGAGACGAAACATCCTGCAAACGTGGGAAAACAAAATTAAGGAGAACAGAGAATGGGCCCCAAGGATCAAGAAAGTATTGCACACTTTTATTGGTGATGATGATACTTACAAATGGTGGTCTTGATTGTTACAAACCTTGCTCTTGGCACTACGGATGCCTTATGGAATGCGAGTGCCATATGGTGAATGGAAAAGTTGAAGTTAGAGGGAAGGTTAGTTGAGGGAAAACACCAAGACGATGCAGTCACCGACGACATCAATCACCAACATCGAGAGCAGCCCAAGGTAGCATGGTGTGGATGCATTCAATCCTAGCGTGCTCATGTTGCCTTGCGGGGGAGTAGTGACTGCCTTATGTGCATGGAGTGGTTGTGACTAGTAACTCAACCATGGTGTGGTGGATAATGGGGAAAATGGTGATGTTTCCAATGCTAAAATTCCCAAGCTTGCAACAAAATATGATTCCATGAGATATCTAGCTTGGGGGTGCATTATGTGCTTAGTGGTGCTTAAAATGTGGAGTGCATGAAGCTAGTGTGTTCCTCCTTCACTTGTGCCTCCCTTTGTTCTTAGCGGAGGCCTCTTGATATAGGCTTGAGAGATGGTCCTTACCTAATGGTTTTTGCAAATATCGAGTGGTCGCTATAGAAGTCTAGATGCCTCTCTAGTAAAAGAGATAGAGAGAGAAGGTAGAGATAGAGAGAGGAAAGAGTGGGGTGGGGAGTATTTTTTCTACAATCCACTAGCCACTGGCTAGGTTATTAGGGAAGAGTGGAGTTAGGGGAATTTACAAGGGTTTTGTTGATGGTTCGGGTCGTCGGTGTGAGGTTTAAGGCTGCCAGAATTGGTAGTTGTTGCGGGTAGCCGAGATGCTACGTGTCGCTTGCTCTCGATGCCAGCCGGGGCATGCCTTCGGTGCCTCTTCTTGTTTTGGTGTTGGAGACACGCGAGTTGGCCGTCTTCTTTTTGTTATTGGCATTGATTCCTTTGGTTTTTTTAATTATTCTCTGTTGTGTGTGTATATGCATGCGTGTATTATGTGTATGAGTGAGTGTGTGTATGCGTGTCAATCATAAGTGCGTATGCACATGTGTGTGTGTATGTGTTTATATATGTGTGCATGAGTGTATGTGTGCATCTGTACAGGGTTGTGGGTGTGTAGGGGTGTGTATGTGGGAACGAGAGAGGGGGGGGGGGATAATTTTTATAAAAGATGTGGGAACCGTTTTACGTGCTTCTGGTGCACAGGAGGAAAGGGTGAGAGAACGAGAGTGAGGGAGGGGAAGAGCGCGGGTGTTGTACAAGGGGAGGGGGGGAGTGTGTGTGTGTGTGTGTGTATGTAGGTGTGTAGTGGGTGTGTGTGTGTAGTTAGAGAGAGAGAGAGATTCCGGTCCTGTATATAGCGCGCCTTCGGGCTTCACGACAAGAGATCAAGGGAGAGACAGGGCGGGGGGGTGAGATGGCGAATGAGGGAGAAGGTGTGTGGGTGTGGATAAGAGAGAGAGAGAGAGAGAGAGAGAGAGAGAGAGAGAGAGAGAGAGAGAGAGAGAGAGAGAGAGAGAGAGAGAGAGAGAGAGAGAGAGAGAGATGGAGAGCAAGCACGTCGACAGGGAGTGTGTGAGTGTGTGTGTGTGTGTGTGGATAAGAGAGAGAGAGAGAGAGAGAGAGAGAGAGAGAGAGAGAGAGAGAGAGAGAGAGAGAGAGAGAGAGAGAGAGAGAGAGAGAGAGAGAGAGTAAGGTACTGTATCTGGCACCTTCGAGCTTGTTGACAAATAGCACGAGAGAGAGATAGAGTGTGGGCTCCTGGATTGGCGGACAACGAGCGAGAGAGGGGGGGTTTGTGTGTCAACGGGGTGGGGTAATGAGGGAGAGAGTGTATTATTATGCTAGCTTTTGGGTTGTTTACATAGAGAGAGAGAGAGAGAGAGAGAGAGAGAGAGAGAGAGAGAGAGAGAGAGAGAGAGAGAGAGAGAGAGAGAGAGAGAGAGAGTTGGAGAGTGAGAGAGAATATGCTACATGGCCCATCGGTGGAAGGAAGACAGGAGGGGAGAATGAGGTCAAGGGAGTGAGGTAAGAGAGAGGAAATAAAAAAATGTGAAAGGTGTGTGTGTATAAATTATGTAAGAGAGAGACTACTGACTCTGGTTCATGCATGGAGGCCCACCAATGGAGAAGAACAATGTAGGCTTGTTTTATTGGCTAGAGGGTAGAGAATCAGGGCAAGAGATAGAGAGATGGTGGTTTAAAAGGGAAAATGTGGTAGCCTATTTCACACGTGCAAGCAAGGAAGGGGAAATTGGTGGTGGAAGTAATATGAGAAAAAAAAATGTTTTTTTTATTTGTGTTACCTCATGCTTCTGAATGTGGCTTATTCTTGCGGTTTGGGTTTTGAAAATTCAGAACTTTAACTCTCAAGCCGGGGACTGGTGCGGCTTACCCGGTATCACCACCGTCATAGCAATGTAGAAATCATCCTCTTGGTTTGGAGGGACACTGTAGTTAGTTGATATAGAATACCTTTCACTTTGTCAAATGCCTCTTGAGCTTCTTCATCCCATTGAAATCCATGTAGCTATTGAGCCCTTTTCTGAAGAGGGTAAACATATTGAGACAACATCCAAAAGAAGCGGGCTAAATGATTTAACTTATTCACAAACGATGCCAACCCTGTCGCACTCGTGGGAGGATCCATAAGAACCAATGCCATCACTTTCTCTGGATTTGCTTCTATTCCATTCTGTGATACCACGTGACCCAATAGCTGACCCCTTGGATGTGCCAACTTGCACTTCTTTGGATTCAATTGACCTCCTTCTTCATCTAGCCTTTAAAACACAGCCTCAACTTGGACAAATTTTCTACCTTGGAACTATAACAACCAATATCATCCATAAAAAATCTGATGAACTTACCCAAGTATGGTCCAAACACCTTGTTCATCCAATCTTAAAATGTAGCATACACATTCACCAATCCAAAAGGCATCCTGCGGTAGGCAAAGCACACCCATGAAGAAATGAAGGTAGTCTTTAGCTGGTACTCCAGAGCAATACCAATTCGAAAATATCCTGAAAAACCATCCATAATAGAATAATGTTCGTGTTTGGAAACCTGGTTTAAAATCTCATTCTGACATGGCAGAGGGTAATGATTCCCCTTGGTCGCAACATTCAAAGGTTTTATAGTCTACACATACTTGCCATTTCACATTCTTCTTCGGGGTAATGACAACTAGAGAAACTCATTCAGACTCTTTCACTGGACATATACTACCTGCCTTGAGCAACTTGTTGATCTTCTGCCATAGAGACTCCTTCTGAATATCTCCCAAAATCCTTAGCTTCTGTGCTTTTGGCCTGCATCCGTCTTTAAGTAGGATCCGATGCTCCACTCCTTTAGCTCCTCTCAGATTTTTATACTCTAACGCAAATAGGTCGGGATAGGATGCACATAGGTCCATATAGCCTTCCTTCTCCTGCTTTACTACCAAGCTTTACATATAGACAACAGTTTTAATACCAATATCCCTCATAGAAGATCCGGTGACCTAGCATATCTTCCACATCTTTAGCCTTCAGACTACAAACAGGGGCTTGCTTACCTTTCCTTGCAATGGTAGAGTCTATGGTGACTCCAAATAAATCGTATACAGCTTCAATAAATCTTCATCGCTCTCCTCCACTTCGACATTGGTTAACCCTTCATCATAAGTAGACTCAGTTTCATACTCGTAACTGGTGCTGCAGTCTTGATTATTTCCCACGGCTGATGGATGAAAGCGGTTCTCCTTGGTCATTCGATCCAACACAATTTGTCCTCCATTTTTCCGATCGAGCAAAGTAAACACCCCCTTTTCTCAGTCTTGCTTGGCCCCAATTTGCAACAACCATGGACTTCCCAGTATAATTGGATAAGCATTTTCTCCTGTTTTCATGACAAAAAAATCGATTAAGCATTCAACTCCTATAACCTTTACCTTCACATCCTGTGCCACTCCTAAACATCGAGATTTGGCATGGTTGGCCATCCTCATTCGCACATTATATCTGACAACAGCTTTAATACCAATATCCCTCATAGAAGATCCGGTGACCACACAGACTTGGGCACCACCATCAATGTAGGCTTGAACATGCTTCTTCTTTTCAAGCAAAACGTCCACCACTGGAAGAACATTGGTCAGACTCCCCACCCTCACGGATAATTTTGTACAGCATGCACATCTCCTTCTACTCAAGGAGGCCTCGTGCTGACGCTGGTTGACACTGCCTCCTTAATTTAGGGTTTAATGCAAGTAGCTTTCCAAAAGTGATGTTAGCCTTTTGATTTTGAACATCTCTTACCTGATCATATTCCGGATTCCCACATCCCAACTGAAAATCCTTTTGAGTAATTCTTTGTCTTCGTCTTCTTTTGCTTGGCGCTAGCTGCTCTCTACCTTCGTTCACCTTTTCTTTACCCTTCTTTGCTCTAGTTTCACATTCCGTCTTAGTCTCTCTTTCACCTCGAGCTCTTTTGTTAGCCAAAATATCAACCTCCTGCATGTCAACACCAATAATATTAACCCTTTTCACTTCATCATTACCTGACAAAGCTGCCTCTGCTTGGTTTTTGATTTCTTTCTGCTCCCTTTGACCATTAAATTGCATCTGACCCCTGGCTCAACCAAACAGAGGATACATGCCGCCCCTTTTCCTTGGTGGGTGAGAGAAATCTGGTGCATAGTGGCCCTCCTCTCCCCAATTGTAACATCTGCCAGGCAATTGCCTAGCCCTACCTCTTCCTGTCCTTGCTTGACCTCTGTCCATAACACTTAAACACAACTCTTGCATTTGCTCAGACAGATCTTGAACTATACGTACCCATTGTTGAGGAATTCTTGCTACCCATTGATTAGGTTGATTCTCCATTTGAACTTCTTATCTTGGATTTGAGGTCGGATTGGGAACCATCACTTCATACCCCAACGCACCTTGCTCAATCTTCTTTTTAATTTTATGGCTCTTAGACCATGCAATAGCAACAGACCCTTGTAATTCTTCGGGCCCTCGAAATCCACCTTTTCACGAACTTTGGGATGCAAACAAGCCATAAACTTTTCCATTTTAAACTAATCACCACCATTGGCCAACTGCATGGCCACTACAAAGTCCCTCTAGCACTCTTAGACGTGGGAGAGGAAAACACCAAATTCCTCGTTCACATCCTGCTTCAAATTCTTCAACCTTGCATCCAGATTGACAGGAGATAACTTTTTTCAAAAATAATGTAGAAAACAGGCCCGCAACACCGACCACATAAGTCTTGGCTCTCCTTCCAAAGCATAAAGCCATGTCTTTTCTCTTCCCCGCATCAACAACATAATCGTTTCCATTTTTCTATCTTCATGTGGCATATGCAGTGATAGCATATACAACACAAAATCTGCCATCCACTCTTTCTGATCTTCTTCTCTGGTGAAAATTGGTTTATAACTGTGCGCTGCCACCTCTCCTTGATGGAAAAAACCATTTTTTATCAACATCGAAAAGCAATCAGCTACTCCTCAGTGGGGGCACCAGAAGATGGAGAGGGGGAATAGGGAACACACCGAGCGCACAAAATGTTTTCCTCTCTATAGCCCAAGGATTACACAACACCTCTAACCTCTCTAATAACACCTTAAAATTGGCTAATTTGCACTAACAACTCCACTTTGGCATACAGAACAACCGTCTCACACCTTGTAAAAAACACCTTACAGCACAACCGCACCCACACTGATCAACTCACCCTTTTCGACTCACCAGACACGCCAATTCCTACCTCTTGGTAATACCCTTTCAGCTGTAGGCAAACCCTTTGCAAGCACTGGAAAGTACACAAAGAGCAAGAGAAAAGGAGGGGGATGGGGAGAAGAAACACAAGAAGTAGGGGCAAATGTTTGGTATTATTGCATAGGGAGATAATACAGCAAGTATGCAGCTCCAATGGTAAGCTTGCAATACACAGGCTTGAAAAACTCCAATCACTCTCTCTAGAAAAAAGCCCCCAAAAAATCATTCCTATGCCCTTTTATAAGGCTTGGTTAAGGCTAAAAAGGACAAAAACAAGGAGCTATCTAGCTCGTACAATTAACTGGAGCTTCCTTTAGAAGTTTTCTTGCATGGCCACCACTTGGCACTTTCTTGGTGTTTGGTATTTGCATGGTGCCTCTATGCTTTGTCCGCTCAATTTGCTAACTTTTCATTTGCACTTATGGATACCTCTTGGATAGGCTCTCTCCTTCTTGCTTCACCTTGGCTCCTCTGACCTTTGTGGCGGGCTAAGCCCCTTGAACCTCTCGAACTCCTTCTCTCCTATTGGTTGTCCATTGGCCGTGAGATAATGTTGTGGGATCCTCCCCTTGATTAGCCCCTTGAACTTCCTTGGGCTTGCATTCTCTCTCTCTTGCGTGGGATCGGTCCTTTTTGGAGTTTCCTCTCTCTCATTGCCTTCATTGCGGAACCCCACCCCTATGGAAGCAATAGCGACCTCGCTATTGGGGGTGGGGGGGGGGGGGGGGGGGGGGGGGGGAGGGGGGTCTTCTCCCAAAACTTGGTCTCATGGTCCATGGGTACAAGCCCTTAAGGTCCACCACATCACTACCTTGTCAATCCACCATCCACTTGCGCAGGGCGCTAGCACCCTTACTCTCCTAAAGCCGCCGTCAACTCGGCAGCGCCCCCGTGCAAGGCACTGACATAGTGCCTCTCTGTGCACGCCATATCCAGAGAGCTCTCAAGATCCACGCGTTCACATGCCAATAGAGCCTCACTGCTTGGGATATATACCATGTCATCCGGCCACCACCTGCTGCATATGGGATAATACATGGCCAGGTGGCAGCCCTTGGCTCAAGCCACTCTTTGAACTCATTCTAGGCCATCACAAATTCCTCCAAAAACATGAATCTTGGCACCAACTTTAGTTGGTTTCCCAATTCTTACCCGATGGTTAGATCTCCAAGCCGCAAAGCCCAATCGCAACTCCATGATGTTGACTTCAAACCTATCCAACCTCACTACATTTCACAGTTCCCTCAGCCCCCAAATCGAGGCCGCAAAACCCAAAAAAATCATCTGCAATAAACTTCGGACAAAGGCACCCAATCTTCCAGCTTCAGTATCTTTCTGCTTCAGAGTCCGTTTGTTGTGTATTCAATTCTTACTAGCTCTGTATGACGCATATCCTGCTGTAGAACCTTGTTGAGTATCAAAATAGGCTAGATGGAACAATTCCCCACGTGGTCAAGTGGGCACCAACCTAGCCCCTGGCAAAACTTCAACTCGCCATAAAGTGCAAACCGTGGCTCTGATCTGCAATCTGAAAAATACGGGTGGGCTCCATAAATTGAGCACTACAAGCCTACAACCTGACTTCCACTTGGACCAACTGTTCCCAGATGCCCTGTCTGGCAAGAGTCTGCAACACACTAAACCTTCAACCTTCAATAACTTGAGCTCCGTAGCTTGGTTTGATGAACCCTTTGAACCTGCTCCTTCAACACTTCAAGATCTTCATTCTTGGACCCAAAGACTACATCTCGCATCCCCTTCATCCACTACTCAAATTAGCCGCTTATGGAGCCTTCCTTGGCCTATAAACCGCATCAGTCATATACCTCAGCTACAGCCTGTCATCCCATGTTCTTCCTAACTGCTCCAACATTTTTCCAAGCTTCTGCTAGCCCACACATATCTATCATGCCATCTTCTATGGTCAAGACACTTTGGTTCTACCACCGTCTAGACCTGTTTATTGAACACTTCAAGCTCTACGTTTTTAATCAAAAAACCAGCCCTTCATTCCTTCTTCACCTTTCAGTCCAATCGGTTTACTTTGTTCTACAAAAAACTACATAATGCATACATTCCTCCTAATTGACTCCATAAATAGCTCTAACATAGTTCTTAGATTTGTCAAATTTCTTAGAGACAAGCAAAACTCTATTTTTTAGCTTGTGCATGCAAAGCAACATGACATCCACCCCCTCTAAACCTGCACATCCTCTCGTATGTGCCAATCTCTAGTGGTTGTCCAAGCCAACATCTTCGCCAAAAATCACATCTTTATCATCTAAATCCTTAGCTTCATCCACATTGAAGTCTTTGTCTGCAATTTGCAGCTCTTCATTTCTCCTTTTATATAGCTTGACACGCTTACCTGCAACTAGAAGTTTCAACTCTTTACCATCCATCTCACAAAATTTATATGTTGCATTAGGAAAAGCATGTTTAACCACATAAGGTCCAAACCACCACTTAACCATGTTTCACATAGTTGTGTACTCGTTGTCCAAACTGCTATCATAAACAAGAACCCAATCCCCTTCTTGCAAAGCACATGGCCTTAGCCTATGTCGTTGGTCCAAAGACTCCTTAATTTTTAAACAAGCACTCCTCAATTTCTCCTTTGCAGCTTCTATATCTTCACTTCTCTGCTCTAGTTGTCGAATCCTTGAAGCAAGAAAATCTACTCTTCTCATTTCTAAATTCCAAGGCAATATACTCCATGTAGTCACTGCCTCTTCAAGAGACATAATAGGCTTTTGTCCATAGATAAGCTCTGATGGCATAAAACCTGTAACTGTGTTGTGTGTAGTATGGTCCACCCTAAAGCATAAGGAAGTATTCAAGGCCAATCACCAATACCGCCTTTACATGCCTTAGCGAATGCCTTGACAATGGGAGGATGCCCTCTTTCACTGTTTCCATTCCCTTCGGGATTGTATGCAGTAGTGAGTGTGTTAGCAACAAGCTAACTTGGATACCATTTTTTGGAGCTTTCATTGTAAAAAAACTTATTATTTTGATGAATGGCGAATACTGTAACTCTTTATTTTTGAATAAAGATTGTAATTGATGATCGAGGGCTATAAGCTTCCAGATTGTATCAACCTGTCTTTAGGTAGAGCTACCAGATTATTAGTTTTGACCACCAAAAACCTAGGCTAAGGTATAAAAGCCAAATTTTGTATGTTTTCTATAAGTTTTTGGATAATACAAATACAGTGTGAGCTAACGATACTCACTTTTCTCCTTCTCGCGCATCCTACTCCCTCCCTGGTTGTCACATTGCAATCGCCTCTATTGCGTTGCAATTGCCGGTAAGAGCTATACTCACTGACGTAAGCATTTCACGGTATTTCGTAGATTTTGGCATCGTTGACCCGCGGTCTAATTTCATCATAAGTAGGAATTTAATCTTTAAAATAAAAAACTAAGCATAGGTGGGGTATTGTAGCATCATTGCTAAGCATTTTGATGCATTTTGGGTCAAAAACAACAACGTCAAAAACTCATTGTTGTTAATAATCACAATTTTTTCACCTGACCTAAAGTGATATTTGGGACCATAAGCTTGTGTGCTTAGGTCTTATAAACATATCCTAGAAGTTTCATAACGTTTGGATGTCGTTTGATGCTATAACGGATGTAATTTGTTTGCCAATGAGCAATTAGCTTTTGGTCAGTTCAGTCATTTGAGTGTAGCTTGAGTTAGATGCGAGTTGTTTTTTTTTGTCCAAGAGATTGGAAACCTCAATAGGAGTGAGGTAAGACACCCGTCCCACATTTTGCGCCGTTGCTGGGGATCAAAGAGACCTAAACTCGAGAAAAAACATGAGCGTCTTGTGAAGTTATCCTTTAACTTCCTCTAGGATCTCCTTGAGTCAAAACTTTCTTTTTAAACCGCATGCCTTAAGATTGTCATCTTTTGCTATGTAGAGGTAGCTTGGAAGTAAGTGTACTTGCTAAGTACCTTTAGGATTGTAGGATTTTAAGATTAGATTAGGGTTTTGAGAATGATTGATGGATGAGACAAGTCTTGAGATCAAGGCTCAAAAAAACATAAAAACCAAGAAAACCAGTGTTTGTGGACACTTCCCACAACCCCATTGCAGTAGAACGTAGGAGTAGGATAGGTAGAATTGAAGGTGGATTTCAGAACATTGCTCTCTCCAAAAGAATCAATTGTGAGTTGTTATGTGAAGTTGCAGAAACTCGGGTCTACCGCTAGACATAACACTAGAGGACTGGCAACCACTCAATCCGACTGGAGAGTATGCTTTAAAAGTTGTATGAACCAGTGGGTAAGCTCAAGGATGCATTGAGGTAAAATTTTCAAGAGTTTGCAAAAACTCAGATTATTTACTTTTTCTTGACATTTTAGGCCAAATTAAGTTTTGACTTGCCTTAGAGGCTTAAAAATAGCTCATGAAAAGACTGTCCAAGGAAAAAGTTCAAAAAAGTGCTCATGTTACGCCTAAAGTAAATAATCATGATTTTTTACTTTTAACTCAAAATTGACCAAGGTTGATACCAAAGACTATGCATATGTACAAACATCTTTTGTAAAGGCCCATAGAATTTGGATCACCAAACTAACCAAAAAACTCGGTAAAAACGGAATTTTGTACTGACTTCAAGAACTTGAGTGTAAATTGGGAAACTTTTGTTCAAACAAAGTGAAACTTGACTCATAGGCTTATATTGATGCGATAAACAAGAGTACATGCTTAGTTGGCCAAAAAGATGCAAAACTTTTCCAGTAGTAAATAATTGTGATTATTTACTTCTGTCCCAGTTTTCAACTTTTTTGACCAAACCAACATACCACTAGTTTTAGCATGATATATTAAAGCCACAAAACAAATTTGGCAAGATTTTTATCATTAGATTGAAAATTATGACCAAATTTGCAAAGTCAATTTGCAGATACAAAATTGATGAGCATTTGAACAAAAATATTTTCAAAACTTGATAAAAATTGGCTAGGGAGCTTAAGTTGAGCTGGTAAACAGATCTGTGTCAAAATTGTTGCAAAAAAGTGCACAAAAATAGCAGGAGTAAATAATCGATTGCTACCAAATCTGATATTCTTGCGCATTTGAGTATACCATAAGGTCAAGCATATCAAGTAGACTACACAAATCAATTTTGGTGAAATTTGGATCACAAAAGTGAGACTTAAGCTAGTTTCTTAAAAACTGAGTTTGTGGACACGAAACAGTTGATAACTTGAACAAATTTTATCCAAACTTAATGAAACTTGTCCAGAGACCTTAACAAGTTGTATACTCGGCAAATCAAGCCAGAAAGTGTTAAAAATTGAGAAAACTAAATCGCAATTATTTACCACTGATACACAGAGATAGACTTTTTGACTTTTAAACTTGTACATTGTTAATCCAACATAATCCAACGCCACCAGGTAACTTTGGGTTCAATCAGATCTAAAGTGGTACAACTTTACTCAATTTGCAAGTTGCAGATTAATCCTTTGGCTTTTTGCAAAAGTAGAATATGAAAGTCTCAAATGCTAACTCACCTAGCTCAGATTGAAGTGATACATATATATCAGTCACAATAGTTAACAAAAATTTTATAGTTTTTGTGGAAGAATAGCTAACGTGATTATGATACAGTTAATCAGGTTGCAAACAAGGAATTGAAGGCTTGACAGAAGTGCAATCAAGTCAAGTGGAAGAAGTTGATAACCAGTCAATCTGACGGTAAGTACTCTATCTAGGGGTTCACAAGTCTTTATGAACCTTAGATTTGGTCATATACTAAAAAATCAAGGCATATTTAGAGAGAGTGCTACTAGAGTATCCACCTAAGAAAGTGTGAATCAAGGCAATCACTTGCACACTATCCTTGAAGAAGTCTTAGCCACTTTTTCAGAATCAACATCTGAAATGTCTTCCTATTCAACTCATAAAGAAATAGAAGCGACAGTGCAATATAAGCACATACTCTCTTTTTATAAGACTAATCGCCATGGAGCTCAGGTTTACTTGGATCCTAATGAAGAATATGCCATTTGCATTGATGACCATGACATAGAGTTTGAAGAGGAAATCAGGGCAAAAAAACAAGGAAAAATGTACATGGATAAAAATGAAACTTGGTATTTACAAGTCAAAAACCCTGACATGATAGACAAATGGGGCTTAGAAGTAAATACCATAATTCCAGATATGGCAGCAAAAGAAGTACCATCGACTTTAGAATTTGAGGGATACAATCAAGTTGATTTGAAGCCTTTGAAACGGCTTAGTACGGATAATCCTAGGATCGGAGTCTACTGTTGGGAGGATAGAAACGTCAAAGATCTTCTATGGACTTCTCATGAAAAATCAAGAAAGCTAATGCCCATGAAGATCATTTATATCTTCAAAATCAAAGACAAGGGATCATTAGATCTACCAACCTACCTATTTAGGGATTTTTATAACAATAACTTTGTTATGATGACTCCTGAGGAGCTTGAGGAGGTGGAACAAACCAAATACCAAGGATACTCCATAAGGGATTCGATATTGGGCCATAGACCAGAAACTATTGGGCCACAGACCAGAAACTATTCCAAGAGATGAACTCCGCGAGAGATCTTTTGAGAGTAATGTTAAGGAACTAGAAACCACCTCATCACGAAGAAAACTGGGTGACCCTAAAGCGAGTCCAGGGGTACATGAGTCACTATTTTCAACAGATTGGTTTGAAGGACTCGGAATAGGACTAACTGCTAGGTGACTGGGAGTTGGACCAAATAGACGTGTCGGACCAACTGATTTTCAGAAATGGGTCAAAAAATACAATGGATTTGGAGATCCATATGACCACTTAGCCAGCTTGAGGCAAGTGCTAAGAGCAAAACGCATATTTGATTTACATACTCAATTTGAGGGATTTGGAATGACATTAGACGGAAATCACTGACAAGGTTCCAAACATTTCACAAAGGTCAATCATTGGCTCAAGGATTTGTAGTTGCATGTTCCAAAACAAGGATCAAACATAATAGGATAGCTCAAATCTATAGCTTCAAATAGAAACAAGGTGATTCTATTAGGGATTGTGCACCTAGAATGAAGCAATACATTGCAAGATACCCAGAAGTAGAGATGCCTGTAGAAGAAAGACTAGTATCATTGTTTCTAGAGGGATTGCTAAACAAAGAACTTCATGCTATACTATATAGAAAGAAGCATATGACCCTAGAAGAGTGTGTGTCAGATGCTGTTGACTTAGGAGACAATTGTGATATTTTCAATGAAGAAGATGTCCCTAAGGATAACCAAAGCAAGAAAACAACATCCATCAAACCAGCACAAGTGGGAATGGATGCTGCCGCACGGATTTCAGCCATAGAAGACATGCTCAAAAGGATGAATGACATGAATCAATGAATTTGTAGAAAAGATGCATGCAGCTAAGCAAAGAAAGATAAAACGATAGCAAGTTATTCATGAATCCCAAGAGGAAGCTCGGCTTCGAGTACTCAACAGAAAAGCTGCTCTCAAAAAACAACAAATCCCTATTCCCATCAACGATCTAGAACCAGATGACCGACTATGGGAATTATAGAAAGATGTAGTGTCAAGGATGATGAGTGGTTAGATCGAATGGACCTTCGCATCAAAGTACATCTGAACAATCATAGCACAAATACATTGGTCAATACAAGATCTTGAGTAAATGCAGTAAGTTATTCCATGTACAAGAAAGCAACAAGTCAGTCTTTGACATTGGAATATCTATTATTAAAGGACGCAATAAGAACCCAACACCAACATTGGGAGTAGTCAACCTAAATGTGATAGTACATGGATGTTCATGTCCATATCAATTTGTATGCTTACGAGATGAACACATGAATGAAACTATAATTTTTGGAATCTCATGGATGCGAACTTACAAGGAAGTACCAAATTGGGATACCAATCAGCTCAAGCTATCACCTAAAGGCGGACAACTCATTGTTCCAATTTCACTAAGCAAAGAGGAATGGAAAGGAGGTTACCAATAGAGTAAACCACGAAGAAATCAATATTTTCTATGCTATTGACAAGCAAATGCTACAAGTAGCATGCAAGGATTCAGGTAAATTTGGGTACCAAAAGCATAGCTTAAGGACAAACCGATTCAAATTTGGGTACCTAAAACATCATCTATTGTACCAAAGAGGGTTCCAATGTTCAAACAACAAAGAGGAGCATCTTTGAGGAGGGAACCTAAGAAAAAACGGATTTGGAAGAAAAAGGAGCACTTATCTTCTCCGCATGCAAATTGAAAAACCAATAAAGCAATAGAGAATTAAGTCTCAAAACAATCAACCACAACATTCGGACCAAAGCAAACCAAGATATCAATGGCGGGTAAAAGCTCGACAATAACTTACATGGGTACGAACGACTCAAGAAATCAGCATAGCAAAGCATCCAGATGGTACAATAAATCAAAGATCACACAAGCTACAAGATTTTCTGGATAAGATTGTAATTGATGAGTCGAGGCTACAAGCTTCTAGATTGTATCAACCTGCCTTTAGTTAGAGCTCCCAGTTATTAGTTCTGACCATCAGAAACCTTGGCTAAGGTATAAAAGCCAATTTTTATAAGTTTTGGATAATAGAAACACAGGGTGGCTAACGATGCTCACTTCTCTTCTTCTCCCGCTTCCTACTCCCTCCCCGGTTGTCACATTGCAATAGTGCCTATTGGGTTGCAACCGCACGTAAGAGCTCTACGCATTGATGTAATCATTTCATGGTATTTTGTAGCTTTTGGCGTCGCCACCCTGTAGCCTAATCTCATCATAAGTAGGAACTTAAGCTTTAAAATAAAAAACTAAGTATAGGCGGGGTATTGGAACATCATTGGTAAGCATTTAGATGCATTTTGGGTTGAAAACGACTAGGTCAAAAACTCACTACTGTTAATAATCGTGATTTTTGCACTTGACCTAAAGTGAGATTTGAGACCATAAGCATGTGTTCTTAGGTCTTATAAAAATGTCCTAGAAGTTTTGTAATGTTTGGATGGTGTTTGATGCTGTAACGGGTGTGATTTGTTTGACGATGAGCGATTAGCTTTTGGTGTTTTCAGTCATTTGAGTGTAGCTTGAGTTAAATGCAAGGTGTTTGTTGTTTTCCAAGAGATTGACAACATCTTGTAGCCTCTATGCACTAGTCGAGTCAGCTTTGTCCCATGTGTTGACAATTATATTCGTGGTTCTCAGTATGTCTGCCATAAGATAGGAGTGAGGTTAGACAGCCGTTCCACAGAGAGTCAGCTTGACACCCATGCGAGCAAAAAACTCTCTAGCTTCATCAACATCCATCTCTCCTCTATCTGCAATAATTATTTCAACATAGCCATATCTACATATGAAATCTTCTAGTAAAAATTTGCATACCATACTTGTAGGTTTGGTTTGCAAAGACCTCCCTTCAATGTGGTTTGTCAAATCTTTCTTGGCAAGCACAATGTATCCTGTGGGCATTGTAATCAAGCTGACTACCCATTTAAAATGCACACAAAATGGATACGCTGGATGTAATCCAGCTCGATGCTTTACATTTGAGTACATTTGACATACAATACAAGTTTCAACAAACTGCTCCACATCTTTATACATACCCTTCCACCAATATCCTTCTTTGATTTTAGCAAAAGTGGCCCAAAATCCCCTCTATACTACCCATAGTGACTCATGAAATTCTTTAAGTACTTGAAGTTGTGTTATCTTATCACAAACAACTCGCTTAGGGTCACTCTCCGCTTCTTTGGATGCTTCCATAGAAACCCATCCCGTAAGAAATATCCATAAGCCTTATTTTAAATACATTTAAAATCTTGTTCAATCTAGTCCTCCTGCTTCTTTACTGTACTCAAATATTTTCCAATCAACAACCATTCACCTTCGTACTTGTCCTCGGTAAATGACTGTAATGCAAAAACCGTGTTTTTACATTCTACATGCAGTTTTGAAGAGGTAAAGAACCTCAATCCCACATATTCAGCTTTAAAAATCATAGTCTCTTCATCTTTAAACCTAGCCCTAGATATTATGTCAGCTACTGGATTATCCTTTCATGTAATATGATGAAACTCAGGATTTAATGGCTTAATATATGTTATTCAAAGTAGCATGGCTATATCTTGTGTAGAACAACTTGTGATCATCCCAAGAAATGTTAAGAAATTTATCTCTATGATCATAGAAGCACCGATAAAATACTCCTTGTCACACCTTGGGGAAGTTGCTACACCCAAAGTTCCCTTTTAACCTGCGAATATGCTCTCTATTGAGCACTTAACAATTTAGCACCAAATTTGCTAGCATACCTTGGTCCTTGCTCGTTATCCGGTCCAATAGCCCACCCAATACATGTAGGACTCATCTCAATCATCACAATAATTGGCTTACAGCTTTTGTAGTTTGCCTTCCTTAATGTAGGAGCCTCTTGTAACATCTTCTTTAGGCTACGCATAGCTTTTGAGTGTTCTTCTTTCCAAACAAATTTTTATCCCTTCTTGAGAAACTGGTAAAAAACCTCTGCAACATCTGAAAAATGGGGTAACCATATCAAGTACAAAACACATGCGCCTAAAAATCTTTGCACTTCTATAATTGAATTGCATGTCTCCTTCATCCTTTGAATAGCCTCCACTTTGAGATGGCTTGGTCTTCTACCAGACGGTCCACATAAGTGTCCCACAATCAAAACTTCTTTGACCCTGAACATAGACTTTTGGCCTGAGAGTGTAAGGTTGACCTCTTCAAGCCTCGATAATATCCTGTCACAATCAACTATATGCTATTTGCACCCCCTTTGATCTTTGACTTCATCTTTTTCACCCTCTTCACACCCTTTTATTGGCACATCATCAATAAATGGCATGTGATATGAGGAATGAAATCCCACAACACTTTGTTCATTTCGTTCATCATGTGAGCAACTAAATTAGTTGCACCCTGTGGCAATGTACACATTCTTTCTAATCCCAAAGGAGTACACATGATTGTCAAATCCCTACTTTGTATAGACAGTTGAATTACATCATAACCTGAATACAAGTCTCCCATAGAATAGATGACTCTCCCAGTAAAAGCCTCCACAAATTCATCAACCAATGAACCTGTACCTACATTTCTGATAGTTATCTTATTTACTGGCTGCATATCCTGTATAAACCTCAATGTACCATTCTTCTTGGGAATCATAAACCACCTGTTAGAGTAAGGAGCGCAAGAGGGCTCCAAAATGCCCATCTTAACTTCTCATTTAATAGGTTAACCAGCTTATGAAGATGAGCTTTTGGAACAAGTATAGGTCGTAGATTCCAAGGGAGATGTGGCACGGTGAAGATCACCATGGGAGCCAGAACGCTAGGATCCACACAACCAATCTCAATTGGTTGGAAAGCAAAAGCCTTCCCATGCTTCTTTAACATTTCTCAAACACATGCTATCTCTTCTTAATTTAATAAATCCACATCACCGATTTGCAATCCCTGGAAAGTTTCTTCATTAAATGAAGGCTCAATTTTACATTGATCTCGGATAATATGCTGTCAAGATGCTTTCTCCATAATAGTGTCACTCTTTTTGGAAATGGAATAGCCACAGGTCTGACCTTCTTTGCCACTGTTTTGTATTTTGTATTTACATGTATCTCCTATGCATCCAACTCTTCTTTGAATTGGAAAAGGATGTCATACATAAATGCCCAAAATAAGAGCACCAAAATCATCTCAGCTAAAACCTGTTGCACCCAAAAGCATTTGTTGTTTGCCAAAAGCATGCACACAAAATGTCCCAGATCACCCACCTTCACATTGTATGGAGATTTGTACAAAAATTCCACATGGCTAGTAGGTGCAAATTCCAAAAATCAACCATCCCCACGTGTTTTCATGACATACTGTATACATAATGTGAAACTAAAATACTTACCTCACTCTTAATGCTTTTGATATGAAGGGCCAAATGACACAATGTACATAATGTGAAATGTGTGAAAATGGTTGCCATTGAAGTGACGAGCACAAAGTGCAACACAGACCTCGATGGCCTCAAATACCAAGAGCCAATGAATGCCAAGCTAGCCGTAGTGAAATGAATAGGGGGAATCACCTAGCTTTGAGTGGCTAGGACGCAGAAAATGGTGATTCAAAGTAATACAAACTCTGCACACACAAAGACACACACACACACACACACACAGACGCAGGTAATGAAAAGCCCCCGCAGTGTGAGGGAAAATTTCTTTAAATGGAATACTTACAAAAATCTTATTTTGAGCGAGGTGGAAACCATGGTGATAGAGAGAGATAGAGAGAGATAGTGAGCCTAATAGTGCATTCTGTAGAGGTGACTCATAGACATGGATATTGTTGCTAGCATGAGTGTCTAGCGGCCATTAGAGTCTAGGTGTAGACATGGCTTCTTCACATAATGCTCATTCCCAAAATGCTACCCTAAATCCCCTCTCTCTTTTGATACAAGTATTGCCAATCCCTCCCATCAAAATGCTACCAAGTTTTGAGCCCCGATAGTGACCTCTCAGTGCCTTCTTATAGGTGCTAGCTGCTTTAGGTTTAGGGTAGGCTGATTAGGTAAGGGCCCTAATTAGGGGAGACAAAGCAAGGCCATGGTGAGTCCCAGATGGTTGACCCTTGCTCTGTCCTAGGGGAATTTAAAAAATGAAAACTCCTAGGTGGGCCTTTGTGACCATTACCTAGAGAGAGGTAATAATTACAATTGAGTTTTTTACAAGATTTGTCTTGAAACAGGAAAAATAATGACAACCTATGAATATCACTGAAAAGATATGTCATGGACGAGATGCCAACGAACCGGTCCTCGCTAGTACATCGATGTAGCATATTTGCCAAATTTGGGGCAGTCGAAGCATGCCTTCAACGTCTTTTCTTGTTTCGTGGTCCACATTGTGCGACTTGATCGTATTTCTTCTTTGCCGATGATGTTGATTCCTTCGTATTTTTAATTTTGGTGGGTGCGTTGACATGCATGTGTTTTTTCAAATATGTGCGTGTGAGTAGATATGTGTGCTCTATTTGTGATTGTGTGAGGGTGCGGGTGTTGTGAGTATGTGTGTATATGGATGTGGGGGTGGTGTGTGTGTGTGTGTGTGTGTGTGTGTGTGTGTGTGTGTGTGTGTGTGTGTGTGTGTGTGTGTAAGTGTGTGTGTATGTATCGGGAGAGTGCGTGGATGGGAACGAGAGAGGGAGAGAGTATTTTTATTATACACATATATATATATATATATATAATTTTCTACGCAGACGGGGGGGGAGCGATGACAAGTGAGCTCGTGAGGGGGGGTGGTATGGAATGAGAGGGATGGAGGGTGTGTGTGGGGTTGGGGGGTGTGTATGTATTGTGAGAGAGAGTGTGTGCATCTTCATTGCGCCTACGGGCCTATTCACACACACACACACACACACACACACAGAGCAAGAGAGAGAGAGAGAGAGAGTTAAATTGAGAATTATTCAGTCAATATTGATTCCTTATTTCTTGTATTATCTGCCATTGTTGGATTGGAAGAAAGTGCATTTAGTCCATGATCACCAAATTTCTGTGGGGAAATAAAGGTAAAACTTGTGCCTTTGTGAAGTGGGATGGTGTAGCATGTCCAAAAGATCAGGGTGATTTGGGGGTTCTAAACTTGAATCTCATGATAATGCTAGAAGAGCAACTATGTTTAAAAGGGACACCATTTGGTCCAGATGCCTATGGGAAATTGCAGGGCTGTCCGTGGTGTACTTTCATGGTACTTGGAACATGTCTGATTGGGATAAGCTCTTCTCTCATGCACCTCTCAAAACAGGCTGTCCGACTACTCAAATCCTGATCAATTCATGGAAATGTACTTGCTCACACTTGATTTGGCAGGGTAGATTGAGATATACAGGGAACTCACTAGGGAAAGAGAATGTGTTTTGGAGATTTGTTTTTAAAATCCTCCCGCCTTCATTATTAAAAAACAAGCTATTAGAATGTTTAGGAGAGGTGTCCTATGCATACAGCAAATGTTGGACTCTTAGGCTTGTTTGTCCCCTTTCAAGTTCTAGGAGGCAGTTCAAGTTCTCACATATCTTCAGAAGACCATGGACAGATCTATGTACACAGACTTTTAGATTGCAGGTTCCTCTCACTGTCAATTCATGAGAAAGATTTACAGACTGGCAATTGCCAGGCAATGCAGGTAATTGGTGGACATCTTCTACAACACAATTTTACAAGCTGCTCCTCCCAGAAATAGAGATTCATATCAGATGTAATAGATTCTAAAGGTTCAAATGATCAAAAAAGTGGTGGATTCAGAGACTTTTAGCTATATGGGCACTCCCTTGCTCTTCTAAACATAAGGTGTTTCTTTGGAGATTGCTTACAGCTTCTCTCCCATGTGGAGAGCTACTTGTCAAAAAATATATATATGATGGCAAATGTCCTCTTTGTAAATCAATAGAAATTGTAAAGCATGTGTTCTGGAACTGCAAGAATGTAAGGTAATGGTGGTTATGGATTCTGCAGCATGTATAGAACTAGATGCCTATAACATTATCTATTTTCAAGGTCACATTTGATTTATGTGAAATGTCTAATGATGTTTCTCAGTTTTGCTTGCAATCCCTCAGAGTATGGTTGTTGTATTTCATCTGGAATACCAGAAAATTTGCTTGTTCTGAAGAAATTTCCTTGTGTAAGGTAACCATTCCCTGGGAGATTATAAAAACAGGAGATGATGGAAGGCCCTGTAGCCGATAGAGACGAGGAAGGGGGGGGTTTATGGTCAATTGGGTGGGGTAAGGCGGTAGCGGTCCAGGGAAGGGGGGATGAGAGTGATATGTTGGGTTAAGAGAGAGAGAGAGAGAGAGAGAGAGAGAGAGAAGAGAGAGAGAGAGAGAGAGAGAGAGAGAGAGAGAGAGAGAGAGAGAGAGAGAGAGAGAGAGAGAGAGAGAGAGAGAGAGAGAGAGGAATTCTTCTTTGGATGCGCCTGCGGGCCATTCTCACAGAGAGCGAGAGAGAGAGAGAGAGAGTTAGGATGAAGGAGAGAGAGAGAGAGAGAGAGAGAGAGAGAGAGAGAGAGAGAGAGAGAGAGAGAGAGAGAGAGAGAGAGAGAGAGAGAGAGAGAGAGAGAGAGAGAGAGAGAGAGAAGAGTAGGGGGACAGAGAAGGGGTGAGTGTGAGGGGAGGGAGTAGTGTGAATAAGGGTCGTCCCGCCACATGTCAAAAAAGAGGGGGGGGGGGTGAGGTGTCAAGAGAGTGTGTGAGGAGAGGGTGGTATGGTGGCCCGTCAGGCAGGAGTATGGACAAGGGAGGAGGGGAGAGAGAGAGAGAGAGAGAGAGAGAGAGAGAGAGAGAGAGAGAGAGAGAGAGAGAGAGAGAGAGAGAGAGAGAGAGAGAGAGAGAGAGAGAGAGAGAGAGATTTTAATATGAACAATGAAAGAGAGAGAGCAAGACTCTTGTAAAAGCATGGCGGCCTGCCAGTGAAAGAAAACAAGAGGCTGTTTGTTTTATGCGCCCATTGGGCTGGGCGACACAGAAGTAGGGTAAGAGAGAGATGGCGGGTTGGCGGAGCTGAGCAAGAGAAAGAGAGAGACTTGTGTCATCTGGTGATAATGGAAGGGGTGTGGCCAAACTGGTGGCGGCTCGCTGTGGGTAAGCATAGAAGGGGGGGGGGGGGGGGGGGGGGGGGGGGGGTGGGGGGTGAATGTTAAAAAAAAAAGTTTTTAATCGTGTTTTTGGTATTGTGCTCCTCCCGGATTGGGGTTGGTTCTTGCGGCTGCGGTTTCAAAAACTGCCCGTCATTAGCCCTCCCTTCTGCCTAGAGGCATTCATGCTTCTAGCCCAACTTCTGATTCTTTAGGAGCGGAGTTGGAGGGTTCTCCCTCCTCTGGAATATCTAGCATGAACTCTAGATCAAACCTTTAAAAATACCTCTTGAGCCTCCATCCATTGACTTTAGTCTTTTGAATTCTCCCATCTACTTCCATCAACTCGTAACTAGCGTTGGCGTAGTGCCTTTTGACAATGAATGGCCTTCCCATCTGGGTTAAAATTTCTTGTCTTTTCTAGTGTCAAATCTGTGGTCATATCTCAATACAAACATGCCTTTTTCCAGACCCTTTTCCTTAAGCCCTGGATTGAAGGTGAGTCTGTGTTGCTCTGCTTGCACTGCATAGTGATTGATTGCATCCTCTCTGTCTAGTTGGAGCCTTTCCAGATCCAGGATGTGGTTGCGGAGATTGACAATTGGGCACTGTAATTGGCTAGCCATGACTCGCAAGCTGGCTATCTGTACCTCGATGGGTAGAATGGACTCCTTTCTATACACTAGATGGAAAGGGGTGAGACCTAGTGACATTCCGAATGTCGTTCGGTAGGCCCATAGAGCGGACCTGAGATGTTTATCCCTGTCACCTGTGTGGTTATTCACCTACTTTGTGATGATTTTATAGATCATGCCATTTACTTTTTCCACTAGTTCATTGCACTATGGATAGTATGGTGTGGAATGTCGGTGTGTTATGCCTAACTTTTTCATCAATTTTCCCACCACGTTGCCTCTGAAACCTTGTCCCCTATCAGATATTATCTCTAGAGGAGTGCCAAAATGGCAACAAATGTGTTCAAATATGAACTTCACCACTTCTTGGGTTGTAATGTGTGTGGTGGCTGCTGCTTCTGCCCATTGGGTCATGTAGTCTACACCAACTAGAATGTACAATTTACCTGATTGGGCCCTTGGTATCTATTCCCCACTTTTCAAACGGACCATATGAGATGATAGGAGTCTATGGCTCATAGGTTAGTACTAGACACTTGACAGGCCTTGCATGTTTTACACCAATGATGCACATCCCTATTGACACATGGCCAAGATAATCCTACCTGTAGAATCTTCCTACTAGTAATATCTAAAGCAAAATGACCACCGCAGACACCATTGTGGCAACTTGAGATTGCTTCCGTGATTTCACTGGAGATTGGTACTCGCCTGAGAGTCTAATCTTTGACAGTACAATGTAAGTTGTTGTTTACAAGGTGGTATCTTGTAGCCTTCCTCACCAGCAATTGATTCCGGCCCTTAGTGTACCCTTCAGGACACTCTCCTATATCTAAGAAGGTGATAATATCATGCATAGCATTGCTACCTTGAAAGAAGGGCACTTTAAGTTTGATTGCTCCTATGGGAACATCTTGTATTCTTTCCTTGGCTAGAGCATGTGCCTCTTGATTTTCTACCCTAGGGACATGAAATAATTGCATTGCTTCAAACTTTCTTAAAAGATCCTTAGCTTGGCATAGTTGGCCAAGTAGAACCTAAGTTTTACAAATACAAGTGCCATTTATCTGCTTTATCAAAAGCAGAGCATTGCCAAACACATTTAGGCATTGAATCCCTTGGAAATTACATTCTTCTAATCCAAGAATTAGAGCCGCGTACTCTGCTTCACTGTTGGAGTGGGAGTGTAACAACTGCCCAATGGAGAATACCTTCTCATTTTGCTCATTGAAAATGATGATTCCATCTGCAGACTGGTCAGGTGTTCTTTTGTATGCTCCATCAAAGAAAAGACAATGAGATCTTTCTAGCTTAGGACTTTCTACCATTGGTGTCACTTCTTTACCTTTTGTGTTGACCTTTAGCTTCTTCTCATAGTGACGATGAGTAAGAATACGTGCTAGACTAGCTCTAGTGGAGTTCTCTACCTACATGGTGTAGTCAAACTCTTGTAATCTAACCAGACACTTAGATATCCTAGATGAGACATCCATGTGTTGCATTACATATGGAAAGAACTCTTCCATTGTCGGAATTACAAAGGGTCTAGGCAATAGATAAGAGTGGAACTTTGTAGTGGGAAACATTAATGCAAGCACCATGTGCTCTACTTCGGTGAATCCCTTTTCTGATGTGGTCATGACACAACTAAAGAAGTAGATAGGAGGCATGAAAGAATTTTGGGGGTCCTTTTGCATTAGTATAGCTCCAAGTGTATCACTTCCTACATTGGGGCTCACATAAAATGGCTCGTCCCATCTAGGGGGTGCAATGGTGGGAAGTGTGGCCAGGATTTGTTTCACTTCAGTAAATTGTCGCTCATTTTCTTCACTACATGAGAAGACATCTCTATGGGTGACTTGTTGTAGAGGGAGAATCACCTGAGAGAGCAAGTGAATGAACCTTCTTAATTACCATACCTTCTGAAGGAAAGAGACCAACTGCTTAGTTGTGGTGGGTGATGAAAAAGATACCAAAGCTTGAATCTTGCTAGGGTCAATCTCAATCCCTTTTGCTGAAATTACATGGCTAAGGAGAGTGACCTTGCTTTCACCAATGTGACACTTATCCACGTTAAGCTGGTGACCCAAGGTTTGCATCTTGTCTAGGCCTTCATAGACCCTGCTCAAATGGAGGGAGCATGAACTGTAGATGCAAAAATCATCTATGAGGACTCGTATTGGCGTTCCAAAGTATGGCTGGAAGACAAAAATCACATAGAATTGGAATGTGTCCAGAGCGTTGGTGAGACCAAAAGGTATCACTCTGTAAGAAAAACATCCCCATGGTGTTATGAAAGTTGTCTTTTTTTGGTCTTCTTCTGCAATACTAATCTTAAAGTAGCCTGAGTAGCCATCACATATTGTGTAGGGCTCATGACCTGCTACCTCATTGAGAATTTCATCTTGGAATGGGAGGGGAAAATGATCCCTCTTTGTTGCCACATTGAGAGGTTTGTAGTCTACACAAACTCTCAACTTATCATTCTTCTTTGGTGTCACTACCACTAGAGAGACCCACTATGAGTCTTCTACAGGGTAAATGAAACCTGCCTGCAGCAAATTCCTTACCTCTTTAAGTAGTGCTTCTTGTTGAATTACCCCAAGCCTTCTAAGCTTTTGCACTACGAGCTTACTTACTTCCTTGAGTCTTATGCGGTGTTGTACCATTGTGATGCCTATGATCTTATCATAACCATCAATGAGCAATGTGGTGAAGTTACCTAGCATAGAGACATATTCGTTCCTCTCTTCACCGGTTAGCTCACTGGAGAGCATCCAATGTAACTTACTTGTATCCATCAAGGATTGCATACCTGATGGTCCCTCTTGGTTTGCAAGGAGGTGCTTCCGATTGTGTCAATATTTTTGGGTCTTTGAGGATGACCCCCATTACTTGGATGCTACTGTCACTTTCTTCAGTTGTTGTTGTCTCTTCTCCTGATGTGGACAAATAGTCACTGGTGGACTCATCTTCCAAAGCCTCCATGATCATGTTGTGTTGCTTCTCAGTCCTCGTGTCGTAGAATATGGACTTCCCTTTAGCATCCTTCATTTGAATCATTCAGGTACTCTAGTCCTGCTTAGCTTCCATAGCCAGGGTCTTCCAAGAATGATAGGTTAGCCCTGTCCTTTGTGTGGAATGACAAATATGTCTACCTCTACTTCTGTGTTGAATGCCTGTACTTTGACTGAGTTCACAATGCCTATGCACTTCACTCTTACATTATTTGCCATTTTGGCTCGAGAGGGTGCCGGGCTACTTACCTCTAGGCCTAGATGGTGCATTATTTCTCACTCATGACACATATCTATGTGCCACCATCTATGTAGACATTTGAGATATGTTGTCCCTAGATGTGGGCATCCATGGTTGGTAGGATGTCATCAAGATTCCTCCCACAGATAGCCCCAGCTATCCTTGGTCTTGATCTTCCCTTACTTACCATATTCGTCCATTGTCTCATCATCCCTGGTGCAAGATGGAGTAATTGGAGCGAAGTTATCTTTGGACCCTGCATCAACACATCCTGAACTACGTCATATGGTTTTGCATACTCACCGAGTGAAAAATCCACATGTCGATCTTCCATCAAGGCTTAGATGCCTGCTTGCTAGACTCGCCTTTTACTCTCATTTTCTCCTCCCTTTGGGAAGCTTCTTTGTGCCTGGCGCGCTTCAACCCCATCGCATCCACTTATTCTATCTTTCCTTTTCCTTTGTTCTTCTCTCGGACCACTCCTTCTACCTTTGCCTTCTCTTTAGCTTCCAGGAAAATAACACTCACCACTTGGTTTACATCAGGTTGTGGAGGTAGCAGTGGAATGAGAGGTTGTGGTGGTGGTGTTTGTTGTAGATGTGGTCGAAGGATTTGGACAGGTGGAATTGGCCCTCATTGCCTGGGTGGTGGTGGTCTTGCCCTTGGTGGGAAATCCTGATCCTGTCTTCCTCCTCTATTAAAGTTTTTCCTTCTTGAATGTGGGCAGTAATACATGCCATGGCCGTCTTCCCTGCAATTGTAGCAGTGGTAATCTTAGTTTTTCCTTCATTGTCCTCTCCCTTGCTCTAGATTTCTGACAGGTGCATGCCCTTGCTGCACCAGACGCATGGATAAACTTTCAAGCTGAGTAGTGATACGACTCAACAGGTCTTGCTGCTCTTCTAATGCCTCTTGTGGTTGGGTTCTATGAGTGGTTGTTGCAGTCACTTGGGTTAGTCGGATTGAGATCAAATCCTCTCACTTGTTGACTCTTGCTTTCATGTGCATCTTCTTGTCTTAAAGGTGGGCTACTTCCACTGCCAACTCATACGTTGCAGGGAACCTCCCCTTCACCTTCCCTTTAAGCGACGACCACATGCCATCAATGAAACGGTCCTTCTTCAGGAAACTAAGTGCTCCTTTACCTTCCTCCAGTGAGGCAACCCATTTCTCCCAGAAATCCACAAACTTGGATTTGTAAGTGGCATACTCTAGCAAACCTCCCATCTTTAATTCCATCAGCAGCTGCCATAACATTTCTGAGGTTGTGCCTCCACCAAACCTCTTTACAAAGGTAGCACGTAGTACATCTGATACATTTTTGGTAGCTTGGGGTAAAGAATTGTACCAAGACTTGGTGTCTACTTTCATCAGTAAAGGAAGAATTCGTAGCCGCGAGGCATCGTCATCCTTGTTGGAAACCACACAGACGATGTCAAAGTCATCCAGAAAATTGGCGGTGATGTCTTCTCCCTTCTCTCCACTGAATGTGTGGAAAGAGACAATTGACATGGTAGTAACTCAATGAGCAGGAAATTACACTCTTTTTATTTTTATTTTTTCACAAATGACTCAACAACGCATAGTGTCTCTTTATGGGGTTGGAAGGATGGATTTAAAATAGGATAAAAATGGAAACATTGAAAGAGTGGTGGTAATCCAGTACGAGGAGAATAATAGGGTTTGGGGAGCTAAGGATTTCTCCTAGCACCACAGCACCAAACAGATACACAATCTTTTGTTGGTAGAAGATTTTCCTATCTATATAAATGTTTACATGCATGCGTTGCAGAAACATAAACGAAAAAGCTATTGATCCGTTTTCCATGATGCACAGAAGGTGGAGTACTTACGTATACTCTTACCATGGTGGTCTTAATGAGTCAACACATCCACAGGAAGTCTTCGCCTTTCATGGGCTCCGCTTTTCCTTCGTTGCTCAGTGCGTACGGGGTGATGGCGATGTGTTTGACTGATCCTATTCTTTTAGCTAGCAGCAGTTGTGCAGGTAATTACCTTAGTCAGCGCATTGCATGAACTCCACTCTGTTTAGTTGTAACTTGTCTCCAGCCCACTAGGTCTCACCCCTGGTGGACAGTTTCTTGAGGATAAGTTGTACGGGGAGAGGAGGAAGGCCCTCTACCCGTCCTCCAAAATAGCGAGCGTAGTAGCTGAACCACTCCTCCCTAGGGCATTGGAACCTTCTTACCACCTCTGCTTAAGGATTGTCAAAATGGACTGGCAGTACTCGCATGCGATGTGCGAATTGATAGGCGACCTTCCACTGCTTTGCCTTGAATGACCTTCTTTTTGGAAAACTAGGAACAACTCGGCTTCCCGAACTTGAAGCACTCGTGTGGCCAGGTGCTTCTTCCTTTAGGGTCATGTGTTTCTGGATTGGCCTAGCCCTTCCTTTCCTTTGGCTTGAGGGGCCCCTTTTGACCACTTAGGATAGAGCCTGTACCTTTGCTCGTAGTTTCCTTAGGAAAGAGAGGCCTTACCGATCTTTTTCCTCAATTGATATGGATGATCTCCTCACGGTGAACGTCGATGTAGATTAGTTCAACCCCTTTGTTACCTTCATTGCTAGCATTCATTGATAGTGTGCTTTGGTCAACAATAGTGATGGCATTTCATAGCCTTTCCACTTGATGCTCTTAATTTGTGGTTAGCATGAACAAAACAAGATAGGAAGATTACCTCTTGAATACTGACGACACTACAGCTTGGAAGTAGTACTTCAATGAAGGCGGTTAGTGCTTCTTCAATCTCCTCCTCCGTTCTCCAGTTGGAGAATTCTTAAGCCATTCGTCCATGGTCAGTGAAGTGTGTTGTCTTCAGCATTGTAAACCGAAGGTTTTCGAGAAGCCCTCCTTAGTGGGGGCACAAAATGACAAGCGCAAAGTGTGACACGGAACCCGACGGCCTCAAACGCGAGGAGCCGATGCACGCTGAGCAGGCCACAGCAAAAGGAACAGGAGGCACCACCTAGCTTTGAGCGGCTAGGATGCGGACAATGGTGATTTGAAGTAATACAAACTCTACACACACACATAGGGACGCAGGTAATGAAAAGCCCCCACGGTGTGGGGGGAAACTGATTAAAATGCAATACTTACAGCAATCTTATTTTTGGCGAGGTGGCAACCATGGTGATAGAGAGAGATAGTGAGCCTAATAGTGCGTTCTCTAGGGGTGACTCATAGACACGGAGATTCCTGCTAGCATGAGTGTGTGGTGACCATTGGAGTCAAGGTGTAGACATGGCTTCTTTCACATAGTTCTCATTCCCAAAATGCTACACTAAATCCCCTCTCTCTTTTGATACAAGTGTCAATCCCTACCACCAAATTGCTACCAAGTGTTGACCCCCGATAGTGACCTCTCAGTGCCTTTTTATAGGTGTTGGCTTCTTTAAGTTTAGGGAAGTTTGACTACGTTAGGGCCCTAGTCAAGGGAGACAAAGCAAGGTGGTGGGTCCTAGATGGTTGACCCCTGCTCTATCCTAGGGAAATTTAAAAAATGAAAACTCCTAGGTGGGCCTTTGGGACCATCACCTAGAGAGAGGTGATAATTTACATTTGGGGTTTTTTACAAGATCTGGCTTGAAATTGGAAAAAATAATGACAGCCTATGGATATTACTACAAAGATGCATCGTGGACATGATGCCAATGAACGACGGGCCTGGCTAGTGCGCCGGTGTAGCGTGTTCGCCAGTTTCGGGGCCGGCTGGAGCATGTCTTCAGAGTCTTTTCTTATTTCTGTGTCGGCATCGCACGACTTGACCATATTTCTTCTTTGCCGATGATGTTGATTCCTCAATTTTTTTATTTTAGTGGGTACACATGATGTGCATGTGTTTTTTGAATATGTGCATGTACGTAGGTGTGTGTGCTCTATTTGTGATGGTGTGAGGGTGTGGGTGTAGTGAGTATATGTGTATATGTATATGGGGTGGTGTGTGTGTGTGTAAGTGTGTGTGTATGTATCGAGAGAGTGCGTGCATGGGAACAAGAGAGGGAGAGAGTATTTTTATTATACATATATATATATATATATGTATATAATATAAAATTTTATACGCATGGGGGGGGAGCAATGACGGGTGACCTCGTGGGGGGGTGGGTGGTGACGTGAGAGGGACGGTGTGGGTGTGTGTGGGTGGGGGGTGTGTGCATGTGTTATGAGAGAGAGAGAGAGTGCATCTTCATTCCGCCTGCACGTCTGTTGAGAGCACACATGCGTGCGCGCACGCATGCGATATAGATAGATAGAGAGAGAGAGAGAGAGAGAGAGAGAGAGAGAGAGAGAGAGAGAGCTTTAATATGAATAATGAAAAAGAGAGAGGAAGACTCTTGTAAAAGCATGGTGGCCTGCTAGTGGAAGAAAAACAAGTGGCCATTTGTTTTATGTGCCGATTGGGCTAGGCGACACAGAAGCAGGGTAAGAGAGAGATGGTGGGTTGGAGGAGCCAAGAACGAGAGAGAGAGAGAGAGAGAGAGAGAGAGAGAGACCTCTGTACTCTAGTAATAATGGAGGGGGGTGTGGCCAAACTGGTGGTGGCCCGTTGTGGGCAAGCATAGAAGGGGGGGGCGGGGGTGGTGAATGTTAAACAATGTTTTTTGTCGTTTTTTTTGGTATTGTGCTCCTCTTCGATTGTTTTGGTTCTTGCGGCCGTAGTTTTGGAAACCAGCCGTCAGAAGCAACCATGCATATACCTTATCGGGGTGGGAAGGCCCTTGACATGGCACTATGTGTGAGTTTTATCAAATAAAATGTGCCTAATTTGATTTAGAGATGTATATATGTCAATTGCATGGAGATGGCACACCTGTTTTTCCTAGAAAGTGTACGAGCAATTTTCTACCATAGATTGTAAGGGTGCGTATGAAAATAAAAAGTCATACGATGATACTTTTGTATATGGCTCATATGTTGGGATATGATAAATAAGGAAAATTCCAAAGATGTGGATGCCTATTCAGAGGGGATGAAGGTTGATATACAAACTTATTTTTCTAGAAATAAACGGAAGACCTATGATAATGATTTGGAAAGATAAGTGAATTATATCTTCAAGAAACATATAGATTCCTATGTATAGAGTTACACAAAAGAAGGTGAGAGGGCTGGGCATATGTTTGAAGGAAGTATGGACAATACTCATGGTACATGTTATAAGGGTTTCTTGCAGCATGAGATTCAAGATGGCTCCCTTCATAAGGGAAAATTCATGGAAATCTTGTGTATTTTGGATGAATCTTTGAAAGGGTTTCATGATACATTGAGAAGGGTACTCAATAGCCTGACTTGGGACAATTTGACTTGGGACAAGAACTTGATTATGAATATTCTAATCAATGTAAATTAACTTACAGGGTTTGTCCTATGTAGAGGAAGATATGGACTTTATGGATCTTCTTGATGATGCTTTAGAGGGGTTTCAAGTTCATAATGACAAGGGTATATGGTTTATTAAGATATGACCTAAATTAGTAAGAACATGAACAAGATGAAGATCTTATGATGCTATTTGATGATTCTCTCAAAAATGTTATTCCTATTAGAGAAGATATTCATGCAGTATTAATGGTATAAAATGAGTCATTGGACATAATGTAGCTCAATGGTTCACTCGTGCATTAATGATGTTTTTGGAATCATAGGGCCTGGATTCTTTTCACCAATGGTTTTGCTATGATGGGGATATGGGACTACTTTTTGCTAGCCTATGATGTAGGAGGTGTTATTGACCAAATAAAAATTTCTTCAATGTTTCTACCAATTTTGGAATGTAAGCATAGTTACAATAATCCTTGCACAAAGATCTGTGAGATCATGCAGGCTTATGCTAGCTTTCTAGTAGAATATGGAAAGTGTTGGTGACTATTTACGTGGTGGACTATCTTGAAAAAACTCTGGACGCTAGATAGAGGGCATGCATGCTTTTAAGTACGTGGTGATTGGATGAAGATGATTATTACTTACTGTTCCAAGAAATTTGAAGAGATCGAAGAAGGATTGTGTAAATAATTAATACTGCCTTATGATCTTTGTGGGCATGAAGGCCTTAATATGCTCCAAAGATGTTATGAAGGGTTACCACACCATGTAGATGATTGCATGATGAGATAAGATGGTTTGGGGCATATCAACATGAGTTTGGAAATGCTACATATGCCTTGAGTGATGATGAAGGGACAAAAATGAAAATTCTAATTGTGAGAAACAAATTAAGTTTTTCAAAAAATATTGAACGTGGATTAATTTAATGCCAAATCATGTGAAGAAGGGGATGCACCTCACTATATCCAATGTGAGAATGAACATATGGTGTTTGACCAAGGATTTTGTTTCTTAATAAGCACTATTGTGGCACGTGCATAATGTGAACTAAAATACTTACCTCGCTCTTAATTCTTTTGATGCAAGGGACCAAATGCCACAACGTACATAATGTTAAATGTGTGAGAACAATTGCCACGAATGCAGCCGTGCATATAACTTATTGGGGTTGCGAGGCCCAAGACGTGGCACAATGGCGGGTTTTTTCACATAAAAACATGCCCAATTTGGTATAAAAATGTACTTATGTCAAGTGCATGGAGATGGAACAATTTTTTTTTCCTAGAAAGTTTAGTCCAAACAATCTCGGCCAAAAATAACAAGTATTATGCATAGCTATAAATGTTGCATCTAAAGTGCTTGTCAAGTAGAAAAATGACACATAGAATACTTATTTCTAAAAATCTTATTTAGGGTATATATTGTCATGTCCAATCTCCATTTCTAGATCAACGCGATAGGAATGTGCTCTCGTTCCATTGAATTTTTTGTTACAAATCACCCTTTTTTTTAATTTTACGATGCTTAAATGAAACTTGGTAATATCTCAAGTTCCAAATTGGGAGGAACCAAGGAATTATGGTGTTCAAATTAAGATGATAAAATACTTGTCTTTTTGTATGCTTCTAATTTTAATATTCTAAACTACATGATTGATCTATCCTTCTTCTTTCTAGTGGTTGGGACAAATTTGTATTTACAAAAATTAGTATTTGTAGATATTATTGCTAGAAACTGGAATGCTCTGATTTGGGGGGAAAAGACTACAAAGGGGGCATGTTTTCAAATATCTAGGCTATCTTGCAAGAATGGATGTATCTAACGAGCAGTTAACTATGTGATAGTCTAGAAAATATCATGTGGTACTGCAATAAGTGGCCCATTCATTTTATACTAAGGATAGTGTAATTCATTATGCTACCATGTAATTTGTACTACATGTTACTTCGAGATTGGAAAGCATGACACCTCAAATAGTTTTCTTCTCTACTCGTGAGGTTCCATTGGAGATCAAAAGGGAAGACTTGTGATTTTTTAGGTGGTATCTAATATCTCATCCAAAGAAGGTTGGGATATTGGGTACACTTGATTTTTCTATACACACCATCTCCATGAGATGCATTCTATTGATATCCTTTTTAAACTAGTCATGCATTTTGGATTGATTGTCTTTGGTACTATGCACATGAAGCTGTTGATTATTTTCATGAATATTGGATCATAACTGGTTGGAACACGCTCTTTTCAAATGTTTCATTGAATTTATTTTTTTTCCTTTCTTGTCTCCAATCAAGTTGGGCACTTTGTCGCTCTTGCTTTGCATCCTCATACTGTGAAATCCACTTTTGCATCACTCGTTTGTGAAACATGCAAAATCGCTTGATCTTAGCCTCTAGTTCCTCAGTCATGTTTTTTTCCACACCAAGATTGCACATCACAATCCCATAAATGCGCTCATCATCAATGGTGCACCAAAGCGTATCTCCTGCATGATCAGCTCTGGATAGCCACTCTCCAATGTACACAAGGGACTCTGAAACAAGACAACCCTCTGCCATGATACCCTCTGTTGGTCGTGCCTTCTGATGCACATATCCCTTGAGTGTTTTCATGACACATTCTAAAAACAACATCCACCTAGAATGCACTATGCATGCTATTTCCACCTTGACAATTGCGTGAACGAGAAGGTGCACTTGGATGGTCAGCATTGTAGTAGGAAAGTGTGTTTCAAAATATTTTGTTTGGTGGATGGTATAGAAACATATTTGATCTCCTTTTGAGAGATCCATTGCACCAATTATGCAAGTTTTTAGATTGTGTTACCATATACATGTGGTAGTGATGTGTGTGAACACACTAGGACCGTCGAGGCATTTTTTCCCTCTTTAGGAGTTCCCCCCCCCCCCCCCCCCCCCCCCCCCCCCCCCCCCCCCCCCCCCCCCGCCCCCCTTTCATTGTATACATGTCCATCACTCTAGGGCTATCTATATTTCCATTGCACACTAAGTAACATACTCTGTGTGCCTTGATCTTCCTTTGTCTTCTCCAAGCTATGTGCATTTCCCTGCAACCCTATTTATAATAGATTCTTTGGCAGACACTGGGGGACAAACATCCCTCGATGGCCACAAGCAAAATAAACTAAAAAATAGATTTGACATTGCTCTACTTCACTTCAATCATGTCTAACACATGTTATGCTAGTCGTGTGACTTAGAGCCAATAAGCTTCCCTTCCTTTGTGGATGCTCTCTAGAGCGAGTGCATTACACCTATGGGCTTATGCATAGATCAAATTATCCCTTTCACTTTGCATTCCTGTTGTCCAATCAAGATCCATGGTGATTTAAGCAACTATATCAATCCATCATTAGCTCTCTGTGGCCAGTGTTTCTCTATACGACCAACATCTCTAAGGTCAATTCTAGCTCCTAATGTATCTTTCTTATTGATGGCATTATCCCATCATAGATTATCCACATTCTTGATTATATACATTGGATAAAGCGAGTGATTGATCTTGAGTCTTTGCCAATATGTAAAATCATACCATAGAGAGAATCTCTTCATCACTTGGTTTAGACTATCTTCACACATCTCCTTCTTCTCTAATCATGCTCAAGTAGACATCATTGGCAGTCCTCTTACCAAGAAAAACTCTTGTAACTTGTGATTATCTGGAAGATGGACTCAATGACCTTTGTAGATTTTCTTCTTGAGTGAGAGCACTCGATGTGCATTAAGTCTACGGCCACACGTTGTCATGCCACTTTGTGTGCACAAGCTGAAAAATAGAGTTCTATTTGTATCTATGAACTTTGACAAATTTAAGGACTATGTTAGAACTGTTTATGGCATCAGATTAGCAAGAATGTATGCATTATGTGGTTTTTTGTAGACCAAAGTAAACCAATTGGATTGATAGGTGAAGAAGAAATGAAGGGCTAGTTTTCTACTTAAAAAGGTAGAGCTTGAAGTGTTGAACAAACTGGTCTAGACAGCTCATCAAACTGAGGTATGGAGCCCAAGATATTTGAGTTTGAAGTTGTGGTGCATTGCAGATTCTTGACGAACAGGGTAGGGCAGGTGATTCCATGTAGGCCAAGCTAGTTTTAGTGCATAGAATTGTAGTGCTTGAATTACAAAGCATGCCTATCTTTTCATATGAGCTATCTGAGTTCTAAGTGTGTTGACAGGTCAACCTTTCAACAACGCTTCCACACAGATTCCATGAAGATTCCTCAAAGATTCTCTAAAGATTCCAAATAAAGATGCTGATGAAGTGATGAAGACGAAGATGGATGTTGTAATGTGAAGATACAAGCTCATGGACATCATCAAATATCCCGTTATTACCATTTTGAGCCATTACGACCACTTTTGTAATGTTTCGGGAACTTCATATTTTAAGTCGGCAATTGTATTTTGGCCACAGATGCTTGTTGGATGAGCAAAGCCAGCTCACAGTGTTGTAATTAAGATCTATAGAAGCCTAGGGACAAATCAGGTCATTTTTATCGGACATTAGGTTTTCTAAGGCTTAGTATATAAGCAAAAACCTAAAGCTTTGTAAGGGGACTTCTAATAATCTGATCTTCTGTGTTGTTGAGAGACTGCGAGAGAGTGAGAGTGTGTGTGTGCGCTACAGGAGCTACCGTGGTTGGAATCACAAACGGAGATCAGTAGTGTGTTGCCCATGAGGAGAGCTACGCGTTGATGCTTACATCAAGCGCGTTCGTCTGTGTTTTGGCAGATTCACCCACGAGCTAATTTTGGAGTTTCGGTGAGTAACTGTTGTCCGTTTTTGTATTTCAACATATCCACGCGATCAGAGCGAGTAGAGCTACACATTAGGCACTTTAGTTTTTGAAAACGTCGACTTGCAAGAACCGGCCAGACATCCTACGCGTTTTCTGCACGAAGGGATTGGGTAGGATTTTGTGGTCACGGACCTTAAGGAGAGTGGCCTATTAGTGTTGATAGGATATCCCTCACGTTTCGTAACGTTTTGAGAACGTCTAATGGGCTTTTGGCTTGCGGTAGCATCATCGGAGACTCTCACATTCATAGAACCGATGGCATGTAGTGATGGGGGCTTTTCACAAGCCAAGCTCCCATACCCCTCTTCTCTCGTCCCCACCCCATGAAAACCCCCTCTTATGGAGGGAGTGATAAAAGGCATTGGAAAAAGTAAGAAAAAATAAAGTATGATTATGTAAATATATAAGAAAGGTAAAATAGGCCACATCATGCCTGCGGGGTAGCCCATCCCCACCTTGCCTCCTTTTTCTTCACTGTTGCCCCGCCGGGTGTCCCTTTTCCTCTCCTCCACTCAAAAGGTCAACCCCCTCTCTCTTCCCCTTGTCCTTTCTCCTTTCTCTCTCCCCTCAAGCTACCCCACCTCTCACCAATAATGCATTATAACTCACCAATAATGCACTCTAACTCACATGCAACTTACCCTATCTTCCAAAATAGTATACCCCACCCCCTCTTTCTCTCTCCTATCATATCCCATGACCCAAATATCCCCCTCTCTCTCTAAAGGGCGCCATGTCTCTTGTCTTGTAGCTAAATAACCTCTCCCACACTCACACACACTCAGTTTCACTGAAAAAGGTGCCCACAGACCCATCCCCACCCGGTGGTTACCTGATTTTTCTTGTGTTCACACACATCTGCACACAGATTCACCTCTGAACACACTCCCCTCTCTCCCCTCTTGTAATTATTTTATTCTCCATGTCACCTCTCACTTTTTTTCATCAACCCATCTCTCTCTCTTAGTCTCTCTCTCATGAGACTGTTGTTCTGGCACATATACACACAGCCAGACAAGTGGGGCCCACAGTCACATGGCCTATGTAGATAATGATTTCTTCATTTCTAAATTCTAGAATTCCTCCCCCCTCCTCCCCTATATAAAGAGGGGTCACCATCACACTAAATACACACACAACATCACCAAAGAACACACTATGCACACTGTGTGCGCCTAGTGCACACACACACACACACACACACACCATCACCATCACCGCAATCACCATGCTTGTCTTGAGCATGATCTCTACACCCTTGGCTATGGAACATGAAGGGCAACTAAATGAAGGATGATGGCCATAATCCTCGTGCGAGTCTTTGCCATCAACTCCCACCTATCCGCCATGTGCTCTACCACTCTCTCCCTTCTCATTCCCCTACCCTATGCTCCCCATTTCATCGCCTAATTCTCTAAATAAATCTTGAGGTTTTGTGAGTATGTTTTCTTGCAATGTTTTGCCCATGTGAGGTGTGCGGAATCGCCACCTAGTCTTGTGTTTTGGAGTGAGCTTGTGTATGTGTGAAGGGTGTGCGGATTCGCCATCCTTTTGTGATGCCTAAGTACTAAGCCGCTATACCCCCTCCCTCACTCTCTCTCTCTCTCTCTCTCTCTCTCTCTCTCACTTGATCTCATTCCCTTTCCTTTTCATCATTACTCCCAAGCATCCATCTCTCTTGGATGAAAACTTTGTTATGGTGGTGTGTTGTTTGCGTCCTAGCCGTTGAAGCTAGGTGGTGCCCCCTGTTTGCTTTACCATGATAGGCTCGAGGCGCGCCATTCGATCCCCGGTGTTTTAGAGGCCGTCGGGGTTCGGGGTTCGCTTTGCTCCCGTCATTTGGTGCCCCCACTGAGGATCTTTTCATGAAACCCTTCAGTTTACAAGACTGAAACCCCTAAACTATTGTGAATGGATGAATGGCTAGCAAGATTTGCTAATTGGACGATAGAAGAAGAAGAGCTCCAAGCACAACTAGACAAACTCCGCATCTCCATCGAAGCTCGAGTGCCAGGCGTAACGGTAATCGATTTACAGTGGGAGAGTCAACCAACACGCCAAACCCAGTGGATATACATAGGCCAAGTGCCAAGAAGAAGAAGGAGAAGGTCGAAACCATGTCCGCAACCTACAACCAACCCACAACAACAAAATGGAAGGAGCTCTACACAATAGAGAATCAACACTATTCTACTTTGAGAATCGGGTAACTCAAGTCACGGAGGTAATTTTCACACTCAGTTTTCAAGTCGCACCTGATGCTGCAGCACAGATAACAGAATCATTGGCTCACACTCTCACTAGAGAAACTAGGGATCTACTGATTTTGTTTCAGGAAAGAACACCAACCCCTCCCACAAGCTTGGACAGTGACTAAGCACCTCTAAGCTTCACATGAATCAGTACAACCTACCTCAAGACAGATCACACATACGAACACGTGTACGCTCAATCAAGGTAATACTGGATTTGAAGGCTCACTACCAGCACGTCATTGACACCATGCTGGGTGGGGAGCGATTTTTTGAGGTTCTGGCATCAGATCAACCATTTGTCTTACCTTTGGTACAAGGCAATCTACCGTTTGAAGTTTTAATCTATGTCCTAGTATAAGAGGGTATACACGCCTCCTTGTAAAGAAGAAAAAAACTTTTGCAAGTTAAGCAGTGTGTCTTTCTAGCTCTCTCTCAGTAATCATGGCAAGTGTAGCATTTCCAACATTTAAAGGAAAGAAGGGGGAGGATTTGGTAACAGACTTCCTAGATGACTTTGAAGTAGCATGTGTAGTGAGCAACAAAGATACGGATGAATCCCGGGTTAGAATCTTTAAGCATCTCATGAAGCTAGAAGCTAGATCATGGTACAATGCACTTCCACAAGCAACCAAGGATGACTGGGAACCCTTAAAAACCGCTTTTAAGAGGCGCTTTGGGGGAGGTACCACTTCAGAAAAGTTGTGGGACAAGTTGAGAGACTTGAAGCAGGAGGGTCTTTTAGAATATGCCACATAGGAGTCCAAATTTGTGGATGTGTGGGAACGGTGGGTTGAGTCACTAGCAAGGGGGGAAGCTGCACCCGATTTCCTAAAAAAAGATCGGTTCACGCATGGCTTATGGCCGCTTCTCAAGGAGAAGGTGAAAGGTAGATTCCCGGCTACGTACGAGTTAGCCGTTGAGATGGCTCACCTTAAGGACAAGAAGCTGCGAATGAAAGCCAAAGAAACCGAGTCAACAGAAGCAGGAACATCGCGTCGACCAGCAACTACGACAACCACCATACCACCACCACCGGCTCTTGGGGTAAGAGATGACCAACAAGATATGTTGGCCCATATTACTGACCAACTGCAGAATTTGTCTGTCCACTTAATACAGCAAGGGAGGAGTCAAGAAAGAGATCAAGACCCTGGAAGAGCACGACGACAAAACAGGGAGTATCATTGCTACAACTGCGGAGAAGACGGTCACGGTATGTACTACTGTCCCAAACCACCACAAAACTATAATAGAGGAGGTAGGAGGAACCAATTGTCACCCCCTAGAGAAAGAACACCCCCACCCCGAGCACCACCCCCACCAACACAAATTCTACGTCCACCCCAGACACCACTACAAGCATCCATCCCACCTCTTCCACCAGCCCCACCACCTGATCGCCCTGTAAACATCATAAGGCTAGAAGAGAAAGGAAAAGCCGTAGTAGTGGATCCACCCAGAGCAAAGGAGAGGGACAAGGTGTTAGCAGCGGCTAACACAGGCTACACCATTTATGCACCAAGTTGTGGATGTGCCATAGTGCACAGTGTTTACTTTTCATTGTATAGGGCTTGGGCTCACTTAAGAGTTCCAAAGTTGTATGAGTCTAAGCTAGAGAGCTCACTTTATCCCATAGTTGAAGGGTTTGAGGCCCAAAACTATAAAAGAGCCCTATGCTTAATGAGAGGTCATTCTGGAGTGGTCCTTTTGAGAACTCTCTCCCTAGAGGAGGTCTTGATGGCCTAGCCTTTGAGCTTAATACCCATGCTTAGAAGGCTAGTGCTAATCACATGTAATTAGTGTAATCCTCTCTTAATTAATCTAGTCTTCATTATGTTGTCAATCATGTTTATCTACTTTCCTTCATTGTTTTGAAGTGTTGATCTTCTCTAATCTAACTCTTACTTATGCTAAGCTACTCCGATTAGTGGAGTCCTTATCTAACTCTCTCGATTAAGCGGAGTGGGCGTACTCGTGATTGAGGGATTAGAGTTTTCCTCTAATGGTGTGCTTGTGTGTGTGTAGGTTTAAGAAGCCTTGAGCTTAATTTGATTATGTGTGACTTGATTTGGACACCATGATTGGCATGGTTGGGGTGGCCGACTTGAATGCGATCTTGTGTGCTTAATCGTCAATGCATGTAATTAGAGTTGTGCTTGAGAGATTCCAAGATTAGTGTGTTTCACTTCGTTGCTTGATGTGTGTAGATGATTGCTTGAATTGATGCTTGATGTGCGATTAGCATTAGTTGTTTGGGATGATTTCTATTTGCATTGGAGGATGCACGCTCTTGAATCCTCTCAATCTTTGCATCCGATGACGCTCTCGCACATTCTTTGTGTGATGCCTCCAAGCCCTAGCCGGGTCATGCTCTCTCTCTCTGGATTGATAGATTTGTGGGAGATTGCCTATGCTATGGCGAGCCTCCAACACAAGGGTAAGGAGAAGGTAACCTTTTTAGAACCACTTGAGGCCATGATTGTGAAAAGAGCTAGGAGGGATAAGGCTACACAATCAGATGATGAGAGAAGCATGAGAGGAGAAACTAGCAAGAGGCCATCCAAGCCACGACGGAAATTGGGCATCACTGACTTCCAGCTAGGGGAAAGTTCTAAGCCCTATGATCTAACATTGGATGTGGCAGAGCAAGGACCGAAGATTACATGGCCACAGCTGCTACATCTTGTACCTAAAGTAAGGCGACAATGGTCTAAAATGGTAAGTACAAGACGCTCCAAAACAAAGGTAGCCGGAGCAATTTCCGGATGCAACATGGATGACATCCTTCCAATTGTCGACGTAAACATAAAAGGAAAGAGGGTTGGAAACACCTACATTGATGGAGGTGCACAAATCTGTGTAATGAGCGAAGCTATGATGCTTCGATTAGGGCTCGAGGTTGACAGGCCTTCTCCATGCAAGGCAAAGATGGCAAACAACGCAAAAGTAAAGTGTGTGGGTGTGGTAAGTGCCGTGAAAATCAAAGCTTTCAACACTGAGATAGAGGTAGATGTTTTCATCAAGTTGAAGTCATCTCTAGCTCATATATTGCTCTTAACATTGAAAATTTCATGTGAGCTAGTTGTTAGCCAACTTTTTGAAACGCTTTAAAATGTAGAATTCGACTTTCAAGAGTCACTTCATTTCATCAAAGTTGCATTATGTTTCAGCTCTTGTATTGTTTTTTCTTTTTTTTCTCATACTTCAAGTGAGTTAGAAACTAATCAACTTTGAACCATGCATGAGAGATGGTTGAAATTGCACTATTTGCTTATGTAGAAGCTCATTTTTCCTCTCTCATCATTGTTGTGTATGCATAAATTTGCTACATTAGAGCATCATGTGCATAACCAAAGGCACTTTTTTCCCTTGGGTTTTTTCCCTTTGGCAAATTCGGGTATACAAGACCCTAGCATTAGGTTTTCATTAATGTTTCTGTGTGGCTTTTCAATAAAAGGCTTTGGAGCTTGTGTTCACACTTAGCTTCAAAAAGCTTCTTTTGCAAATAAAATGGATCAAGAGACTTCTCTACAAAGGGGATGCTTGCTCAAGGATGCTCAAAAGAAGCATGAATAGGTGTAATCCTTCCATGATTTTGCTCTTTGTTCATCTCTCCACTCTCTTGCTTGGTTTAAATTTTGCTTCTAAGCTATGGGTTTTTCATGTTCAAAAGCTCGGCATTGTAAAGTTTCAACACCCTACTTTGTGAAAATTAAACTCACCAAAAAATTAGGTTTTATGAATGCAAATCATAGGTAATTGGCCTTGACCTTAGGTTAATGTAGGTTCATTTCTTGCTAGTCCTAGATTCTTAGTGATAGTCATAATATTCCACTCATTTTTTTCATGACCTAGGGCTATGATTAGGCTTTAGTCTTTTTTAGTCCAATTGCCACTAGTTCTCATAAAGGAAGCAATAAAATGTGCTAAAAAATGAATCATGAAACAATAAGTGTCCAAAAAAGTAGCAAAAATGCTACTAAGGCACATGAGAATAAAAATTCTATGTTATGATGTGTCTTTGTGAGGCCTAGCGCCTTATTGGCACTTGGTAGGCGAGGGGAATCACCTTGGCTCGCTTGGTCAAGGCCCTAAACCGATGCCCTGGGTTGATAAGGGTTAGCCGTCGTCTTGGTAAGCTAGTAGGCTTTTGGAACACCTTCTTGAGGGTTCAAGGAGCTGAGAGTCGCACCTAGACTTGCCTTGGGGTGGTAGCCTTGTGATTGTGCTTTAAATTTTCAATAAATGGCTAAATCAAAACTTCCATGAGCTTCAAAAAGCTTTGACAATGTACTAATAGATTAGGAGCTTTTTTATAGCCCATAGACATGATAGACTTGAATGATTTATTAAGATTGTTCACATAGTTTTTAGGCTAGTAGGTTTATGAACTTGCATTAGCTTAGGGTCATAATTGATTACTTGTGTTTCATGCATAAAACTGAAATTTCAAGTGGTTTAATCTTCACAATAGTTTGAGTATTTTTTTGCTTTATGTTGTCTAGTTTTTTACTATGATTGACCCATCTTTTAGAAGCAAAAAATCACTTTGCATGATTGTTCATTTATGCTTCATGTTTTATTCATTATTGGTGGCCTTTGATGCTCATTACTTGTTCTTATGTTTTGCAGCTCAACATTTCTTCCTTGGACTTGCTTTCTACCATGTCACTGTGTCTTGCTTCACTGGCACACGAGGACGTGCGCCAAATTAGGAAGGGGGGAATGTTAGCAGCGGCTAACACAGGCTACACCATTTATGCACCAAGTTGTGGATGTGCTATAGTGCACAGTGTTTACTTTTCATTATATAGGGCTTGGGCTCACTTAAGAGTTCCAAAGTTGTATGAGTCTAAGCTAGAGAGCTCACTTTATCCCATAGTTGAAGGGTTTGAGGCCCAAAACTATAAAAGAGCCCTATGCTTAATGAGAGGTCATTCTGGAGTGGTCCTTTTGAGAACTCTCTCCCTAGAGGAGGTCTTGATGGCCTAGCCTTTGAGCTTAATACCCATGCTTAGAAGGCTAGTGCTAATCACATGTAATTAGTGTAATCCTCTCTTAATTAATCTAGTCTTCATTATGTTGTCAATCATGTTTATCTACTTTCCTTCATTGTTTTGAAGTGTTGATCTTCTCTAATCTAACTCTTACTTATGCTAAGCTACTCCGATTAGTGGAGTCCTTATCTAACTCTCTCGATTAAGCGGAGTGGGCGTACTCGTGATTGAGGGATTAGAGTTTTCCTCTAATGGTGTGCTTGTGTGTGTGTAGGTTTAAGAAGCCTTGAGCTTAATTTGATTATGTGTGACTTGATTTGGACACCATGATTGGCATGGTTGGGGTGGCCGACTTGAATGCGATCTTGTGTGCTTAATCGTCAATGCATGTAATTAGAGTTGTGCTTGAGAGATTCCAAGATTAGTGTGTTTCACTTCGTTGCTTGATGTGTGTAGATGATTGCTTGAATTGATGCTTGATGTGCGATTAGCATTAGTTGTTTGGGATGATTTCTATTTGCATTGGAGGATGCACGCTCTTGAATCCTCTCAATCTTTGCATCCGATGACGCTCTCGCACATTCTTTGTGTGATGCCTCCAAGCCCTAGTCGGGTCATGCTCTCTCTCTCCGGATTGATAGATTTGTGGGAGATTGCCTATGCTATGGCGAGCCTCCAACATTGGCGCCGTTGCCGGGGACGGGTTGCCTACGCTAGTGGAGTTGAGGTTGCAAAAGATAAGAGTAATTTGATTAACAATTTTTGTAATTAGGTAGGATTTGATTTGTGTGTAGTGTAATTAGGCTTAATATGATGTGTATAGAGTCATTTCACCCCAAAAACCCCTAAATTCTCTTTTGATTTTGCTAATGTTTCACTAACCTTCACTAATTTTGCATCCCATTCATGCTAATTTCGTGCTAATTGTACTAATTCCATTCTAATTTCATGCTAATTGTGCTAAACTAACCACTAATTTTGATTTGGAATGTATGCTAAATCCCCTTAATTGAGGAGGATCATCACTCTTAATTGCTCTAATCTATGCCTAATCATGTGATTGAATGTTGATTTTGGTCAATTTTTTGATCAATTTTGGACCGAATCGGAGTTGCACACATGTGTGTGCATGATAGAATCGTCGGGTGGATCAAGGATTAGCTTGGATACAATCAATTGTAAGTGGATTGACCTACTCCGTTTAATTTTTGATTGATTAAGTTGATCTCATTGAGTTGCTAAATCATTGCTAAAACTAGGTGTGTGTGTGTGTGTGTGTGGAATTTATGCCTAATTTGATGAAATTGGAATGAAATTGGATGCCTAGATGCCTGAGGAATGGTAGTTTTGCATAAATTGTGTGTGCAAATCACTAAATTGATGTGTATGTGAGGCTATTCCGGTCATGGAGTAGGCCTAATTGCCAAAATTAGGGCAAAATTTGAATGTGTGTGCCCATTTTAAATAACTTTGATGAGAAGATTTATGGTCAAATTGAACAACTGAATGCTTGTAGATTGATGATTTTGCAAGAAATGTGTGTGCAAACATTAGGAATGGGCCTAATTTCGTTGCTAATTGAGCAAAAAATTGGATTTGTGCACCTAATTTTTGTGTGTGTGCAATGCTAAATTGAGTCAAAAGTTGATCAATTTTTGATTGAAATTGAGTTAATTTAGCTTGTATATACTCGTGCATGAGTGATCAAGTGTGCAATTGATGAAATGCAATGAGTGTTAATAAAATTTTTTCACAAATCGACGGCCTAAATTTAGGTGTGTGTGCCTAAGTAATGGCCAATTATGCCTAAATTGGGGATGAATAATTGGTCTTGGTTGCCAATTATGATGATTAAAAGACCTAATAGTTCGGTGTGTATTTGATTGATTGACTTTGGATGATTCGATTGATACACAATTGAAAATGATTTTACGTTTTATCATTGTCATGTATGCTAATTTGATTGGATATGGCAAAAAAAAAAATTCATTACATGTTGCATTTGTAAGTGCCATAATCAAGCGTGCGTAGCCATACAAACCGTAAATGACAAATCCAAATGGGGCTTGAATAATTTTGATATTAGATATGAGAAATTTTTCAATGATTGAATATCAAAATGGATTGGGATAAAGGTGAGGAGTGTGCATCCATTAAATGTGTGCATCTCCCAACATTGTGAATTGGTTCAATTTTATTCCAAATTTGGGAAGTTTTTTGTGCATGAATTGATTGACTTGAACTTTCATGTGAACAATTCCGTTACCATCCAAAGGAAGTTATGCTTTTATGATTATTCAATCATGCTCAAAAATTTGGATCAACTCCCTCATAGAAAGTTTTGATATAACGTTCTCGTGTTGCTCAATCATGGCATTGAAACCTGCTGTCTGTAGCCGCCTTTTTTGCCATGCTTTTCTAATGTTTTTGATGCGCCCTTGGACTCAATTGGCATCTCACACACACACACACTCAAATGAGAACACATGCATTTAGTGTGGGAACATCGCCTTAAGAAGATTTTAAATCAATCTCTAAATGCTCAAGGGTCCTTTTTGGCCACTTGTCTGGAACACATGAGAGACCTTGGACGTATGCTAACATTGGCGCACCTTGTTCAGCTGCACAAATCATGCTCACCCACTTGTTGCAAGACCCCGCCATGCTAGACTGGCCCGCCACTTTTGGCAAATACAAAAGGCTGCTCCCTTGGCGTTTTAGCAACACACACACACACACACACACAAAGTTGCTCTGGCGCCATCATGGAGACCTTGCACAGCTCGGCAATCTGGGGTCCCAATTTTGTTGCCTGAAAAGCGTGTACACACACACACACTCGCTCTTTCTTGTACACCTGCATTCCCCGCCAAGCTTGTCTGGTAGCTCTAAACACACACACATGAGCCTCAATTAAAGGCGCTGCCCTCACCTCTGCAGTCAACTCAACACCAAATATGGCACCTTTGCACCACATCCTGCAACTGCCAGCCTCATTTAACTGTGCTCTCAATGACCCCGTGCTCTGAGAAGCTGTTGCATTCGAGTCAGTGTGGAGCTGAGCTGTGCGTAGCCTCTCGAGTCTCCACCATAGACACACATACACACAGAGACAATGTGCTCTGCTCCATAACTGCAGCCCAACGAGCGCGCTTGTGATGCCTTCAAGAGCTCGCAACACACACAAACAGTGGCCCCGTGGCTTGACCCACGCAAGCTCAGTGGATCAACCCCCATGGTCCCACCTTGGCCTGAGATGGCTTGACCCACAAGGCCTGAGATGGCTTGACCCAACACACCCATACACACGCGCGCATCAACTCTACAGCCTGTGACCTTCTCACACACAAAATGTTCACTCTTTCTCACTCTGGCGGCCCCGAGCATGCTCAGTAGCCAGCTGTCCTCGACTCTCGAGTCTGTAAAAGGCACTGTCAACTCCCGGCTCCGCCTTGGGCTGATAAGTACAATCCTTGCGCGCTCTGCTTTGATGGCCCATAGTTGCAAACACACACACACATGGTCGATGTACTTATGGGGTCTTCTTGCCTTCGAGGTGCCATGCTTCCCCATCCTTTTCGACTCCTCCTTGTCATCTGGACTGTGCACTGCTGAGTCACCATGAACGAGCAGTTCACCGAGCTGGAAAAACCCCTTTTTGAAATGAAAAAAAATGAAAAAAAAATATTTGAAAAAAATAAAAAAATAATAAAGAGGTTCACGCCCTCATTTGTGCGAAACAGTGCTTTTCAAACAAACCCTTGAAAGGAGAGTGGAGTGCATCAATGCTTTGATGCACTAACAGTCAAGCCTTATTTTGATGAGGTATGGCCAGTTACATGAAATTGGGCATCGACGGCATGGAGAGACGTGACATTTACAGCATCATATGCTTATGCTATGTATGCTACATGTGCTATCAAAGAGCAAGGAAGTGGGCTTCAATTGAGTGTGTGCTATGCTTGTGTAATCACTCTCATGCATAAATGAGCTCTCATTCCACATATTTTTCGCTTGTGCATATTTTGAAATCGAGTTCTTTGGAATTTTCATTACACTACAAATCCTTTTGGCAAGCATACGAGCTTCATATGAGAACTACATTGATGATGCAATCATGCTTGACGGAAAGATAGCATTAAAGTTGGGCTTCGTATTGCTTGTTACATTTTTGGTGCTTGCTTTAAATATAAAGACCCTACATAGCACTAAAAATTGAGTGATCATGTGAGAGCGAGAAAAATTTTGGGCTTATGATTGATTGAAATATTTTTTAGTGTTTGTATTGGATGTTCAAATGCTTAGAAGCACTAATGATTGAGCTTTATTTTGAAGGGAGGTGGTAGGTGTGTGATTCCAAATGATCCAAGAAGGGGTCATCATTGCAATCTATTGCAAAATTTGGCTAATTAGAGCCATTCCAAATGTGTGGATTAAAGTGGTAATGCTAGCTCATAGCTTGGTCTAAAAATGTATTTTTTCAATTGAGCTAGTATTTACCCAAACTTTTTGAGCTTTCAAGTACATAATTTGGCTAGTGAGAGCCATTCATTTTTATTTCATCAAGTTGAAGTCATCTCTAGCTCATATATTGCTCTTAACATTGAAAATTTCATGTGAGCTAGTTGTTAGCCAACTTTTTGAAAAGCTTTAAAATGTAGAATTCGACTTTCAAGAGTCACTTCATTTCATCAAAGTTGCATTATGTTTCAGCTCTTGTATTGTTTTTTCTTTTTTTTCTCATACTTCAAGTGAGTTAGAAACTAATCAACTTTGAACCATGCATGAGAGATGGTTGAAATTGCACTATTTGCTTATGTAGAAGCTCATTTTTCCTCTCTCATCATTGTTGTGTATGCATAAATTTGCTACATTAGAGCATCATGTGCATAACCAAAGGCACTTTTTTCCCTTGGGTTTTTTCCCTTTGGCAAATTCGGGTATACAAGACCCTAGCATTAGGTTTTCATTAATGTTTCTGTGTGGCTTTTCAATAAAAGGCTTTGGAGCTTGTGTTCACACTTAGCTTCAAAAAGCTTCTTTTGCAAATAAAATGGATCAAGAGACTTCTCTACAAAGGGGATGCTTGCTCAAGGATGCTCAAAAGAAGCATGAATAGGTGTAATCCTTCCATGATTTTGCTCTTTGTTCATCTCTCCACTCTCTTGCTTGGTTTAAATTTTGCTTCTAAGCTATGGGTTTTTCATGTTCAAAAGCTCGGCATTGTAAAGTTTCAACACCCTACTTTGTGAAAATTAAACTCACCAAAAAATTAGGTTTTATGAATGCAAATCATAGGTAATTGGCCTTGACCTTAGGTTAATGTAGGTTCATTTCTTGCTAGTCCTAGATTCTTAGTGATAGTCATAATATTCCACTCATTTTTGTCATGACCTAGGGCTATGATTAGGCTTTAGTCTTTTTTAGTCCAATTGCCACTAGTTCTCATAAAGGAAGCAATAAAATATGCTAAAAAATGAATCATGAAACAATAAGTGTCCAAAAAAGTAGCAAAAATGCTACTAAGGCACATGAGAATAAAAATTCTATGTTATGATGTGTCTTTGTGAGGCCTAGCGCTTTATTGGCACTTGGTAGGCGAGGGGAATCACCTTGGCTCGTTTGGTCAAGGCCCTAAACCGATGCCCTGGGTTGATAAGGGTTAGCCGTCGTCTTGGTAAGCTAGTAGGCTTTTGGAACACCTTCTTGAGGGTTCAAGGAGCTGAGAGTCGCACCTAGACTTGCCTTGGGGTGGTAGCCTTGTGATTGTGCTTTAAATTTTCAATAAATGGCTAAATCAAAACTTCCATGAGCTTCAAAAAGCTTTGACAATGTACTAATAGATTAGGAGCTTTTTTATAGCCCATAGACATGATAGACTTGAATGATTTATTAAGATTGTTCACATAGTTTTTAGGCTAGTAGGTTTATGAACTTGCATTAGCTTAGGGTCATAATTGATTACTTGTGTTTCATGCATAAAACTGAAATTTCAAGTGGTTTAATCTTCACAATAGTTTGAGTATTTTTTTGCTTTATCTTGTTTAGTTTTTGACTATGATTGACCCATCTTTTAGAAGCAAAAAATCACTATGCATGATTGTTCATTTATGCTTCATGTTTTATTCATTATTAGTGGCCTTTGATGCTCATTACTTGTTCTTATGTTTTGCAGCTCAACATTTCTTCCTTGGACTTGCTTTCTACCATGTCACCGTGTCTTGCTTCACTGGCACACGAGGACGTGCGCCAAATTAGGAAGGGGGGAATGTTAGCAGTGGCTAACACAGGCTACACCATTTATGCACCAAGTTGTGGATGTGCTATAGTGCACAGTGTTTACTTTTCATTGTATAGGGCTTGGGCTCACTTAAGAGTTCCAAAGTTGTATGAGTCTAAGATAGAGAGCTCACTTTATCCCATAGTTGAAGGGTTTGAGGCCCAAAACTATAAAAGAGCCCTATGCTTAATGAGAGGTCATTCTGGAGTGGTCCTTTTGAGAACTCTCTCCCTAGAGGAGGTCTTGATGGCCTAGCCTTTGAGCTTAATACCCATGCTTAGAAGGCTAGTGCTAATCACATGTAATTAGTGTAATCCTCTTTTAATTAATCTAGTCTTCATTATGTTGTCAATCATGTTTATCTACTTTCTTTCATTGTTTTGAAGTGTTGATCTTCTCTAATCTAACTCTTACTTATGCTAAGCTACTCCGATTAGTGGAGTCCTTATCTAACTCTCTCGATTAAGCGGAGTGGGCGTACTCGTGATTGAGGGATTAGAGTTTTCCTCTAATGGTGTGCTTGTGTGTGTGTAGGTTTAAGAAGCCTTGAGCTTAATTTGATTATGTGTGACTTGATTTGGACACCATGATTGGCATGGTTGGGGTGGACGACTTGAATGCGATCTTGTGTGCTTAATCGTCAATGCATGTAATTAGAGTTGTGCTTGAGAGATTCCAAGATTAGTGTGTTTCACTTCGTTGCTTGATGTGTGTAGATGATTGCTTGAATTGATGCTTGATGTGCGATTAGCATTAGTTGTTTGGGATGATTTCTATTTGCATTGGAGGATGCACGCTCTTGAATCCTCTCAATCTTTGCATCCGATGACGCTCTCGCACATTCTTTGTGTGATGCCTCCAAGCCCTAGCCGGGTCATGCTCTCTCTCTCTGGATTGATAGATTTGTGGGAGATTGTCTATGCTATGGCGAGCCTCCAACACAAGGGTAAGGAGAAGGTAACCTTTTTAGAACCACTTGAGGCCATGACTATGAAAAGAGCTAGGAGGGATAAGGCTACACAATCAGATGATGAGAGAAGCATGAGAGGAGAAACTAGCAAGAGGCCATCCAGGCCACGACGGAAATTGGGCATCACCGACTTCCAGCTAGGGGAAAGTTCTAAGTCCTATGATCTAACATTGGATGTGGCAGAGCAAGGACCGAAGATTACATGGCCACAGCTGCTACATCTTGTACCTAAAGTAAGGCGACAATGGTCTAAAATGGTAAGTACAAGACGCTCCAAAACAAAGGTAGCCGGAGCAATTTCGGGATGCAACATGGATGACATCCTTCCAATTGTCGACGTAAACATAAAAGGAAAGAGGGTTGGAAACACCTACATTGATGGAGGTGCACAAATCTGTGTAATGAGCGAAGCTATGATGCTTCGATTAGGGCTCGAGGTTGACAGGCCTTCTCCATGCAAGGCAAAGATGGCAAACAAAGCAAAAGTAAAGTGTGTGGGTGTGGTAAGTGCCGTGAAAATCAAAGCCGTGAAAATCAAAGTTTTTGTAATGCCTACTAAGGGGGAGGGCTATCCACTAATTTTGGAAGGCCACGGTTGATGGCCATGAAGGCAAAACAAGACTGGGGTACTGGCCTTCTACGCATGACCGGTAAGAAAGGGGAGTCAATCTACTACGACATGAGGATTGGCAAGCAGAAGCAAATGAATCTGGAAACATCGACAAATGAAACCACTAGCGAATCTTCCAGTTCTGAGGAGGAGACCACATCCACCGACGAAAGTGACAGTTCCATTGATGTGATGGGTATCATTATGAAGGATCCACAAAGGGTAAGCACAATTGGTGATCCATCATCAAAAGGGCAACCCAATGAAGAGGAGAGCAAATCACCTGGCCTAGGAGGAAGTAGGTTGAAGGGTATGTTGTCTATGGAATTAACACTTGAGGAGAAAGATAGTTTTTTACAAATGTTGATGGGATTTCCTAACCTGTTCATTGACAACTATGAAAGAATCACAGGCATTACAGTGGTGGAACATCATATTAAGCTGAAGGAAGGGGTAAAACCAGTTGTGCAAAAGCTACGACGACTGGGGGTCATACAAGAAAAGGCACTCTTGGCCGAGGTAAGGAAACTGCTGGAGGCGGGATTCATCTATCCTGTAGAAAACTCAGAATGGGTGTCACCCATAGTGGTGACGCCTAAAAAGAATGGTAAGTGGAGGGTCTGTGTTGACTACAAACCACTAAATGCAGCTACAAAGAGAGACCACTTTCCTCTCCCTTTCTTGGATGAAATTCTGAATGAAGTAGCGGGTTTTAAATGCTATACCGTCTGTGATGGTTATTCAGGATACTTTCAAATATGCATAGCCTTGGAAGATCAGCTAAAAACCACTTTTATCACGCCATGGGGTTGTTTTGCATACAGGGTTATGCCATTTGGTCTCACAAATGCACCTGCCACATTCCAAAGATATGTCACATATGTTTTTCAACCGTTCTTTGGAACATCCATAAGAGTGTTCATTGATGATTTTTGTATATATAGCTCCCGTATTTCACATTTAGAAAAGGTAACTGAAGGTTTGGCCAGGTTGCAGAGCCTAGGTGGGCAATTAAATATGGATAAATGTCACATTGGGGAGAGTAAAGTCATTCTACTAGGCCATGAAATTTCAGCAAGAGGTATCAACGCCGACCCAAGTAAGGTGTCCGCACTCATAGCCCTACCTTCACCAACGACCGCACATCAATTGGTCTCTTTTCTACAGAAGGTGAGATATTTAAGTAGATTCATACATCTACTATCACAACTTGTTCTACCACTGCAACAACTCACTCAAAGATCAACTTTCACTTGGGACGAGGAAAGCAAACATCACTACAACAAGGTAAAGGAGGTCTTAGCCACTCTGCCAACTATCTCACCACCTAAGTGGGATGAAAAATTCTATGTCACCTCAAGTGTTGGTGATGACTCATTGGGGGCTGTGCTACTCCAAAAGGATACGACGACATCTTTCATGAGGCCAATCTACTTCTCTAGTCGAATGATGACAGCAGGAGAGAAAGGTTTCACCCATGTGGAACACTTAGTCCTAGCTCTTAGATTTGCAACTACAAAGTTTAGGTCATATTTTATGCCTAAGCAATTTGTGATTCTAGCCACGGATGAAATATTTCCCTATGTTGTACAACACATGGATGTGTCTGCTAGAATTACTAAATGGCTAGTTCGTCTGCAAGAGTTTGACTACGCGGTACAGGTAGAAGGCACGACAAGGGAAAGTTTGGGGGGACTCATGACCTACCAAGTCTTTGAAGGGAAGGAGAAGCAATCTAAGGAAGGAGAAGTCCGATTACCTCCAGTACCACTGATGGTAGAAGGAGCATACTCTCTCTACTTTGATGGAGCCTACAAGCGAGCGTCCGACAAAGCAGCTGCAGGCATAGTGGTCTTTGATGACAAAGGGACAAAGGTATTTTCGTTGGGCCAATTGTTAGATTCACATTCTAACAATGAAGCTGAGTATGCAGCACTAACCAAGGGTCTACAATGGTGCGTCTCACAAGGTGTACAACGCCTTAATGTATTTGGGGATGCTATAATTCTGGTAAGGCAAGTAAATGGAGCATGGACATGCAAGAATCCTAGTTTAAGGACTCACTTAAGTGGTGTAAAAACCTTGTTGGGTAAGTTTGAAGAAGTTCAAATACACCATATCCCAAGGGCTCAAAACCAAGAAGCAGATGCCCTAGCAAGTGAAAGACTACAGGAAGTGGTGGTTGGAGCAATAAAACTAAAGCTCCCTCTATTTCAAGGCAGTGATGTCTTGCCTGACATCATGCTTTTTTTGGAAACAGGGGAATGCACATCAGATTTAACAAAGGGACAGAAGCAATTGCTGACGTGGAAGGCCACAAGGTATCGACTCATCAATGATGGTTTGTACTGTAAGGGTAAGGACCAAATACTCAGGAAGGTCCCTCTCTCTCACGAAATCACGGGAGTAATTGCTAGCTGTCACGACGTGGATTGTGGTGGTCACTTTGCCCTAGACATAACAAGTAGGAAAATCTTGCAGGCAGGCTTCATATGGCCTAGCCTCAACCGTGATGTACACCATTGGTGCAAAACGTGTAAGTTGTGTCAAAAGGCCGGCACTAGGTCACTTATGCCTGAACCACAGACACCTATTCTCTCATATGGCCCATTTGAAAAATGGGCTATCGATGCCATTGGGCCATTACCTAGGGCCAACTCAAGAAAATTCTACATTATCATGGGGGTCAACTACACGACTAGATGGGCAGAGGCTAAAGCCACCACTAGAATCACAGCGGTAGAGGTAGCTAAATTTATCTACGAGCACATATGCTGTAGGTTTGGCACACCTTTAGAGATCATCTCTGATAGAGGGCCAGGTTTCAGAGCAGACTTGGTAGGAGAATTAATGCAGAAACTGGGCATTGCAAGGAGGCACTCTTCACCATATTACCCTCAATGTAATGGCCTAGTTGAAAAGGTAAATAGAATGGTTTCTAAAATTATTACCAAGCACGTAAACAATCATCCCGGAGACTGGGATAAGTATCTACTACCAGCTTTATGGGCCTACAGAACTTCATTTCGTACATCCTTGGGATTCACACCGTATCATCTAGTATTTGGTAAGGAAGCAATCTTGCCCATTGAAGTGCAACTACAAAGTCTCAGAGTAATGGCAAGCCAACTTCAACAACCCAACATGCATTTGAGAGATCACATCATCAACGTGGAAAGACTGCAGCCGGACAGAGAAGAAGCAATAAATTATTATGCAGCACAAGCAGAGCATAGACGGCTTAGCTTTAACGAGCATCTCTGGAAAAAAAAATTGAAGAAAGGAATGTTGGTGCTCCGCTACGACAATCGCTTCGACACGCGCAAGGATAAGAAACTCCTGCTCCGATGGGAAGGCCCTTTCATCACCAGGAAAAAGTATGCCAATGGAAACTACCAGCTTATGGAGGCTAATGGAAAACTTCATAAAACCAGGATAAATGGTTGGCGACTTAAACCTTATTTTCTTCGATTTGACTAGGCTCCACCAATTGACATTCCAGATGAGGACACACCATCAGCCGCCACCTCCGACGATAATGATCAAACAGATGAGCTAGAGACATGAATGCCTCTAGCCAAAAGGGGAGGGCTAATGATGGGGGCTTTTCACAAGCCAAGCTCCCATATCTCTCTTCTCTCGTCCCCACCCCATGAAAACCCCCTCTTATGGAGGGAGTGATAAAAGGCATTGGAAAAAGTAAGAAAAAATAAAGTATGATTATGTAAATATATAAGAAAGGTAAAATAGGCCACCTCATGCCTGCGGGGTAGCCCATCCCCACCTTGCCTCCTTTTTCTTCACTGTTGCCCCGCCGAGTGTCCCTTTTCCTCTCCTCCACTCAAAAGGTCAACCCCCTCTCTCTTCCCCTTGTCCTTTCTCCTTTCTCTCTCCCCTCAAGCTACCCCACCTCTCACCAATAATGCATTATAACTCACCAATAATGCACCCTAACTCACATGCAACTTACCCTATCTTCCAAAATAGTATACCCCACCCCCTCTTTCTCTCTCCTATCATATCCCATGACCCAAATACCCCCCTCTCTCTCTAAAGGGCGCCATGTCTCTTGTCTTGTAGCTAAATAACCTCCCCCACACTCACACACACTCAGTTTCACTGAAAAAGGTGCCCACAGACCCATCCCCACCCGGTGGTTACCTGATTTTTCTTGTGTTCACACACATCTGCACACAGATTCACCTCTGAACACACTCCCCTCTCTCCCCTCTTGTAATTATTTTATTCTCCATGTCACCTCTCACTTTTTTTCATCAACCCATCTCTCTCTCTTAGTCTCTCTCTCATGAGACTGCTGTTCTGGCACATATACACACAGCCAGACAAGTGGGGCCCACAGTCACATGGCCTATGTAGATAATGATTTCTTCATTTCTAAATTCTAGAATTCCTCCCCCCTCCTCCCCTATATAAAGAGGGGTCACCATCACACTAAATACACACACAACATCACACAAGAACACACTATGCACTGTGTGTGCCTAGTGCACACACACACACATACACCATCACCATCACCGCAATCACCATGCTTGTCTTGAGCATGATCTCTACACCCTTGGCTATGGAAGATGAAGGGCAACTAAATGAAGGATGATGGCCATAATCCTCGTGCGAGTCTTCGCCATCAACTCCCACCTATCCGCCATGTGCTCTACCACTCTCTCCCTTCTCATTCCCCTACCCTATGCTCCCCATTTCATCGCCTAATTCTCTAAATAAAGCTTGAGGTTTTGTGAGTATGTTTTCTTGCAATGTTTTGCCCATGTGAGGTGTGCGGAATCGCCACCTAGTCTTGTGTTTTGGAGTGAGCTTGTGTATGTGTGAAGGGTGTGCGGATTCGCCATCCTTTTGTGATGCCTAAGTACTAAGCCGCTATACCCCCTCCCTCACTCTCTCTCTCTCTCTCTCTCTCTCTCTCTCACTTGATCTCATTCCCTTTCCTTTTCATCATTACTCCCAAGCATCCATCTCTCTTGGATGAAAACTTTGTTATGGTGGTGTGTTGTTTGCGTCCTAGCCGCTGAAGCTAGGTGGTGCCCCCTGTTTGCTTTACCATGACAGGCTCGAGGCGCGCCATTCGATCCCCGGTGTTTTAGAGGCCGTCGGGGTTCGGGGTTCGCTTTCCTCCCGTCATTTGGTGCCCCCACTGAGGATCTTTTCATGAAATCCTTCAGTTTACAAGACTGAAACCCCTAAACTATTGTGAATGGATGAATGGCTAGCAAGATTTGCTAATTGGACGATAGAAGAAGAAGAGCTCCAAGCACAACTAGACGAACTCCGCATCTCCATCGAAGCTCGAGTGCCAGGCGTAACGGTAATCGATTTGCAGTGGGAGAGTCAACCAACACGCCAAACCCAGTGGATATACATAGGCCAAGTGCCAAGAAGAAGAAGGAGAAGGTCGAAACCATGTCCGCAACCTACAACCAACCCACAACAACAAAATGGAAGGAGCTCTACACAATAGAGAATCAACACTATTCTACTTTGAGAATCGGGTAACTCAAGTCACCGAGGTAATTTTCACAGTTAGTTTTCAAGTCGCACCTGATGCTGCAGCACAGATAACGGAATCATTGGCTCACACTCTCACTAGAGAAACTAGGGATCTACTGAGTTTGTTTCAGGAAAGAACACCACCCCCTCCCACAAGCTTGGACAGTGACTAAGCACCTCTAAGCTTCACATGAATCAGTACAACCTACCTCAAGACAGATCACACATACCAACACGTGTACGCTCAATCAAGGTAATACTGGATTTGAAGGCTCACTACCAGCACGTCATTGACACCATGCTGGGTGGGGAGCGATTTTTTGAGGTTCTGACATCAGATCAACCATTTGTCTTACCTTTGGTACAAGGCAATGTACCGTTTGAAGTTTTAATCTATGTCCTAGTATAAGAGGGTATACACGCCTCCTTGTAAAGAAGAAAAAAACTTTTGCAAGTTAAGCAGTGTGTCTTTCTAGCTCTCTCTCAGTAATCATGGCAAGTGTAGCATTTCCAAAATTTAAAGGAAAGAAGGGGGAGGATTTGGTAACAAACTTCCTAGATGACTTTGAAGTAGCATGTGTAGTGAGCAACAAAGATACGGATGAATCCCGGGTTAGAATCTTTAAGCATCTCATGAAGCTAGAAGCTAGATCATGGTACAATGCACTTCCACAAGCAACCAAGGATGACTGGGAACCCTTAAAAACCGCTTTTAAGAGGCGCTTTGGGGGAGGTACCACTTCAGAAAAGTTGTGGGACAAGTTGAGAGACTTGAAGCAGGAGGGTCTTTTAGAATATGCCACATAGGAGTCCAAATTTGTGGATGTGTGGGAACGGTGGGTTGAGTCACTAGCAAGGGGGGAAGCTGCACCCGATTTCCTAAAAAAAGATCGGTTCACGCATGGCTTATGGCCGCTTCTCAAGGAGAAGGTGAAAGGTAGATTCCCGGCTACGTACGAGTTAGCCGTTGAGATGGCTCGCCTTAAGGACAAGAAGCTGCGAATGAAAGCCAAAGAAACCGAGTCAACAGAAGCAGGAACATCGCGTCGACCAGCAACTACGACAACCACCATACCACCACCACCGGATCTTGGGGTAAGAGATGACCAACAAGATATGTTGGCCCATATTACTGACCAACTGCAGAATTTGTCTGTCCACTTAATACAGCAAGGGAGGAGTCAAGAAAGAGATCAAGACCCTGGAAGAGCACGACGACAAAACAGGGAGTATCATTGCTACAACTGCGAAGAAGACGGTCACGGTATGTACTACTGTCCCAAACCACCACAAAACTATAATAGAGGAGGTAGGAGGAACCAATTGTCACCCCCTAGTTCTCGCTATGCTGAGGTCCGTCGTGGTGTATCCGTCCAACATTGGCGCCGCTGCCGGGGACGAGGGCCCTAAGTAGGTGACCGAGACTAGTCCTTGAGGATAGAGGTCCCTCTGGCTTGCCAGAGTACTGTTTTACATTTAGATAGGATCAGAGGGTGGTGGACTCTCTAGGTCTTAGGAGGAGTCTAGGAAGCATGTGTCTGGCCTAGATCTTCCTTCATAGGTGGTATTAGGTAGAAGTAGGTTGTGGTGTAGAGAGTAGGAGTTGGAGTGGTAGATGTGGTGGTAGGTTGACTTGAGAGTCCGTGTGAGACCAGGAAGCAACCAAGACATCAAAATCACCATCTCATATGATGAGTAGGAGTAGGGTAAGTAGGATATCTTGATTGCTGATCTAGAGTACTTTATGCATGTCTTATTTGTTGTTAGGCTCATCAGAGAAGTGGAAAACACTGAGTAGGAAAGACGGTAATTTGTGTTTGGAAGCTGATTTGAAGTCCAAAAGTTTCTGTGATTATTGGTAAGAGCTCTACAGAGCATAGGGAATACTATTTTCAGAAAAAAATTGCATTTTAAGACAGTAGACATCCTACGTGTAGGATGTCTCTAGGGTACTTTTGGCAGGGAATTTGGGAAAACTGAGGTTACCAGTGGGTTCAGAGGGTAGGTTTTACCCTAGTAACATAATGACTTGAGTGTTTTTCCCTATCTTTGTTGACCAAAAGCCAAAAGGCAAAGTCAGAAAATGTAAAATTTCAGCGATTTTTGCATGTTTTTGCAATTGTGAAGCATACTTGCACTTGATGAGAGCATAAGGAAGCATCAGGGACACTTCAGTCTGAAAAAATAATCAGTAGACATCCTACGCGTAGGATGTCTACAGGGTGTTCTGGGCACTTTTTGGGAAATCTGAGGTTACCAGTGTGTTTAGAAGGTAGGTTCTACCCTATTTTCACCTGGAAAGTGGAAATTTGACCAAATTTTGACAGATCAAATCCAAAAGACGAGAATTGCCAGACATCCTACCCAAATTGTGTCCAAGGCCTAATTTTGAGAGCAAACCATAGGATGACTCCAAAGGCATGTTCTAAATGTTTTATTGAGTGCATGTGATAAATTTCATCTCATTTGGGTCAGTGAAAGGAAGATTGAACAGACTTTAGCATTTTTTACTGAAAAAGGCAAGAATAGCTAGTTTTGGGGTCTTTTGACATCCAAACTCAAATCTAAGCATACCAGTGGGTTGCTGAAGACTAGGGGAATCTTTTGTCCAAGTTTGGGTTCACTCTTAGCAAAAAGACGTCCTACGCGTAGAATGTCTATTGCATGATTCTGAGACCAAAATTCTCCTGTGACCATACCATGCTGTCATATATCCTTAGATAAGCCTCCTAGGCAAATTTGGTCCAATTTGGAGTTGATTTGGCTTGGGAATTCATCACAACAGACATCAGGCTTTTGGAACAGATTCTTGATCATCTGACAAACCTATAGGTGTCAGAATCAAAAAAAGAAAAAATAGCTGTGAGTTTAGCACATCAAGGGGAAGCTACACTGCAAGTTTGAGCTTAAACAGAGCAAAAAGACATCCTACGCATAGGATGTCTCCAGGGTCATAAAGTGGTCAAAATTCTATTGTAGCCATATAGGGAGGTTCTAAGTGTCTCAAGGATTCCAGATCTTTTTTCAAAAGTGAATCTGGACCTTGTTTGGCCTATTTACCAAGCAAAGACAAGAATTGTCAGACATCCTACTCTTGGAGTGCACTAGAAGCTTATGCAGCCTAAATCTTGACCTATTGGCATCCAAATTCAATTCTAAGCATACCATCTTGGGATCAAGTTTGGACAAAATCTGAGGAGTTAGACATCCTACGCGTAGGATGTCTCCAGCTTGATTTAGGACTCCAAACCAACCTATGAGCACACCACTGTGATCAGCACATCAAGGAGAAGCTGGGGTGAAACTTTCAAGTCATTCTGAGAAAAAATACATCCTACGCGTAGGATGTCTCAAGGACTTTTTTAGGTCCAAAAGAAATTTTGATCATACCATTGTGTTGCTGGACTTAAGGGGAGTCTCTGGACCACATTTTGTTAAATTCTGAGCATATAGACATCCTATGCGTAGGATGTCTCTAGGCCGGTTTTAGGGTCCAACTGTAATTTTGACCATACAGGAGTGTTCACGGTGTCACAGAGATCCCAAATCTTCTTTCACAATTGAATTTGGACTCATTTTGACCATTCTAAGCTGCAATTCACTGTTTTGGCCATAACTTTCACAAACGGTATCAGATTGGAAAAGTTTTTATATCAAAACGTAGCTTGAGAGTGACACTACAGATCTTAGAGCAGAACTTGAACTAAATGCATGATTCCTACGACAACCATTTAGTTCAACTTTGAAAAAAACGTCGTTTAAGGACTCAAAATGCATCCTGAAGTCAGGGGTGTCTAAAACCGACAGTTCGAAAGAATTGTGAGAAAACGGTCACGGTTTTTGAAGATTGCTAAGTTAGCAAATTGAAATTATCTTTTGGGAAAACCATTGGTCACCCGCGGAAAGGTGTAAAAGTTAACTACATCCTAGTGTGCGTCCATACACAAATCTAGTAGCAGTAAGACCATACACAAGGACTCTTGATTTTGCAACAACAGTCGCAAGTTTTGGAGAACTTTAACACAAGATTTTTGCTAGCAAATCACTACGATTTGTGCATAATTCTCTTGTGCTAGCTTAAGTTTAGTTCAGCTAAAAGCGAACTTGAAAGTGACTTCCGAGCACAAGGAGCAAGTGTGGCCGTCAAAGGTACATCAAGAATTTTTGCATTCATTGTGAAAAAGTTTTCCAACTAAATAGAATTTTGTAGATTGTGTGCTAAAGTGAACACGGGTTAGCTCGACTCAAGAATCGCTACAAAGGGAGCAGTCGTTGTAGTATAGTGGTAAGTTGCATAACTTATCACAGTGCTTCCACTAGATCGAGGCCTGCTAAAAAGCTCTAGGCAAAGCAAGTAGCCAGACAAGTCAGTATCAGCCTTGGAAAGCAAGGGAGCTAAGCAGTTCAAGCAAATCTCAATTCTTAAAACTCAGAGATTAAGGCATCTACAAAAGCTGAAGGACCTCAAGTGAAAAAGACCGACACAAGGGTGCTAATAATTTTTATTATCATTGAGGCAAGCAATTAGAGCTATCACTGAACAGATACAACAAGGGATTCAAGATGAAAGCAATGGCGTCTCAAAGGAAACAGACTAGTTAGGAAGAAGCTTCAAGTACATCCGTAGAAATTACAAGAGAGAAAATTTGGATCTATCTAACTGGATACTACAAAAGACTGCCATGCTATGAGGATGGCATCGGAATTTGTACATCAAGACACATAAAGATATCGAGGAAACTCGGACATCTCAATATGTGGAAGTTGAAACAGTGAAGAATGTACTACACTCACATCCAGATTTCATGGAAGACTGTCTAGGATCAATTTACATGAGGCACGGAAAATACATCGACAATGAGATAGAAATGTTGTACAAAGATCAACTTACAGATATCTACACATATCCTCCAAGTAGTTTTCTGTACAAAGCACAAGATGGAAAATGGAAAATTGGTACCCTCTATGGAGATGAAGACGGTCGATACTACAGGGCTGTCACAAGTCATGAAGTTCCTGTAGAAAACAATCATTATTTTGCAGCAGAAGTGTTTGGCTCAAGAGGAGAAGACTACATGTCTAAAGGTGGTAATATATACCATCTCGTCATGGGTTTTGTGACGTCATGGGTGAACCTCGTGGCCACTAGATCTATAGCGGAAGCAAACAAAGTGGTTCAGGGTTCACCTAGCGGATGGTCTCTCATCACAAAGTGAGTCGAGCTCGAGCTTACTAGCAATGAGATCTAGCTCCACCTCGCAGAGGAAGCGTACTTAAACTATCTAGCGATCCTAAGACCCACCTTCCAAGAGGACAGAAACCCCGAGTGCCTTTTTCCCCATGTTTCAGAGGCACGTACTCTCGAGTTTTCACCGCTCTACGGCCAATGAGTGTTACTAATATCGAAATAAGCACTATGGGGACAGAGAGTTCCCGACCAATCGGAACCACCCATCTCGTGGCATTGGCAACCTGAGCCAAGCCCCCACTTTCCACCCCCACACTCACACTTCCTTGTGTGACCTAATTACTACCACAATGATTTTTCAACATAAACATTCCTTGATTAATTTCGAATCACATTGTTCGTTAAGACAACCCTTCAACCAGTATTGCAAACAACACCAAGACAGTATTCTAGTAAAAATTCTACTCAAACTTATTCATTAAAATTCCAATGTTCTGGAGGTACAACATCCCCCCTCCAACGATATTTTACTCCTCCCGTTGTCGCCTAGCTGCCCATACAACTAGGTATGTCCACCGCATAGAAAGCACGACATGGACATTCCCACCGCTTAACCAGCAGACATGGGTTCCCACCGCTTAACCAGCAGTCGTGGGTATCCACCGCTTAACCAGCAGACGTGGATTCAAGAGCCCTTAACCAGGAACTCTGCCCCCTGTGATCACTAGGGGGGGTCAGGACTGATTCAACATTGGAAATAAAATGAACACGTCGAGCTAAATTTTCCCTAGCAGACATTCTTTCCTATTGCAAACAGCATACCCATCAATCATTTCTTTCCCTTTCCATTGACATTGCTTGTCCCTGCCTCGCGGTCGTGGGCACCACCGAAGCGAGTTCTCTTAACCGGATCCATTTTACTCACTACATTAAATAATTAGCTTGGAGAAAAAGCTAAGGTTTGCAAGCGTCATAACAACCCAATAGATAGATTAGCAACATCAATTAATCCCTCCTATATGAGAGGTCTAGATTTTTCCATATAGCAATCATTATGGATGACACATAATCCTATGGAAACCGGCTCTAAAGATAATTACTGGGCTTACATGATTAAGAATAATAGGATTTGACTAATGGAATTACCAGAGAGATGAATTAAGTATGATTAATCTCTTTCCTAGCAATTAGAGGATGCAAAATCACCGCATGCATAGGTGTGAGAAAAACCACCTCTTAGAGACTTAATGACAGATTAATATTACCTTATTTATATCTTAATTCATAAGAGAATTGAATCTAATTCAGCTACAATATTAATGCGTGATAGAAAGAGTGATTCTCATCAATCTACACAATTACTATGCTACCTAGAGAGAGAAAATTCTAATAATCATGCACTAATCATTAATCAAGGGTGATGAATGGCTGATGATTCAGCTATGGGATGATGATTACATAATAGAATATGGTTAAGGAGAATTTAGAGAGTAATTATAGAGAATTACGACTAGGAATAAGCATAATAGACGAGGAATTTAGATGGTAATGAAAAGAATTTACAGAAGGCATTAATTAAACCGTGGTTACCGTGATTAAGGACTGATAATCTTCTCAATTCTCTGATCTAATCAAGCTTCTTGAGGCGAGAATTCGGCAGCACCTCCCTCCTTGCTTCTCCTTCAACAGGTGTGTCTACCGGCAGCACCTTCCCAGTGTGTGTAGGTGTGTGTGTGTGTATGCATTGTGTGTGTGTGTGTGTGTGTGTGTGTGTGTGTGTGCACTGGCCTTTAAATAGGCTCCTACAGGCTGAAAATCGACCTGGGTTGCTAAATGCATCTGGGAGCTTCTCCAGTTAAGCATGGCAAGTCCAGTTCCCTACCCACCAAGTGTTAGGTTGGCTAGGTTGAATGACTCTGAAACTTAGTTACTAGCTTGGCAACTTTCCCAGGACTCCCACAAAGACAAAAGGCGCCCCCTAGATACTAAAGCTGATCTGAAGTGGCCTGGGACTTGTTCCCACACAGTCCCGGGCTCCGGTGCCTCCCCGACCAATTTTGGAAAAATTTGGTTTTAGGCTAAAACGGGTCATACGAGTCGGATTTTGATGTCGTAAATTGCTATACAGTGCTCTAACTAAGGCGTACTAGCCCGAGTACCTGCCATATTTAGCAGCCCCCTCGGGGTCCGAAAATGCATTTTTTTCAAATTTGGAGTACGGGTGCAGATTTTCGAGACGGTCAAAACTAGACGGGTCGGGTGACCAAAAACTTTCTATTTTTGGATTATTGTTTTTCAAAATTTATTTTAATTCACATTTCGAAGCTTAAAAACATTATAAACATCATGGCATTGATAGAATTCGAAAAACTGCTAAAAATAGTAACTTTTTCCATTATATTCATTTCAAGGTACAATGGTGCTCTTTTGATCGGGGTTAGAGACCTTACAGGTTTACCTCTAACTACGCACCAGGAAGAATTGACACCTACAGCTGTCAATGCAGAAATGAGTGACATACCACATGACACACAACAAGGCACAACACAAGACACAACATGGAAAGACACAACACAAGTCCCGTGCACTGCACCAGCACAAGAAGTACCAGCTATGAAGGTAGCACAACTTCAAAAAGAACTAGCTTGGTCTCAAGAGCTACTTAACAAAGCACAAGAAGTCATATCATCAGGCATTGAACAGATGCCAACATCAGATATGGAACCCTCTCGGATGGGGGGAGTTCATACTCAACAAAGAGACCCTATATCTTCAAGAGTGGGATTAAGAAGTCCAACTTTACAAGAAGCAGTGTCCTTTTCAGGAGCCCAAGTGGAATTTCAAGAAGTATTGGAAGATGCCGAGCAGGAGGAGAGACCACTGGAAATTCATAATGCCCAATGTAGAAGGTCAGGTCAAGATGTCATTGTGGTCGACAAATACAATAGGCACTATGAAATAGCCGATGTGAAAAATATGGATGATTTTAGCAATTGTGGTCAACCTGTAAGTCACATACTTAGACACCGTCCAAAATCACCATCCAAGGAAACGGAAAACAAAGATTCGGTTTGATCTTCACCCTCGGTGTAGAACTCGCCAAAATCAACTCGGAAACATTGCCATAAGGCTATGCAGAAGCCCCACGTCAAAGACCATATACTGATGGAAGAATTAGCATTACAACTGTTAGAAAGCATGGATAGTGATTTGATCTTGTATGCAAGCAATAATGGAAGCTATTTTCAGCTTCTCAAGGACAAGACACTGAGGAATAAAGAGACGAAGCCAATGGATACACCTAAGTCAGTCGTAATCTACAGGTTCATGCATGCAACGAAAAGTTCATATCTGTATCTAGATACCACAAGAAACCATTATCAACAGTATTATGGAGAGATTCCTCGTCCAAAGGGTGCACATGTTGAGATAACAACATATTGCGACCAATGTGCCATTGGTCATTTAGTGAAGGATTGCCCAGCAAAGCTCTACATGGAAAAGAAGAAGCAACAAGCCAAAAGCAAAGTTCAGACAATGACAACAAGGGAACGAAAGAAAGAATCCCCAACAAGATCTCCGGAAAAGAAGCAGATCTTGTCGCAAATCACAAAAGATAGGCTCAAGACACAGTTGCTTGAAGTCAAGGGTGTCAACGACATTATCATAGAGAATCAGGCTTTCAAAAAAGATCAATTGAATCAGCTAATTCAAGATCGTTTAAGGAACCTCAGTGAGGACAAGTCAAAGCATCCACAAGGTGATGAAGATGAAGCTCACAATTCAAGGGTCGAGAGCAAAAGAAGCCAAGATTTTGACGATAGTGAGCCAACACAAGAAGAGGTGGCAGAGGTAACAAAAATTCTTAATACCACGTCACAAGTGGAAGACATGCAAATAGAGTCAATGGAGGAAGCTGAAAGTCTACCAAATAAATTTTCCATTGTGGACTCTTCATTGGTGATTGAACAAATCAAAGAGTATGAGAAGCTAAAAGAAGATGTAACTGAAGACATAAAATGCACAGAAGAACAGGAAATGATTGAGTCCAAGATTGACTATCAAGGACAAGCAATACAGGATATGAATGAATATTTTTGAGAAGAGACTCTACAAAAACCCATGGAAGAATGGAAACCAAAGGCCACGGTGACTGTTAAGGCGGTTACGCCGCTAGCGGAAGCTAAATAGCGAGAACTCAACCAACAACAGAATTTGTCAGACGAGGACGAAGCTTGACTTGTAGGCGCATGGAAACAACTAGGTGGGTGTCAAATCACCTACTCGACCTTCTAATGACAATCACTACTAAGGAAATCAAATCTAAGTTCTAAAATACGCAAGTGACTGAAATCCGTACTACGAACGAATGCTATACGAAACAGGATCTAGAATCATCGAATCGATCTCAAACTCAAGGGGAAGTCTATACACTAGGTAAGAACAACACCCTAAAGACTTGAACTGCAAAATCAACCTATAACCACTCTGTGCGGCAAACGCGCATGAAGACAGGCCGAAAAATACAGGTGACCGAAACTTGACCCCGATGGTACTAATGTGTAGCTCTACTCGTTGTGGTTCTATCGATATGCTGCACACTCTATTCCGACACACGAGTTGGAAGAAAACTCACACCGAAGCTCGTAGGAACTTACCACACATAGAAGCCGACAGCGTGCACTCTTGGTAACTGTGCGTAGCTCTCACCGTTGCTAACACAATGGTGGTGTCGCTTCTCCAATGGCGGCCCCGTAGCTCGCGTAGCAAGAAGATAAGACTCTCTCTCACTCTCTCTCTCTCAGAAACAGTCACGGCGCTCAAAAACTCACTTTGATTAATAATTGAATCCCCCTTTTAGGTTACAAAACTTTGGCTTATATACCTCAGCCTTGGAGGTGAGAACATCTCTAATTATTTACACTAACAGGTGAAATTACTTCGGGATTACAAGCTGGAAACTCAATTGAGTCCCGTTACTTAATGAATGGCTCAAATGAAAATTAATGTCGGAAAGACATTTATTACAATCAATGGTTACAAAATGATGGGTGTGAGCAAAAATGCGGGTGTGATCCTCTGCTGGCTCAACACTCCCCCCCTCCGCGTTCATGTCGTCCCTGACATGACTTTTAGGCTTGATCAATAGAGTCCTGTCGTCTTGAGCATCTGCAAATGTGATTCGTAGCGTAGGTTGCCGATGGTCAAGGTTGGGCCGAATATTTTGCTTTCGTGAGTGAAAAAGCCGGTGTAGAAAGCTTCTTCGAATGTTTGCATGTGGAAGCTAGGCAAAAACATAATTCTTTGGTATAAGAGATGTAACACCTTTGGTGATGGCTGCAATGAAAGATCATACATCATATCCGTCACTGTGTCGGCCGTCGATAGTAGACTCGAGGTCGTGGCTTTGTCTGGCGCGAACACTTCAATGCATGCTAATAGAGTCCTGCAGATTTTCTTTAGCATCTGACACGAAAGGTCAGGAGAGCCAGTAAAGAGTTTGATGGTGCCCGTTAGGGTTTTCACCATGTAGGCTTTACCTATTCTCTCTCCTTCCTTTGGTCCTGGCATCCTTGGGTAATTAAGCCAATTTGGCTTCTTTTCTGCAATCCTGCCATGCTCCTTCCAGCTTCTGACTCTTGGCACCGGGCAGAAGGTTGCATCCTCCTGAATCTCTTTTGGAGCCTCTACCAAGTAGATGAGGTAGGCTGGGTATTTGTTCAGCCAACCTTTCCTCCATCTAGGTTGAGAATCTACAATCTTCTTTGATTGTTCATCCTTTGTGATGTCGCCTTCATAAAGAGCGACATACTGCTCCTCCTCTATTCTCTTTTTCGTCTTTATCACTTCAAATTTCATCAGAGGGAAAGGCAGGCTGGGTTGCATCCACTCTTCATGGAGCACTTTTGTGTCTAAACCTTGAAGTCTAATGGAGATGAGGAGTCTCCTTTCCCATTCCATTTCCGCCTTGGCACTTTCCTCTGTTGACTTTTCTATTTGGTCCTTTAGCCTTTGTTCTTCTCCTTCAGAGATTCCTGAAGTCGAGGACACTTCTTGAACTGGGACTGGATCTTCGATTGTGGTTGCCTCTCCAGTTTCTGGTAGCTCTATGGCTGCTCCCCCTGCTTCTTCTTGTGGTGTCTCTGTTTCTCTTCTTTGTTGCTCTTGGAGGTCTTGGAGCTGTTTGCGGAGGGCCTCATTTTCTGTCCTTAGTGTTTGGTTTTCTGATGTGAGCCTCTCCTCTGCAGCCAATGATCCCTCCGCCATGTGCAATCTTTGTACTTGCTCTAACCTCAGCTCTCTTTGCAAACTTCTGACCTGCTCTTCCAGAGCTGGTACGAGGGCTCCCTCTTGTTCTGTTCCTGCTCTGCTAGCTCTAGGGGTGGTCCTGAGTCTCATGATTGTCCTTTCTTGAAGTTCGACTCTTTCCCTTAGCTCAATGAGCTCATCCTTGGCTGCCTCCAGCTCATCTTCTATTCACTCCTTTGCTTCCTGTGAGCTTGTTACCTCTCTTGAGGCTTCGGCTAGTTGGAGTATCAAGCCGTCTCTCTCGTTTTCTGTGTCGTAGAGTGATGCTTTATGACTTTCAGATTCAGTCATAGCATTCTCTAACTTCTTCTGCAACTCTGCTTCCTTTTGTTTCGCTGTCTCAAGTGCTACTTCCTTTGCTCTGGATCTTTCTTTAATCTTGCTGAGCAGTTCATGCACCATGTGCATGTCTTTTTCATCTTCATCTGTCAACTTGACAGCTCTTTCTGCCACCACCTCCAATGGCTTCGGCTCGACCATTTTTTCTTCACTCTCCATTGTACCCTTTGTCTTTTCTTTCGTCCCTTTCCGATCATCTTGTTTCCGTAGGGATATCCCATAAACTGCCTCCAGGGCCTCTTCTTCACTGTATCCGATCGCTACCAGATCCTCATAATCATCTTTCTTTTGCTGAACTGGATCTATCTCCGTTTCCTTGGTCCCGGCCTCCGGCTTTTCCATAATTTCTGTTTCTATTTCTATTGTGGTTTCCTCCACAATAATTTCCATCTTCTTCGGGCTTGGTACAACAGTAGAAGAGGGCTGATTGTCCTCAGTCATCTTGGCTTTCCCTTTGTTTGCTTGCCTTACTGTCTCTTTAGGTTCAGTAGACTCATCTATTTTTTTCTTCCCCTTGTCGTCCTTTTGCAGCTCAGCTTTTAAAAGCTGTACTTCCTCTTCAGTATAAGGCTCGATAGGTTGCTGCTCCAGTATGGCCTCCGACTCCTCATAAGCTCTAATATATTGATCATATTGATCAACATGTGGCCTGGCTGAGCTGGTTCCGACTTTACTAGGGTCTGGCACCCACATTTCTTCAAAGTCCCCCTTTAGAGCTCTTTCCGCTCTAAATTGCTCTACCAGCCTTTCCATTCTTGCGGCTTTTTGACTTTTGGTTTGCTTGGGATCGGCCTTCTTCTTCGCTTTCTTCTTGAGCGGCTCGTCCACAGCCTCTTCAGGTTCTGAAGCTATTTCTAGTTTTCGGCGTGCTCTTGTGGACGCCCTCTTGGATACTTCTTGCTGTTCTTCCTCCTCATCGGCTTCTCTAAGCCACTCATTCTGGGAGGGAATCTAGGGCCCTTGATCCCTAGCTCCAATAGCTTCATAAGCTATTCTTGTTAGGATTTCTCCTCCTCCTATGTACTTTGGCTTCTGGTTGTGCATGGCGATTACTTGCTCGTGGATGTATTGAGCATAATTCACCTCCTTTGGCATGTTGCTCTTCAGTGCCCATGTGATGGTCGTCGCAATGGCATGGGGTGGTGTAGTATACTTCTGCGGTCTTTTACTGCACACATGGAAAAACTGGTTGTATAACCGGCAAAGGGTTGCCGCTCGTTGATCTGCCATATCTCCGTAGGTTGTATTTTGTTTCTTTGATCCATAGACCTCTATGGCCTCCCTTCTTTCTCTGACAGAACTCCCTTTGTTGTGCAGCTTCAGTGCATCTGCAATGAGCTGTGGGGTGATCTATACTTCAACTGTTTCTCCATCCATGGCTATCAACGTGGCTTTCCCATCCTTCTGAATGGATGTTGCCAACTCATACACTCTTCTTGTGTCTACACCTGATGGTCTCGAGGTGAAGAACCTGTGTAAGTCAGCCTTTTCCAGGTATCTGCTTATGTTCTCTGATCTGCTATAGTCCACTAATTCTCGTGGGATCATAGGTACATCGACCGATTGCCCTTGAGGATCTCTGAAAGTCCCCTGGTAGATCTTTATTCCCTCTTTTTCTAGTACTGCTTCCTCCACCCAAGTCTTGGTTGGCTTGAGGGTTTCTATTGGAATATCAAAAGGTTCTGCCTCTGCAAGAGCATCCTTGATGGTTGGTCTTTTTCTCTTAGTTGCCGATGACTTAGCGGAATCCATGGATCCTGTAACTCCAATTTCAGAAGTTAGTGTCTTTTTAGTACTGAAAGCCGAAATGAAGCTTTTAACTATTCAAATGACTTGAAAATTGAAACATGAGCTATTCAGGGCCTAAGGATGTAATGTAGGTGAAAAAATATGCAAACTGGGCTCAAAAACATGCTTGAGACATCATACGCGTATGATGTCTTTTGTGTCAGAATGACTTCATATTGGTTGTGCGTGTAGCTGATAGTGTATACATGAGTATCATATGCTTGGATTTGAGTTTGGATCCCATTTGGTCAAGTTTTGGCCAGTTTAGTCCAATTCAGGCTCTTGGCTAAATTTTGAAAGGGAAATGGATTTTATGATCCAAATTGGATAAAACTTGGTGGATTACTTTCAAATGGCATGTAGAACACTTCTGTTTGGTGGTTGAAGCCCTGAGGTGCCAAAATCACATAGTGAGACATCATACGCGTATGATGTCTTTTGGTGCATTTTTGGACCAATTTTCTCTATAAGCTTGGTTTTGGCTTTAGATAGGCTTATTCAGTGGATTTATCAAGTTTGGATAGAATTTGGACTAAAAATGGCTCTGGAGACATCATACGCGTATGATGTCTTTTTCATCAATTTTTCATGGGATTGGTTCTGTGGACTCTCCATGTGCTAGTGAAGGACTGTTTATACTCAAATCTTGGTTTGGACTTGAATATGTTGGATTTGGGACAAAAATAGGCTTTGCATGAAGGATTTTCTCTTAATTGGGCTAATGGGGTGATCCACTTGACCAAATGGTTCCAAACTTCATATGTAGCATGTATTAGATATATATATTGGATGTATGATGACAAATGAGCATTTTTGGCTATGTAAGTGCAAATAGACATTATACGCGTATGATGTCTTTTGTGTCAAAATGGTGCTTTTTGATTCCAGATAGCTTGTAGATGTGTTAACCAACAATCCTACAAAGTTTCAATGAGTTTGGAGTTATTTTGACAAAATTAGGACCAAAAATCAATTTTATGGCCTACTTTGCGTCTTTTTGGTTTTCCTTGGGTTTTCTAACTCCAATTCTCATGATACTTGGTTCATAGGATGTGATTAACATGTGGAATGAGGCTATGCACTCAAATGTTGAAATGGATGTGAAAATCATGCTGTGAGACATCATACGCGTATGATGTCTTTTCTTGAAATGTTGGTCTTTTTGTGCAAAGAATGCTTTGTGCTAGTGCCCTAAGCCCTGCTAACTAGTTTTCAACTTAAAAAGTCATCAGTTTAGCTAAAAAGCCCCCTTATAGGCATTTCAGTCTCCGAAGTCGTCTTTTTGCCTTGGAGTTGAATTTCTTCAACTTTTCTTCTTGAGAGTTGCATTTCCAGCTCATTGGATATGTTGCGAAGCCATCCAGTTGGTTGGACTTGACTTTGACTCCCCGTTCTCCATCTTTATCTATTTGGTTGCTCGAAAGCGTCTTTTTCACCATCGGTAAGTGAATCAGCTTTCTTTTGGGTTTTGCTTGCAAACATAAGTCATCCATGTATAGTTGAAACTGCTCGTGAAGTTTCATGTCATTTGGTCGTCAATTTTAGCCGTTATGCCAAAATGACGCTTTGTGTGTCTGCAGTCGAATCGGTTGTTCCGACCTACTTTTGGTGATCCAAACCCGGAGATACTCCATGGTTGCATTGCCCTCGATGTTGTTAAGCTTCTTGAGAAGTTTTGTGTCGTTCCGACAACTTTTTTCTGATTGCCTCTTGCAGGCTCTGTTGACCTAGGGTTTTTCCAGTCGTTCTTTCTCGAGCTTTGAGTGCTAGAAACTCATCTCCTATGTTAGGGTAACCCACCTCTAAGTTCTTGCAAGGTTTGGTTAGGCGGTTGTGCCCCTACCTAGCGTTCTTCCCCATTCCCCGTCTGCTCTTGTTTCTTGGTTTTGGTGAGTTTTCGCGACAAAAGTTAACGATAAGCATCAAAAGCTTATGGCAACGAGTCTACCTCTCATGTCTGGTGTCCTCTGAGCTCTCGTAGCAGTCATAGAAGGCGGTAGAAGGCCGGATGCTCCCTTGTGCTCTTTGTTCTCTCCAAGAAGGTAATAGTGGAAATGAGCTTGATAGTGAAGTGAAAAATACTTAACTTCGGGCTTCCCAGATCACTTGTTACCAAATTTGACATGTGCTCCTATCTCGTCGTGAAATGCACTTTAGGATTTGAAATTTCTCAATTTGGACTCCGTTTGACCTGTTTCTGAGAAATCTGTCCACTTTGCCAAAATTCTGTCATTTCGGGCTTTCCGCAACTTTTTCAGAATTGTACCCAATTTTTATCCTGGGTTTCCCTTGTCATTAGGACCATCACCGTCTATTCTTTTCTTTTTTTTGATCTCATTTCACCTGCTTTTTTATTTTTCTTTTATTTTTATTAAGAAAATCATAAAAAATAAAGGAAAATAGCAAATTGAAGCCAAAAAATTCCAAACATACATGATAAATAGCTGGTAACCCTGTGTATATGAATATACACTTCTTTGTGATTTCTGGACTTGGATTACCACTTTTTTCCACTTTTTAGCTCCAAAAACACTCTTATTTAGTGATATTTACACATATAGAGACCCAAATTCATCATTTGATCTCTTCTTGTTGCAAAACAAGGTATATAAGGGCATAAATATTATCAATATCCGCAATCAAACATAAAAAATTGCAAAATCATGTAAGACACTGCCCTTGTAACATAAGTTTTGTTTTTCTTTGTTTTTTTTTTTTCCGCTTGTAGCTGCTTTGTAGCTCGTGTTTGTAGCTCCTGTATACCTCCCTCCCTCCTAGTCTGAGTCCTCCCGGACGACTATGAAGTGTCTGTGGGTGAAGCATTGTAGTTGTTTTGGTCATCAGTTCCCAATGCAATTGTAGAGCGATGATACAACAGTCTTTCCAATAAAGCTGCTCTTTGTTTGATTGAAGGATTGGTGGTCGGGTTTTGGGTTGGTTTTGGCACTTCGGTAGTAGAATCAGTAGATGGATTCTTCGTTACCTTGTTGTCTTTTTTTACAATCCAAATTTGCCTCCGCTTTGCTTGTGCTTGCCACAAACTCTTTGCGACCCAAACCTGCTTTGTTCTGTTTGTTGATTCCCTCTCCTTGAAATACCTAGGAGTTTCCGTTGATTGTATTGAAGGGAGTTCCTTTTTACAAATCTTTGGGATCCAAATTTGCTGGCTGTAGCTTTGTGCCGTCATGAACTTCTTTGGAATCCAGATCTGTTTCACTGTCCTTGATTGTCTGGGATCACTCTGTTGTCTGGTATTGAAGACTCTGTTTTCCACCTTTTTGTTCTCTGGCACAGCCTTTTTTGGTCTCCATACCAACTTTGACTACGTTGTTTTCCAAGGTTGAGCTGTTATATTATTGCTTGTCTTCCTTATCCACTGTTGAGAATTCCTCGTCGAAGAGTAATCCGGTTGTATAGAAACTTTTGGTTGCCATTGCTTCTGCTTTTTCTCTGTTTGTTGTTTGACCTTGTCCGTGGATTCTTCTTTTGGAGTTGGCTCTGCTCCTTTGGTGAACTTAACTGATTGACTTTCACCTTCGTATTTGATAAGCACTGATTTAGAACTCCAGTCAATCATTGCATTGTATTGCTTCTGCCATGGTTGTCCTAGCAATAATGGATGTTGTGTAGCTTGGTCTTCAACCACGTAAAACATATGAGGATACACATATTGGTTAATCTGTATATGTAAAATTGTGCATCCGACAGTTTTGATTGAATTCTCAGAGTAACTCTTTAACTCGTGCTTGGCAGTTTGTAGTTTAGTGTCATTTGTCAATTGTCTATACAAACTGAGTGAAAGTAGGTTAGCTTGAGCTCCTGAATCCAATAGTGCTCTGGCTTTGATTTGGTTGGTCCCTACTTTGCATTCAATGATGGGTTCTTCTTTGTCATTCCCCATTTCTGTTATACTGACTGCGTTTATTCGTATTGCTCCTTCATTGCGCTGTTTCTGACGCAGTAGTCTTCTTTTCTCCATTCTTTCCTTCGCCTCGGCTTGCGCTTCCTCCTCAATCTTTTTCTTTTTCTGGACACGCAGCTTTTCTTGATGTATTTTGAGAAGCATGTCTTGGGTTAGCGGCAAAAGATACTTTTTCACTCTGCATCCACTAATCCAATTGGGCATTTCTTCTCCGTCTAATGTAGCAAGCTTGACGGCTCCACTTGGTGATAGATCTTTAATCACCAGAGGTCCCATCCCTCGCTTTTTAAGCTTTTAGCATGCTGTTTCAGAGTGTAAACTAGGACATAGTCCCCAACCTTAAACTCTTTAGTCCGCACATGCTTATCAAAAAATTCCTTTTGTCGCCTTTTTTGAGCGTAGATGGAAGCTACTGCTTTTAGGCGAAGCTCATCTAGCTTTTCCAGGTCATCTATTCTATCAGAGAGCTCGTGCCCTGTCCACTCTAGATCCTTAGCCACCCTTAAGGTTGAAATCAAGAATTCTATTGGCAAGATAGCATTTAGCCCAAAAACCATGTTATATGGGGTCGTTCCTATTGATGTTTTATATGCTACCCTATATGCCCATAATGTTGAATGCAACTTCTGGTCCCAGTCAGTTCTCGACTCAGATACAATCTTCGTGAGGACCGTGCATATGGTTTTGTTTGTTGCTTCAGCTTGTCCGTTTGCTTGTGGATGATACGGGGCTGATTTCCTATGGATTACCATGAATTCATCTAGAAGGATCTCTATCACTTCATTTATGAAATGTGTGCCTCGATCACTCACAATTTCTATTGGCAATCCATATCGTACAAAGACGTATTCATACAGAAATTGTGCCGTGGTCCTGGCATCTGCTTTTTGAGTTGCCTTTGCTTCGACCCACTTTGTTAGATAGTCTGTAGCCACAATGATGTATTGTGCATGAGTCTTATATGCAGGAGGTGAAATGGGTCCGACATAATCAATCCCCATTTTGCAAAAGCTCTTGCCCCCATCATTGGTCTAAGCGGCATATCATCTCTTTTAAGTGGTACTTTGGTCCGCTGACAGTCATCACACCGTTTAACGTATTCCTCAGCGTCCATATGTAATGTTGGCCACCATATTCCTACGGCTAAGACAAGTTTTGCTGTCTTATCACCTGAGAAATGGCCTCCACCTACTCCTCCATGAGCTTGCTCCAGGATTATCACATACTCAGACTCTGATGCGCAAATCCTAAGCTGGTTGTCTTTACCTCTCTTATAGAGTTGATCTCCTATTAAAGCGTAATCTCTAGCTTCTGTCTCTACAGATTTCTGACGAGCTTTTGACGTTCCTTCTGGGAAGTTCTATTTGTGAGATATTCAACAATATACTGACTCCATTCTGGAGCGATCATTATCTGATATAATGTTGAATACTCAGCTGGCGGTTTTGATAAACATACAATACATACAGTGACATATTCATGTACGCTTTCTTTCATTCCTGGCCAATAGACTCCCAAGTGTAACAAATTCCTATATGTGTTCCTTCTTGAACAATGAAATGCACATTCCTGAACATGTGCTTCGCGCAGATATATACTATATTCCTCAGGATTGATGCATAGTCGTAAAACATGATCATTTCCCAATTGATACAACCTTCCTGCAATCAATTGAAGACTCTTGGATTGCTGAATAGCAATATGTTTCAGGTTGTATTCTCTTCTATCGAACTCTCCTCCATAGGTTAATAGGTTAACGACATTTTGAGACCACCTCGGTATCATTTCTATGTTGAACAAGTACGCGTCTGGCATGTCGTCATCTACTCCTATAGGGTCTTCTCCATTCGTCAATCGCGAAAGATGATCAGCTCTAAGATGTGTTTTTCCTTTCTTTACTACTACCGTGAAGTCGAATTCCAGTAAGATAATGAACCATCTCACTATTCTCCCGGTATTGCATGGTTTATTCACTAGGTAGAGCAAGGCTTGGTGATCCGTAAAAAACACAAACTTGTTGGCTAGAAGATAATGCCGAAATTTCTTCACAGCATATATCATTCCTAATCCCTCTCGCTCTGTTGTGGTGTAATTCTTCTCTGCATGGTTGAGCTGTCGACTGGCGTAACAGATAGGAAAATCCATGTTTCCTTCTTCTGGCTGAGCCAGAATGCATCCTATTGCATATGCCGAAGCATCTATATGCACATGGAATATCTTCTCCCAATCTGGTGATTTCAAGACTGGAGCAGTAATGAGTGCCTCTTTCAATTTCTTGAACGATTCCTCACACTCCTCTGTCCATTCAAAGTTCACTATTAGCCTGTAAAGTGGTTGGCCTATTATAGCGTACATGTAAATGAATCGTCTATAATATCCGCAATGTCCCATAAAGCTCTGTACTTGTTTCGCATTGGTTGGTCTAGGCATATCCACTATAACTTTTATCTTCTCTAAATCCGTGGATATTCCGTTTTGTGAGACAATATGTCCCAGAATTCTGCCCTGTCGGACCATAAACACACATTTCTCAGGATTGAGACAAATGCGATATGTCCTACATTTCTCAAATACTTTTCTTAGGTGTTCTAGATGCTCATCTCTCAGTAGAGAATGTACACATAAGTCATCCATGTATATTTCGAGAAACAGCCTTAAGTATTCCTTGAAAGCATGCGTCATCAGCCTCTGGAAGGTTGCGGGAGCATTGGTTAGACCAAAAGGCATAACCCGATAAGCATAAATTCCCCACTCCGTTGCAAAAGTTGTTTTATGTTGATCTTCCAGTGCTATGGCTAGCTGGTTATATCCTGAAAAACCATCAAGAAAGGAGTATGCTGTTTTCCCTGATACACGCTCTAGAACATGATCAGTTATCGGCAGGGGATAATTGTCCCTGATTGTTGCAGCATTCACTTTCTTTAAGTTGACACACACTCGGAGTTTTCCGTTCTTCTTAGGTACTACCACGATCGGAGATACCCAATCGGTGTGTTCAATCTCGTATATGAATTCAGCTTCCATTAGCTTATCTATCTCCTCTTTGATTCGCTTAGCAAACGTATCATTATATGTGTATGGTCTCTGTCTGCTAGGCTTTGCGTCTTGTTTCAGTGGGATTGTGTGTTGGCATATCGATGGGTCAACTCCCTTTAAGTCCTTATAAGACCATGCAAACACATCCCTATACTCTCTGAGAAGACTCAAAAGTCTCTCTTCCTCGCCTGGAGACAAATCTGTGGCTATGTACACCGGTCTAGGTGTCTCACCTGGAGCTGCTAAATCAAATTTTTTTGCATCCTCCGGTCCGTCGTAAGATTCGTTCTCCTTCCTCTCTCGAATAGGTGGGGTTAATATCACCTTCCTATCCTCTATTGTGAATTTCCTATAGTGAGAGGAAACATCCATGTTTTCCTTGATTTTGACGTTTTCGTCCTCTCCACTCTCAATTTCTGTCGTCCAAACTTCCTTCAGAGTTTTCTTGAGCTCTCTGTACTTGTTTCTACGTTCTAGCTTGGACTCCGTGTGTTCTCTGTTGCGCTTGTTCTTTTCTGATTTTTCTGTTTCAGTTTTCGTTCCATTATTTTGAACTTGATTTCTTGAGCCTCTTTTGTCTTTTCGTAAGCTCTTTTGATCACTGCCTCTCATTCTTCCAGAAATCTTATCCTTAACACAATCTTCAGCCTTTACTAGCATTAGGAATTGATTTTTTCCTCTTATTCTAGGCATCGGATTGGTTCTAACCCCTTTTGTTTTTTTCTTTGCTCTATAGTGTTTCTGGCGTTGTTTAGTTTGGTTCGGAAAATCATAAAATCGGACATCCGTTATAGTTTCTTCGTTTCCGCTTGAATTGTCCGTTGACTCGTTGTCTGCTTCATTTCCCCACTCTGGATGATTGGGAATGTCGTGAAACACCTCTTCTTCATCTTCCTTTTCCAGTGTATCGTTCTTTTCAGTTTCTTTTTTGAGTACAGTTCTCAACATGAAATACGGAACCACGTCGTACCCGTCCTTGTCGCAAAATTTCGTTGTGGGACCATCCGGAATTGCACAAACATCTAGGGTTGCTAGAATGTGTGTCCACTCTAATGGTTCAAACGTATCCTCTGGAAAGGGTTCTCCTACATAAGTGTCGTCTTCGATAGCCCTTTCTAAAACACATTCTTCTCGTTTCAGACTTCCACATTTCAAAGCTCCACACATCCATAACTCCTTGGGTTTACCTAACCAAGCTGGAAATTCGGATCCCGCCAAAGTAGCTGAATCAAACTCTTCTACCGGTGTTCGGTTCACATCTTTGTAGCTATGGTCTTTCAGGTTCACACGTGTAGTGGTTTCCATATTTCTCAGGTATATGTGATCGTAGCCCCAATCTTGGACCATTTTCAATTGTCTCATGAATGGTCTTCCCAGTATGATATCATAGTTATTCTCCTTGCCAAAATCGACAATAGCAAAAGTATGTTCGTATTCAATGCCGCAAGAAGTCACTACAACTTTCTCTAATAACCCCATAGGTTTCTCCATGTGTCCATCTGCTAATTGGAGTTTCAACCTAGTCTTCCTTATTGCTGGTTTCCCCCATTTTTTCCAGATTTCTTTTGTAGCTATGGCTACCCCAGCTCCGCTGTCTAGTATTGCCATTGTGTTCACTCCTTGGAATTCAACTGGTAAGGTTGTATTCCCCTCTTCACCTTCGCAATACTCTCCGACCTTGTTTAAGGGTACAGGCTTAGCGTTCTTTTGTGGCTTGCTCAGCTCCTCAATGCTCTCTTGCAATCTCGATGTTGGATCTTTTATCCCGAATTTCTCCAAGCATTTTCCTACAGTGGTCCACATATGTGGTCTTAGCCTCAAAAGCTCAGCTAGAGTGATAGTGCATGTCACTGGTGTTGACAAAATCTCTATCAATCCTTGCGAGTCCATGACTTTTTCTGATGAGATTTTTCGTGAGGGAAGTGCTCTAATCTCGGATTTTGCTTCATACTCTCCTAAGTATGAAGGTAAGGTTTTCAGTGAATGAGGTTTGCTCTCCATTGTTCTAACAGAGCCCCCATCTCCCCAGTAAGATTGCAGATCCAAGTCCACTTGAGATCCTGCCTCAAATTCCACTATGGGAGGATTCCTGATGTCCTTTTCCCAATTTGTCTGATTAGCTTGGCAACTTAGCTCGTTTGCAAAGTTTGCCTCTCTCACTTGTTTCCAAAATTCATTGTAATCATCATCTCTTTCGTAGCTCCTCTGTATGACTGGATGAAAACTCTCTATCTCCTGATCGGTTGTGTTCAATACTATGCGGTCATCCTTTTGTGTATTTTCAGGCTTTTGTGCACTGGGAGTCTTTTCAGCTACCCGTGAAACGATAGTCTCTTGCTGAATTGGGTTTTCCTTTCCACAATTCATTGTTTCTTTTGGTGGTTCTAATAAGGCTTGTGCAGTCTCGATCATTCTCTGGCACATTTCAAGTCTCTGCTTTTCCAATTCCGCGTTTGGGTATGTCATCCACCTCTGTTCTTGTGTTTGGTTGTTCTTTAACCTAGCTTCGTAAGCTCTCATCAGTGCGTCCAATGGTTCGTGTACTTTGTCGACTAGCACTGATCCCCCTGAGCTTAAGCTCGTTGTTTCTTTGATACTCTTTTGTTTCGTTCTTTCCGGGCTCATCTCTCGTTTCCGTTTTGACTCTCAAGTTTTTCTAATCTATCTTTAGTTCGCTTTAGTTCCTCAGCTAGAATAGCGTCTTCACGTTCTTTTCTTAACTTCATGCGTGCTTTTCTAGCTTTCCATGTGTTTTTCTGACTCCGCGGTCCTTGACTAACCATTTCAGTCGCTAACTTTCCATTCTCAGGTTCTCTAGTGGTTTTCTTAGCTTGAGCTCTAGTAACAACTTGCGTTGGTATCAGAGTTCATTTTCAGACCCACTGCTGGTAGGAATAGTTTCTAGCATATTCAATGTCGTCTTTTGCACTTTGTTTGGATTCTTTGAACAATCCTCAATGAAGTGAGTAACCCCACACTCAGTGCAATAAGCGTTAATTCTAATGATTTCCGTATGTGGGCAAACATTCATCAGATGGTCACCTCCACACTTGTAACACGGTCCTAGTGCTGGTCTTGGTCCCATTTGATTCGTCCTTTGTGGATAGGATGGTCTCTGTACTGCTAACCCTCCATGAGCTATGAACATCAAGGTTCTTGCATCCATATTGTATCTCTCTTCATCAGAAGCACTTGTAATTGTTGGTATTCCAACATTCCCCATCATGCCCCATGGTTCTGGTTGTTTGGGTTCTTCTGGTGGGTAATACACTGTTGGCGACATGTGTGCACCCGATTCTTCATAATAGGCTTGAACAGGCACTAAGGCTTGTTCTTCCTGATTCTCTAAGGTTAGTGCATATCTAATGCCCACTGGTCTTGCTCCTGGTAAAGGTGGTTGTTGTCCCAATACCGGTTGCGGTCTTTCTATCCCCATAGGTCCAGGTACATTTCCCGTTGGGTATCGAGGTATTGGATGTATCTGAGGTGGTGCTAATTGAGCTGGAGGTGCATACTGGCGCTCCCTTACATACCCTTTGTTGTAATAGCACTCCTCTGTTGGATGATTTGTCCATTTTTGCTCAATCGCACACCATTTCAGGGGTTTTGGCAATGGTTTTTGGTATGGTGCCATCCTTTTTAGAGCATCTTCTATCATTTGCTCTACATTTGGCATGGTTGTTGTTTGAACATTCTTTTTAGTGGTAGTCTCGCTCGCTACGGAGGAGGAGCTACTGGATGCAAAATCTGTATCCGCTGACACCTCTCCATAAACCGTACAGTTATCCACTAAGTACAATGCCTCTCTCGTTACTTGCTCGAAACTTGTACAAGCTTTCAAGTGCAAGTCCTTCTTGAGAGTGTCGTTCCTCAGTCCCTCAATAAAGAGAACAGATAGTCTGTCATCTTGTGGTCGTTCACGTACTGGACATCTCTCAATGTATTGTTTGAAGCGAAGTGACGCTTCCTTCACTTTTTCGTGTTCTCTCTGTTTAAAAGCATATATTTGTGAGACCGTATTGTGCTTAATCCCTCGTTTTGAGAATTCCTCAGCAAACTCTCTTAGCAAATGGTCAATGTCATGGAATCCCCCAATGTTCATTGGTTGAAACCATGTCAATGCAGTACCTTCTAGAGTAAGACCAAATCCCTCGTATTGTGTATGGAAATCTGTTATCTGCTCAGCTCTTAAGACTTGCTTAAAGAGTGACACATGTGCATACGGATCTCCTGAACCACCATACTTCTTTGGCATACACTTGGCTACTTGAGATGGTCTCATACGTCTATGATCTGCTACCAATCTCATTGCTCCTGTGTCCCGGCTAAAGCTTTCTCTAGCATCATGGACTTCATGGGTTACCCTTGTCGGTTCCCCCGCCCTGAATCTACTACTAGGAGGTAAATGTGATGGTTCCGCTTCAAACCTTGGACCTGGCGTGGTATAGGTGGGGATTGGAACTGCACTACCTCGATTCGTCTCCATTGACTCTCTGGAATGTAATGATCCCATTGGTCCGAGCTTCGAGTCCCAAGGTTGACTGAAAGAGTCAGCAACCTGAGTTCTTTGTCCTCCTGTTGTCATTGAGTTTCGCACTCCAGTTGTTGGTGCTGGTCTATGTGAGTTAGAAGTAACATAATACTGATGTAGTGGTCCCCCAAAGTATGTATATCCTTCTAATTCTTTCTTGCCCATTGTTGAGTATTGCCGGCCATATTTATCGTAAGCGGCAATTTTCACTTCCGATCCCTCTGTGTAGGTAAAGACATAAAGTCTTTTTTGGTCTGTCAACTCTCCGGTGTAGGGTTCTTCACATCTATAATAGAGATCTTGCTCCCCATTATTATATTTGTACAGCCCCACATAGACGTTATCAGTGTTGATCCTTGTAGTTTCATTCTCTCTTCTTAACCTCGCATTAGGGAAGTTCATTATTGGTGCTTTCTCTTCGAGTTCTTCATCTATTTTGGCTTTGGTGCCCATCAATCCCCACTTGTCCACAATGTTAGGGTTTAGGACTACCAAGTACATGGTACCCTCATCATCTAGATATCTATCTCCGCTATAGCTCACAGGCACTAAGTCCTTGAACTCACTAGGTCTATCTTCTATCTTTACACAATAGCGGTCCATTCCATCTTTGTAGATCTTGGCACCTTGCTCATTGTCGTACTGGTATTTTATGAACAATAGCTTCATGGTGGCGGAAGGGTTTGATGATCCTGCTGCCATATTTTCTCTGTTGTTCAGGTTCAAGTGTTCCAAGTTTTCGGTGAAAATCTCGTAAGATCTCTCCGAAGAAGTATCAGAGACACTTCCTTCAAAGATCGGCTCTAATGGTTGCACCCAACTTTGGTTTACACTTCCCTCGGTTGATATGACACTTGCTGGTTCCCCTTGTTTTGGTTGATTATTCCGGAGATTCCTGCCCGATCTCAAATTCATCAATTCCCCTGAAGGACTTTAACTTTTCTGTCTCGGCAATTTGTTTTCCCCAAGTTTTTGTGGTCAGAATTGATCCAAACTGACTGATACTTGGTCAATTGTTTAATCTTGTCAGTTGGACAACTTCTGTTTCATCAAGTGAGAATTTTGTTACTGTTATGCTGAAAAAGACATTATACGCGTATGATGTCTTTTTTCACAGATTTTGACTATTTTGGTTATGCTCACTCTCAGTGGCCCCTTTATGCTCTGTTCACTCACAAAATTTAGTTTGAACTCTGTTTGAGCAAGTTATGGCTAATTTAGGCTTTTCTTGGCAATTTTCCGCTTTTGACTTGTTTTTTGGGTCAATTGTGATCCAAATGGGATGAAACTTGAAATATAACCTCTAGACAGCTATTACAATGGATCTGCGTTAGCAAAGTATCAAAATATGTCCAAAATTAGGTCAAAGACATCATACGCGTATAATGTCTTTTTCATCAATTTGGGTCCAAACTTGATATTTATGCTTCCAACAGTGATTGTAACACTCTTGTCAGGTCAGATTTCAAAAATAAGCAGTGGAAGTGCCAAAAGACATTATACGCGTATGATGTCTTTTGGCCCAGATTTTGACTATTTTTGGTTTTAAGCCTTCTCCAATGTTTATAATTGAGTTTCAAGTGTTTTTGTCAGGTTTGAATGTAAAAACAAGATCTGAATCCAAAATTTCCTATTCTTTGCGTTTCTTGGACTCCGACTTGTCTTTTTTGGGTTTCTTTGAGTGTTAATGCTCTTGTTTTAAGTTGATCTTAGGGTAAAACCCCCCTTCTAAACACTCTGGCAATGTCAAATTTTCAATTTTAGTCTCTATTTAGGTCCTAAGACATCATACGCGTATGATGTCTAAAGTTGCAGATTTCCAGTTTTTCAGCACAGAACTCTTCCAATAGCTCTTTTAAGTGCTCAGCAACAATCAGTTACACAGAAAATTTGTCTGAACTTTGTTTATTGCATTTTTCACTACCAAAGCGACCTTTTTTTTTTTCAGTGATCTAACATGCAATCAAACACATCAAGCAAATAGAACACCAATTGATAGCTCTAGATCAGGATCAAATCAGGCCCTACCTAAGCTACTTCTAATCATAAAATGGATTTTTTGCAATTGAAAATATAAAGAGATTTACTACCACACAAGGAGTAGCAAATGCTTTTTATGTCAACAACCACTTAATCATCATCAAAAACAATCTAATCTAAGCTAAACTAAAAATACTGTCAACACGGAAGACCCAGGAATACCCCACTTCCTAGTATCTCTCGAGACCTTCGGAGTCCACCACTCCTAGATCTTTTCTAACTAAAGTATCCAAAGTAGTTTATATGACTCACCTCGTAGGATTAGTCTAAGGTCACCAACTTAGGGCTCTCGTCCCCGGCAGCGGCGCCAAATGTTAAGGCGGTTACGCCGCTAGCGGAAGCTAAATAGCGAGAACTCAACCAACAACAGAATTTGTCAGACGAGGACGAAGCTTGACCCGCAGGCGCATGGAAACAACTAGGTGGGTGTCAAATCACCTACTCGCCCTTCTAATGACAATCACTACTAAGGAAATCAAATCTAAGTTCTAAAATACGCAAGTGACTGAAATCCGTACTACGAACGAATGCTATACGAAACAGGATCTAGAATCATCGAATCGATCTCAAACTCAAGGGGAAGTCTATACACTAGGTAAGAACAACACCCTAAAGACTTGAACTGCAAAATCAACCTATAACCACTCCGTGCGGCAAACGCGCATGAAGACAGGCCGAAAAATACAGGTGACCGAAACTTGACCCCGATGGTACTAATGTGTAGCTCTACTCGTTGTGGTTCTATTGATATGCTGCACACTCTATTCCGACACACGAGTTGGAAGAAAACTCACACCGAAGCTCGTAGGAACTTACCACACATAGAAGCCGACAGCGTGCACTCTTGGTAACTGTGCGTAGCTCTCACCGTTGCTAACACAATGGTGGTGTCGCTTCTCCAATGGCGGCCCCGTAGCTCGCGTAGCAAGAAGATAAGACTCTCTCTCACTCTCTCTCTCTCAGACACAGTCACGGCGCTCAAAAACTCACTTTGATTAATAATTGAATCCCCCTTTTAGGTTACAAAACTTTGGCTTATATACCTCAGCCTTGGAGGTGAGAACATCTCTAATTATTTACATTAACAGGTGAAATTACTTCGGGATTACAAGCTGGAAACTCAATTGAGTCCCGTTACTTAATGAATGGCTCAAATCAAAATTAATGTCGGAAAGACATTTATTACAATCAATGGTTACAAAATGATGGGTGTGAGCAAAAATGCGGGTGTGATCCTCTGCTGGCTCAACAGTGACCATTGCATTAGAAAAAGAGAGTCAACCTCAACATCCTGCTACACAAGCTTCAAAACATTTCCAAGAAGAAAAGTCACCATTGAATGACCTTCAAGTGCTAGAAGAAGTAAATAGTGACAAAGAGCTTCTGAAATCAAGAATCAAGGTGTCACAGTCAGAAACTAGCAATGAACACCAACAAGCAGCTACAGCAGAAGATAGTAAGCACTTGGAACATGCTACAACCAGTCAAATGACAAAGAAGTTCAACATACAAGAGGATGACAAAGCTTCCAAGGCACAAAAGTCCAAGACAAGTACCAAAAGCAAAGAGGAAATCAGTTACTTGGCAGCCAACAAGAAGATTAAATTCTCGTTGGATGTGCATGAGAAACTGAAATTCAATTTTACAGCAGAGATAGATTGCACTGCCACGACTAATGTCATGTTTTATGGGCTATGGTTACTTCTAGATAAGCCGGAGTTGTATGAAATTCAAATAAAGGTTTCCATATCACATGGAATCGAGGTCACAAGTTTGGGGATTGTAGAAGCCACCCTTAAACTACTGTCAAAGGTCATTAAAGAAAAATTCATAGTGGTGGATTCATAAAAAATGAGCACACATTTGATTTTGTCCAAGAAATGGGCAAAGACAGTTGAACAAGAACCTGGATTTTCAACAATGGTCATCACAACTAGATCTCAAGAAAGCCAGCCTACGACCGCTCCAAGATTATCGGCTGCTGACAAAGGCAAAGCCAAAATGAGCCCAGAAATGTCCTACCAACAGAAGCAGTCCCTTAAATCAGAGTCTTCAATCCAACCCAGAAAAGTTCAAGACAGAGCTTCTACATCAACTGACCACATGCTTCCACATGAAAGGCAGACTCCAAAGAAAATCTTTCAATCAAAATACCCTACACTGCAAGATCACTGCCGCCAAAGGTTTTCAAAGGTCTACATTAAAGCTGAAGAAATCAAAGTCAAGGACCCAATATGGATCACTGATCCAAGCCAATTGACGAAAGGTAAACACATGGGATGGATAGCCTCCCACTAGAGCTTAGCAGAGCAAGGCTATTATGAGGGTCAAAAGAAACTTTGGTTACCAAAACTACAGACCTCGGCTTATGCGGTGGATAAAGGTTTCAAAAAGCGTCCCCAAAAACAACAAGGCTCATATTCCTCTCACCAAAGGAGACCAACCAACAAGGCCCGTCACAAGTACATAGGAAATTTTAAATCAAACTGGCCTTCACAACATCATCGGACTTCATCGGTACTAAATCCCACAAATGACACTCTTGTACATCTCAAGACGACATCACAAACATCATGGAAAGTACCATCTACAATTCTTCAAGCACAAGGTTACTATCAAGGAAATCGGAGAATCTGGCTACCAAAGATTCTAGGTAAACATTCTTCAATCAGACGACTTCAGCTTGAAAATAATCGCAATTTCACGGAAGGCAAAATCAAGGACAATGTCACAGTCAAGGCAAAGGATATCTACAAAGACATGCTAATCACAGGATGCAGATACAAATGGGTGCCAAAAGAACAACACATACTGAAGAAGATTGAAGTCATCTCTAGCTCTCAAGAAATGTCAAGACATGATGGACAAAGTGTTACGGAGAATGGAGCGAGCCAATCTTCTCAACCAAGGGACCAACAAAAACAAAAAGAAATTTTGACAACCAAGGTCACCCAGGTATGGCAAAAGAAACCAATATTGCCAGTATGGTCCTTTACAAATCCTCTCTTCGAGGATGGGAGTTTTGAATTTCAAAACCTATTCTTGGTCAAAAGCTCCTGAGAGTAAGTCAAGTTGCCATAAAAATCATGGCATAAGAGTCAAGAGTCGGGCAGATGAGCCACTAAATGAGCAAGCGTCAGACCCAAGCTTCATGTCTTAATATTTTTGGTGGTCTATGAGTCTAGATATTTAGATTATAGCTCAAGCTGGAAGAGTTGGTCATATTGTAAAATGGGGTCGCTCATGTTGGATAGGTGAGCATAAGAGTCGAAGTCTACTATTTTAAATGGTGGAGTGGCAAAGTAGTCCAAAAAACACTCACGCACATGAACACATTGAGGAGAGTGGACAAAACATCGTCGACAAAAACCCTTCTTGTGAGTAACAGCAGCTCTTGAAGTCAAATATATTTTTGCTTCTCTAGCTACGTTCACTCCTGGAAGCACCCATTCAAACTCCTCTCGCACCGCATATTGTTTCCCGTGCATCTATCTGTGCAAGCATATATAATGTCCCATCATTGGACGTTTTCTTTTGACATGATTTGTGTTCCACCCATGCACTTACACAACAAAATGATGATGACAAAGCGGTAACAGGTTTCATAAGCATTTGCTCAACAACAACAACTCTGACTTCAAGCTACTAACACTTATCCAATGTATATCCTGTCAATAATAGTAGCCATACATCCATAAGTACTTTAACTCAACAAAACTCGGTTACATCAGAACATAAGTACATATAGCCTCACATTTAATTGTGACTAAAGGCATTTTTTTCCCACTGGGTTTTTCCCTTTAGTCCTATCCAAGTATCCAAGACCTTCATTTTGTAATATATGCCACATTTTATTTTTACTATTTTATTTTTCTTCAACTACATGCTCATCAACTAGAAGATCAAAGGGGAACGGCCCAGAAAAATGTCAAAAAGGCTTCAAGATTACAGGTACACGTGCAGGATGACACCCAAAGAACAAACAATCCAAAGCTACCAAAATAAAGACTTGCTGCAACAACAAACCTCACTCGATTTATTCACGCTACAACAACAAATCGGAGGGGGAGAGCTATGGCTTCAACTACACTACATGTACAAGAAAAAGGTACCTCTACAACATACAAAGCATCTGGTAGAAGCAACTGCAACAACAAAAGCTTCAACAAACACCAAAACATGAAGCACTCGTCAAGGCCACTGCAGACATAGGGTCTTCGGGAACGACAAGACTTCAGAGGGGGAGAGTGTTGACAGGTCAACCTTTCAACAACGCTTCCACAAAGATTCCATGAAGATTCCTCAAAGATTCTCTAAAGATTCCAAATAAAGATGCTGATGACGAAGATGGATGCTTTTATGTGAAGATACAAGCTCATGAACATCATCAAATATCCCGTTATTATCATTTTGAGCCATTACGGCCACTTTTGTAATGTTTACGAGAACTTCATATTTTAAGTTGGCAATTGTATTTTGGCCACAGATGCTTGTTGGATGAGCAAAGCCAGCTCACAATGTTTTAATTAAGCTCTATAGAAGCCTAGGGACAAATCAGGTCATTTTGATCGGACATTAGGTTTTCTAAGGCTTAGAATATAAGCAAAAACCTAAAGGTTTGTAAGGGGACTTCTAATAATCTGATCTTCTATGTCGCTGGGAGACTGCGAGAGAGGGAGAGAGTGTGTGTGTTTGTGCTATAGAAGCTACGATGGTCGGAATTGCAAATGGAGAGCAGTAGTGTGTTGCCCACGAGGTGAGCTACGCATTGATGCTTACATAACGCGCGTTCGTCTGTATTTTGGCAGATTCACCCGCGAGCTACTTTTGGAGTTTCGGTGAGTAACTGTTGTTCGTTTTTCTATTTCAGCATATCCACGCGATCAGAGCGAGTAGGGCTACACATTAGGTACTTTAGTTTTCAAAAACGTGGACCTGCGAAAACCGGCCAGACATCCTACGCGTTTTCTGCACGGAGGGTATTGGGTAGGTTTTTTTGGTCACAGACCTTAGGGAGAGTGGCCTATTGGTGTTGATAGGATATCCCTCAAGTTTCATAACGTTTTGAGAACGTCTAATGGGCTTTTGGATTGCGGTAGCATCATAGGAGACTCTCACATTCACAGAACCAATGGCATGTAGATTTGATATCTCTGTAGGAAGTAGTCATTAGTCGGTCGAGTCGAGGTTGACAACCTTTGCTTGCTTCCACGCGCCTGCGGGTCGAGCTCCGTCCTCAGTTGACATTATATGTTAGATGAGTTATCGCTATGTTGACGTTCGTTGTGGCGTATCCGTCCAACAGGGTGTCAAGTTATTAGCATTCAAAGTTTTGTCAAGGGCCAGGTTTGTGTCGGGTTGGTCGTACTGGTAGACGTGTCGTTTGATGTTTTTTGATCTTTACTACGAATAGTATTCATTCTATGCAATGTATGGAGCTAACAAGAATTAACTACTCGTCAAATAGTTTTGGACTGCAAGTTATGGCCAGTCAGAGATTGACTGCGGTTTCTTGAGGTTGGTTGCAGATGAAATTTAGCATTTTTGTGGCTTTCGATGGTGAGCCTAGAAATCTAGAAATGTGGCAAGGAGCAAGTGATGTGAAGGTGAAAAGCGGGAGTCTCAGCAAGGCTTTGCGGATCGATAATCGGATCACCCAGTGGCACTTGGCAAGCGGAGCAAAAGAGTCAAAAGAGGGTTCTTTTTAAAGAACTTGTGAAATTTCTTGGGGCTTGGAGGATGTCCACCCAAGGGGGTGCCACATGGCACGCCAAAAACACCACATGCGCTTCTCAAGAGCTACATGGCGGGGTATTTGGGCTAGGTCGTGATGCCCATTTGAATGATTTGACAAGAGCAGGGATCGCCCTCCTCTCGTGGGCGATGGAGGGCTTGCTAAGGTGCTTCATTTGTTGAGGTTGGTGTCGCATTGGGAGCGCTTCGTACTATTTTGGCAAGGGCCAGTGGCCTACGGTAGTAGCTGAGAATGGTGGTGGGTTGTAGTAGCAATGGGGAGCTGATGATGTGGGAGCTCGAGGGGCTTTGTCCCGTGCCCACCGTGGGCAACACCATTTTGAAGGGAAAAGGGGGGGGGGGACCCACTAGCGATATCGCTAGTGCTAGGGGGGCAAACCTGCATCAAGTGAGAGAGAGAGAGAGAGAGAGAGAGAGAGAGAGAGAGAGCGAGAGAGAGAGAGAGAGAGAGAGAGAGAGAGAGAGAGAGAGAGAGAGAGAGAGAGAGAGAGAGAGAGAGAGAGAGAGAGAGAGAGAGAGAGAGAGAGAGAGGGTAAAGTGGGTGGCCAAGAGGGGGCAAGCCAAGAGGATAAAGCAAAGGGAAGAAGGATCATATGAGAGACAGAAGGAGCAATCGGACAATCAAGGCCAAAGCCAAAGCCGGACAAAGAGTGCACTAAAGGGGGTCCAAAAGGGCAATTTCAAAGGCCATTCAAGGCGGCCAAAGGTGATTAAGTGCTCAAAGCTCAAGGCTAGGATGAATTAAAGGTGAGGCGAATCAAGATGGGGCAAATGAGCACTAGCAGATGGAGTTAGAGCATGCAAGCGGATCAAAAATTTCCAAAATTGAAGTGCTAGTGGAACAAATAAAAGTGAAGTTTCTAAAAATGACCAGAGCCTCCCTATAAAGGCCATTTTTGTATCAATTTGGGGGTCTTCTTGGGCATTTTTGTGTGGGAAAATTGGGAGATTTTTTGGAGAACCGACAGTAGAAGGGAATTCTAGAGCTTGAGAGCAGTTGGAGAAGACAAGGGAAGGGCTAGAAAAGCAATGAGAGCACAAAATGATTGGATGGGGGTGCAACTTGGGGGGGGGTTGCAATTTGAAGGGCATACCGAAGTGGGTGTATGCAATGAAATTGTAAAAGAGAAATAAAAAATCTTAAGATGTATCTGCTTTCAGTTGTCAGGATCTCTTGAGTTTTGAATCTCTATATATTCTTTTCATATCAATTTCTAGCATTCTTATTTGCAATGTGCTCTCTCTTAAACTCTCTTTAGTCACTAGTGTGACGTGTATTAAGACCCTAATTAAGTCTATCTGCAATCTTTATTCCGATTTTAAGAGTGTGCTAAGCTCTTGTCTAAAGCCACAGTGCTTTCTTGGTTGACCCTCGAGAACCGTGAATTTTGACAATTTGGTGAACCCGACGTGAAATTGATCGGGGTAGATGGATCCAGCCATGTCATCAGACCAAGATAATGGGATGCAGCAATTTTCTGCACTTATGCATCAACAACATCTACAAAATCATCATATGAAGACTCAAAGCTTGGAAAGAGAAATGGAAGCTCACATTTGTGAAGCTAGGCAAACACGGATAGATAAAGTGGGGCGGTTTGCAGACCGTCATGTTACCAAATTTTGTCAAGTATATGAACGGGCTATGGAAGATAAGGGAGCAGATGAACATGCTGCAATGGAAGAATTTGTGGTGGTAGTTGTGCTTGAACTACGGGCACAGGTTGAGGAGCTTCGGACTACGCATGGGAGAACCTAGGAGGAGTTCAAACAAGTTCTCAAAGACGAATACTTTCTTGAAGATAAGGAGAGTGTTACAAAGAAAAGCTTCTAAAGTGGGTGAAACACCACAATAAGGGGCTTTCTGCACCTAAGTTGCTACAGGAATTTGAGAAAAGATTTGGTTAGTTATCTGCCATCGAGCGCACTGCTTTGAATTTTGAAAAAAGATAGAATTGTTTGTGCAGGCTGCATACTTAAAACTGCAAAAGAGCTTAGTGGATCTCCTTGAGGATCCAACAGGGGAGTTAGGGCTGAAGTCAGATTGGAAAGAAGTGATTGAAAATATGGTGGTGAAGCGATAGAAAAGGATGGACAAGTTAGTCAAGATGAATACATATGTGGAAGAAAAAGAGGAAGAGATCCATGTGTTATTAAAGGAGAAGACCCCAAATCTAGAGGAGTCTTTCATGGATGAGCTTGTGAAGGGAATCCAGGAGTTAAACATCAATTTGAAAGTTGTAAAGTTGGAAGAAAAAGGTTCAACATCTCAATCAAAACAAGGCGGTCCACAGAGGGGAAGTGGTAATCAAAACTGCATGTGGTGCGAGAGTCTTGATCATGTTACGAGTGAGTGTGATGATTTTGCAGAAGCGAAGCATAAAGACGTGGTTTTTTGGAAGGATGGGCTAATAAATCTTCACAAAACACGTTTGCCCTTAAAGACCAAATATGGGAAAGGAGGTATGAAGAAGAGTAAGAGTATGGAAGAAGTGGTGCGAGAATATCATGCAAGTGTAGCTGAGGCATTGACTTATGGAGTGAGAATTGAAAGCAACTTACAAAAAAACCTATTGAAGTTTCTCACAAAAAAGTACTTTTCTAGCCATACGCTATGACAACAACAAAAAGGGGAAAGGTTGGATATGAGCGGCTATGTCAAGTGGGAAGCTCCATTAGAAAGACTAGTGGGTGGGAGGATCCGATCGACTCCCTCTCAATATACGCATATATAGCAAAGTCTCAAAACAATGAGGCTTTTGTCAAAGAAAAGTGGAAAAGGGAAGAGGATCTGGCAGGAACATCAAAGAAGACAACTAGGTTAGGAGTATAAAAGGAAAAAGAATCTAGCTCAGGTTTGGCTCCTACCCCACCTGATGTTCCAATGGATGAAGCCAAGAAGGAGAAGAAAGCAGGGAAATCTCAAGGCCCATCTTATAAATTGAGATCTGATATTGAACAGGCAATTGATGTTAAGAGGGTACTTGAGGAGCAGATTTTGAAAGTTGAGTGGAGTTTACCCTAGGAGAAATCCTAGGTATTGCAAAGTGGGAATTTCATGACAGCATCATTGATCCTATGAAGAGGAAGCATCAAATATTGTACGGGCTTGAAAATGATCTAGGTAGGACTTGGGGAGTGCAAAACATTTATGAACAAATTGAATCCATATTGAGCAGTGTTAGTGAAGAAGAATTCAGGGATGATGAATGGGGAAGCATAGTCAACAACAACGAGATTCCAAGGCGGTTAAACCATATCAGTTTTCATGAGGATGAGTATTGTAAACGTACCTCAAAGCCATTTTACACAAAATCATTGGGCGAGCTACTACTAATACTTTGGTGAAGACGGGCGATTCAAATGAGCCGATGATTGCATTGGCAGATCATGGTTCAGAAGTAAACCTTATGTCAAAGAGAATATATTTGAAAGGGAAGTGACCCGTTGATGTCAAACATGGGTGGCGTATCCGAGCTGCTAATGCACAGTCAGGTGATTTGTATGGTGCATGCCCTACTGTTAAAGTAACTATAGGAGATGTAAGTGATGAAAAAAATTTCTTTGTGCAAGAGAACTCAACTTATCCAATTATATTGGGACAACCTTATATTACTAGGGTGCAAATGGAAACAAAGGTTTTGGATGATGGATCTGCATATTCTAGGATCCGAAGTCAAAATGAAAAGAAAGTGGTACAATTTCTAACTTTTTGTGTAGACCATGCCAGGAACAGGTATACCTTAAGGGATCATCCATTGCCAAAGTTGACAAAGGAATTTAAAGAGAAGACGAGATTCGTGGATTTTTTCCAAGTGCCATTGTAAAGCGAGACTATGATGGTGCTTTGAAGGAGAAGTTCTCGCTGACAACAACAAGTGTTTAGAGAGAGGCGTTTTCTTTAGGATTTTTGTGTTTATCTTCAGAAGGATCAGTATCTTATAGGAGATTCAACGACTTATGAAAATGGGAGAAGCAACATGTTTGCAATGCCCAAGGTACGTTTCAAAAATGTGAGTTGTTGAATCCAAATGAAGCAATTTCAGGGATTTTTTGAAGATTATACATTTGTGGACACAACGGGGGAATTGGATGTATCCATGCAATACAATGATCAAGTGAAGATTGAGATTGTTAAGGTAAACTCTCTTGTACTTTAGTAAGTTCCTAGAGAGCCACTCTTGTGAGGGCATCTACATGTAGAGTCACAGAGAGAGTTGGATCCACAGGGAGTTGTAACATTATGAAACAATGATAGAGAAATTCCAAAAGGGTTGTCAGTTCTTGGGGCTAGTGAATCTAGGGGTAGGACTCCATCATTCCATGTCCATTCTCCTCTTATCTCTCTATTCAAGTTCAATTTAGTTGTTTTTAGTTTCTATACTTGTGTTCCTAGTGAATCTTGGTTTGGGGATTCCAAGACTATAATAGTGGTATCACAACTAAGATGAATCTTCTTCTATGAAGGATCCATTCATTTTTACAACATAGATGGGTTCTTGTAGAGAATTCAACAAAGAGAACACCCCTTGGACTACTTGCCTTTAGGGAGATGAAGAAAACAAATATCTCAATAGGGCAATAGAGGAAATCAATGAAGATTTCAACAAGAGTAATATTTTTTTTGAGGAGGAAAATCATAGTATATACATCAATTGCAACTTGTTTCATGCATGGAAAGACTAATCAGGTATTCCAAGGACCCAAAATATGTGACTATTTGAAGAATTATATGCTTGACAAGATTCACACTAGATAATGAGAGGTCATCCATTCTTCTCTCAAGTGGGTAATCAAACAAAAAGATAAGTTGAGTAGAAAAGTAAAAACTGCACTCGCAAAAGATTTGAATGAAGCTATTGAAGACAAAACAAACCAATTGATGCATGTAAGAAAAGGCGCCCTTATCACTGCTTAGCACCACTTCTAGAGTTGACCAACTTTGGTTGCACCATCATGGCCCAACCCCCTTGTTGAACATTCATGTTCGACCAAAAGCACACTTATTGAACTAAAAAACTATCACAACAAACCAGCAACCAAACACACTCACAAACAACAACCATTTGTGCAGGATATGTACAAAACCCTCAACTCATTAGCACACTATTTCTTTTAGGTGAATTGACCACCCCCTTGACTACAACTGATGCACATAAGGCACTAGATTTATATCAAAATACAACTTGAGTTGCACGCCGTTCACCCTTATATGCCTAAAAAGCTTACCATTTTCTCTCACCAGCTGATGGGTGAAAATTGTTTTGCACTTAATATGTACGCGTCAACTTTTTCTTTATCTACTTTTGAAAGGTGAGTTCCAAATACCTCTTGTACTTCATCACCAAATCTCCCTCTTGTATCTTCTTATCCAAATTCATGTCTCACCACCCTTTGATAAACTGGAAATCAACAACCTTGCTAACCATGATATATGTCAAAGATATATGCCAAAGATATCTAACAAGTGAGACCAACTAGTGTGGTCGATCTTAAACTCAAACTCAAACTCCTATGGCTCGAACACCCACTTTATGATCCGCTTTCGTTGGTTGAAATGCAACACCACTGCAAGAAATAGATTGTTAGTCATCATTACATAGAACTTACACACAATGAGATGCACTTTGAACTTCTTGTGAAAGCAAATACCAATGCCATCACCCATTGCTCTACTTTGATGTACGTCACTTTATCGACACTTATCACCCTGGTCTCGAAGTAAAAGGGCTTGTACCTTCTCCCCCTGGGGTGTCCACTAGGAAATATGTAAGATAGCATGTACAAAAACAATAAGGGATTTATAACCAGGTACATTTACAAACTAATGTACTTAGATAAAGGGTTTTTTTAATGTTCAAAGTGAGAATTTTCATACATAAGGTCTACTATTTTTACATAAGGGGAACATATAATACTTAAAAATATACAAGGAAGGAATTATTTAAATACCTCTTGTTTGCCCGTGTTATATGCAATTTTTACATAGTGGACTCCACTGGCTTCTCCCTACCTTCTATAGTGACACCGCTTCAATACTCAGGGGATTCACCATTAAATACCCCCCTAGATAATGTTTTTGTGCGGTGGCACGTGCATAATGTCAAAATTAAAATATATACCTCACTTTTAAAGTTTTTAATGTGTGGGACCAAATCCTACAATGTACATAGTTTGCACGGGTGTAAAAGACGTTTTGAAAGTGCTTACCAAGTGAAAAAATGAGTTTAAACATGACATTTGATTCCAATGACATTTTTCCACATAAATAGGGTTTTTTCCCAGCTCGTTTGGGCTTTTTACTAACAAAAAGGGGGACATTTTTTGGCTAAAAATTGTTTAGAATGGTCAAAAATAGCGTGAAAATAGCTCAAAGTAGATCAAAATGCCACATCAACGATGGTTCCATCTTTTTTCAAGTAGAGTGGAAAGTTTTAGAGCCAAGCATGAGCTCATTTGGGCATATAAGCAAGGAGATACAACCATTCCAAAACAGGATGCTAGTGCAGTTACGTGCTGCTTCCACTACATGTTCGAAGCTGTGAGGCCCTCAATTAGGGTTTCCCCTCTTCAAATAATTACTTATGATTTTCTAATGAAGTTGTGAAGATTCCATGAAATGGTCACGAGAAAGAATCAAACAGACAATTTAGGGTTCTTAACAGGCTGAAAGAGCACTGCATCTATGCAATTGGGAGCGATGCTACACCTAATCTTCACACACACAAGAGTTTTGAGTTAATCTTGGTTCTTTTTCAAAGTGGAGATTTCATGGCTGGAGTTTTGTTCTTTTAAGTGTGTTTTTTACTTCAAATTGACTACGCCTTGCTTGATATTGTTACAAATTCTCACAGTCGAAGGCCTGACGCTTTCCTAGTCGCACTGCACACTTCTTGACACATTTTTGGTGAACTTGAAGCGAAGTAGGCTAGGGTGAGGGTTCAAAATCTTCATTGAAGATCTCAAAAGAAAGTTTTATAGATATGTAGCAACAAGAGCAATAGGGGGTTCAATTTGATCGAGTCACAATGCAAATGTTTCAAGCTTTTGTGGTGTTTATGCAGCAGGAGCAAGCTGCGGAAAGGAGGTAGCTTTTATCAACCAAAAAGTGCTTCAATCTGTGGTGAAGAAAATGGACCAATTTAAAGGTAAATATGTAACAAAGTATCTTTGTGAATATGTAAAGGAGATGGAGCCAAATCGAGTGCCTGAAGCAGAGATGGTACAAAGTTTTGAGCTAGTTGTGGTTCCTAAGATCAGAGAGCATGTAAGGGGAATTAGAGATGAGCACGAGGAAACTTGGGAAGCATTAAAATTAGCCTTAAAAGAAGAATATCTCATGGAAGACTCCAAAAGGGTGACAAAGAGGAATTTTTTAGAGTGGGTAGTTAGAACAAAAGAGGGACTGTCACCTACCGAACTGTTAAGGGAATTTGAACACCGCAATGATTAACTTTCAAGGACTAAAAAGGCTACCCTAAACTCGAAGAAGACAGAGCTATTTTTGCAGGTAGAAGGGATATTCAAGAGAAGCTAGAGTAGAACTACTTGAGGACAAATATAATGAGCAAGGCTTAAAGACTGATTGGAATGAGGTCGAAGACACCATTTCACTAATAGCTAAGTGACAACGACAAAGAGATAAGATGATAGTCAACCCTACTCAAACCCCAAGTGTTTCCTAGAGTCCTGTAAAGCTTGTTATTGTGGTTCCGAAGAGTGACAAGTCCATTCTAGATGGTATTGTCTAGGGAATGCAAGAGCTAAAGTTAAAGCTTACAAGGCTAGAAGAAAAGGGGCAACCATCGGGTCAACCTACAGGGCAACGACCTCAAAGAAAAGAAGGTTTTGTAAATAGATGCATATGATGTGATAGTATTGACCATGCAAGGAGGGATTGTGAACGTTTTAAAGAGGCCTTACTGAAGAAGCTTGTTTTCTTTAAAGATGGTAAGATTCACTTAAGCGAAACAGGTAAGCTCTTGGGGACAAACTTTGGTAAGATGGTAAGATTCACTTAAGTGAAACATGTAAGCACTTGGGGACAAACTTTAAAGATGGTAAGATTCACTTAAGTGAAACAGGTAAGCTATTGGGGACAAACTTTGGAAAAGGTGGGATGAAGAATCTAGTTGAGGACATGGCTATTAGCCATGCCATCTCAATGGTTGAGGCAACCGCCTATGGGTTGAAGGTGGAGCATATAACGCAAAAAGGAGTCAAGGTTGGAGAAGAAGCATCTAATGGGATTGGAGAATTGTGGCCATGGGAAATAGAGTCTGCTATGAAGGGTAAAATGACTAAAGAGGTCTTGCATGAAACTGGAGATTGCATTCGGCTAAAAACAAGTTGGAATGACCCTTTAGACTCATTGTCAGTGCATGCTTACATTGCCAAATGTCAATCCAATGAGGCAATTATCAAAGAAAAACATAGGCGTGAGAATGGGGATGAAGGGCCTTTAAAGTGGGCTACAAGGAGTGGAGATAGAAATAACACAGTGCCTCCTAGATCAACTTCCCCGCAACATATGCCTATCCCTGAAGTGCCTATGCAAGAAGCCTCTACAGAGAAGCAAAAGGAAGCAACAAAATACAAAGCAAAGGGTCCCGCCTACAAACTCCAATCTAATATGGAGGCAACAATTGATCTCAAAAAGGTTATGGAAGAGATATTTTAAATGATAGGGTGGAATTTACCTTGGGTGAGGTCCTTGGAATAACAAAGAGGGAGTTTCATGAAGAAATAATTGATATCATGAAGAGGAAGCAACAATGTCGTTCTAAATCTATCCATGTATAGGGTGAAGAAGAGGCTTTAATTTATGCACAAGGAGTACATGCCTATGGTGAGAAAGGGGAGGAGTAAAACACATCTGCTTCTTGGATATGAAGATGAAGACGAGACCACATACAAAAGTTACTACTTAAAGAGTCATTGGGCAAGAGCAGATACTCAAACCCTGGTAAAAGTGGGAGACATAGAAGAGCCATACATTGTGTCCATAGATCATGGGTCAGAAATTAGCCTCATGTCAAAGATTCTTTATCAAAAAGGAAAATGGCCAGTTGATATAAATCATGGATGGATGATTTGTGCAGCAAACAACTCATCAAGGGAGTTGTACGAAGCTTGTACAAATGTTAAAGGTGACTATAGGGGATGTGAAAGATGACCAAAATTTCTTTGTGCGGGATATGTCTACATACCCTCTTATCCTTGGGCAAACATACATCACTGCTACTGGCATGGAAACCAAGGTAATAGAAGATGGGTCAGATTATTCTAGGATAAGGAGCAGGGATGGAAAGTGTGCAATGTAGTTCCTTACTGTTTGTGTGGACCATGAAAGGAACTATGAAAGTATTAGAGAGAAACCCTTGCCAAAGACAAACAAAGAATTCAAGGACTACAAGGATATGAGGGCTTTTGGCCATGTACCATTGTAGAGAGGGATTGCAGTGGTACAAGAAGAGAAAAGATCTTGCATGATGTAATGGAATTTGCCTATTCAATTTGAGAGTAGCGGAGTTTAATGAGAGTACTTTCAAGAAATGATTTTGTGAGCATAGCGGGTAGACATAATTGAAGATAGCAACATAATTATAGCAATTAGTTAACTTGGCATAGACAATACTTTTGCAAGAGAGAGAATTTAGAGAACATGAAAACAGTTGAGGACTGGATTTATGTGGAGCCGGTCCCCCCTCCAATAGGCATTTGTATTATGATTTCTCCCATAAAGAGAGACTTGTTACAATACATTCTTTGTGTTCCTTGTGACCTAGGTGAAGCAATGAAGATGGAAAGCTTCATGCATTACCATCATAGCATAACCTAAACTTGAAGAAAGCTTTAACTATACCAAGCCTCAGTCCCAAGACCTCAAATACCTTCGAAGGTGGAGAGAGCTAGCAGGGAATGAGGGTAGGGAAGAGGAAGAAGAAACATTTCGTAGGAGAAAGAATTAGTTCCTCACTTATCATACTCTTGTTGCTAGCATACATAATAGCATAGTAATGAAGAATAAGTAGATGGCAAGCTTAAGCATTGAAGCATGGCTCTTGGTTGGATTTGCACTCCATAGCCAAGAGTGTTGGTGTAGGCTCTCAACCTTTAATTGCTTGGAGAGGGAGCTCTTCCACTTTGCATAGCACACAATGAGAGTGCTTGTGAGTGTGTGTGGGTGAGTATACCCCCTAAGCACCCCCCTAGCTTGCTTGGGTCGACCCCCCCTTGTAGCTCATGCTTGAAGCTCATTGGACCCCTCCAGGCCTAGCCAATCACAAGCAGAAGCCATTACAAGCAACAGGGATAGCCTTGGGACAAGTGTCCCCCTTTCCCCTTTGAGAGAGAGGACTTGATAAATGAAAAACAAATTAGATAATTCAAGTAATTTATCATTGGACCCCTTTGAAGCCTAGCCAATAGGCTTCAAGCAACACATGAAGGTAACATGGGTAGGGACCTGACACGTGTCCTTGCTGCCTCTTCAAGCTGGGGCTTCCCTTGTGAGTGTGAGTGTGTGTTCTCTCTCTAATCCCTAGGAAAATGGCTCGCCCGCCCTCTTGTAGGGATTCTTTTGACTTTAGGAGCTCAAGAACCTTAGTCATCAAGCATGACAAAGCACTTGGACTAGGGGTATTCCCACAAGCATCTCAGGCAAGCATGTCAAGGCACCTCAAGCACCTCAAGCATGGAGTAAGTCAAGCACCTTAATCAAGCACCTCAAGCAGGACAAACACCTCAAGCACGACAAGCACCTCAAGCAGGTCAAGCACCTCGAGCTTGGGCCGGGTTCCCACCTCAAGCTCAGCCCTAGCTTACCTAAGGTCAAAGGACTTTTACACACATTATTGGAGGTCTTCAATGAAGATAACCCTAAGGTCTTATGCTCCATTGGTTAGCCTTGCTCTTGATAGACCATCTCCCATTTGGGCCCCTTTACTATTGGCCCCGTGTTGAGATAGATCTATAAGCACATGTCTATATCTTAACACTTGTTCCCGTTTATTCTCCCACATTAAGTGATCAATTTAATATGAGAAAATCATTTGGGTTGGTTAGATATTAGATTTTATGACACATGATGTTCATTATCCCTCATGTACCTTGGATCTTGAGGCCTATTCCGGTTCCAAAGGCCCGTTTGCCAAAACTCATTGATTTGCTTAACGAAAAGAGCAAGATGGGTATTTTGGAACCTTCTTGTGCTCCATATTCAAACAAATGGTTTATAATTCCAAAGAAAAATGGTTCTTTACGCTTTGTTCAGGATATACAACTTGTAAATAGGGTGAAAGTTAGAAATGTGGGTACAATGCCAGTTGTAGATGAGTTTGCAAAGGCATTCGCAGGAAGGGGAATATATTCTATGGGGGTTTTGTACTCATGGTATAATCAGTTTCAACTAGCAATGGAAAGCAGGGACCTGACTACCATGAGAACACCTTTGGGTCTGGTAAGCATGTGCACCTTACCTCAGGGAGAAACTAATTCAGTTTCACATATGATGAATGGTATGAACAAAGTCCTACGTTACTTCATACCGCAAACTACAATGCCCTTTCTTGATCATGTGCCAATTAAAGGATGTGATTTAGGTGATATAGATGTGGATTTGTACTTGAGGGGGTGTCGCAAGTATGTGGAAAATCATATTAATGATTGTGATGAGATCTTGTCAAGATTGGAAGAAGTGAACCTTACCTTGTCTAGGCAAAAGTCATTGTTTGGTGTGAGTGAAGTTCTTACTGTGAGACATATGTGCGGGCCATATGGTAGAAGTCCTTGTCTTGCAAAGGTTGATGTAATGCAAAGAATGAAAGAGACATGTATTAATGTAACTGAGGTTTGAAGGTTCTTGGGTGCATGTGTGTTCTATGCTATCTGGATTCCACATTATGTGCATGTGGAAGAACCTTTGTATCAACTTTTGAGGAAGAACCAAAAGTTTCAATGGGAAGAAATGCGTACCCATGCCATGAAAAATTAAAGAAGTTGTAGCTTATGTCTACAAATTTGAGGAAATCAAACTATGAATGTGGAAGATATGTAATTGTGATAGTGGATACTAGCCCCACAGGAATTGGATGGGCAATTGGGCAAGATGATGATGATGGCAAGCGGTATGTGGTGAGATTTAAAGAAAGAGTCCTAAGTGCTCATCAATGCAACTATCCACATCTAAAAAAAGAGTTATGGGGAGTAGTCACAACTTTGAAATGTGACAAAGAATATTTGATAGGAGAAAATGTATTAGTGGTGTTAAAAGCAAGCTAACATAGACATCACAGATACCATTTTTCAGAGTTCTCATTGTAGAACACTCATTATTTTGATAAATCAAGAATATTGTAACTCCTATTTTCTTGGATAAACTTTGTAATTAATGAATCGAGGCTAGAAGCTTCTAGATTGTATCAACCTGTCATTACTCATCTTTGGTAGTACTCCCAAATTATTAGTTTTAACCACCAAAGACCTTGGCTAAGGTATAAAAGTCAATTTATGTAAGGTATTATGAAGTTTTTGGATAATGAAATACACAGCGTGAGATAACGACGCTCACCTCTCTCCTTTTCATTCCTAGTCCCTCCCCAGTTGTCACATTGCAGTCGTGTTTGTGGCATTGCAACCGCAGGTAAGAGCTCTACACATTGACGTAAACACAACACAGTATTTTGTAGCTTTTGGCATCACCAACCCGTGGCCTAATTTCATCATAACTAGGAATTGACACTTTCAAATAAAAAACTAAGCATAGGCGGGGTATTGGGCCATCATTGCTAAGCATTTAAATGCATTCTAGGTCGAAAACGACTAGGTCAAAAATCGACTGTTGTTCATAATCATGATTTTGGAACTTGACCTAAAGTGGGGTTTGAGATTATAAGCATGTGTGCTTAGGTCTTATAAAATTTTCCTAGAAGCTTACTTACATTTGGATGTCATCTGATGCTATAACGGATGTGATTTGTTTGCCGATGAGCGATTGACTTTTGGTGATTTCAGTCACTTGAGTGTAGCTTGAGTTAGATGTGAGTAGTTAGTTTTTTTCCGAGAGATTGACAACCTCTTGTAGCCTCTATGCACTAGTCGAGTCAGCTTCATCCCATGGATTGAAAATTTAATTGTGGTTCTCGCTAATATTGTAATAAGATAGGATGGTGAGGGTAGACATGCGTCCCACATTTGGCGCCACTGTCAGGGATTGAAGAGACCTAAACTAGGGAAAAACACGAGCGTCTTGTGAAGTTATCCTCTAACTTCCTCTAGGATCTCCTAGAGGAAGTTTTTGACTCTAGGATCTCCTAGAGTCAAAAACTTTCTTTTAGAAACCGCATAGCTTAATATTGTCATCTTTTGCGTTGTAGAGTTAGCTTGGAATTAATCGTACTTGCCAAGTGTCTTTAGGATCGTAGGACTGTAGGATTAGAGTAGGATTTTGAGAATGATTGATAAACGAGACAAGTCTTAAGATCAATGCTCAGGAAACCATAAAAAACAAGAAAACGAGTGTTTGTGAACATGCCGGCCAATCAACACACTCCATTAGACAACATTTCGAACAATGAGCTCATCAAGAGCTTTTTGTGTTGTCGTAGTGGCACCACATTAAGTATGCTTATCAAGCAAGCATGCTTTCGTAAAGGCACAACTTTTGGCGTAAACATTTAACCAATATTTTGCAAGGCACAACAAATTTCTCCAGTAGCCGATGTTGAGCAATCTCATCATGAGTCTCATTGTCCATATCGAGGTCTTGAACAACAGGAGACAACTCTTTTTAAAAAAATCCCACTCAAGCACTTATTGTGCGCTCTGAAGTGCATCACATCCGGCATACGTCTTAACCAAAGCTCTACTACCTCGAGCACTTTTTCTACTGCATTTGAAACCCTGGCTGTAACTAAAAACTCCAAAATGGCACACCGACTCTGCGGACCGGACAGGTACAGAACCGGCCCCTGGTGAATCTTTAACAGCCAATATCCTAGCAACCGTAAATTCGATTGCTGATCTGAAAAGACCGACGTGCTCCACAAAGTGAGCACTTCAGGCCCGTGCATTCATTTCATTTCTTTCACCTCAGCTGTAGTTGCCCAATCCAGTACGGATCTGCATTAACTCAAACTTCAAAGAGCCATAACTTCTTCACCGTAGCTCCAATCGACGAGCCGTAAAGACAGGCCGGTAGAGCACTTTAAGCACTACAATTCTAGACCATGATCTCTCATCTGTGGTCACTACAAGAATACTCATTTTTGGCATCATTGAGGCATCTGTTGGCCCTTCTAAGCCGCATCTAGCATACATTAAGCATTGAACTTGTCTTGTTACTAGGCCTTAATTATTGTTCATTAATCATGTAGGCTTCAAACAACTTGATGTGCATTTTTCTAGCATCTTTCTTAGCATGGGAGGGGAGCTGCACGACATCCACCCCCTCTGAACCTGCACAGCCTCCGGTCTGTGCCAACTGTATTTATAAAGCATCATCAAGAGCATCATCAGACTCATCGTCTGATGCATACATAACATTGTCTTCAGGAGGTTGATCTGTGTTAAAGTCTCCAATATTAATCTCACCATCTTGTTGCTTAAACAACTTAACTCTTTTCCCTGCAATAGGCACCTTGAGCTCAGTGCCATCAAGCTCGCATAACTTGTAGGTCGCATTATCATAAACATGAAGTACTACATATGGTCCGAACCATCGTTTAACCATCTTTCGCATAGCAGTGTACTGGTTCTCTAGGCTACTGTCATATACAAGGACCCAATCCCCAACTTTAATAGCACGAGGTCGTAGTCTGTGCTTACCATCAAACGCTGCTTTGTTCTTCAACCTTTCTTCCTTAAGCATTACTTTAGCCTGTTCAATATCTTCTTGACGTCTCTCAAGTTGGCATATGCGCAATGCAAGCAAATCTTCTGTAGACATACATTCTTCCCATGGCATTATGGTCCAGGAGATAACTGCTTTCTGTAGGCATAATGGGTTTTTTCCCGTACATTAGCTCAAATGGCATAAAACGTGTAACAGAGCTATGTGTAGTTCGATCAACCCATAAAGCAAATGGTAAGAGTTTAGGCCAATCACCAATATGTCCCTGGCATGCCTTTGCTAAAGCTTTAACAATAGGAGGATGCCCTCTTTCACTTTTTCCATTACCCTCTGGATTGTATGCTGTAGTGAGAGCCAATTTAATGCCCACGCTGTAGTGAGATCAAAGAAATCCCTACCTTCATCTACATCAAGCTCTCCTCTATCAGCAGTAATTCTACCAACACATCCATACCTGGAAATAACATCCTCAGGCAAGAAGAAGATCCTCTCTTGCAAGAACAATATACCGCATCTGCCAGACACCTACTGGCATGGTAATCAGGTCCACCACCCACTTGTAGTGCATAGCCAGCGGATAGGTGGGATGCAATCCATCTTGATGTCTCACATTAGAATATTGTTGGCATATTAGGCATGTCTCCACAAACTGAGCCACATCTTTATACATACCTTTCCACCAGTAGCGATCCTTAATCTTGACAAAAGTTGCCCAGACCCCTCTATGTCCAGCCCATAAATTTTCATGAAACTCTTTGATAACCTGCTGTTGAGTCGCTTTATCACAAACAACCCGCTGCGGTACTCCTTTAGAGCGTTTGGGCTACTTCCATAAATGGCCATCCTTCAGAAAATAGCCGTAAGCTTTCTTTCTTATCTTTTTGTACTCTTGATCCGTCCACCCTTCATGCTTAGTAAGAGTGCTAAGGTAGCGACCAATCAAAAGCCATTCTCCTTCATAGAACTCTTCAAAAAATACCTCAAAATTATGAGCAATATTGCCACAATTTGCATGCAGATAAGAAGACGAATAGAACTTCAAGCCAACATCATCACTTGTGGTCAGCATCTCTTCTTCATCTTCGAATCTAGCTCTCGATAACATATCTGCAACAGGATTGTCTCTACCTGCAATATGACAAAATTCAGAATTAAGAGATTTAATGTAGGCTATCCATCGCAGCATAGCAATATCCGGAGTAGAGCAATTTGCAATCATCCCTATCAGTGGCAAGCAATCTGTCTCTACCATGATTGAAGCTCCAATAAAGTATTCTTTATCAGACCTTCGAGTAGTAGCAACGCCCCAAAGTTCTCTCTTAACCTGTGGGTAGCCTCTTTGGCGAGCATTGAGCACTTTTGCTCCAAATCGAACCGCATACCTGTTACCTTCTTCATCATCTTGACCTATAGCCCAGCCAATACCTGTCGGGCTAGTGTCAACTGTTAAGATTACTGGCCTTCCTCATTTGTAGTCAACTTTCCTCAAGGTCAGAGCCTCAAGGAGCATCTTCTTTAATTTCCTCATAGCTCGTGTGTGAACTTCTTCCCAAAAAAATCTTTGACCTTTTCTCAACAGTTGATAAAGCACTTCTGCAACATGAGCAAAATGTGGCAGCCAAATAAGATAGAAAACACATGCACCCAAAAACCGACGAACTTCAGTAACCGAAGATCATGTTTCCTTTATCTTTTGAATATCTTCTACTTTAGCCAGACTTGGCCTTCTACCTTCTGGACTGCACATGTGCCCTACAATTAGAACCTCTTTGGCACCAAAAGTTGATTTTTTCCCTGAAAGTGTTAGGTTAACTTCTTCAAGCCTGTATAAAATAGCATCACAGTCAGCAATATGTTGAGCAACAAACTGTCGGCACCCCCTCTGATCTTTTACCTCATCTTTTGAGCTTTCCTCACAGCCCTTAATCAGTAGATCATCAATGAAAGGCATAGTAACATGTGGGATAAAGTCCCTTAATACCTTATTCATGTCGTTCATCATATGAGCTACAGAATTAGTAGCACCCTATGGTAGAGTGCACATCCTTACCAATCCGAGAGGTGTACTCATCGTAGTAAGATCCCTACTCTCCAATGATAACTGAAATTAATCATATCCAGAATAAAGATCACCCATAGAATAAATTGACCTACCTGCAAAAGCCTCAGCAAATTCATCCACAATTGGGCCGGTACCCACATTGCGTATTGTTACCTTATTAACAGGCTGCATATCCTGTATGAACCTTAAAGTACCATTTTTCTTCGGAACAGTGAACCATCGGTTAGAGTATGGCGCACATGATGGTTCCAAGATTCCCATTTGTATCTTCTCATTAAGCAAATTGATAAGCTTTGGCAAGTGAGCTTTAGAAACTGGAATAGGACGTAAGCTCCATGGCATGTGAGGAATAGTGAATATAACCATAGGTGCAACAACACTTGGATCCACACATCCAATTTCACTTGGCTCAAAGGCAAAATCTTTACCATGTTTTTTGAGCATACCTTGAAAACACTTAATTTCCTCTTCGTTGAGAAAACCATCTTCTCCCACCTTCAGTTGCTGCAATGTCTCTTTAGTAAACCTGTGTCCAATGTTCTTAGGATTTCTGAGCATAGGCTGTCGAGAAGCTTCTTTAATTACTCCATCACTTCCCTCTGGTAGAGGTGTAGCCACAGGTCTCACTTTCTTTGCAATTGTCTTGTACTTCGTCTCTACCTGTGCTTCAACTTCTTTATCCAAGTCATCCTCAATATGCATAAGTGCCTCGTATATGTCCAGCTCTTCGTACATGTCCATTGAGTGAACTTTAACAACTTCAGTTCCACTTTCTAACCTGTTCTGCTTGATATCCTCAAGCTTTGACATAGTATCAACATAAGAGATCTCTTCGAAGATTCCTGAAATCACATCATCCGGTTCTAGCACATCACATCCGTGCAAGTCACTTTGAATGCTTGAAACATATTGTTTCTCCCACTTAGTTAAATCATTAAATTTCCTGTAAGATACTGAACCCTCAAATGTCAACCCTAGAAATCCTGAAGAGAAGGTTTCTCTTTGCGAGAACTTCTCCTCACTTGCACCACCATAGTCCCGCTTTATAGTGGCACCCCAAGAAAATCGTGAGCAAATCTTTGTTCTTTAAACTCCTTACGTATCTTTGGCATTGGACGATCACGCAAACTATCTTTGTTTCTAGCATGATCAACACATATAGTTAGAAATTGAACTGCTTTCTTACCATCTTGGCTTCGAACCCTAGCATAGTCCGAGCCATCATCTAGCACCTTAGTTTCCATCCGCACAGCCGTAATGTAGGGTTGTCCCAGAATCAATGGGTAGGAGGAATGCTCCTGTATAAAAAATTTCTGCTCATCACACATATACCCAATAGTTACCTTAACATTTGTGCATGCACCGTAAAGATCTCCAGGAAACATGTTGGCAGCTTGAATCCGCCACCCGTGATCTACATCAATAGGCCACTTCCCCTTTTGGTGCAAATTTTTTGCCATGAGATTGATTTTCGAACCATGGTCTATGAGAGCTAAGAGAGGCTCCTCAATGTCGCCAAGCTTTACCATTGTTTCTGTCGTTTCTCTGGCCTCGAAAAGTGACTCTTGGGTATAACGTCTTCATCTTCACCATCATTAAAATGCATGTTTCTTACCTCAGGTATAATCGGGCTAGGAACCACCACAGGCTTTGGCTCTTCTTCTTCAAGATCTGCTAAATACTCTTCATAGTCTTCCAAAATTGCTTCAATGTGACGAACCACTTGGCTTTTAACTGGATCTGACTCTTGATCATTCGGTACTTGCCGCTTCCTTTTTATAATGTCGATGATCTCTTCATGGAACTCGCGCTTAGAAATTCCAAGAATATCCCCCAAGGTGAGCTCCACTTTACTATTTAAGATACGTTCTTCAAAAACTTTCTTCAAATCCGTAGCCAGTTCAATATCAGACTTGAGTTTATACGAGGGCCCTTTAGGCTTACCTTGCTTCTTGTCCTTCGGAGCCTCTTCCATAACCACCTCCGGAGCAGGTTTAGGAGCTGACACTTCTTCTTTATTATTGTTGGATCTCGTCTGCCTTTTTGACGTCCCAGCCACCTCTTCATCTCTTTTCCGCTTCTCTTCCACCATAGCTTCATTGGCTTGAGCTTTAGAAATATAAGCATATACTGAAAGAGAGTCCACTGGATTGGCCCACCTAGTAGTTTCTCGAATTGAGTTACCCACCTGGCGTAACTTCCCATACGTTACCTTACCCGCTTCTACTGTCTTTAAAGCATATGGCCACAACTGGCCCTTTGTACCTGTACCATCATCATCTTCCTTACCACAAACTTGCAGCCCATATGTAGCTGCTTCCACAAGGGCAACATTATGCTGTATTTCCTCCACTATCTTCTTCATTCCGCCTCTGCCAAAGTTCGAGCGGAACAGTTCCCCTGTCGCCCTGAGATGAATCTTCTTGTCTTTCCAGAAAACCACATTCTTCTTATAAGCTTCATCAAACTCATGGCACTCTCTCACAAACCTTTGGTCTTCACTATCGCACCACATGCATCGATCCCAATTTTTACGTGGTGGTTGCTGCTGCTTAGGTTCAGAAGTAGACGCCTTTGCAGCTAACCCTTCAAATTTAACAGTTTTAAAATTCAAATTTAGTTCTTGAATACCTTTAACCAGGTCGTCAAGAACAGGCCCCTCCACTTTGGGTATTACAGAGGGCAGCTTCTCTTTAATCTCTTCTTCATCATCATCTACAACCTCAACCACGATTTGCTTGTCAGCTCGCTTCTGTCGTTTAACAATCATATTCACCGCTTCACAGACTATTTTCCAATCCGATGTCAACCCCAATTCTCCTGCCGGGTCCTCTAATAATTGCACCAAATTCTTTTGTAGTCGCGGATCAGGAGCTTGAATAAACAATTCCACCTTTTGATCCTTCAAGGAACGTTGTTCTGCTGATGATAACTGATCAAACTTCTTTTCGAACTCTCGCAACAGTTCTCGTGCATATAAATTTTTACCCTTCTTCTGCACCCACTTCGTAAAACTCTGTCTGGTCACCCGTTGAGAATCCTCCAAAAAATACTCCTCTTGCAGTGCCTTTTTAAAATCCAGCCAGTTCGGTCCTTGAGCCGCTTGAATTTCTTTAATCTGGGCCCTAAGTTCTGGTACTGCAATCAGATGAAATCCTTCCACTGAATCCTGGTCTTCGATACCATTATCTTCCATAGACTGCTCCTACAAATTGCAAAATTTTGAAATATCTCGGTCCTCGAACCTTTGCAGCTTTTCTGTAACACTTTGCCGAGCTTTGCGAATCCGCTCTTGTAAATTATGTTGCTGCTGGGCAGCCTGTTGCTGTTTCATGTATGCTGCAAACTGCTGCATCATCTGCTGCATGGCTGCTTCTTGTGGTGTAGACATATGCTTCAACAATTTTTTCACCCCGGCTCAGTTTCGTGTCGGGTTCACCAGGTGCCGGGGGATATGTGTTCGAAACTTGAGCCAGGTCAGCACCGGGCTGCTGGCTGTGGAAAAATTGATTGAAAAATTATCACACCGTACAATACAACAAAAATTAATTACTCGGTAATACTGTTGACGCACAACACTTGCTTGAAAATTGGTAACACCGACGAAACTGACACGCAATGGAGAAGAAGTGTCGTTAACGACAACATTAAACAGTGCTAATGACAATTAAGGAGCTTAAACTCCCATTACAGATCACTCCGGGCCGTTAATGGCTCCGCAATCCATCAAAAAGAGATAATTAGGCTAATTTACGGACTGACAAGAAAAATCGTATGGTGTCGATTCTATCTGTTGAATTTGCCTTCAATCAGTGTCTATGCCGAAAGTAGTTCTTCTCCTATGACTGCTTACAAGCCTCGCCTTCCCCTTGCCTTCTTTAGCCTTGGTCGAAAGAGAGAGATCGAGAAAGAGTCCTCGCCTTCCTTAGCCTTGGTCAAAAAGAGAGAGATCGAGAAAGAGTCCTCGCCTTCCCCTTGCCTTCCTTAACCTTGGTCGAAAAGAGAGAGATCGAGAAAGAGTCCTCGCCTTCTCCTTGCCTTCCTTTCAATCCTCTCGCCTTCGTCGCTTACCCTTCCTTAGCCGAGGTCGAGAGAGAGAGAGATCAAGAGTCCTCGCCTTCTCTCCTTCTCCTTGCCTTCGCTTGCAATCCACCTTCCTCTTCTTGCCTCACGTTTTCTTCTCCACACGCCTTTCATGCAAAAATAATCCCTGGTGTAAAAACCTTCCCCTGCTGACGTGGCAGCGCGAAATTCGACCTGCGCCGTTTGCGATGCAACCGGCACCAAATTTGTTCGCCATGGGCTTCTCGACGTAATTTGCTTCTTCGTCGGCGGCATCCGAGAATCACCAAGCTCTCTGTGAGCTAGTCAATCCCTGCGCGGTCGACTGCATGCTTCCCTTTTCGCCATTTCCTTTTTCTTCCACACTTCTTGAGTGGCCATTGGCCATGCCCTTAATTGGGCGGCCATATCTCCTAAGGTTATGGGCGGGCGGCCTAAGCACTTTGGTGTAGGCACCACACTTGGGCATACATGCCGGCGGTAGCCCTCATAAGGGTACCACATTTGGCATACATGCCGGCCAATCAACACACTCCATTAGAAGACATTTCGAACAATGAGCTCATCAAGAGCTTTTTGTGCTTTCGTAGCGGCACCACATTAAGTATGCTTATCAAGCAAGCATGCTTTCGTAAAGGCACAACTTTTGGCGTAAACATTCAACCAACATTTTGCAAGGCACAACAAATTTCTCCAGTAGCCGATGTTGAGCAATCTCATCATGAGTCTCGTTGTCCGTATCGAGGTCTTGAACAGCAGGAGACAACTCTTTTTTTAAAAATCCCACTCAAGCACTTATTGTGCGCTCTGAAGTGCATCACATCCGGCATACGTCTTAACCAAAGCACTACTACCTCGAGCACTTTTTCTACTGCATTTGAAGCCCTGGCTGTAACTAAAAACTCCAAAATGGCACACCGACTGCGCGGACCGGACAGATACAGAACCGACCCCCGGTGAATCTTTAATAGCCAATATCTTGGCAACCGTAAATCCGATTGCTGATCTGAAAAGATCGACGTGCTCCACAAAGCGAGCACTTCAGGCCCGTGCATTCATTTCATTTCTGTCACCTCAGCCGTAGTTGCCCAATCCGGTACGGATTTGCATTAACTCAAACTTCAAAGAGCCATAACTTCTTCACCGTAGCTCCAATCGACGAGCTGTAAAGACAGGCCGGTAGAGCACTTTAAGCACTACAATTCTAGACCATAATCTCTCATCTGTGGTCACTGCAAGAATACTCATTTTTGGCATCATTGAGGCATCTGTTAGCCCTTCTAAGCCGCATCGGCATACATTAAGCATTGAACTTGTCCTGTTACCAGGCCTTAATTACTGTTCATTAATCATGTAGGCTTCAAACAACTTGATGTGCATTTTTCTAGAATCTTTCTTAGCATGGGAGCGGAGCTCCACGACATCGCTGTGTATTTCTTATCCAAAAACCTATAAAAAACTTACAAAAATTGGCTTTTATACCTTACCCAAAGTTTTTGGGTGGTCAAAAGTAATAATCTGGAGTTCTACCGAAGTTGGGAATTGAATGGCTGATACAATTTGGAAGCTTGTAGCCCCGGCTCATTAATTACAAGGTTTAACAAGAAAATAGGAGCTACAATATTCTCGATTTATCAAAATAATAATTGTTTTACAAGGAGAACTCCAAAAAATGGTGTCGACGTTAGCTTGATGCTAACATTCCCCCCCTCCTCGCCTGTGTCGTCCCTTGACACAACTTTATGGGCTTAAGTAATCTTTGGGTTGACGGTGGGCGAGGCGGTCCTTCAGTGCTTCGAGTGCTTTTTGATATCTGATTTTGCATTCTTTGTTTGGCACTTGCAAAAACTGCATGGTGACTTTGTTTTTGAGTTCCACTGTCGAGTAGCCTAAAAATCTTGCTTTGAGGTTTCTTATCACCGACGCAAATATCTTTGTTTGCCAGGTGAAGAAGCCAGTGTAAAATGCCTCCTCGAAATCGAACATATTGTGCGAGGGCAGGAACATGCATCGGACATAAAAGCCATAAAGAACTTCCTCCGAGGGCTGCCCACTTAAATCATAGCAAAGACCTTTGTTCCCTTCCAAAAATGAGAGCCAGGGGGCTCCTATCTTCTCAGGATCATTGAAGACCTGTATGCAAGTAAGTAGCATCCTGCAGATTTTGTATAGCATTGTGCAGGAGAGATCTGGCAGACTTTTGAAGAATGTCATGGCGCCTGTTAGGGTTTTCACCATGTATTATTCTGTTTCTTGGCCTCTCTCTAGAGGTGGCAGCCTGGGAAAATTCAGCCATGTCGGCCTCTTCTTCTGCAGTGCTTTGTGTGCTTGCCACGTCCTTACTCGCGGTATAGGAAAAAATGTTGGATCTTTCTATATGGCTGCAGGTGCTCTCGTGAACAGAATCAAGTATCTTGGATTCTTGTTCAGCCAGCTAAGCGTCCACTTAGGGTGGTCTTGATCTGTGCCATCTTCTTGAATATCCTTGTATAATCTTCCCTTCACCTATAAGAGCTCAACCTTGATGAGAGGGTATGGCAGGGATTGTTGGTACCATTGAGCATTGATTTGATTGGGAGTGAGCTGTGTGATGTGGACAGAGTGTAAAACTGTCAACTCCCAATCCATAGCTGCCTTCCGCTACTCATCTACCTCCAAGGCGGTCTTTTCCTTCAGTGAATCTTCTTCAGCCTTTGATTGCTGGACTATCGGCAATGTGTCTTCCTTTGTGATTTGGACTTGAAAATCTTCTCTTTCACTCGGCTCTATTGTAGACTACGTCTCAAAGTCAAAAAATGAGACCGAGGGGATTTCCACTTGGGGCGGCTCTGAAGTGCCTGCCTCTTCCTGTATGTCTGGCTTTCCATATCTGAGGAGTTGGTTCACTCTTTTCAATTTTGCAATCTCTTTAAGGATCTCCTCCTCTCTTTGGACCCGCATGAGCGCCAGGTCTCTACATTGTGACTACTCCAGCTTCAACTCTAGCTCTAGATCTTTGTATTTCTTTTCAAGTGCTTTATACACCTCATATGTTCCCTTGATTGAGGACACGGCTGGATTTTCTCTTAATTTCCGCAAGAAAGTGGCCTGATCATTAATTCTTTGTTCATAATACTGCAGAGATGTGTTTGCTACATCTAATTGTACTGATCTGACAAAGAGGTGGTGAGAAGTTCGTTTGTCACTTCTGTCAGCTGCTCATTTTTTACCTTGCAGGCATCAAATAGCTTAGTCAGGAGGTCACCTAGCTCCTCCATTTCATTCTGTTTTTTGTTTCGTGCTATTTGATGATGTTCCGCTTTAGTCTTTAGCTCTTGTACCCGATTTTGGAGATCAATAATTGTAGCCATTCTGTCTTCGAGCTCGCCTTGAAGAGCATCGATGACCATTTGTAATTCTTTGGCTTTAGTACTGTAGTTAAAGGCTGCTAAGCGGAGTTTCTCCTTCATGATTTGCATCTGCCTTGCATACTCGTTCACTTGTAGAATGACTTCATCATTGGACTTCCACTCCTCCTGTCTTGCAAGTTGAGATGTGCCGGTAGCCTCTTGTGTCGCTTCTTGCTGTGTTGTTATTACTGGTGTTTCTATAGAGATGGTTGCTTTTCCTTGGCCATCCTGAGGTTTTGAAACCTCGGCAATTGTTGTTGGCTGAGTGGAAACAAGCTGTGTGGTCTCAACCCTTACAATTTCTTCAGTTGTAGGCCTTTCTGCCTGCTCAGTCTCGGTTTCTTCCTCATGTGTAGTGGTTTGCTCTTTTTCTGTATCTTGGTCTTTATTAGTTTCATCTGCCTCCTTGTGAGTGTCCTCGGCTATCTGTTTTGGTGCTGTTTCAGCTTCCTTTTCTTCATGTAGCTCGACGTGGTCAGTTTGTTGTGTAGTTTCCGTTTGGTGGGTGAAATCAGACTCTTTTTCCATGTCGCTCTCGGCCTCTTTAGTGGTCTCTTGGCCTGGCGGTGATGATGGTGGAGTGGGCATGGGCTGTCCTATTGTTCCGGCGGTGGTGAGGTGGGTCGGGGGGAGATGCCTGGCCTTGATCTTGAGTTGCCACTTCTTCAGCTTTCTTGGCCGCTTCTTGAGCCTCTTTGAGCTTCAAGGCCTTTGCCTCTTGGTACATTCTTTCTAAATGATCCTTGGGATCCTTGGCCTCTTTCCTTGAATGATGTTTCATTCGAAGTCCTTTCAAGCCGGTAGGTACCCACTTTTCTGGGTCTTTTCCCTGCGCTTGCCTAGTGCACTGATACGCCTGTTTTTCTCTTTCAAATCTTGCTTGCTTTTGAGTTGGCTCCTCTTGGTGGGCAACCATTGCTTTCCTCTTCATCTCTTCCCTCCTAGCTCTTTTTTCTTCGTTGTCAGAGCTTTCACTTCTATGCTGCTCTGATGAACTGTCATCGAATTCATCACCTGATTTAAATGATCGCTTACCAGATGTTGTAGATCTCAGAGAGGGTTGAGCTGTCAAGATCCATGTGTTCTGATCCGGGGCAGGCGGTAGGTTTCCAGCCATGCCGATGGCATGATAGGCTATCCTCGTCAATACTTCCGCGCGCCCAAGTATGTTATCTTTCCCTCCTTCTTTGTGGCCTTCAATGTTGTCAACACATACTGCGCATGGTCCACAGGTTGTCTGGTGGTTGACTTCAGAACTCGGGTAAAAGTGGTGGCCACGGCGTGATTTGGTGACGTGTACCTTGGTGGCCTTTTCACCAGGAAATGGAAATGTTGGTGGTACAGACGGGCTAGCTCTTCCACCTCCTTGTGGATGAGATTGGCAAATGTAGCCGTAGCTGTTTCCTTTGTAAACGTGCCCGCTGTTTTTCTATCTCTTGCCCGCATGGTCATCCCTTCAGTGGGCAATCTCAGTGCCTCTACCACTATTTCCTTTGTAATTACAAACTCTACCTTATTTCCTTGGTTGTCTGAGATCTGGGCAGTTCCGTCTTCCTTGATGGTGGACAGAAGCTCGTAAGATTTCTGAAAGTCTACTCCGTAGGGCTCTTGTTCATAGAAGTGTCGGAGTCCCAAACTGCTGTTAGCCTCTTTGGTTTCTCGCTTTGTTGTGACATCATAAACCTCTTTAGGCAAGAGTTGTAACTCCATCGGATGCCCTTCTTCACTCTTAAACCTGCCAGTGAAGACTGTGGTGTGGTGTTCTTCTAACTGCTCTTTAGAAAGGTAAGATGCCTTTGCTGCCTTTACTGACTCGGGGTCCAGTTGATACGGGGGCAGCTCTTGCAGTTTCTCCTTTTGGTTTAACTTTTTATTGGCTTTCTCCACGGCTGGCATTGCTCCTATTCTGTGAATAGAGTGCAAAGTTAGAGGAGTTGTCAGATTTTTCTCCAGAATGTCCTTTTGGACTGAAATGCTGATAATCTGGTCCAAAGCTTCAAATCAATGTTTGAACAAGCAAAGATGCATAAAATCATGCAAGGAACAAAACTGTATGGTCAAAACAAAAATTTGCAACCAAAGTAAATAATCGCGATTATTTACAGCTGGAAAAAATTTCAAATTTTTTGCAAACTTGGCTTTATAGGCTTGAAGTATATGCCAATTACATGCTCTGAAGGAAATATGGGCTCATTTGGATGTACAGGGTGAAAATGGTACCAGATTTTGGCTTTAGGTATCTGAAACAGTAGATATGAAGAAAATATGAGATTTTGAAATCCAAATTGACTCAAAATTGGCTAGTGGGCTTATCACAACATGTACTTTGGATGTATGATGACAAATTTTCCAAATTGCCTCATTTTGCCCAAAAAGTATATAATCGCGATTATTAACTTTTCTTCCAAAATTGGATTTTTTTGGCACAGACTGGTTCTAGGCATGGTATAGACCTTGGGTATGAATTATGAGGTGATTTGGATCAAGAAAAGTTGTTTATAACCCAAATTTTGGTTTACACAGACTTCTTTGCGGTTTTTGGCAATTTTGCAAGTAATGGGTGGTCATTTTGGCTCATATTTGATTTTTGGCATGTAATAGGTGTGTATACATGATAGGTGAGGTAAATTGACAATTTCCATGCAAAAATGTTGCAAAAGTAAATAATCGTAATTATTTACAACAGTGACAAAAACTTTACATTTCACATAAATTTTCACCATAACATGTTTCATACACCTAATACAAGTCCTAAATTGAATTTGGTCAAGTTTGGTCATGCCGGCATCACTTTGTGCTCTGTTGACTCTGAAATCACCGTTTTTTGTGACTACTCTGTCTGTTGGGCTGGTCGGTCAACTTTGAGGCTTTGTCCGTAACATCATCGTGAAGCTACCTGTCCAATTCTGGCTCATTTGGAGTCAGTTTGGCCTCGTATGTCGAATTTGATGCTTTGTAACCTTTGAGCCGTTTTCCGCTTTTCGAGGGCTTTACTTGATGGATTTCTCCAAACTAATCATATACATTGTATATGAACCTCATTAGTTGGCCATCTGTGGAGTCAGGTCGAAATTCTGGCCTTTTCCAAAATACCCTAATTCTCTACCGAGGACCCCCTTGACCCCAACCAAATGATCATCTGATGGTATGGAATGGTTCTATTATGTTAGGGCATGCTATGGTTCAAATCCCATCCGATTTGGTCAAGCTGGCACGCCGCTATGGTCACTTTTAGGTCGTAGGTCTTCGTGCACTGCTCGGCTTCTAGGGTTTTTTTCTAGGGCTTTAGACTAGCTAACGGCCGTACAAAATGGATCATTGATTAGTAAGGAACTTACCCCTCATGTCTCATGTGAGACGGCGCTGAAAAAGTTCAATTGTGGGCTCCGGAAATGACGCGCGAAAGAAGTCGAAATGCTCTCTCTGCAAAGCTCCAAGTGGAAATGAGGTGGTTTTAGCCTACTCTGGATATCTATACCCGGACTTCCCGAACCAAATTTCCCCAGATTCCCCCTTTAGACCTATTAGCCGTGAAATCTATGTTAGGCTCAAAAATTTCCAAATCGGATTCCTGTAGCTCATTCTGCAATAATTTTACAAAAGTAGGCTTGGCCGCCTAATTTAGGCTTCCCGCTTCCATCTTCTTATTTCGTTGAATTTTTTTTTGCTTGTCCTCCTTGTCTTTTTGATCACAAGCATGTCTTCCATTTTTCCATCTATGCTTCCTTGTTATTTATTATTAATTTTTTACCTTTTTATTTGAAAAAATCAAAGAAATTAGAAAAATGCTTTTAAAAAGCAAAGTGAAAATCCAATAATTAAGAAAATCCCTTGAAAAACAAAGATTTATTTATTTTTTGTTGGATTTCTCCATTTGTAAGCCTTCTTATCAGCAAAAATGATGAAAAATACCCCAAAAAAGACTATTTTTGATGATTTTCTGATAATATATACACTATTTACACTCATCGGGAAGATATTATCAGTGACTTTTCCCCAATAGATGAATTATAAGGGCATTATTAGGTAATTTTGCAAGAAATCACACGTTAACATGAAACTTTTTCATCCCTCTTCAAACATTGCCCCTAATTACTTAGTATTTAGTAGTACCCTTCCACCCCTTCTAGATGGCGTTATCCGGCATGGGTTGAACAATTGTGTCTATGCATAGCCGTGATTGTCTCTACCATGATGTGAAGATCAATGCAATTCATTTCAATATGTTGTGCAAGAGCTGGGTCTTGAGTAAATAACTCAAGGGTTTTCGATGTCGAGGTTTGCTATTGGTATCTTCCAAAGAGCAAATCTTGTAGTCTTTGTGATCTTTGTTTGATAGTACTATCAGGGTGTTTAAGCACGCTGATTTCTTGAGCTGTTGGTAGCACTTTAGATGGTTTTCAAGCTTTTTCTCGCCATCGGTAGCTCGATTTGCTTGGTGCATGTTTTTTGAGAGTCTGTTGAGACTTAACTCGCCACTGTTTGATTGGTTTTGCGTTGTGTGGGGAAGATAAGTGTTCCTTTTTCTTCCAAACCCTTTTCATGTTATGTTCCTTGATCATAGGTGCTCGATTCTGTGCTCGGATCCTTGGAATCGTCTTCTGCTTCTTTGGTGAAGTTTTAGGCACCGAGATCTGATTTGGTTTATCCACAAGTTGTGCTTTTGGTACCCAAATTTTCCTGACTCCTTGCATGCTACTTGTAGCATTTGTTCATCGAGGGGATGGAGAATATTTGTTTCGTGGATTGCTCCTCTGATTTCACCTTTTCCATTCCTCTTTGCTTGGTGCAATGGGAACAATGAGTTGCCCTCCTTTAAGTGATAGATTTAGATGATTTGTATCCCAATCTGGTACTGCTTTGTATGTTCGCATCCAAGGAATACCAAGAATTATGGTCTCATTCATGTGTTCATCTGGCAAGCATAAAAACTAATGTGGACATGAACATCCATGTACTACCACGTTCAAGTTGACCACTTCCAATGTTGGAGTCGGGTTCTTGTTGCATCCTCTGATTGTCGTTATTCCTGCGGTCAATGCTTGACTTGTTTCTTTCTTGTATGTGGAATAACTGACAACATTCACTCTAGCTCATGTGTCTATCAAAGCATTGGTGCTATGATTGTTGAGCTGTACTTTGATGCGCAGATCCATTCCATCTAACCAGTTGTCATCTGTTGAAACTGCGTCTTTAGGTTATTCCATTGTGGATCATCTATTTCCAAAGTGTTGATGGGAATCGGTATCTATTGATTCTTGAGAGCAACTTTACGCTTGAGTACCCGAAGTCTAGATTCCTCTTGGGCTTCATCAATAACCTGTTGTCGCTTGATCTTCCTTTGTTTGGCTGCATGCATTCTCTCTAGCAATTCATTGGTTAGTGGCAAATTGTATTTCTTTAAACGAAATTCACTAATCCAATTAGCCATTGGTTCACCATCCAAGGTTGACAATTTTACTGCTTCACTTGGAGATACAACTTCAATGATAAATGGTCCATTTCCCTTTTTTAAAAACTTGGGAATGTGTTGCTTAAGGGAATAGACTAGAACTAAGTCCCCTTTCTTGAAAATTTTGGTGTTTAAGTGGGAATCAAAAAACTGTTTTTGTTTCCGCTTTTGTGCATAGATATGAGCTACAGCAGTTAGCCTTTGCTCGTCTAACTTTTCCAAATCTTCAAGTCTTTCTGACAATTCATGTCTAGTCCACTCAAGAGTTTGTGCTACCCTTAATGTCGGCAATAGAAATTCTATTGGCAGTATGGCATCAAGACCATAAACAAGATTAAAGGATGCAGCATTTAAAGCTATTTTGAATGAAACTCGATAATCCCATAGAGCAGCATGGAGATTCATTTCCCAATCGGTCCTTCCTGAACTAACCACTTTGGTCAGTACTGAGCTAAGAATTTTATTCGTATGCTCAGCTTGTCCGTTTGCTTGTGGGTGATAGGGAGCTGATTTGTTATAGATAACCATAGACTCATTAAGCAAATACTTTATTACCTCGTTGAGGAAATGAGTTCCCCGATCACTGACGATCTCTATTGGAAATCCATACCATACGAATATATACTCATATAAGAATGCAACAGTGGTTCTAGCATCATCCTTTTGAGTCGCTTTAAGCCTCGGACCATTTAGTCAAATAGTCTGTAGCTACAATGGTATATTGAGCTTGGGTTCTATAAGCACGTGGATGTATCGGTCCCACAAAATCTTTACCCCATTTTGCGAAGGCTCTGGCCCCCATCATTGGTCTTAAGGGCATGTTGTCTACTCGTGTTGGTATTTTTGCTCGTTGACAAGCATCACACCTTCGAACATATTCTTTGGCATCTGCAAAAGTTGCTGGCCACCATATCCCTGCCATCAAGATCGCTCTTGTGGTGGTCTCACTAGAAAAGTGACCTCCAGTTAATCCAGCATGTGTTTGCTCTATAATCGGAATATAATCGTTTTCATTTTCACAAAGACGCAAATGTTGATCTTTACCTCGCCAATATAATTGGTTCCCAATAAGAGCATAGTCTCTTGCTTCCGTTTCAATTGCTCTTTGATGTTTACTCATATCCTCAGAAAATGTTTGACTTGATAAGTAAGTAACCAAATAGTTAATCCACTTAGGAACAGGTGACATTTGAAAACATGTTACATGAGGAATGGGTTGTTTTTTCTGACATTGAGGGCAATCTATTACAAAATATCAAACATCTCTCCTCATTGTCGGCCAAAATACTCCAAGTCTTAAGATTCGTTGCATAGTTTGGTCTTCCGCAAAGTGAAGTCCTACTATGGTAACATGTGCTTGACTTAGGTATTGATCCCTTTCTTCAAGGTTAATGCATAAAATCAATATCTCGTCTCGATTTCTTTTATATAGCCTCCCAGCTACTAATAGATACGTAGCCAATTGCTCGCTTAAATCAATTGTGATAGGAAGTGGTGAATCCACTTGAGCTATTGTCATTAATGACAGATATTTTTATGACCATCTTGGTATCATTTCCACGGAGAACAAATAGGCATCTGGTAGATCATCATCTACTCCTTTAGGTGATTCCCCCGAAATAATACTGGATAAATGATCTGCTCATTTATGTGTAGTGCCTTTTTTAACAACCACGATGAAATCAAATTCGAGAAGAATGATGAATCATCTCACTATTCTCCTTGTGCTGCATGGTTTGTTGACCAAATATAACAAAGCTTGGTGGTCAACAAAGAACACAAACTTGTTGGCCAATAGGTAATGTCTATACTTTTTAACGGCATAAATCATTCCTAGTCCTTCTCTTTCAGTGGTGGTGTAATTCTTATCTGGCATATTTAATTGTTGGCTAGCATAAGAAATAGGAAAGTCAATTTTCCCATCTCCTGGTTGGGCTAGTATACAACCAATAGCAAAGTTTGAAGCATCTACGTGCACGTGGAATACTTTATCCCAATCGGATGCTTTCAATATTGGAGCTGAAGTGAGAGCTTGCTTAAGCTTCATGAAGGATTATTCACATGCCTCAGTCCATTCAAAGTGCGTAATCAAGCTATACATGGGTTTTGCAATTATGGCATACATGTAGATGAACCGTCGGTAATATCCACAATGTCCCATGAAGGCTTGTACCCCTTTGACTATTGTTGGTCTAGGAAAATCAGCAATGACATGAATCTTTTCAATATCAATAGTTATGCCATTTTTAGACACTATATGTCCAAGAATTTTCCCTTGTCTTCCCATGAATGTGCACTTTTCAGGGTTTAAGAAAATCCTGTAAAGTCTACATTTCTCGAATACCTTTTTGAGGTGTTCAAAATGATCAGGTCAGATTGACGAATGTACGCATAAATCATCCATGTATACTTCCAAGAATTTCCAAAGGATACTCTTTGAAAGCATGGCTCATCAATCTCTGAAATGTGGCTGGAGTATTAGTTAACCCAAACGGCATAACCCGATAGGCAAATATACCCCATTCTGTTGCAAAAGCAGTTTTGTGCTGATCTTTTGGGTCAACCAAAAGTTGATTGTATCCAAGAAAACCATCTAGAAAACTGTAAGCTTCTTTTCCTGCCACTCGTTCTAAAACGTGCTCCGTTATCGGAAGAGGAAAGTTGTCTCTAATGGTAGCTGCATTCACTTTTTTGAGATTAACGCACACTCGTAATTTCCCATTCTTCTTAGGTACTACCACAATTGGGGACACCCAATCAGTGTGTTCAATTTCGTAAATGAATTCAGCTTCCTTTAGTTTTTTAATCTCTTCTTTGATCTTCCAGGCAAATGTTTTGTTATAAGTGTATGGTCTGTGTCTACTTCATTTCGCATCATCTCTCATGGGTATAGTATTTTGACAGATTTTTGGATCAACACCCTTGAGATCCTTGTAAGACCAAGCAAAGATATCCCGATATTCCTTTAACAAGCTTAGCAAAAGCTTTTCTTCTTCTTCTGTTATGTCATTTGCAATGTAAGCTGGTCTAGGCTCTTTTTTTGGTTCAGCCAAGTCTACCCTTTTAGCATTTTCAGGTCCTTTGTAAGACTCGCCTTGTTTTCGTGGTTCCCTAACAGGTTGTTTGATTATGATTTTCCGATCTTGGAGAGTATACTTTCTGTAATGGGATGGAACATGCATTACATCCTTCCCATCCTCTTCCTTGGTTTCCATTTCGGTGGTGTATATCTCCTTTAGAGCTTTTTTCAACTCTTGATATTTCTTTTTCCGCTCAACTCTGGTCATGAGTGGGTTTTTATCCTGATGTTCTTCTTGAGTACCCTTCCTTGTTTTTCTCGATGTCTGAGACATTTTTGAGTCTCCGTTGAAGGATATCTGCCAGTTATTTTGTCCTTGACACAATCATTAGCATCTATATGCATCAGGAATTGTGTTTTATTGGAAACTGATGGCATAGGTCGTGCTTTCACAATTTTTGTGTCCCTCTTTTTGCTATACCATTTTTGTCGTCTTGATTTCAGGTTTGGAAAGTCAAAAAACTTTTCTCCCTTCCCCTTAAGAGTAGTTGAGCTCTCGAATCTTTGGAGATAGTTGAGTGTTCATCCAACTCATCAGTTGCATCGTAATAGAGGTTAGAAAAGACTTGTTGAGCTTTCATCAAGTCCTTTGTTTCCTCATCCTTATTTTCAATGTTAAGGACTAACATCATTTGGATGGGAATTATGTCGTAGCCATCCTCATTGCAAAATTGAGTAGGCATAGATGTATTCACACATACATCCATTGTCGCTAAGATTTGAGTCCACTCGAATGGTTTGAATAAATGCTCTGGGAAGGGTTCAAGTATGTAGGCTTTGTCTGTACAGTCCCTTTCTAGGATACATTCCTCTCGTCTCAAGATTCCATTTTCTAAAGCGTCACACATCCAAATAGGAGTGTCTTTGTTTAGCCAAGATGGAAGTTTAGTTTCAGCCTAAGAGACTTAATCAAACTCCTGGATGGGTGTTTTCAAGACGTCACTATAGGTGTGGTCCTTTAGATTGACCCTTGTTATAGATCCCACTTGCTTCAAGTACAGATAGTCATTTCCCCAATCTTGGATAAGTTGTACCTATCGCATGAAAGGCCTTCCCAATATGATTTCATAGTTGAGTTTTTTTCCAAAATATACTATGGAAAAAGTGTGTTGATATTCAATTCCACAGGAGTTGACTATCACTTTTTCTAGTAGCCCTAATGGTATTTCAATGTGTCCGTTAGCCAACTATAATTTCATTCGTGTTTGTCTACTGGCTGGCTGTCCCCAAGATTCCCATACTGCTTTAGTTGCTATGGCTATGCCCGCTCCACTATCCAGTATTGCCATGGTTTCAATGTCATTATATTTCACTAGGAGGGTAGTGTTTCCTTCTTCCCCTTCATAATATTCTCCGACCTTGTTCATAAGAACTGATCATATCTCTTTGTTTTCCATTTCATTTTTCAAGTTTCCCAGATTCTTAGATATTAACCCCGTTATCCCCATCTTTTCTAGGGTTTTTCGTAAATCTTTCCATAAGTATGGCCTGAGTTCAACAGTTCTCCCAAAGTAAGAGTGCATTGGATAGGTGTAGACATGATTGAGTGAATGTTGTCCACTTCTAGGGTCTGTTTTGCTCTTTTGACTTGAGTAGTTTTACACATGATAGATTCATCTTCGTTATCTCCCAAGTAGGAAGGTAATTTTTTTAATGTCAAAGGTTTAGATATTCCTGAAGCCTCTGATCCGCAATCCCCGTATAAGGATTGTATATCCATATTTATATCAGATGGTAGGTTATCTAACGAGACTTCCTCTATAAGAGATGACTTTAAAGTTAGGCTCCCATCATTGATCTCCCTTACCTTTTCCCATAAGTGTCCTGGCCAATATTCCTCCATGAATGGAATTCCGTCTAAGGCATCTTCACTGTCCGACACTATGAGCTCTGGTTCATTTGTTTCAAGGTGGGGTTCTACCACCACATCGTATTTTGCTTTCGTTTTTTCTACCGCAAGCTCTTCTGGTTTTGCAATACTTTCAAGCTTGGGTTTTTGTTATCCAACATTTCCTGCGTGATTTTTACCAAATTTTGATAAGCTTCCAGCTTAGCTGCTTCCATGTCTGGAGATGGATAGTTTTTCCATTTGTTTTCCATGTTTTGGTCTGCTTTTAGTCGGGCTTGGTAGGCTTCCAAGGCAGCATTGATAGGCTCAAAAATTTTATCAACCAGAATGGATCCTCCAGATTTCACAGTTGTTTCCTTGAATTCACTGCTAGTTTCTTTCAACTTGTCCTGGGCTAGAATTTTTGCTTTCTCTTTGTTTTCAGCCCGTTGTTTTTGTTTTCTCATCTCATATCTTTTGCTTCTGCTCCTTTTGATTCTTTGAGAAGAAACTTTCATGTTCTTCGAATCATCAGAGGAATTGTGTTTCTTTTTCTTTGCCTGGGCTCTAATGATTACCTTGACTGGAATAATTGGTTCTCTCTTTGATGAGCTACTAGGCATCACTTGGACTACGTTGATTACAGTTTTTCCCTTGTTCAAAGGGTTCTTAGGACAATCTTCCGGAAAGTGTCCTTTCTTTTTGCAACATTGTATGCAATAGGCTTCAATTGGTTTGAGGTTTTTGTCAGGCCCTGGACATTCGTTCTTCCAATGGTCATTAACACCACAGTTATGACAGTTTCCTGTTCTGGGTTTCATCATGGGTCTTCCCATGGGAGGTCTAACACCTTGATTAGATATATAATAAATTGGTGCGTGCTCTGGTGGAGCATAAGTCATGGTTTTCTCCATTGGTGGTGGTTGTGGACTATACCAATCTCCCTCTACCATTATTGTAGATGGACTAGACTCTACATAGGTTGTAACAGTTACTAATGCTTGTTCATCTATGACTCCTTCTGAGTGCATGTACTTTACAGGCACCACATTATGTGCTGGATAAGGATGTTGTTGTCCCAGCACAGGTTGAGGTCTCTCCATACCCATTGGTGGTCTTTGAACTTGAGCCATATTAGGCTAATATCTATAGATGGGTTGTCATGGTGGCCTCATGGGCACGTACTGAACATTCCCATCATACTTTGGTATGAAGTAGCACTCGTGGGTCTCGTGGTTGGTCCATTTATCCTCGATTGCACACCATTTTTGTGGCCTAATTGGTTGTCCTTGTGGGAATATCCCCTCTCGTGGTCCTCTCATAGGTGCTTTTTGCATATTGTTCATCATGTCATTCATCCTTTTTAGCATATCTTCTATGGATGAGAGTGGTGCCGCAGCAACCGTTCCCACTTGTGTTGGTTTTGTGGATGAAGTCTTCTCGCTTTGGTTATCCTTAGGGACATCCTCTTCATTAAAGATCTCACAATTGTCTCCTAGGTCGATAGCATCAGACACACATGCTTATAGGGTTGTATGCTTTTTACTATAGAGTATAGAATGAAGTTCTTTGTGTAGAAATCCCTCTAGAAACAATGATACAAGTCGCTCCACTGCAGGTATCTCCATATCTAGGCATCTGGCAATGTATTGTTTCATTCGAGTTGCACAATCCCTAATAGACTCGCCATGTTTCTATTTGAAGCTGTATATTTGAGCTACCGTATTATGTTTAATCCCCGTTTTAGAACTAGCAGCTACAAATCCTTGAAAGAGGGGAAGGGAAAATGAGAGAGAGGAGAGGAAAGGATCATACCTGGCTCTCCTTCCTCTCCTCGTGTGTGCGTGTGTGTGTGTGTGGGGGGGGGGGGGGAAGAAAGAGACAGAGAGAAGGAGAGCATGGGTTACCTCTTTTGCTTGAGCGCCAAAAACTCAGATCTGAGATCTCAGTTTTTGCGCTCTTGGTTTACTTTTTACCCCTGTCAATGTCACTATGAGCGTCACTATAGGCGTTGCTATGCAACAAAGAAAATAACGACGCTCATAGCGATGCTGTGGATTTTCACTTTTGAGCATCGCATTACGAGCATCACTAATGTGAAGTACCTCTTGTAGTGTAGAACATTTTCTAATACAAGATCAAACGGTAGAACTCAAAATACACAAGTCACCTTGAATTCACCAAACCGTATTGCAAAAGTGGAAGGACAAAGATTTGAACGTCGAATCACGCCTTTGATGCACCAAACCTCAATTTATTGTTGATGGAGGGAAATATACATTAGTGGTTTTGAGATTTTTGAACTCACTCTCTCTCACTTGCAATGTGTAGCTTGAGATCTTCTCTCACACCAAAAGTGAAGCTCACAAAGTGGTTGCTATGCCTAAGTCTCTCCTCACGCATAGAGTGTTGGGGTGCTATGTGAGATATTGCAGATTTTTTTACAAGTAGGAGAGTGGCCTATTTATAAGTTGGAGACCCTCATCAAGATAATTTGGAAATCCTAATTTACAAGCTAACAAATTAGGATGATGATTTTTTTTTAATATCATAACATTGCGGGCCTTCTTTTTCTGCTTGAGTCATGGATGTGGGCTCAAAAGAGAGCATTATTGATGGTAGATAAGGTGAAAGTAGAGTTTTAAGGAAGGGGAGAGAGAGAGAGAGAGAGAGAGAGAGAGAGAGAGAGAGAGAGAGTTACTATGCATATGTCTTGAGGTGAGGTGTCTCTTATGGTTAGGTCAATGGCTATTTTGTGTTAGTATGTTAGTGGTTAGTGTTAGTAATCACTAGAAAGGTAATGATATATTTAGGGTAGAATGACATGGATGGCTGAATGAAGTGAGGAAATCCTTGTGATGGTGAAGCTTAAAGAAGTTTTGGACTTACTTGTGTAGGTTCTCAAAATGACTATCGATCCTCTTCTTCTTCCTCTCTTCTTTAGGCCACCGTCGTCAAGGTTGATTATCGCGATAAAAATGGTAATTTGGTTGATGAGATCTCTCAATTTGTAGAGGTTCAGCATGGTTTACATGCTGAATTTTGTGTATATAGAGAAGGGGTAAGATGGAATTGTACTTTGGAAGTAATAGAGAGAGGCATAGAGATGGTGTATGTACATGTAGAGCTCATATGAGAGCTATGGAAGTAAGAGGAGAGGTTAATGATGAAGAAGGTGAGAAACCGTGGAAGGTGCAGGTTTGAGTGAGGGATTGAGAGGAATGTGTGTGTGTGTGTGTGTGTGTGTGTAGAAGTGTGGAAAGAGGTGAGAGAAGACTATGGGCTATTTCTGAGAAAAATGGGCAGACTGGGGTCCAATCAAAAACTCATACCTCATCGGTAGTTGCTCCAAAAATTATGAACATTTTTTAGGTGATTATTAATTTCTTGGTACACATTTTGTCTTCTAACCACCACTTCAAATTTGGAGTGGAGACGGATATAAAAAATCCCACCAAAATGCCTATTCTTTTTCACAAAAAAGTCTTTAGTGGAATCTCTTTTGTTGAATTTGCATATGGCTCCAAAGGTGAGCCCCTCCTTGCATTAGGGCATGACCTAATTGACTCTTAGGGGTTTAAAAATATGTACGGTTGTGGATTATACATAAATATAATATATGGATATGATGGAAAAAAACAAGCTAGTATATATAAACAATTCATGGAATCTAGAATAGTGTGGGCTATATATATAATAAATATATGAAAATATAGGGAATCAAATGAGGAGGGCATTCATTTGTTTTATTGATTTATATTTATTTACATGACGTAAGAAAGAGTACCTATAGGAAATAAAAATTTAGTGAAAGGCAATGACTGATGGTGAAAGGTATTTTTTGAGGTTTTTTCTTGGAGTGGATTCACAAAAAAAAAAAGAAGCTTGCATGAGATGATTTTTCATAGAATAAATAGATAAGGAAGTACATAACATACTTAGGAAAATAACGCACACTTAGGTAGAAATATTTAAATAAATACCAAAATAATTATGAAAATTCTCTAATTTTTAGGCCCTATATACAATGAAATATTTACACATCAATGGGCCATAATATACTTTGGCTTTTGTTTTTGTTTATTTTTTGGCTCAACTAGTCTAGTGACTAGTTAGTTGAGGGTTTTAAGAAGATATGAAAAAAGTCCCCTAACTCACACATGCCTATGTACAATGAAAAGGTAAGAATAGACACAATGTTTATGTGATTTTGGTGGGGTGAGGTAGCTCACTATGGCAATTACGAAGATCCAAAAAAATGGCTATCATTGTGAGGCTAAGTACATGGCAGTCTCCACAGCTATTGTTGTGTGTGTATGGATCAGACACCTTATGGCTGATTTGGGTGTTGGATAGGACACTGCCAACACTATCTATAATGATAGTCAAAGCGCATTGGCAGTTGCGAGGAGCCCAATTTTTCATGCTCGCAAAAACCACTATGTCAGGGAGACGCTCTCAGCAGGAGAGATCAACTTGGCTTATGTGTCAACACAGAACAACCTTGCCGATATTTTCACAAAAGCATTGTCTCATGATAAGTTTGAAGCTTTTCACAAAGCCTTGGGCTTACTCTCCTTTGTGGACTGATCATGTCCTCATAGGGCATGACACTTCCCTCTACTCTAAGTGCCGGCTCTTGTTCACCACATCACTCCCAGGGGGGGTTTGCTACCATACACATGTTGTAGTGATGTGTGTGAACACACTTAGGACCGCCAGGGCATTTTTTCCCTCATTAGGAGGTTTTTCCCCCCCATGCATTGTATATATGCCCATCACTCTAGGGCTAGCTTATTTTTTTTCATTGCACACTAAGTAATACACTCTGTTGTGTGCCTTGAGCTTCGTTCATCTTCTCCAAGCTTTGTGTACTCTTGTGCAACCGTATTTCCAACAACTATTATTACTAACTACAAAGTATTTTACTAACGACAAAATAGGGAAGAGTGGCAAAGAGTTTTCTCTATCAATCCCTCAATATATAATAGTTATTCCGTATACTAACTTAACATAGGGAAGAGTGGAAAATAGTTTCTCTATCAATCTCTTAATGTATAATTGAAACTTTTATTCAATCTTCACTCTCTAAGAACGTGGATGCATACCCATTGTGATAATTGATTTATAGATCACGCCTCTCAAACCTTAAGAACTCATCGCTCTTCTGTAGACCAATATTGTGCATATAATTATTGCATAAACATATGTGACTACCTTCAATGCGTCCCTATCTACATGCGATCCCACAAATTTGTTTAGCAAGGGTCTTTTTATATACTCCTTATAAAGAATTTCTTGCATCTCTACCTTGGTAAATTTGTCATTTTTTCAATGATATTCTTGTTTATAATGCTTACAAAATGGAACATACAGAGTGTTTTAAAGTTTCAAGATGCTTTCAAAGAAAAAACTTATGCTAAGAAGAGTAGCCATAAGTCTTTTGAGTCTAAAATATATTATCTTTGAATGTGCAATAAAAATTTAGAGCCTAGAGAAAATGAACACAAAAAACACATGGATAAAGAACATAACATAAGTAGTGATGCTACTAAAAGCACGAAGCATCTTTTGAAAAATCTTTAGGTATATGCCCATCCATTTCCAGATGCTACTACATAGACACCAACCAAGCCATCTATTAGGGGAATTTTTTAAACAAGCATCTTTTTTCATGCTTTTGCAATTAGTACTATTTTTTCATTCTTTTTCAAAACAACATGGCTGCAAATGAGCTTGTCCAAGACATAACTTGCGCACAATCTATAGGCTAAAAGTAAACGATATGAATCCACAACCAAATTTTCAAGTACAATAACAAATTTTTTTGCCAAATTTGCCTTCATTTTAGCTTTAAAATTCCAAAAATTACCTCTCCACCTTTAACACAAAGGCCTCTACAAGAGATTCAGGGTGTTCAAAAAAGTAAAAAGACTAACAAAAATACCTTCAAATAAGATCTTTGTAAACTATCACCTAAAGAAAAAGCATGCTATTTAAAAAGGAAATGGAAGTATGACATGTAGCCTCATAAGGTGATGTCATATAACTCTCAAACCAACATAGAGACATGCCAAACATAGTGACACCAACCATGTAGTCACACATTGTTACCACCCAAAGAATTGTAAGGAAGAAATACATAATTGGTAGACTAAAGTATCAACAAAATCAAACGTATGGATCTTCTAAAAAAACAAAGCCTTCCCTCCTAGCTTGGAATGGGTCCATACACCATGGGAGAAAGACACCACTCATAGAGCACATCATCTAGCCCTAAACACATGTAATGTTGCAGGTCTCTGCATTGGCCTTCCCCAAGACACTACACCCTACAAACAATCCAAGACATAGTCACAATGATCTGCAAACACTTGACCATGTCACATACATAGAAATAAACACCATTACTCTTGCAAGTGGAAACAATGTGTTAAACTTAATACAAGGACCATTCAAATCAACATCATACAACACTCATGACTTACCCAAAAAAATCATTACTTCTCTTTGCACTACCTCTAGCAATTTTACCATCAATTTCTATGGGAAAATCACAAACATCTAACATGTAGCTATGGTATGCTCGAAACAACCTCTTTGAAATCACTCTTTCTATTGTAGCTCAACACAGCATGATCAACATGATGCCAAAGACACATTTTAAGATCAAGCACCTATTTATATACACAAATTTTACTAGATTATGAAAGAAGCTTTCCATTGAAGAATTGGAAACAAGATTCACAAACATCAGTGATCTTACTATCTCTCTAGTGACAAGATGTTGATATTCCTTGGTGTCACACATAAGAATCCAAGTATGATGAATCACAAGCCCCACTCTTGGTGTGCTTTCAAGGAACTCCCCTATGTGCTCAGTTAAGCACATGGTGACCAAGAAGCCCTCGTCAACCAAATACTCACAAGCGATATCCATGCAACCCTTTACTAGATCCAACGAGAATGTGTTCCACTCAGGAATAGTCATGCCCTCTAAAAGAACTAAAGTGTTAATATGACAAGTTACTTTCTCATTACCCTTTAAAATCACCAAAATTTACTTACTCCAAGGGATAGGACCAAGGGCATCCATCAACAATCTCGTAGGAAAATCTGCAAATATCAATCGAGCTACCTCTCAACATGGCACTCCATGTTTTCTATAAATATGCATCTTTTGAGTGGAAAAAAACTTGTTGATTCTATTGAAAAAAATGTTAATAGTCATATATTGAAAAACATATGAAATTTAATGTTCCATGATGGTTGCATTTACCTATTCATAGCAAACCTATCAATTTGGGTCACATCGACAAGTAGAGCATCAATGAAAGTTTGGTACTGGAAGTAGCTTTCTAGCAATCTTTATTTGCAAGAGACTAAAAATTCCAATTTATTTAAGACAACTTACTAACCAAAAGAGTCATAGATCGTCTCTTAATCAAGCTCTCTGGGCCTAGAGAGGAATCTGCAACAAACAAGGTAGTGGGTGCTACGGAGATCTCAACCACATTCATCCACTTTGGATCACTTGAGGTGCTAGAAGGTTCCATAAGCCCTTTAACTTTGTTTTCCCAAATACTAAAAAAAGGGGTAGAAGTAGCTCTAGTGGTTGTTTGAGTAGTTGGCACATTGGACTATGTACCATGTGAAAGTGCACGTAGTGCACATGCATGAGTGCACGGTGTGGTGTGGTGCGTTTGCAGGAAAAGGGAGAAGCAAGAGCACGAATGTGTGGGTGAAACAACTTCCAAGAAGTGAGAGGAGATCATTATTCTTTTAGGCATAAGAAGAATAAGGAATGGATGTATAGTGGGCGGGTGGTTGACCGCAAGAGGCAGATGCGTAACACCTTTATCCCAACAAACTCCTACTTAAAAGTAATGCACCGATGAGTGACACCTACTAGGGTATAACATATTTTGCTTATTCTAATGATATGGGTTGCTAGAACCAGTAGTATGTGGATGATGCTAGGCATAAGAAATGTTGGTTAAATTTATGAGTTTTTCTTTTAATATGTGCTACATATAACACATGGTACTAACCATTGTTTTTGATAAATTTGCTTTCCAAATTCTTATCTTTGCAACTGACTATAGTTTCTTTCTAATAGAGAGGTATGTAATGGAAATTGATAATTGTGCATTTATTGCAGATGACAGGTGGAAAAGCCTAAGGCTACGCGAGGATATCACATTTTATGTACATTCATTATTTTCGTGCTCATTATGAGCTATGGCCATTTATGCCTGGTCGACCAATGTGTAGTCATTTTTAAGCATTGAGGAAACTATAAATAAATTCATGCAAGAGGGAAATTCTCACTTGTACAAGCGGAGATTGAACCCAGTGCCTGTGTCTATACTTTCCTCCTCTCATCTCTTCTCTCTTGCCGTGCCGGTGTAGCACTCTGCTCTAGGAGATGCATCTATACGTGTTGTCCTACTCTACCTTGCATTCTATCTCTCTATATACGCTTATAGATTGATTATGTGCTCATGCGATTATCCAAGTATACAGTTTTGTTAATTTATGGCTTGCAATAGTACGTTGTTTTTTCTATTTTGTAGGGTCTTTCGTGCCTCCGTTTGTAGCAATTGGATCCGCTATGCATCTAAAGTGTGGCGCTGGAACTAAAAAAACTGGAGAACGTGTGCTCGTGCAATTATCCAAGTATAAAATTTTGTTAATTTATGGCTTGCAATAGTATGTTGTTTTTGATATTTTGTAGGGCCTTCCGTGCCTCCATTTGTAGTAGTTGGGTCGGCTATGCATCTAAAGTGTGGCGCTGAAACCAAAAACTGGAGAACATCGCAGTCAAAATTCCATTGGAGGGGAGGGGGGGAGGATTGAAAAGGAGATGGTACAAAGCTGATCTATTCCAAATGCGGGATAGAGGAGAGCCAATGCCACTCTTGCTTGATCTATCTCTAGGTAAGTCAAAATCGGGAAGTTGAGGAAAATCATTAGAGAAAAACCGCTCCAAAATGGAGAATAGAGGGAATTTGATGGTGAAGCTACGTCAGAGGAGAGCCAAATCGCTCTTGCTCATGTTCTTTAAGTCATAGCTAACTGAAAATGCTTGATACTAACTTCTGCCACCACCCGGCGGAAGGGCACCAATGCCCTAGTTGTCGATGCTCAAAGTGGATACCGAGCTGCTGATGCTCAAAGCCGATGTCGAGCCGTCAATGTTCAAAGCCAATGGTTGCAAAGGAAACCGATGTCAAGAAGATGCCATGCAGGAGAAGATCTCTCAACCACAATGTCCTAGCTCTCTGATGCTAAGAGGCAAAAGCCGTGAAGAAATGATGCCGAGAATGGCTTGAAGGGGACTAATGCGAAGCTCAAAGATGTCGTTCAACCTCACACACAAGCTCATGTGTGTGTGTGAACGATACACATGCACACATACCCAAAGCTTGTGTGGCCAATTTACATCACCATTGATGTGTGTGTGTGTGTGTGTATTTGTTTGTGTGAACCTAGAACCACACAATAGGTGGCCCTATTTGTTTTTCTTAGATTGATTGAAGCAAATCTGAGTAGATGCCTTGGAGGAAATAGTGGTGAGAGGGATGGAGTGCCACAACAGTGCACACACACACACAAAGAGAGAGAGAGAGAGAGAGAGAGAGAGAGAGAGAGAGAGAGAGAGAGGCCATGCATCAGTTGCAATGAACAATTGCGAGTAGAAATTGTTGAGGCAAGGGACACAGTGCACAATCTCTGTGAAATTGCACACGGATGCAGGTGGAAGAGCATAGCTGGACCTTATGGTTTAAAAGGAAGGCTTGGAGCTCAGCTGCTTGGGAGCATGAGAGTGAACAAGTGGAGGGTGTGCCTGTGCATAGGCTATTGAGGAGAAATAGTTGCATGTGACTAGGAGGGAGCCTTCGCAGAAGAGCAGATAGCAGGTGAAGGCTGAGCTAGAGATGGAACCACGGAAGAATAGGTTGCAAGCCCTTTTTCTTTGAATTGAGGAATTCCTTGGATTTGAATCTAGCTAATTAATGAATTTTTTGTAGAATGGAGTGAGTAGTAGGTTGGTTAGAGATCTCTTCAACTGCTTTCCAAAACAAACTCAAGTGCTGTCTTTTTTTTTCTTTTGTTTCCAAGGCCTTGCTTTGCTTTGCCAAAGCTAATTCCAAAACTTCAAAGCCCAAACTCTTTAAAATATCACTTTTTGTTTGCAAATATGGATTTTCCTTTCCTAAAAGCTTCAAGAAGCCTTTACTTTCTTGCACCATAAGGCTTTTCTCTCCAAGCTCAAAAGATTGGCTAATTTACACAGAGTCAATTTTTGTGTAGTATAGCAAGGTAGGTAGCCGTAGCTCCTCCGTAGGCCACCATGCACGCATAGGGATGGCATGTAAAAATGGCTCCCCCTCCCCCCCCTCCCAACTCTCATTTGATCCGAATATCTCACTATTGGATCTGGTGCCATCGATCCACCTATTGTTGTGTGTTGGGTTTCCAAGCGCAAGTCTAGTCTTGTGTCAAACCCGTGGGAACATGCCCCATGGCATGCAAATAACATCAATTCAAGAAAGTTTTGCAGGGCTAATATGTGCCTCTATAAATATGTAAAAAGGATTTGATAATTATCATAGCATGGTCTTTCTTATTATTGTGTCAAGTTCATCTCTCCTCTCTCTCTCTCTCTCTCTCTATGTGTGTGTGTGTGTTTGTGTGTGTACTGTGTATCTCTCTCTCTCTTTTTCTTCTCTTCATGATCTCAAAGGCAGCCATGGTAGCTCCTCGCTGACATCCACCATAGACGAAGCCTAAGAGTGGTATCAAAGACCAAGTGGGGCATATCAAAATGCCATCTCCTTTGTTGGAAATTGCAGTAGCGGCAAACACTAAGAGTGGTCCTTGACAAGCCCTAACAATTATGACATCATATCAAAAATCCATATTTTGTTGTGGTTTCCCAGGCAAAAAAAACCTCACGCAGGTGGTTTGGGACACAACCTCTGAAAATGCCATCCTTTGTGGTCTTTGTCGTTAACCGTTTCATGCGCAGTAAGGGTATGTTGAAATGGTGGCAATATCGCAACAATAGAAAAACTTTCATAGAAACATTCTAAAACTCAAGGCAAGAGGGTGTGGTTTGTCCATGAAGTGGTGGCTATTTCATGCTAGCACCTCAAAATGCCCAATTTTTGTGCATTCTTTCAACACGTCCTCGTTGGCGGTGACAAAAACTTGCACATGCACTTTTTGGACATGTTCTCAAAACGCCCTTTAGGGCAGCATGTTGAGTTTGGCAACTCTCAAGATTCTCAAAATGTTTGCTCCCAAGATTTTCAAAATTCCAATGCAACTTGCAAATTGGCAATTTCTGGATGAGCTTAATGGCATCCACCGATAGTGGGAAATCCATAAGCTCTCACAACATATTAAAGCGCTCTGACAACATGGAGGATCTTTGGAGGATTGGCAATACATCTGAAAAGAACTGATGTATTGATAATGAGAATTTGGATAGTGATGCCAAAAAACAACAAAAGAGAGACTCCAAAATGGAAGCTCTTCTGGAAAGAAAACGGTTGGTAATTTTTTCAGTGGTTTTGCTTCGAGCTCTTCGGTACATCAACATAGAGTTCAAAAACTATTTTTCCTGGTTAAGTGTCATAGATTTGTTTGAGTCTATTATCAACATCATTGTCCACAACCTTGTTTTAGCTTAAGTTATTGTCATGCCAAAACTTTGTATGGGTTATACACACTGCCATGAAAAACAAAAGTGGTAAGACCTCCCATTTATGTTTGATTGAGTTGTTGTTGTCTCACTATGATTGTTGTTTTCGGGGAGTGCACACGCAAACCTACGTTGTTGTCAAGGCGGGGGGTGGGGGGGGTTCTCTACTCATAGTTTCACGTGGTTGAACTCTTCCATTGTTTGTATCAAGTACATTGTCCATGTTTTGGGCTTGAGGGGGGGATTGTTGGGTTTCCAAGCCTGCGTCTAGTCTTGTGTTAAACGTGTGGAAACATGGCCCATGGCATGCAGACAACATCAATTCAGTGAAGTTTTGCATGGCTACTATGTGCCTCTATAAATATTTAAAAAGGTTTTGAATAATTATCATAGAGTGGTCTTTCTTATTATTGTGTTGAGCTCATCTCTCCTCTCTCTCTCTCTCTCTCTCTCTCTCTCTCTCTCTCTCTCTCTCTTTCTACTTTCCTTTTCTGTACGCTCTCAAAGGTAGCCATGGTAGCTCCTCGTTGACATCCAACATAGATGGAGCCTAACACCATGAAATATTTGATGGAAGTATTGCACTACACTTGTCACAAAACAAACATTTGGTACCATTTGAAAGTGAGTGTAGTGCAGATGCATGAGTGTGCGTTGTGGTGTGTGCAAGCCAAGAACATGACCGTGTGGGTGGAGAAACCTCTAAGAAATGAGAGGAGCTCCTTATTCTATTAGGTACATAATAAGAATAGGGAATGGATGTACAATGGGTGGGTGGCGTCTTTGTTTTACGAACTGACTCTCATGAAGGTCCTTCTTTTGCCTAGGTATTACACCATTTGGATATTCAAGCCACCAAGGACATAATCCTGCTTCCCATGGCATCACATTTTTTTGAAGAAGTGAGGGAGAAAACCTTGAGAATACATAGTACTCTCATTGTTGATATCAACCCACTCTATTGTGAACTCTAGAATTTCACCCAATCTTCCCTCTTCAACACATTGAAAAATCCACCTACAACAATTAAACTCAAAGAACAAAGAAAACTACAAATATTGAGAGAATAAAAGTGACACCCAATTTTTTTTTGACAAAGTCTCCTTCATTTTAGATATTTATTTTCAATAAATAATTATTAAAGGCACCCTATCTTGGGCGTCCATGTGGAGTTGAAGGAAATGCCATGATGAAGAAAATCAAGACACGTTTTTTATATATAGTCTCCTTTGTGTCGGTGACTCCATGACACATAATAAACAAATAACCTAGTTTTGAGATTCCACAAGAAATTTAAGGTTTAAATTCTTGAAACATTCAAAAGGAAATAATTACTTCTTATGCATCTATGCATGCATATCACAATACAATAAGCACCATAAAGAGAAAAGTAATCTTAGAGTCAAACTTATACACCAACTATTTTTTTGAAAACAAAAGCTCATTCATCTTCTATGCAACATCCAAAGACTTCACCCCATTGATAAGATGCACAAAAGCCTGCATAAAAGTACCTCACAACTACATGCTACATGTAGACATATTCATCAATTCAAACTAATCGTTCACATTTTGTATAATTGCACGACGTGATCCTTCAAACTTATATTGAAGAATTCCTCAAAAGAATTCGGTAGCTATATCCCTTCAGCTTGTATCTTTTGGATTAAAAGTGAAGCCTCACAGTGTAAATGAACCCAATATGTCTCTTTCTTCATGTATGTCCGAAATGTCTTATAATCTTGAAATCAAGGACATTGGGGTCTTTGGACATTGTTAGACTCATGAGATGCAACAATATCTTCTTCCTTCAATGTATATAAACTTAAACTTAAAGAAGGGATTGAATAAAAACAAATATAGACATACAAATGCATCCAAATTACCTCTCAAGAGAGATTTTAGAACTTGTAAGGCAATACAACTTGTCTCTTGTAATTTTGCACACGATTGTATCATTTCACTTCATGTCAATCAACACTTTGAAAAAATACTCTCCATTGTGTGGATTTGCAATGCATAGATACTTGTAGCCTCTACCGTTTAGTAGCTCCTCCTCTGCTCTTGTGGATTTATCTAAACAAATATTCCTCTCTGCCTCATCCAAAAAAAGCGCTTCAATCTTTGCCTTTTCTTTAGAGAGGAATGCTTGAAATTCATCCTAACGTCATAAATTAATTAGGTAACCATCAAAATTAATACACAAAACTATAAATCAAAGGAGTAAATAGGAGAGTATCCACCTGCCATAAACATGCTTATGCCAAGCCATGAAAAATTAATAGACCATAATTATATCGACTGACAAGGGAGCCACCCACACCCTATATATGCTTTACACCCTCAGTTATGGCTGTCATTCATTGTGGCATTAATAATCGTGTTCCAGTCATGTGAGTTCATCCTTTTCCCGAAGGCAATAATTGCCCCCTTTCTTTCTTGAGTTATCTCGATGAACCTAGTTAATTCCATGGTGTTCTCAAAGACCTGACAATTGCTAGCCTTCCAAATTTGATTGAAATAACAAAACCTAACAATTGGAGTCACTCTAGGAAGCACTTGGCTCTTATACACCTTCTCTCCCAAGAAAAATTCATTCTTATAGAATCCTATCTTCCAAGTCTTTTGCACCCATTTGCAAATCTTCCTTGCCACGCCACATTTGCAAACAAGTAAATTCAAATTTTTGATGTGGGTGCTCTATTGGCTCTCTCTATATTATGTTCCTTCATTCGTACAATACCTCCTCAATATACGGTCCCACTGCTAACGTTCGTTGATCTGAGATCTCTCTCATGGGTCTCATCCCTACAAAAGGTGGGGAGGATTTGAACACGGGCCACCTACGCATAGTGACTACAATTATGCCCACATAGCCAACCCAGCATTGCCTTGCTGTTGTTGTATTGTGCAACCATACGTTATAGAAAGAAAATGTGCCCATAGCTGCCAGCTTCACCCACTGGGGGCCATCAACTTATCATACACCTCAAGCCCTTTCTAGTGGCCACCTTTTGAGTAAAGCTTGGACGTGTCAATCATGGAATTTGTCATAGCTCATGCTTGGTATTGCTTAGTGAGTTCTACCACAAGCTTGGTACACTGGGCCTCTGCATGAGTACTGATCTTAATGACCCCGAGATCACCTAGCTATATAGGTCTCACTACTATCTCCTAGCTAGCCCCCTGCAATGGCAACGAGTCTTTAGAGTTGTTTTTGTATAAAAAAAATTTCATCAGTTTTAAGGACTCTTCCAGTTACATTTGGCTAGCTTGAATAATAGACCATTGAAGGCTATATATGGAAGCAAAAATGAATTGATTACTTTCATCCTATTGGGAAGAGGAGAAGCACATACTCCCACCTTTGCATCTTGATCATTATCTTCTCCATGACCGATGAAAATATTTGTTTCTAAGCTACTTCCACCCCGAAAGGGGCAGCCAGGTTCCAAAAGAACTTCCCTTTTTGACACTATCTTGCCAGTCCACATGGAAGGGTCAAAATAATTGTTCTTAGATAGGGAGATCAATTTTGATTTTCAATACTGCACTTCAATCCTTATGCTATGGAAAATCTTCAGAGACTTCCTTACAACCTGCAGGCATGCTTTGAGGAGAAACAAGGAGTCATCCATAAACAGCTCTGCCAAAAGTTGGTTGTTATTTGGCATAGTAAGCCTTTGAATTTCCCCTCTTGCAGCATTGTCTTTAAGTGATGTCACTAGACAATGCAATCCAATGGTGAACATTAGAGAGGAAAGTGGAAAACCCTCCTTGATTGATCTTTTGGCCTCAAATGCACCCAAAATTCTCTCATTAAATAGGAGCTCAGACTTGCTACGAGCATTGGGGTGTTTACCAACCGTCACATTTGCTTACCTACACCCATTATTTTTATGACATCCTCAATGAATGACCATGTGATCCTGTCATAAGCTTTACCCAAATCCAATTGTAGAAAGATGCACTCTTGCTTAGTGAAAGAACCATATTCTATGCCAACCATTGCTACTAGGATATTATCATAGATTGACCTTCCCTTGATAAAACCATGCTGGTGGGGGGGAACAATTTTGTCCATTAGGGGAGAGAGTCTAAGGGCCATTGTTAGAGGATTGACCAAATGGGCACCCACCTGGACCGACACGTAGTTGGACACCATATTTTTACTCTATTATTCTCTGAGCTAGTGTAGCTACACCGTGTGTAAATCTTGATTTCAGAGTAGCAGGTCAATTCCTTGAGTTGTAATTCTGTCATGATATTTGTAAAGGTCAATGCTCTTTCATTCAAGTGTAAGCATTGTTAGTTTTGTTGAGGTTTCCGACTACATGTTGCAAAGGGGTCCACACTCAGAACACAATGAAATGCCTCACTACATCCCAGGGTAAACAAAACACCCCAATCCATTGGGATTAACCTCAAAATTTCACTTGGACACTCTTATTTTGTTGTACCAATATGCACGCACACACTTTATGGGAAGCCGGAGCACTTGTCACACACCCTGTTGATCACACCAAAGCTCTCTATCTCTCTCTCTCTCTCTCTCTCTCTCTCTCTCTCTCTCTCTCTCTCTCTCTCTAGAAGAAGGGAGGGGAGCGGGGAATCAACACCAAGAGGGAAAAAGTGGTGAATTTCTTCTTGCAAGAGCCTACAAAAGCTTCATGGCTTACATAAAGGAAAGACCTCGGGAAACAATTTTCTCACCTACTCTCCAAAAGTCACTAGCCAAACGCCCCTTCAATGTTTTTTCAAAACCCTCTTATAGGGGAGACTTACACTTAAAAAAAAAAAGTGGGGTGTTTTTCACCTCTACAGATCTAGGAGCTCTCTTTTTGAATTGGGATTCATTTGACCTCAATTTAGCACTTTGGATAAGAGGTCAACACCTCAATACGATTTCCCCTTCTCTCTCTTTGAGAACTCCCTCTATGAGCCCTTCTAATTGTCATGATGACGTGACAACCCTTGGGAGATCCCTTGCCTTAAATAAAAGGGCGGGCCCATATGGACGCCCATCTGAGAATATTCCCTATCAGACTACCACATCATCACCTCCACATGGGCGGTGCCACCCAACAGCCACCAGCACCACCAAAATTTTCCATCATCATTGGTGCACATGCACGCATATCGCCCCATGAGGGGGGGTAAATGCCATGGCCACAAGAGAGAAGCTCTCTCTCTCTCTCTCTCTCTCTCTCTCTCTCTCTCTCTCTCTCTCTCTCTCTCTCTCTCTCTCTCTCTCTCTCTCTCTCTCTCTCTCTCTCTCTCTCTCTTTGTGATACCCAAGGAGCCGCATGCTCCTAGATTTATACCCCCAACCGAGCATGGCTAACCACGTATGTGGGTTAACTCTGTTGCCACATGGAAGGCCCATAGTAGCCCACCTCTAAACTCCCCTAGCTTCACAAGCTTTTTCAAAAATAAATCCCTTTTGGGTGCCCCTTCCAAGCCTTGCCAGTTTCTCTCCAATGGTCAAGCCTCCAAGTTTGTTGAGATGTCGAGCTCTACACCTTGAGCTGGCATCCACTACGGGTCTTGTCCTTTTACGGCATTTACTCACTGGCGCGTTAGGTGACCGACACGGAGGATCTCTGCCAGTGATTCTACAGCTGGACTACACTTATAGTGCCAGCCTAGTACGCTTCTAGCGAGTTCACACTTAGTGATCGCATGTACATATGTGCTACTTTTCAGCTTTAGCACTTAGTCATTTTGTACTCTCTTTTCTGTGAAGAAGAAGAAGAAGCTTTCCATCTCTGTGTGCTTTGTGCTTGTCTTGTGTAGCTCTCTTGCATCCTCATTCTTTACATGGTATCAGAGCCTGGTGCAGGCAAGAGAGGCTAAGAGAGCAAGAGCATCACAATCCCTTCGTTCGCAATCCACGACTAGATGCAGTATACAGAGATTTACTGTACAAGTACAGTGGTTGTGAAACGCTTGATTGTGGACACTCGTTGAGTGTAGAAAGCGTTACAGGAACCACGATAGCAGGTTCAACAGATTTACAGGTTTTTGCAGATTGCAGCTATTTTGTCTTGGTGCTTCAAGATGTCTGACGGTTTCAGTCAGATTGTTACTGAGAAGCTTGAGAAAAATAACTACCCTGCATGGAAGTTCAGAATAACAAATTTCCTAAAAGGAAAAGGTTATTGGGACTATGTAGAAGGAGACAATGAAAAGGAACCAGAGATTCCCGAGGCAAATGCTACAGCAGAACAAAGGAAAGCTTTGAGGGACTGGCAACAAGGCCAGAGCAAAGTGATGTATTGGCTTTCTATGAGCATCACAGATGGCATGATGGGCTATCTACAGGATGCTGAAACCCCCGCCATTGCATGGAAAAACTTAGGCAGAGTGTTCGAGGTGAACACCAAGGCCAGGAAGCTTCAACTAAAGTTGGAGCTAAATCAGGTTAAGAGGAACAACCTCTCCATCAATGATTATGCTTTGAAGATCAAGAGTATCATTGAGGCTCTTGGATCTATTAAAGTCTCAGTGGAAGACGATGACATTGTCCGTGCATGCTTGGATGGTCTAGGAGATGAGTATGTATATTTTAGGTCTTCCATGAATACAAGAGACGACATCCCCGTGTTCCAAGATTTGATTTCTATGCTTATTCTTGAGGAGAAGAACCTTGACACATCTTCTTCTCATGGCAGAAATAATTCTGAACAGGCCTTCTATTCTAACTCCAACAGAGGTAGAGGTAGAGGTCGTGGTCGAGGCCCAAGGGGTTGCAGGGGCCAATTTCTGGAAGGTCAATCAAATCAAAACAATACAGGTGGCAGGGGAAACCAGTCTCAAGGCAGGGGGAGTCAAAGAGGTCGTGGTGCAGGATCAAGCAGGCAGCAACATACTCTAGATAGTAGAGAATGTTGGACTTGTGGTGAAAGAGGTCACATGTCACGTGACTGTCCAAAGGGAAAAGCAAGTAGAAAGAGAGAACAGGGCAACTATGCATCTACTAGCAGAGATGCAGATGACAGCAAAAACGAGCGCATGTTTGTTATGCAGCATGTAATGAATACAATGACTGTAGAGAATTCCACCCAAGATGATGTTTGGTATGTGGATTCAGGTGCCTCTAATCACATGAAGTCTCGTGGAGAGTGGTTTAGAGATATGCGCAAACCAGATGTGTCAGGCTATGTGCAGACAGGAGATGACACAGCTCACCCCATTGCTCATGTAGGGGACATACCTCTAAATACGAAGAGTGGGAAATCAAAGTACTTAGCAGATGTACTTCATGTCCCAAACATTACAAAGAATCTTGTTTCTGTTGGACAAATGGTTGAGCAGGGTTTGCAGGTTCGCTTCAATCCAAATGGCTGTTATGTAGAAGATTTCCAGAATGGCTGTAAGCTGATCACAGAGGGCAAATGTGTGGGCAGAATGTTTACGCTGAATGTAGACATGCCTGAGGTAAAAGCTGCATTATTTGCACAGGGCACAGGTGTTGTGGCTGATGTTGACATTTGGCACAAACGCATTGGCCATGTCAATGAGCAAAGATTGCGCAGCTTGCAATCAAAACAGATTGTAAAAGGTTTGCCCAAATTCAAGGTGGATGGTATGCATAAAGTGTGTGCAGCATGCCAGTTTGGAAAACAGTCAAAGGGCTCATTTCCACATGAGCGCAATGTATGTAAAAATCCACTTGAGGTGGTGCACACAAATGTTTGGGGTCCAACCGATACTGCAAGTATACATGGTTGCAGGTATTATGTCTCTTTCATTGATGACCATACAAGGATAGTATGGGTCTACTTCATGCGTAACAAAAGTGAAGTGTTTGGTCACTTTCAAGACTTCAAAGTCATGATTGAGAAGGAGACAAATATGCAAATCAAGACATTGAGGTCAGATGGAGGGGGAGAGTACTTCTCCAATGATTTTTCAGATTTTCTGTGAATGCATGGTATACACAGGAAGTTTACATGCAGATATACTCCACAGCAGAATGAGGTCGCAGAAAGGAAAAACAGGCACATTACAGAGGTTGCACGTGCATTGATGAATGAGAAGAACATGCCTCATCATTTCTGGGCTGAAGCTATAAATACAGCTGTGTACATTATGAACAGGACACCTACAGCTGCGGTGCATGATGTAACACCTGAGGAAAAGTTTACAGGTACAAAGCCTGATTTGGCACACTTGAAAGTGTTTGGCTGCATAGCTTACGTGCATGTACCAGATGAGTTGCGTAGGAAATTGGATCCTAAAGCAGAGAAATGTATTCTTGTGGGATATTCCCTTGAACAAAAGGGGTACAGGTGCTACAATCCTACTACACGAGAATTACGAGTGAGCAGAGATGTAGTCTTTGATGAGATGAGCAGCTGGTACAGTAATGCACATGGCACTATTGGGGCTGATGTAAAAGATGATGTGGTTGTACAAAATGTGAGGCCACAGTCACAGGTTTTGAGTGGACCACAAGAGTCCTCTTCTCGTGGATCTGTTGAGAAACCATGGAATGGTAGACTACGTACGCAGGTTACTCCACCAACAGGTACAGGGAATGTATCACGAAAAGGAAAGGAAAAGGTTGATGAACCTCCCTTTATGGCTGATGCATCATCAGGTTTTTCACATGTAGACATGGATTCAGATGGTTCTGAACAAAGTCTTGATGAGGAATTTGGAATTCCGGCTGTCAGGACACCTGGTGTAAGGAAAGTACAAGAAGATGCTAGAGGGAAAAGGAGTGACCTAGGACCGGGCAGATCTAATAGAGTCAGAAATCTAGTTCAGAAATTGACTTATGATGGGTATCTAGCGCATCACCAAGCCTACATGGCTAAGGTGATACAGGATGTGGAGCCCACATGTTTTGAGGATGCAGTTGGAAATGTGCAGTGGGATGATGCAATGAATGAAGAGATGGCTGCATTGGAAGCAAATGACACATGGGAGTTGGTGCCATTGCCAAGTGGCAAGAAAGCTATTGGCTGTAAATGGGTGTATAAAACCAAGCATAAGGCTGATGGTAACATTGAGCGTCACAAGGCAAGGCTGGTCGCAAAGGGTTATGCACAGACGTATGGCATACACTATGAGGAGACCTTTGCTCCAGTGGCAAAGATGACGACTGTGAGAGCTGTCATAGCAGTGGTTGCATCTAGAGGATGGATTATGCATCAAATGGATGTAAAGAATGCCTTCTTGAATGGTGAGTTGCAAGAGGAAGTGTATATGGATCAGCCACCTGGTTATGTCGATCCAGGTTACCCAGATTATGTATGCAGACTTCTCAAAGCTTTGTATGGTTTGAAGCAGGGCTCTAGAGCATGGTATGACAGGATTGCCAAGTATCTTGTCAGTATTGGTTTTAGGAGAGCTCATGCTGATCATTCACTCCATGTACGTGAGAGTGATGTGGGGATTGTGGTCATTACCATATATGTAGATGACCTTATTATTGTTGGTGACAATGCTATGGAGATTGACCATGTGAAGGGTCTTCTCAAACAGGAGTTTGAAATGAAAGATTTAGGCGAGTTGCGCTACTTTCTTGGCATTGAGGTGATCAAGACTCTAGAGGGTGTATGGCTATCACAGAGACAGTATGCTTTGGACATGTTGTCAAAGTATGGTATGGCTGATTGTAAGCCAATTTCTATTCCCTTGGATGTGAATGCAAAGCTGAGTGCAGAGAAGGGTGATGTTGTTGAGGATGTCAACATGTACAGGAAGATTGTGGGTAGTCTAATCTACTTGACTATCACAAGGCCAGACTTGAGCTACACAGTAGGCTTGGAGAGTCAGTTCATGCAGCTTTCGAGGAAGCCACATTTGGATGGAGTACGACGCACACTTAGGTATGTGCAAGGTACTCTTGACTATGCATTGTTCTATGCAGCAGATGCACCATTAGCATTGTATGGGTATACAGATGCAGATTGGGCAGGTAGCATTGTTGATAGGAGATCTACGAGTGGCTTCATGTTCTCTTTTGGGAGTGCTGCTGTTACTTGGAGCAGCAAAAAGCAGCCTACGGTTGCTTTATCGAGCACAGAGGCCGAGTACAGAGGTGCAGCAGTTGCGGAGTGCGAGGTAGCTTGGCTACGCACATTACTTGAGGACGTGGGAGTGCAGGTGGACCAGCAGATTTTCATCCATTGTGACAACCTCAGCAGCATGCAATTGGCTAGGAACCCAGTGTTCCATGCCAGGACCAAACACATAGAGGTCCATTACCACTACGTTCGAGAGCGAGTGTTGGCGGGCGACATCGACTTGGTCTACGTCAGCACAGAGGAGCAGATAGCGGATATCTTTACCAAGGCCCTCGGAGCTGAGAAGCTTCGACGTGTCCGGACTATGCTTGGACTCTGCGACATGCAGAGCTCGAGGGGGAGTGTTGAGATGTCGAGCTCTACACCTTGAGCTGGCATCCACTACGGGTCTTGGCCTTTTACGGCATTTACTCACTGGCGCGTTAGGTGACCGACACGGAGGATCTCTGCCAGTGATTCTACAGCTGGACTACACTTATAGTGCCAGCCTAGTACGCTTCTAGCGAGTTCACACTTAGTGACCGCATGTACATATGTGCTACTTTTCAGCTTTAGCACTTAGTCATTTTGTACTCTCTTTTCTGTGAAGAAGAAGAAGAAGCTTTCCATCTCTGTGTGCTTTGTGCTTGTCTTGTGTAGCTCTCTTGCATCCTCATTCTTTACAAAGTTGACAAGCCACACTTGTAGACACACTCCTCGGCTGCAACTTACCTTGATCCTGTTGTACTCTAATCTTCCCAGGCCCACCTCTCAAGTTTGTAAAAAAACCAAAAAACCATATGGAAACTCCCTTCCACCTCTCGACATGGACTTTTGACCCCAATACTCTGGTCTTTTGAACTCCCTTTGATGTGTCATCAATTTTGGCTAGTCCCATACAGTGCACATGATGCTCTAGAACCTGATCAAGGCTCAAAATTTCTTGGTAGGCATGCTTCCCAACATGGGCAAGTTGGCCCATAACTGGCACCCGAAAAACATTCAACTTCCCATAACTTGCCCATCTAGGATCTGGTTCTCAATCTGAAAGCACCGACATGGGCCACAACTTGAGTACTTCACATTTACCTACTAAAACAAGCCCTATACATCTATCCACATTTACCCTACCCGTTGAGGATCTGCAAGCACCTCTAGCTTCAAACTGCCATATCTCTCACACTGTGGCTCCGTTTGACGAGCCATCTGGACCAACTTCTAGAGCACTTTAAATACTCCACTTTTGAAAACTAGCACACTAGTTCAAACAATTGGACCTTCCATCCCAATTGTCCTTTCTTGGAGTCCATTTGGCCTAAAAAACTGCATCATCCATGCATTACCACTGCCACGTGTCTGCCAAAGTCTCTCACACTGGCTTTAGCTCTCTATCATGCACTCATTGGGATCCATAGCACTCCATAGCACCACTTTTGGCTTCTACCAACTTTTCTTACACCAGCATTAGTGAGCCTAATCTTCATATTTCAGTGCTTAAATCACTATTTTTTGATGTTTTGACCATGGGAGAGTGTTCCTAGACCATAGGGCGACCTTTCTGCATAGTTCTGTTATAGTTTGTAGGACCTTTTTCATGATGGATTGTGATTTTGGTACCTTTTTGAATTGCAACTAAAATTGGTAGGATAGTGTCTCTAGGTGTTTTAGACCTCCTTCTAAAGTTCCATTGCATTTAAACTCCGTTCCAATGCCAAAAGGACGTGATGACCTAGAGCGGTGAGGATGGACATAAGCAAATTTCTTGATCTTTGAGTGGTGGTTTGAGTGATTATGTTAGATTGATAGGTTCATTTATTGAGCATTGACAACCTCAAAGAGTCTCCGTGCCCCATACGAGTCACTTCCCTGAGTATTGACATATTATACTAGTGCCAGATAGCTATGCTATAAATGTTCTTCGTGTTGATCCACAAACATTGCACCATTGTTGGGGAATAATCCTTAGATAGTGAGTGATCACCTAGTGCATAATTAGAGCGTTATTTTTAGAATATATGTCTTTCCATTCCATTTACACTTTAGCAGCAAATCAGCTAGACACGGGGTTTAGTGCTTGGTAGAGTCTAGAAGTCGAGGACTTGCTAGATCTATTCTGGAGAGGTAAAGAGGTTTGTGAGTGAGATAGCCAAAATCATTTCATTCTTCAATTTCTTGTTACTTTCAGAGTGCCGTACCATTTTTTGTTTTGACTTTAATTTGTACTATTTTGTTTGTTTTTGTTGATAGATTTATTTTAATACTTAGGAGTAGGGTAAGTAGAAACCACAACCATCAAATTTGGACTAAAATATTGGGGGAAAATGGGATGAAAATTGTATTCTGGCAAAACTGACCATAACTATGGAAAACTAAAAAAACTTGTTGATCAAGGGTATTAGCAGACTCTTTAGAAGTAGCCTAAAAAGTTTGAACAGATTCTGTGGAGGAACATGGATCACGATCCATATCCCCCACATACCATTTTTGCAAAAAAGTGATCAGTGACATTGTGCATCAGTGGGACATTGCTGTGAGAAATTTTGATTGAAAGAAAAACTAAAAATCACATCAAAATTGGCTGATAAGACAAAAACAGGGATTTTAGACACAACATTCAAAAACTCTTGAGATTTTGAGATCAAAATTAAAAAATAAGTGAAAAAATGATATTAATAGACTGCAGACATACTACTGACCAAATTTTATGTTCAAATGTGGTCAAACGTGGATCACGATCCATGTCCAGTAGGTAGCTGATACCTTTTGGAACAACTTTCACAAAAGACACCATAGAAAAAACAGAAAAAAGTTGGTCAAAATAGAACGACACAGAAAGTAATTAGAAAACCCAAGGTAGAAATAAAAACTTTCTTTTGATTGACAAAAAGTTGTCCAAATCCAAAAGTAAGTGGTGGAGTAGACTATTGATACTGCAAGTAACCAACATTCCAAATTTGGCGTCTAGATCTGATGGAACATGGATTACGATCCATGACCTCCATCAAGATTTTTGGTTGAGATTTGATCAGTAGGTAACTGAGACATAGACAAACACTTTTTTTGACAGAAGCATTTGTAAAAAAGTTGTAAAAAGTGGTCAAAAGAGTAAAAAATAGAACATTGTCAAAATTGTTATAATAGCCTCAAGAATTCACCTTTGGTTGGTCAAAACTAATTCAAGTTCAAAACTTTTGTGGGGAAATCTACAAACAGTATAAGCTATCAGCTCACAAAATCTCAAGTCCAAAAGTGGTGGAACATGGATCGCGATGCATGTCCCCCATGTAAAATTTTGGACAGAAACTATACCAGTGTGTAGCAGGGACCATTGTGATCAAAAGATCCCAAAACAAGGTAGCCAAAAATTTTCAAAAAGACCAAAAATAGTTCAAAGAAACAGACCTAGGTATTGACTTTTGATTGACCTAATCAAGTCTTTATCATATAAAAATCATATAGCTAGCATGAGGAGACCAAGGGGAAGCTGTGTGCCAAGTTTCAATGCATTCTGACATAAGGATACCTAGTCACGATCCATGTCCCCCTATCACAGAGTAATACTAAACTTGTACCATAGCTAGAGCAGGTCACATGGAGTCTAGTGGCCTTTTCAAAATTAAATCTCGATATCAACAACCAATCCAAAACCCCAAAATTATCAAGCATTCTGAGCGAGTACTAGAATTGACCTAATTCAGAATCCGAAGGTCCAAATCCAAAAATTATCAAGCATTCTGAGCAAGTACTAGAATCAAACTAATTTAGAATCCAAAGGTCCAAATCCAAAAAATTCTAATACCATAGCACCAACTAATCATGTTGATTTTGATGGGACCAAGAAAAGTCAATTTGGCCTCCAAACATGGATCTCGATCCATGTTCCCATAGTGAGAACTTGACCTAGAAATTTCCAGCTCAGTAGTGCATACACAACAAAACATATCCCCAAGTCCATGTTTGGAAGAACATTATAAAATTTGGGTCAAAAGGGAGCAAAACAAGTATGAGATTGAAAATCACAGTTCATACCTAGTGTTGGGCATTTCACCTAGAAAAACAAGTACAACTCCAAAAAATATTTGAGATCTATCTTGTGGACAGAGTGAGTAACAAGCTTCCAAGAGATCGAGTCCATATGTGGTTGAACATGGATCGCTATCCATATCCCCCAACCTCCAAAATTGATGAAAATTGGTACATAGTCTACATATAACCTTGTCTAGTCACTGCCAAAATTTGGAGTGAAAATTTGACAAGGGGTCATAGATCGCGACCCATGTAACTCTTCATAGTGGGGTATCTGAGATGATGAAATTCTAGACATACTTGAGTACATCTCAAATATCAAGCTTGAGCTAAAAATACCTTCGAGAGACCAAGATACAAGCAAAACTTCCTATGTCTCGGTCTTGAGACTATTTTGACTTTTGTTTCGCATGTAATTCACCAAATTGCTACAGCTTTTGATAGACAACTCCAAATTGAGTCAGAGATATAGACATAAAGAAAGCTAGGAATAAAGTCAGGTATAGCCAGGAAGAAAGCCAGGTATTCCTAAATCCAAACTTTTAGGCTTTCCCAAGACAAGTTTCCAAAGAGCAAAGGATCAAGAAGATCCGACTTCTGAGAGGGCTTGGTCAGTGGAAAAAAGGGTTAAGTTGCACTAAGACAGAGTGGCCTTGTCACATACTATCTTGAGAGTTTTAAGTGAGCGTTTAACATGACAAATCATCCACCACTAGGGTTTTCTACTCTGCTCAGAGATGTGTATCTGGAGGAAAGGCATTTTCTCATCAACAAACCAAATGTGAAAATTAATAAAAACCATTGAAGCCATGCGAGTTCTAATGGATTAGCTCATGAAGCCTTGTATAAGTTCACCAACGGGGATCAATATACCTTTTAGAAGTGCGTAAAACCCTATGCGAGAATTGACAATCCATAAGAACCTCTATGCATTCACATATACAGATGCTCATGGAGTGCAAGAATTAATAGTAGATAAGTATGGACAAGAGTAAAAACTTGTCAATCAAATTGACCTAGAATGATATATGTACAAGGGTACTGTGATCTCTACTTAAATTCATCCAAAAATGATTCAAGAGCACATGTCAGACAGAAATCCATCAAGATTTTTGCCAAGACACGAAGAGAGAACGAGAGACATCCTTGCCAGAGACCATGAATTGTTTAGACTGGTGACTAGACCACAACAACTAATAAGACCATATCAAGTGGCCCAATGTGTCAATACAAAGTTCATTGGGATAGGGTATCCCTATGCTCATCTTTCACTCTTCAAACAAGTTTTGAGAGCTGAACAGATTGCGGATTTCCAAACATGGTATGAGGGGTTTGCGTTGGCATCTAAGGAACAAACTTGACTTGGTTCCAACCACTGAATAGAGATGATTTTCCAAACACAGCACAACCCTTGCAGGAATTCATAGAGGCGTTCTCAAAAAGGGGAATCAAGAACAACACTATGTCACAAATCTACGCTTTGAAATAGAAAGCAAACAAGAAAGTGAAGGAAACTTTTCTTCACTTCAAATAGTACATAGAGAGGTGTCCTATGAAAGAGCTACCTCAAGATGAGAGGCTATCAGTTCTCTTCATTGAGGGCTTGAGAATGAAGGAGTACGAGCGGAAGTGCGACGCGAGAGAAAGTGCGAGAAGAAGAGCACGACGATATGGTGAACTCGCTCTACTGTAATGTGTAGATCATAGTGAGTTCTTATTAGGTTTTTACAAAAGAATATGTGTACATACCTGGCGGCCCGCCCACTTACCTGTGCGACCACATTGGGCTTTATACCCCAACAACCTCCCACTTAAAGTCCAATGTGGTACTTTAAGTGTGAGAGAAGCTACTATACAAGCTAATATACAAGAGATGTAGAGAAGTGATGTACCACCCTACACCTATCTTCTTGCGAAAATGCGCAAAGCTCTCTGAGGGAAGTCCTTTTGTAAGTAGATCAGCAGGATTTTCTGTGGTGTGAACTTTGACAAGCTGAAGTTTCTTATCCTCGAGCATTTCCCTGATGAAATGATACTTCACATCCACATGCTTTGTCTTTGAGTGATAAACTGGATTGCGAGCCAATTGTATAGCACTTTGACTATCACAATATAACACAGGCATCTCTTCTTTGATTCCCAAATCTGTTACTAGTTGATTAAGCCAAATTGATTCTTTGCATGCCTCTGATGCTGCAACATATTCAGCCTCTGTAGTAGACTGAGTAACACAATCTTGTTATCTAGAACGCCATGATACTGCTCCACCAGCCAATGTAAAGACATACCCTGACGTAGACCTTCGGTTGTCTAAGTCACCTGCATAATCTGAGTCTATAAAACCCTTTACACTTAGCTCCTGACTCCCATAGCATATACGCATACTCTTTGTAGCTTTTAGGTATCTCAATATTCCTTTCACTGCCTCCCAATGTTTCTTTCCTGGGTTTGACATGTATCGACTTACTACTCCCACTGCAAATGCAATGTCTGGGCGAGTAGAAATAATTGCATACATGAAACTACCCACTGCAGACGCATATGGAATCTTATCCATTTCAGCCTGTTCTTCCTTAGACACAGGACAATCTTGTTTGCTAAGTTTCACATATGGTGGCAATGGAGCACTCAATGCCTTTCCCTTCTCCATATTGAAACGTTGCAAAACCTTGTCAATATACTCTGTTTGAGATAACCAAATCAACTTCTTAGATCTGTCTCTCTCAATGCGCATACCAAGTATATGACTTGCCTCACCCATGTCTTTCATGTCAAACGATTTTGCCATCTTTGACTTCAAAGCTGAAATTTCTTCCAAGTGCTTGCCAGCAATCAACATGTCATCCACATACAAAATAAGGATCAACCAACTGCCATCCTAAGCCTTCTTTGTATATAGACAGTGATCGAACTCACTACGTTTGTAGCCTTGAGAAAGCATAAACTTGTGGAATTTATGGTACCATGCCCTCGGTGATTGTTTTAAGCCATAAAGACTCTTTAACAACTGGCATACCCAATCTTCCTTGCCTTTCTCAACAAACCCTTCTGGCTGCTGCATGTAAATTTCCACATCTAAATCACCATGCAAGAACGTTGTCTTGACATCCATTTGGTGCAACACCAAATCTAATATGGCAACCAATGCACGAAAGCATCTCAATGTAGTCATTTTGACCACCGGAGAGAAGACTTCATCAAAGTCAATGCCTTGATCTTGCTTAAAGCCCTTGGCAACAAGCCTTGTTTTGTACTTTGGCTGACTATCATAAGCGGTGATCTTATACCTGTAAACCCATTTACAAGGTAGAGCATTTTTTCCCTGTGGTAATTTAACTAGCTTCCATGTCTTGTTTTTATGCAGAGCTATCATCTCTGACTGCATGGCCAATTGCCAATTCCCGGAGTCCTTCATTTGCACTGCTTCCTTGTAACATGAAGGCTCATTGCAATCAGTCAACATGACATAGTTCATAAATGGAACAAACCTATCAGGAGGTCGCGTAACACGTCTGGATCTACGCACAATAGGTGGCTCAGGCTCAGCCACAACCTGTGGTTACACTCTATCCTATCCTTGCTCCTCTTGAGCCCTGACATTTTGTCTTGCACGTGCAGGTCCATCTTCTTGGAAGACAACTCTTCTAATCTCCTCAACCCTCTCTGGTTTGGAATGATATTTGGATTCATTAAAGTGAACATCATTGCTGCGGACAACCTTTCTGGATTCGGGATCCCAAAGTCTGTACCCCATCTCACCAGAATTACCAAAGCCTAGAAAGATGCACTTTCTACTCTTTGGCTCAAGTTTGTTCCTAAATTCCTTTGGAACGTGAGTATATGCCTCACAGCCAAAGACTCTGAGATGCTTGTATGAGGGAATTTTGCCTGACCATACCATCTCTGGCACTGAATCCTTCTGCAAAACCTTGCTAGGAGATCTATTTACAAGATGAACAGCTGTTGATACAGCTTCAGCCCAAAACCCATTTGGTAGCTGTGCATTAGACAACATACTTCTGACCTTCTCTTGTATGGTCCTATTCATCCTCTCAACAACACCATTTTGAGGAGGATTGTAAGGAGCAGTAAGTTCACGTTTTATACCTTTTGACTCACAAAAGTCCTGAAAGGCCTTTGAAACATACTCTCCACCATTGTCAGTGCGTAAGCATTTAAGCTTCTTGCCACTTTGATTCTCCACAAGTGTCACAAACGTTTTCAAAACACTAAACGCTTCATCCTTGTGCTTCAGAAAGTAAACCCATACTTTCCTCGAGTAATCATCTATAAATGTCATAAAGTAAGAAGCTCCCCCTAGAGATAGGTTAGGCATAGGTCCACACAAATCACTATGAACAAGTGCCAACTGTGTATCTCTTCTACTGCTTCTATGCTTATGTGGCTACTGTGTTTGCTTACCATACAGACAATGTTCACAGAATTCAAAATCATTAAATGAAAAGCCAGGCAAATAACCAGAACGAGAGAAGATTTCCATTCCCTTCTTGGACATATGTCCTAACCGGCTATGCCACAAAGAAACGTTCGGTTGCTCGGTTACATTGATTACATTTTTAGAGACATTTGATACATAAATCATGTAAAGTCCTCCAGACTTTACTCCATGTGCTACTGTCATAGAACCCTTGGATATCTTCCACATGTTCTGTCCAAAAATGGTGACGTAGCGAGCATCATCAAGTAAACATGTGCTGATCAAGCTCTTTGTAATTGCGGGAACATGTCTCACATTCTTTAGCGTGAAAGAAGAGCCATTATGAAACTTCAATTGAATATCTCCAACACCTAAGATCTCATATGTCTGCCCATTGCCTGGCCAAACATGATCTTTAGTGGTCACATAAGAGGTAAACCACTCCTTGTTTGGAGACACATGAAGTGATGCCCCTGAGTCTACAATCTAGTCACTCAGTGCATTTCCATCAGATGCTGTAAGAAGAGCCGAGTCCATTGTATTCTCCAAGAAGTAGATGTCTCCTGACACTAGACTGTCATCCTCTGCAACAGTGTTTGTCACATTTATTTCTTGAATCTTCACTAAGGACTTGTTCTTCTCACCATGGTCTTCAGCTTTCTCTTTTCCTTTTTCTGCTTTCCATTCTCTGCAGTCTCTTTTCATGTGACCCTTCTTGCCACAATGGAAGCATTCTATGTCACTCTTTCCTTTAGCACTGCGGGACTTGCTACGAGACTGATTCCTCTTTCCACCTTTGTACTTTTCTTTGGTCCTTCCCCTGACAACGAAGGCTGTTCCTTTGCCTTTGTCCATTGTCTTTCTATTGGTTTCTTTAGTAAGCAGACTTCCTTCTACACCTGCTATGTTCAAACCATCTGGAGGTGCAGAATTACTCAAAGCTGTGTGAAAAGTGTCCCAACTTTCCGACAATGTGATCAACACGAACATAGCTCTAACAAGTTCATCAAACTTGACACCTTGAGCTGACAATTGACTATAGATTGTGTTGAATTCATTCAGATGATTGGACATAGGTGTCCCTTCTTTCATCTTCAAGTCAACAAGCTTCTTAAGCCAGTATACCTGTGAAGCCGCACTCTAAAGGAAAGAGTGACATAGAATGCTACCATTG